>NC_072437.2:119683545-120311650 GCF_028878055.3 Symphalangus syndactylus
TTTGGAGCGCTAAGAGCGTAGTAGTGGAAAAAGGAATATATTCAAATATAAACTACACAGAAGCATTCTGTGAAACTTCTTTCTGATCTGAGCATTCAGCTAACAGAGTTAAACCATACTTTTGATTGAGCAGTTTTGAAACACTCTGTCTGTAGAAAATGCAACTGGACATTCGTAGCGGTAAGTGGGTAATAGTGGAAAAAAGAATATGTTCAAATATAAACTACACAGAAGCATTGTATGAAACTTCTTTCTCTTCTGTGCATTCAACTAACAGAGTTGAACCTTACTTTTGATTGAGCCTTTCTGAAACACTCTTTCTGTAGAAACTGCAATTGGACATTCTGAGCGCTAAGAGGCCTATATTGGGAAAAAGAATGTCTACAAATAAAAACTACACAGAAGAATTGTGTGAAACTTCTTTCTGTTCTGTTTGTTCAACTAAAAGAGTTGAACCTTAGTTTTGATTGAGCCGTTCTGAAACACTCCTTCTGTAGAAAATGCAAGTGGAGATTCGGAGCTCTAAGAGGGTAATAGTGGAAAAAGGAATGTCTCCAAATATAAACTACACAGAATCATTCTGTGAAACTTCTTTCTGATCTCTGCATTCAGCTAACAGAGTTAAACCATACTTTTGATTGAGCAGATCTGAACACTCTTCCTGTAGAAAATGCAACTGGACATTTGGAGCGCTAAGAGAGTAGTAGTGGAAAAAGGAATATATTCAAATATAAACTACACAGAAGCAGTCTGTGAAACTTCTTTCTGATCTGAGCATTCAGCTAACAGAGTTAAACCATACTTTTGATTGAGCAGTTTTGAAACACTCTGTCTGTAGAAAATGCAACTGGACATTCGTAGCGCTAAGTGGGTATTAGTTGAAAAAAGAATATGTTCAAATATAAACTACACAGAAGCATTGTATGAAAGTTCTTTCTGTTCTGTGCATTCAACTAACAGAGTTGAACCTTACTTTTGATTGAGCCTTTCTGAAACACTCTTTCTGTAGAATCTGCAATTGGACATTCTGAGCGCTAAGAGGCCTCTATTGGGAAAAATAATATCTTCAAATAAAAACTACACAGAAGCATTGTGTGAAACCTATTTCTGATATGTTCATTAAGCTAACAGAGTTAAACCATACTTTTGATTACGCAGTTCTGAACACTCTTTCTGTAGAAAATGCAAGTGGACATTCGGAACGCTAAGAGGGTAATAGTGGAAAAAGGAATATATTCAAATATAAACTACACAGTAGTATTCTGTGAAAATTCTTTCTGTTCTGTGCATTCAACTAACAGAGTTGAACCTTACTTTTGATTGAGCCTTTCTGAAACACTCTTTCTGTAGAAACTGCAATTGGACATGCTAAGCGCTAAGAGGCCTACATTGGGAAAAAGAATATCTTCAAATAAAAACTACACAGATGCATTCTGTGAAACTTATTTCTGATCTGTAAATTCAGTTAACAGAGATAAAACATATTTTTGATTGAGCAGTTATGAAACACTCTTTTTGTAGAAAATGCAAGTGGAGATTCGGAGCGCTAAGAGGGTAATAGTGGAAAAAGGAATGTCTTCAAACATAAACTACACAGAATCATTCGGTGAAACTTCTTTCTGATCTGTGCATTCAGCTAACAGAGTTAAACCATACTTTTGATTGAGCAGATCTGAACACTCTTTCTGTAGAAAATGCAACTGGACATTTGGAGCGCTAAGGGCGTAGTAGTCTAAAAAGTAATATATTCAAATATAAAATACACAGAAGCATTCTGTGAAACTTCTTTCTGATCTGAGCATTCAGCTAACAGAGTTAAACCATACTTTTGATTGAGTAGTTTTGAAACACTCTGTCTGTAGAAAATTCAACTGGACATTCGTAGCGCTAAGTGGGTAATAGTGGAAAAAAAATATGTTCAAATATAAACTACAAAGAAGCATTGTATGAAACTTCTTTCTGTTCTGTGCATTCAACTAACAGAGTTGAACCTTACTTTTGATTGAGCCGTTCTGAAACACTCTTTCTGTAGAAACTGCAATTGGACATTCTGAGTGCTAAGAGGCCTATATTGGGAAAAAGAATGTCTACAAATAAAAACTACACAGAAGAATTGTGTGAAACTTCTTTCTGTTCTGTTTGTTCAACTAAAAGAGTTGAACCTTAGTTTTGATTGAGCCGTTCTGAAACACTCTTTCTGTAGAAAATGCAAGTGGAGATTCGGAGCGCTAAGAGGGTAATAGTGGAAAATGGAATGTCTCCAAATATAAACTACACAGAATCATTCTGTGAAACTTCTTTCTGATCTGTGCATTCAGCTAACAGATTTAAACCATACTTTGATTGAGCAGATCTGAACACTCTTTCTGTAGAAAATGCAACTGGACATTTGGAGCGCTGAGAGAGTAGTAGTGGAAAAAGGAATATATTCAAATATAAACTACACAGAAGCATTCTGTGAAACTTCTTTCTGATCTGAGCATTCAGCTAACAGAGTTAAACCATACTTTTGATTGAGCAGTATTGAAAAACTCTGTCTGTAGAAAATGCAACTGGACATTCGTAGCGCTAAGTGGGTAATAGTGGAAAAAAGTATATGTTCAAATATAAACTACACAGAAGCATTGTATGAAACTTCTTTCTGTTCTGTGCATTCAACTAACAGGGTTGAACCTTACTTTTGATTGAGCCTTTCTGAAACACTCTTTCTGTAGAATCTGCAATAGGACATTCTGAGCGCTAAGAGGCCTCTATTGGGAAAAAGAATATCTTCAAATAAAAACTACACAGAAGCATTGTGTGAAACTTATTTCTGATATGTTCATTAAGCTAACAGAGTTAAACCATACTTTTGATTGCGCAGTTCTGAACACTCTTTCTGTAGAAAATGCAAGTGGACATTCGGAGCGCTAAGAGGGTAATAGTGGAAAAAGGAATATATTCAAATATAAACTACACAGTAGCATTCTGAGAACATTCTTTCTGTTCTGTGCATTCAACTAACAGAGTTGAACCTTACTTTTGATTGAGCCGTTCTGAAACACTCTTTCTGTAGAAACTGCAATTGGACATGCTAAGCGCTAAGAGGCCTACATTGGGAAAAAGAATATCTTCAAACAAAAACTACACAGATGCATTCTGTGAAACTTATTTCTGATCTGTAAATTCAGTTAACAGAGATAAAACATATTTTTGATTGAGCAGTTATGAAACATTCTTTTTGTAGAAAATGCAAGTGGAGATTCGGAGCGCTAAGAGGGTAATAGTGGAAAAAGGAATGTCTTCAAATATAAACTACACAGAATCATTCTGTGAAACTTCTTTCTGATCTGTGCATTCAGCTAACAGAGTTAAACCATACTTTTGATTGAGCAGATCTGAACACTCTTTCTGTAGAAAATGCAACTGGACATTTGGAGCGCTAAGAGAGTAGTAGTGGAAAAAGGAATATATTCAAATATAAACTACACAGAAGCATTCTGTGAAACTTCTTTCTGATCTGAGCATTCAGCTAACAGAGTTAAACCATACTTTTGATTGAGCAGTTTTGAAACACTCTGTCTGTAGAAAATGCAACCGGACATTCGTAGCGCTAAGTGGGTAATAGTGGAAAAAAGATTATGTTCAAATATAAACTACACAGAAGCATTGTATGAAACTTCTTTCTGTTCTGTGCATTCAACTAACAGAGTTGAACCTTACTTTTGATTGAGCCTTTCTGAAACACTATTTCTGTAGAAACTGCAATTGGACATTCTGAGCGCTAAGAGGCCTCTATTGGGAAAAATAATATCTTCAAATAAAAACTACTCAGAAGCATTCTGTGAAACTTATTTCTGATATGTTCATTAAGCTAACAGAGTTAAACCATACTTTTGATTGCGCAGTTCTGAACACTCTTTCTGTAGAAAATGCAAGTGGACATTCCGAGCGCTAAGAGGGTAATAGTGGAAAAAGGAATATATTCAAATATAAACTACACAGTAGCATTCGTTGAAACTTCTTTCTGATCTGTGCATTCAGCTAACAGAGTTAAACCATACTTTTGATTGAGCAGATCTGAACACTCTTTCTGTAGAAAATGCAACTGAACATTTGGAGCGCTAAGAGCGTAGTAGTGGAAAAAGGAATATATTCAAATATAAACTACACAGAAGCATTCTGTGAAACTTCTTTCTGATCTGAGCATTCAGCTAACAGAATTAAACCATACTTTTGATTGAGCAGTTTTGAAACACTCTGTCTGTAGAAAATGCAACTGGACATTCGTAGCGCTAAGTGGGTAATAGTGGAAAAAAGAATATGTTCAAATATAAACTACACAGAAGCATTGTATGAAACTTCTTTCTGTTCTGTGCATTCAACTAACAGAGTTGAACCTTACTTTTGATTGAGCCGTTCTGAAACACTCTTTCTGTAGAAACTGCAATTTGACATTCTGAGCGCTAAGAGGCCTATATTGGGAAAAAGAATGTCTACAAATAAAAACTACACAGAAGAATTGTGTGAAACTTCTTTCTGTTCTGTTTGTTCAACTAAAAGAGTTGAACCTTAGTTTTGATTGAGCCGTTCTGAAACACTCTTTCTGTAGAAAATGCAAGTGGAAATTCGGAGCACTAAGAGGGTAATAGTGGAAAAAGGAATGTCTCCAAATATAAACTACACAGAATCATTCTGTGAAACTTCTTTCTGATCTGTGCATTCAGCTAAAAGAGTTAAACCATACTTTTGATTGAGCAGATCTGAACACTCTTTCTGTAGAAAATGCAACTGGACATTTGGAGCGCTAAGAGAGTAGTAGTGGAAAAAGGAATATATTCAAATATAAACTACACAGAAGCATTCTGTGAAACTTCTTTCTGATCTGAGCATTCAGCTAACAGAGTTAAACCATACTTTTGATTGCGCAGTTCTGAACACTCTTTCTGTAGAAAATGCAAGTGGACATTCGGAGCGCTAAGAGGGTAATAGTGGAAAAAGGAATATATTCAAATATAAACTACACAGTAGCATTCTGAGAAAATTCTTTCTGTTCTGTGCATTCAACTAACAGAGTTGAACCTTACTTTTGATTGAGCCGTTCTGAAACACTCTTTCTGTAGAAACTGCAATTGGACATGCTAAGCGCTAAGAGGCCTACATTGGGAAAAAGAATATCTTCAAATAAAAACTACACAGATGCATTCTGTGAAACTTATTTCTGATCTGTAAATTCAGTTAACAGAGATAAAACATATTTTTGATTGAGCAGTTATGAAACAATCTTTTTGTAGAAAATGCAAGTGGAGATTCGGAGCGCTAAGAGGGTAATAGTGGAAAAAGGAATGTCTTCAAATATAAACTACACAGAATCATTCGGTGAAACTTCTTTCTGATCTGTGCATTCAGCTAACAGAGTTAAACCATACTTTTGATTGAGCAGATCTGAACACTCTTTCTGTAGAAAATGCAACTGGACATTTGGAGCGCTAAGAGCGTAGTAGTGGAAAAAGGAATATATTCAAATATAAACTACACAGAAGCATTCTGTGAAACTTCTTTCTGATCTGAGCATTCAGCTAACAGAGTTAAACCATACTTTTGATTGAGCAGTTTTGAAACACTCTGTCTGTAGAAAATGCAACTGGACATTCGTAGCGCTAAGTGGGTAATAGTGGAAAAAGGAATATGTTCAAATATAAACTACACAGAAGCATTGTATGAAACTACTTTCTGTTTTGTGCATTCAACTAACAGGGTTGAACCTTACTTTGGATTGAGCCTTTCTGAAACACTCTTTCTGTAGAAACTGCAATTGGACATTCTGAGTGCTAAGAGGCCTCTATTGGGAAAAATAATATCTTCAAATAAAAACTACACAGAAGCATTGTGTGAAACTTATTTCTGATATGTTCATTAAGCTAACATAGTTAAACCATACTTTTGATTGCGCAGTTCTGAACACTCTTTCTGTAGAAAATGCAAGTGGACATTCGGAGCGCTAAAAGGGTAATAATGGAAAAAGGAATATATTCAAATATAAACTACACAGTAGCATTCTGTGAAAATTCTTTCTGTTCTGTGCATTCAACTAACAGAGTTGAACCTTACTTTTGATTGAGCCGTTCTGAAACACTCTTTCTGTAGAAACTGCAATTGGACATGCTGAGAGCTAAGAGGCCTACATTGGGAAAAAGAATATCTTCAAATAAAAACTACACAGATGCATTCTGTGAAACTTATTTCTGATCTGTAAATTCAGTTAACAGAGATAAAACATATTTTTGATTGAGCAGTTATGAAACACTCTTTTTGTAGAAAATGCAAGTGGAGATTCGGAGCGCTAAGAGGGTAATAGAGGAAAAAGGAATGTCTTCAAATATAAACTACACAGAATCATTCGGTGAAACTTCTTTCTGATCTGTGCATTCAGCTAACAGAGTTAAACCATACTTTTGATTGAGCAGATCTGAACACTCTTTCTGTAGAAAATGCAACTGGACATTTGGAGCGCTAAGAGCGTAGTAGTGGAAAAAGGAATATATTCAAATATAAACTACACAGAATCATTCTGTGAAACTTCTTTCTGATCTGAGCATTCAGCTAACAGAGTTAAACCATACTTTTGATTGAGCAGTTTTGAAACACTCTGTCTGTAGAAAATGCAACTGGACATTCGTAGCGCTAAGTGGGTAATAGTGGAAAAAAGAATATGTTCAAATATAAACTACACAGAAGCATTCTGTGAAACTTCTTTCTGTTCTGTGCATTCAACTAACAGAGTTTGACCTTACTTTTGATTGAGCCTTTCTGAAACACTCTTTCTGTAGAAACTGCAATTGGACATTCTGAGCGCTAAGAGGCCTATATTGGGGAAAAGAATGTCTACAAATAAAAACTACACAGAAGAATTGTGTGAAACTTCTTTCTGTTCTCTTTGTTCAACTAAAAGAGTTGAACCTTAGTTTTGATTGAGCCGTTCTGAAACACTCTTTCTGTAGAAAATGCAAGTGGAGATTCGGAGCGCTAAGAGGATAATAATGGAAAAAGGAATGTCTATAATATAAACTACACAGAATAATTCTGTGAAACTTCTTTCTGATCTGTGCATTCAGCTAACAGAGTTAAACCATACTTTTAATTGAGCAGATCTGAACACTCTTTCTGTAGAAAATGCAACTGGACATTTGGAGCGCTAAGAGAGTAGTAGTGGAAAAAGGAATATATTCAAATATAAACTACACAGAAGCATTCTGTGAAACTTCTTTCTGATCTGAGCATTCAGCTAACAGAGTTAAACCATACTTTTGATTGAGCAGTTTTGAAACACTCTGTCTGTAGAAAATGCAACTGGACATTCGTAGCGCTAAGTGGGTAATAGTGGAAAAAAGAATATGTTCAAATATAAACTACACAGAAGCATTGTATGAAACTTCTTTCTGTTCTGTGCATTCAACTAACAGAGTTGAACCTTACTTTTGATTGAGCCTTTCTGAAACACTCCTTCTGTAGAAACTGCAATTGGACATTCTGAGCGTTAAGAGGCCTATATTGGGAAAAAAATGTCTACAAATAAAAACTACACAGAAGAATTGTGTGAAACTTCTTTCTGTTCTGTTTGTTCAACTAAAAGAGTTGAACCTTAATTTTGATTGAGCCGTTCTGAAACACTCTTTCTGTAGAAAATGCAAGTGGAGATTCGGAGCGCTAAGAGGGTAATAGTGGAAAAAGGAATGTCTCCAAATATAAACTACACAGAATCATTCTGTGAAGCTTCTTTCTGATCTGTGCATTCAGCTAACAGAGTTAAACCATACTTTTGATTGAGCCGATCTGAACACTCTTTCTGTAGAAAATGCAACTGGACATTTGGAGCGCTAAGAGAGTAGTAGTGGAAAAAGGAATATATTCAAATATAAACTACACAGAAGCATTCTGTGAAACTTCTTTCTGATCTGAGCATTCAGCTAACAGAGTTAAACCATACTTTTGATTGAGCAGTTTTGAAACACTCTGTCTGTAGAAAATGCAACTGGACATTCGTAGCGCTAAGTGGGTAATAGTGGAAAAAAGAATATGTTCAAATATAAACTACACAGAAGCATTGTATGAAACTTCTTTCTGTTCTGTGCATTCAACTAACAGGGTTGAACCTTACGTTTGATTGAGCCTTTCTGAAACACTCTTTCTGTAGAAACTGCAATTGGACATGCTAAGCCCTAAGAGGCCTACATTGGGAAAAAGAATATCTTCAAATAAAAACTACACAGATGCATTCTGTGAAACTTATATCTGATCTGTAAATTCAGTTAACAGAGATAAAATATATTTTTGATTGAGCAGTTATGAAACACTCTTTTTGTAGAAAATGCAAGTGGAGATTCGGAGCGCTAAGAGGGTAATAGTGGAAAAAGGAATGTCTTCAAATATAAACTACACAGAACCATTCGGTGAAACTTCTTTCTGATCTGTGCATTCAGCTAACAGAGTTAAACCATACTTTTGATTGAGCAGATCTGAACACTCTTTCTGTAGAAAATGCAACTGGACATTTGGAGCCCTAAGAGCGTAGTAGTGGAAAAAGGAATATATTCAAATATAAACTACACAGAAGCATTCTGTGAAACTTCTTTCTGATCTGAGCATTCAGCTAACAGAGTTAAACCATACTTTTGACTGAGTAGTTTTGAAACACTCTGTCTGTAGAAAATTCAACTGGACATTCGTAGCGCTAAGTGGGTAATAGTGGAAAAAAAATATGTTCAAATATAAACTACACAGAAGCATTGTATGAAACTTCTTTCTGTTCTGTGCATTCAACTAACAGAGTTGAACCTTACTTTTGATTGAGCCGTTCTGAAACACTCTTTCTGTAGAAACTACAATTGGACATTCTGAGCGCTAAGAGGCCTATATTGGGAAAAAGAATGTCTACAAATAAAAACTACACAGAAGAATTGTGTGAAACTTCTTTCTGTTCTGTTTGTTCAACTAAAAGAGTTGAACCTTAGTTTTGATTGAGCCGTTCTGAAACACTCTTTCTGTAGAAAATGCAAGTGGAGATTCGGAGCGCTAAGAGGGTAATAGTGGAAAAAGGAATGTCTCCAAATATAAACTACACAGAATCATTCTGTGAAACTTCTTTCTGATCTGTGCATTCAGCTAACAGATTTAAACCATACTTTTGATTGAGCAGATCTGAACACTCTTTCTGTAGAAAATGCAACTGGACATTTGGAGCGCTGAGAGAGTATTAGTGGAAAAAGTAATATATTCAAATATAAACTACACAGAAGCATTCTGTGAAACTTCTTTCTGATCTGAGCATTCAGCTAACAGAGTTAAACCATACTTTTGATTGAGCAGTTTTGAAACACTCTGTCTGTAGAAAATGCAACTGGACATTCGTAGCGCTAAGTGGGTAATAGTGGAAAAAAGAATATGTTCAAATATAAACTACACAGAAGCATTGTATGAAACTTCTTTCTGTTCTGTGCATTCAACTAACATGGTTGAACCTTACTTTTGATTGAGCCTTTCTGAAACACTCTTTCTGTAGAATCTGCAATTGGACATTCTGAGCGCTAAGAGGTCTATTGGGAAAAAGAATATCTTCAAATAAAAACTACACAGAAGCATTGTGTGAAACTTATTTCTGATATGTTCATTAAGCTAACAGAGTTAAACCATACTTTTGATTGCGCAGTTCTGAACACTCTTTCTGTAGAAAATGCAAGTGGACATTCGGAGCGCTAAGAGGGTAATAGTGGAAAAAGGAATATATTCAAATATAAACTACACAGTAGCATTCTGAGAAAATTCTTTCTGTTCTGTGCATTCAACTAACAGAGTTGAACCTTAATTTGATTGAGCCGTTCTGAAACACTCTTTCTGTAGAAACTGCAATTGGACATGCTAAGCGCTAAGAGGCCTACATTGGGAAAAAGAATATCTTCAAACAAAAACTACACAGATGCATTCTGTGAAACTTATTTCTGATCTGTAAATTCAGTTAACAGAGATAAAACATATTTTTGATTGAGCAGTTATGAAACATTCTTTTTGTAGAAAATGCAAGTGGAGATTCGGAGCGCTAAGAGGGTAATAGTGGAAAAAGGAATGTCTTCAAATATAAACTACACAGAATCATTTGGTGAAACTTCTTTCTGATCTGTGCATTCAGCTAACAGAGTTAAACCATACTTTTGATTGAGCAGATCTGAACACTCTTTCTCTAGAAAATGCAACTGGACATTTGGAGCGCTAAGAGCTTAGTAGTGGAAATAGGAATATATTCAAATATAAACTACACAGAAGCATTCTGTGAAACTTCTTTCTGATCTGAGCATTCAGCTAACAGAGTTAAACCATACTTTTGATTGAGCAGTTTTGAAACACTCTGTCTGTAGAAAATGCAACTGGACATTCGTAGCGCTAAGTGGGTAATAGTGGAAAAAAGAATATGTTCAAATATAAACTACACAGAAGCATTGTATGAAACTTCTTTCTGTTCTGTGCATTCAACTAACAGAGTTGAACCTTACTTTTGATTGAGCCTTTCTGAAACACTCTTTCTGTAGAAAGTGCAATTGGACATTCTGAGCGCTAAGAGGCCTATATTGGGAAAAAGAATGTCTACAAATAAAAACTACACAGAAGAATTGTGTGAAACTTCTTTCTGTTCTGTTTGTTCAACTAAAAGAGTTGAACCTTAGTTTTGATTGAGCCGTTCTGAAACACTCTTTCTGTAGAAAATGCAAGTGGAGATTCGGAGCGCTAAGAGGGTAATAGTGGAAAAAGGAATGTCTCCAAATATAAACTACACAGAATCATTCTGTGAAACTTCTTTCTGATCTGTGCATTCAGCTAACAGATTTAAACCATACTTTTGATTGAGCAGATCTGAACACTCTTTCTGTAGAAAATGCAACTGGACATTTGGAGCGCTGAGAGAGTATTAGTGGAAAAAGTAATATATTCAAATATAAACTACACAGAAGCATTCTGTGAAACTTCTTTCTGATCTGAGCATTCAGCTAACAGAGTTAAACCATACTTTTGATTGAGCAGTTTTGAAACACTCTGTCTGTAGAAAATGCAACTGGACATTCGTAGCGCTAAGTGGGTAATAGTGGAAAAAAGAATATGTTCAAATATAAACTACACAGAAGCATTGTATGAAACTTCTTTCTGTTCTGTGCATTCAACTAACATGGTTGAACCTTACTTTTGATTGAGCCTTTCTGAAACACTCTTTCTGTAGAATCTGCAATTGGACATTCTGAGCGCTAAGAGGTCTATTGGGAAAAAGAATATCTTCAAATAAAAACTACACAGAAGCATTGTGTGAAACTTATTTCTGATATGTTCATTAAGCTAACAGAGTTAAACCATACTTTTGATTGCGCAGTTCTGAACACTCTTTCTGTAGAAAATGCAAGTGGACATTCGGAGCGCTAAGAGGGTAATAGTGGAAAAAGGAATATATTCAAATATAAACTACACAGTAGCATTCTGAGAAAATTCTTTCTGTTCTGTGCATTCAACTAACAGAGTTGAACCTTAATTTGATTGAGCCGTTCTGAAACACTCTTTCTGTAGAAACTGCAATTGGACATGCTAAGCGCTAAGAGGCCTACATTGGGAAAAAGAATATCTTCAAACAAAAACTACACAGATGCATTCTGTGAAACTTATTTCTGATCTGTAAATTCAGTTAACAGAGATAAAACATATTTTTGATTGAGCAGTTATGAAACATTCTTTTTGTAGAAAATGCAAGTGGAGATTCGGAGCGCTAAGAGGGTAATAGTGGAAAAAGGAATGTCTTCAAATATAAACTACACAGAATCATTTGGTGAAACTTCTTTCTGATCTGTGCATTCAGCTAACAGAGTTAAACCATACTTTTGATTGAGCAGATCTGAACACTCTTTCTCTAGAAAATGCAACTGGACATTTGGAGCGCTAAGAGCTTAGTAGTGGAAATAGGAATATATTCAAATATAAACTACACAGAAGCATTCTGTGAAACTTCTTTCTGATCTGAGCATTCAGCTAACAGAGTTAAACCATACTTTTGATTGAGCAGTTTTGAAACACTCTGTCTGTAGAAAATGCAACTGGACATTCGTAGCGCTAAGTGGGTAATAGTGGAAAAAAGAATATGTTCAAATATAAACTACACAGAAGCATTGTATGAAACTTCTTTCTGTTCTGTGCATTCAACTAACAGAGTTGAACCTTACTTTTGATTGAGCCTTTCTGAAACACTCTTTCTGTAGAAAGTGCAATTGGACATTCTGAGCGCTAAGAGGCCTATATTGGGAAAAAGAATGTCTACAAATAAAAACTACACAGAAGAATTGTGTGAAACTTCTTTCTGTTCTGTTTGTTCAACTAAAAGAGTTGAACCTTAGTTTTGATTGAGCCGTTCTGAAACACTCTTTCTGTAGAAAATGCAAGTGGAGATTCGGAGCGCTAAGAGGGTAATAGTGGAAAAAGGAATGTCTCCAAATATAAACTACACAGAATCATTCTGTGAAACATCTTTCTGATCTGTGCATTCAGCTAACAGAGTTAAACCATACTTTTGATTGAGCAGATCTGAACACTCTTTCTGTAGAAAATGCAACTGGACATTTGGAGCGCTAAGAGAGTAGTAGTGGAAAAAGGAATATATTCAAATATAAACTACACAGAAGCATTCTGTGAAACTTCTTTCTGATCTGAGCATTCAGCTAACAGAGATAAACCATACTTTTGATTGAGCAGTTTTGAAACACTCTGTCTCTAGAAAATGCAACCGGACATTCGTAGCGCTAAGTGGGTAATAGTGGAAAAAAGATTATGTTCAAATATAAACTACACAGAAGCATTGTATTAAACTTCTTTCTCTTCTGTGCATTCAACTAACAGAGTTGAACCTTACTTTTGATTGAGCCTTTCTGAAACACGCTTTCTGTAGAAACTGCAATTGGACATTCTGAGCGCTAAGAGGCCTCTATTGGGAAAAATAATATCTTCAAATAAAAACTACACAGAAGCATTGTGTGAAACTTATTTCTGATATGTTCATTAAGCTAACATAGTTAAACCATACTTTTGATTGCGCAGTTCTGAACACTCTTTCTGTAGAAAATGCAAGTGGACATTCGGAGCGCTAAAAGGATAATAGTGGAAAAAGGAATATATTCAAATATAAACTACACAGTAGCATTCTGTGAAAATTCTTTCTGTTCTGTGCATTCAACTAACAGAGTTGAACCTTACTTTTGATTGAGCCGTTCTTAAACACTCTTTCTGTAGAAACTGCAATTGGACATGCTGAGAGCTAAGAGGCCTTCATTGGGAAAAAGAATATCTTCAAATAAAAACTACACAGATGCATTCTGTGAAACTTATTTCTGATCTGTAAATTCAGTTAACAGAGATAAAAGATATTTTTGATTGAGCAGTTATGAAACACTCTTTTTGTAGAAAATGCAAGTGGAGATTCGGAGCGCTAAGAGGGTAATAGTGGAAAAAGGAATGTCTTCAAATATAAACTACACAGAATCATTCGGTGAAACTTCTTTCTGATCTGTGCATTCAGCTAACAGAGTTAAACCATAGTTTTGATTGAGCAGATCTGAACACTCTTTCTGTAGAAAATGCAACTGGACATTTGGAGCGCTAAGAGCGTAGTAGTGGAAAAAGGAATATATTCAAATATAAACTACACAGAAGCATTCTGTGAAACTTCTTTCTGATCTGAGCATTCAGCTAACCGAGTTAAACCATACTTTTGATTGAGCAGTTTTGAAACACTCTGTCTGTAGAAAATGCAACTGGACATTCGTAGCGCTAAGTGGGTAATAGTGGAAAAAAGAATATGTTCAAATATAAACTACACAGAAGCATTCTGTGAAACTCCTTTCTGTTCTGTGCATTCAACTAACAGAGTTGGACCTTACTTTTGATTGAGCCTTTCTGAAACACTCTTTCTGTAGAAACTGCAATTGGACATTCTGAGCGCTAAGAGGCCTATATTGGGAAAAAGAATGTCTACAAATAAAAACTACACAGAAGAATTGTGTGAAACTTCTTTCTGTTCTGTTTGTTCAACTAAAAGAGTTGAACCTTAGTTTTGATTGAGCCGTTCTGAAACACTCTTTCTGTAGAAAATGCAAGTGGAGATTCGGAGCGCTAAGAGGGTAATAATGGAAAAAGGAATGTCTATAATATAAACTACACAGAATAATTCTGTGAAACTTCTTTCTGATCTGTGCATTCAGCTAACAGAGTTAAACCATACTTTTAATTGAGCAGATCTGAACATTCTTTCTGTAGAAAATGCAACTGGACATTTGGAGCGCTAAGAGAGTAGTAGTGGAAAAAGGAATATATTCAAATATA
Organism: Symphalangus syndactylus; assembly: GCF_028878055.3. Classification (NCBI taxonomy): domain Eukaryota; kingdom Metazoa; phylum Chordata; class Mammalia; order Primates; family Hylobatidae; genus Symphalangus; species Symphalangus syndactylus. The sequence continues at coordinate 119,697,922 of NC_072437.2, forward strand.
AACTACACAGAAGCATTCTGTGAAACTTCTTTCTGATCTGAGCATTCAGCTAACAGAGTTAAACCATACTTTTGATTGAGCAGTTTTGAAACACTCTGTCTGTAGAAAATGCAACTGGACATTCGTAGCGCTAAGTGGGTAATAGTGGAAAAAAGAATATGTTCAAATATAAACTACACAGAAGCCTTGTATGAAACTTCTTTCTGTTCTGTGCATTCAACTAACAGAGTTGAACCTTACTTTTGATTGAGCCTTTCTGAAACACTCCTTCTGTAGAAACTGCAATTGGACATTCTGAGCGTTAAGAGGCCTATATTGGGAAAAAAATGTCTACAAATAAAAACTACACAGAAGAATTGTGTGAAACTTCTTTCTGTTCTGTTTGTTCAACTAAAAGAGTTGAACCTTAATTTTGATTGAGCCGTTCTGAAACACTCTTTCTGTAGAAAATGCAAGTGGAGATTCGGAGCGCTAAGAGGGTAATAGTGGAAAAAGGAATGTCTCCAAATATAAACTACACAAAATCATTCTGTGAAGCTTCTTTCTGATCTGTGCATTCAGCTAACAGAGTTAAACCATACTTTTGATTGAGCCGATCTGAACACTCTTTCTGTAGAAAATGCAACTGGACATTTGGAGCGCTAAGAGTGTAGTAGTGGAAAAAGGAATATATTCAAATATAAACTACACAGAAGCATTCTGTGAAACTTCTTTCTGATCTGAGCATTCAGCTAACAGAGTTAAACCATACTTTTGATTGAGCAGTTTTGAAACACTCTGTCTGTAGAAAATGCAACTGGACATTCGTAGCGCTAAGTGGGTAATAGTGGAAAAAAGAATATGTTCAAATATAAACTACACAGAAGCATTGTATGAAACTTCTTTCTGTTCTGTGCATTCAACTAACAGGGTTGAACCTTACGTTTGATTGAGCCTTTCTGAAACACTCTTTCTGTAGAAACTGCAATTGGACATGCTAAGCGCTAAGAGGCCTACATTGGGAAAAAGAATATCTTCAAATAAAAACTACACAGATGCATTCTGTGAAACTTATTTCTGATCTGTAAATTCACTTAACAGAGATAAAACATATTTTTGATTGAGCAGTTATGAAACACTCTTTTTGTAGAAAATGCAAGTGGAGATTCGGAGCGCTAAGAGGGTAATAGTGGAAAAAGGAATGTCTTCAAATGTAAACTACACAGAATCATTCGGTGAAACTTCTTTCTGATCTGTGCATTCAGCTAACAGAGTTAAACCATACTTTTGATTGAGCAGATCTGAACACTCTTTCTGTAGAAAATGCAACTGGACATTTGGAGCGCTAAGAGCGTAGTAGTGGAAAAAGGAATATATTCAAATATAAACTACACAGAAGCATTCTGTGAAACTTCTTTCTGATCTGAGCATTCAGCTAACAGAGTTAAACCATAATTTTGATTGAGCAGTTTTGAAACACTCTGTCTGTAGAAAATGCAACTGGACATTCGTAGCGCTAAGTGGGTAATAGTGGAAAAAGGAATATGTTCAAATATAAACTACACAGAAGCATTGTATGAAACTACTTTCTGTTTTGTGCATTCAACTAACAGAGTTGAACCTTACTTTTGATTGAGCCTTTCTGAAACACTCTTTCTGTAGAAACTGCAATTGGACATTCTGAGCGCTAAGAGGCCTCTATTGGGAAAAATAATATCTTCAAATAAAAACTACACAGAAGCATTGTGTGAAACTTATTTCTGATATGTTCATTAAGCTAACATAGTTAAACCATACTTTTGATTGCGCAGTTCTGAACACTCTTTCTGTAGAAAATGCAAGTGGACATTCGGAGCGCTAAAAGGGTAATAGTGGAAAAAGGAATATATTCAAATATAAACTACACAGTAGCATTCTGTGAAAATTCTTTCTGTTCTGTGCATTCAACTAACAGAGTTGAACCTTACTTTTGATTGAGCCGTTCTGAAACACTATTTCTGTAGAAACTGCAATTGGACATGCTGAGCGTTAAGAGGCCTACATTGGGAAAAAGAATATCTTCAAATAAAAACTACACAGATGCATTCTGTGAAACTTATTTCTGATCTGTAAATTCAGTTAACAGAGATAAAACATATTTTTGATTGAGCAGTTATGAAACACTCTTTTTGTAGAAAATGCAAGTGGAGATTCGGAGCGCTAAGAGGGTAATAGTGGAAAAAGGAATGTCTTCAAATATAAACTACACAGAATCATTCGGTGAAACTTCTTTCTGATCTGTGCATTCAGCTAACAGAGTTAAACCATACTTTTGATTGAGCAGATCTGAACACTCTTTCTGTAGAAAATGCAACTGGACATTTGGAGCGCTAAGAGCGTAGTAGTGGAAAAAGGAATATATTCAAATATAAACTACACAGAAGCATTCTGTGAAACTTCTTTCTGATCTGAGCATTCAGCTAACAGAGTTAAACCATACTTTTGATTGAGCAGTTTTGAAACACTCTGTCTGTAGAAAATGCAACTGGACATTCGTAGCGCTAAGTGGGTAATAGTGGAAAAAAGAATATGTTCAAATATAAACTACACAGAAGCATTCTGTGAAACTTCTTTCTGTTCTGTGCATTCAACTAACAGAGTTGGACCTTACTTTTGATTGAGCCTTTCTGAAACACTCTTTCTGTAGAAACTGCAATTGGACATTCTGAGCGCTAAGAGGCCTCTATTGGGAAAAATAATATCTTCAAATAAAAACTACACAGAAGCATTCTGTGAAACTTATTTCTGATATGTTCATTAAGCTAACAGAGTTAAACCATACTTTTGATTGCGCAGTTCTGAACACTCTTTCTGTAGAAAATGCAAGTGGACATTCGGAGCGCTAAGAGGGTAATAGTGGAAAAAGGAATATATTCAAATATAAACTACACAGTAGCATTCGGTGAAACTTCTTTCTGATCTGTGCATTCAGCTAACAGAGTTAAACCATACTTTTGATTGAGCAGATCTGAACACTCTTTCTGTAGAAAATGCAACTGGACATTTGGAGCGCTAAGAGCGTAGTAGTGGAAAAAGGAATATATTCAAATATAAACTACACAGAAGCATTCTGTGAAACTTCTTTCTGATCTGAGCATTCAGCTAACAGAGTTAAACCATACTTTTGATTGAGCAGTTTTGAAACACTCTGTCTGTAGAAAATGCAACTGGACATTCGTAGCGCTAAGTGGGTAATAGTGGAAAAAAGAATATGTTCAAATATAAACTACACAGAAGCATTGTATGAAGCTTCTTTCTGTTCTGTGCATTCAACTAACAGAGTTGAACCTTACTTTTGATTGAGCCTTTCTGAAACACTCTTTCTGTAGAAACTGCAATTGGACATTCTGAGCGCTAAGAGGCCTATATTGGGAAAAATAATATCTTCAAATAAAATCTACACAGAAGCATTGTGTGAAACTTATTTCTGATATGTTCATTAAGTTAACAGAGTTAAACCATACTTTTGATTGCGCAGTTCTGAAAACTCTTTCTGTAGAAAATGCAAGTGGACATTTGGAGCGCTAAGAGGGTAATAGTGGAAAAAGGAATATATTCAAATATAAACTACAGAGTAGCATTCTGAGAAAATTCTTTCTGTTCTGTGCATTCAACTAACAGAGTTGAACCTTACTTTTGATTGAGCCGTTCTGAAACACTCTTTCTGTAGAAACTGCAATTGGACATTCTGAGCGCTAAGAGGCCTATATTGGGAAAAAGAATGTCTAAAAATAAAAACTACACAGAAGAATTGTGTGAAACTTCTTTCTGTTCTGTTTGTTCAACTAAAAGAGTTGAACCTTAATTTTGATTGAGCCGTTCTGAAACACTCTTTCTGTAGAAAATGCAAGTGGAGATTCGGAGCGCTAAGAGGGTAATAGTGGAAAAAGGAATGTCTCCAAATATAAACTACACAGAATCATTCTGTGAAACTTCTTTCTGATCTGTGCATTCAGCTAACAGAGTTAAACCATACTTTTGATTGAGCAGATCTGAACACTCTTTCTGTAGAAAATGCAACTGCACAATTGGAGCGCTAAGAGAGTAGTAGTGGAAAAAGGAATATATTCAAATATAAACTACACAGAAGCATTCTGTGAAACTTCTTTCTGATCTGAGCATTCAGCTAACAGAGTTAAACCATACTTTTGATTGAGTAGTTTTGAAACACTCTGTCTGTAGAAAATGCAACTGGACATTCGTAGCGCTAAGTGGGTAATAGTGGAAAAAAGAATATGTTCAAATATAAACTACACAGAAGCATTGTATGAAACTTCATTCTGTTCTGTGCATTCAACTAACAGAGTTGAACCTTACTTTTGATTGAGCCGTTCTGAAACACTCTTTCTGTAGAAACTGCAATTGGACATTCTGAGCGCTAAGAGGCCTATATTGGGAAAATGAATGTCTACAAATAAAAACTACACAGAAGAATTGTGTGAAACTTCTTTCTGTTCTGTTTGTTCAACTAAAAGGGTTGAACCTTAGTTTTGATTGAGCCGTTCTGAAACACTCTTTCTGTAGAAAATGCAAGTGGAGATTCGGAGCGCTAAGAGGGTAATAGTGGAAAAAGGAATGTCTCCAAATATAAACTACACAGAATCATTCTGTGAAACTACTTTCTGATCTGTGCATTCAGCTAACAGAGTTAAACCATACTTTTGATTGAGCAGATCTGAACACTCTTTCTGTAGAAAATGCAACTGGACATTTGGAGCGCTAAGAGAGTAGTAGTGGAAAAAGGAATACATTCAAATATAAACTACACAGAAGCATTCTGTGAAACTTCTTTCTGATCTGAGCATTCAGCTAACAGAGTTAAACCATACTTTTGATTGAGCAGTTTTGAAACACTCTGTCTGTAGAAAATGCAACTGGACATTCGTAGCGCTAAGTGGGTAATAGTGGAAAAAAGAATATGTTCAAATATAATTTACACAGAAGCATTGTATGAAACTTCTTTCTGTTCTGTGCATTCAACTAACAGAGTTGAACCTTACTTTTGATTGAGCCTTTCTGAAACACTCTTTCTGTAGAAACTGCAATTGGTCATTCTGAGCGCTAAGAGGCCTCTATTGGGAAAAATAATATCTTCAAATAAAAACTACACAGAAGCATTGTGTGAAACTTATTTCTGATATGTTCATTAAGCTAACAGAGTTAAACCATACTTTTGATTGCGCAGTTCTGAACACTCTTTCTGTAGAAAATGCAAGTGGACATTCGGAGCGCTAAGAGGGTAATAGTGGAAAAAGGAATATATTCAAATATAAACTACACAGTAGCATTCTGTGAAAATTCTTTCTGTTCTATGCATTCAACTAACAGAGTTGAACCTTACTTTTGATTGAGCCGTTCTGAAACACTCTTTCTGTAGAAACTGCAATTGGACATGCTAAGCGCTAAGAGGCCTACATTGGGAAAAAGAATATCTTAAAATAAAAACTACACAGATGCATTCTGTGAAACTTATTTCTGATCTGTAAATTCAGTCAACAGAGATAAAACATATTTTTGATTGAGCAGTTATGAAACACTCTTTTTGTAGAAAATGCAAGTGGAGATTCGGAGCGCTAAGAGGGTAATAGTGGAAAAAGGAATGCCTTCAAATATAAACTACACAGAATCATTCGGTGAAACTTTTTTCTGATCTGTGCATTCAGCTAACAGAGTTAAAAAATACTTTTGATTGAGCAGATCTGAACACTCTTTCTGTAGAAAATGCAACTGGACATTTGGAGCGCTAAGAGCGTAGTAGTGGAAAAAGGAATATATTCAAATATAAACTACACAGAAGCATTCTGTGAAACTTCTTTCTGATCTGAGCATTCAGCTAACAGAGTTAAACCATACTTTTGATTGAGCAGCCTTGAAACACTCTGTCTGTAGAAAATGCAACTGGACATTCGTAGCGCTAAGTGGGTAATAGTGGAAAAAAGAATATATTCAAATATAAACTACACAGAAGCATTGTATGAAACTTCTTTCTGTTCTGTGCATTCAACTAACAGAAATGAACCTTACTTTTGATTGAGCCGTTCTGAAACACTCTTTCTGTAGAAACTGCAATTGGACATTCTGAGCGCTAAGAGGCCTATATTGGGAAAAAGAATGTCTACAAATAAAAACTACACAGAAGAATTGTGTGAAACTTCTTTCTGTTCAGTTTGTTCAACTAAAAGAGTTGAACCTTAGTTTTGATTGAGCCGTTCTGAAACACTCTTTCTGTAGAAAATGCAAGTGGAGATTCGGTGCGCTATTAGGGTAATAGTGGAAAAAGGAATGTCTCCAAATATAAACTACACAGAATCATTCTGTGAAACTTCTTTCTGATCTGTGCATTCCGCTAACAGAGTTAAACCATACTTTTGATTGAGCAGATCTGAACACTCTTTCTGTAGAAAATGCAACTGGACATTTGGAGCGCTAAGAGTGTAGTAGTGGAAAAAGGAATATATTCAAATATAAACTACACAGAAGCATTCTGTGAAACTTCTTTCTGATCTGAGCATTCAGCTAACAGAGTTAAACCATACTTTTGATTGAGCAGTTTTGAAACTCTCTGTCTGTAGAAAATGCAACTGGACATTCGTAGCGCTAAGTGGGTAATAGTGGAAAAAAGAATATGTTCAAATATAAACTACACAGAAGCATTGTATGAAACTTCTTTCTGTTCTGTGCATTCAACTAACAAGTTTGAACCTTACTTTTGATTGAGCCGTTCTGAAACACTCTTTCTGTAGAAACTGCAATTGGACATTCTGAGCGCTAAGAGGCCTAAATTGGGAAAAAGAATGTCTACAAATTAAAACTACACAGAAGAATTGTGTGAAACTTCTTTCTGTTCTGTTTGTTCAACTAAAAGAGTTGAAACTTAGTTTTGAATGAGCCGTTCTGAAACACTCTTTCTGTAGAAAATGCAAGTGGAGATTCGGAGCGCTAAGAGGGTAATAGTGGAAAAATGAATGTCTCCAAATATAAACTACACAGAATCATTCTGTGAAACTTCTTTCTAATCTGTGAATTCAGCTAACAGAGTTAAACCATACTTTTGATTGAGCAGATCTGAACACTCTTTCTGTAGAAAATGCAACTGGACATTTGGAGCGCTAAGAGAGTAGTAGTGGAAAAAGGAATATATTCAAATATAAACTACACAGAAGCATTCTGTGGAACTTCTTTCTGATCTGAGCATTCAGCTAACAGAGTTAAACCATACTTTTGTTTGAGCAGTTTTGAAACACTCTGTCTGTAGAAAATGCAACTGGACATTCGTAGCGCTAAGTGGGTAATAGTGGAAAAAAGAATATGTTCAAATATAAACTACACCGAAGCATTGTATGAAACTTCTTTCTGTTCTGTGCATTCAACTAACAGAGTTGAACCTTACTTTTGATTGAGCCTTTCTGAAACACTCTTTCTGTAGAAACTGCAATTGGACATTCTGAGCGCTAAGAGGCCTCTATTGGGAAAAATAATATCTTCAAATAAAAACTACACAGAAGCATTGTGTGAAACTTATTTCTGATATGTTCATTAAGCTAACAGAGTTAAACCATGCCTTTGATTGCGCAGTTCTGAACACTCTTTCTGTAGAAAACGCAAGTGGACATTCGGAGCGCTAAGAGGGTAATAGTGGAAAAAGGAATATATTCAAATATAAACTACACAGTAGCATTCTGTGAAAATTCTTTCTGTTCTGTGCATTCAACTAACAGAGTTGAACCTTACTTTTGATTGAGCCGTTCTGAAACACTCTTTCTGTAGAAACTGCAATTGGACATGCTAAGCGCTAAGAGGCCTACATTGGGAAAAAGAATATCTTCAAATCAAAACTACACAGATGCATTCTGTGAAACTTATTTCTGATCTGTAAATTCAGTTAATACAGATAAAACATATTTTTGATTGAGCAGTTATGAAACACTCTTTTTGTAGAAAATGCAAGTGGAGATTCGGAGCGCTAAGAGGGTAATAGTGGAAAAATGAATGTCTTCAAATATAAACTACACAGAATCATTCGGTGAAACTTCTTTCTGATCTGTGCATTCAGCTAACAGAGTTAAAAAATACTTTTGATTGAGCAGATCTGAACACTCTTTCTGTAGAAAATGCAAGTGGAGATTCGGAGCGCTAAGAGGGTAATAATGGAAAAAGGAATGTCTATAATATAAACTACACAGAATAATTCTGTGAAACTTCTTTCTGATCTGTGCATTCAGCTAACAGAGTTAAACCATACTTTTAATTGAGCAGATCTGAACACTCTTTCTGTAGAAAATGCAACTGGACATTTGGAGCGCTAAGAGAGTAGTAGTGGAAAAAGGAATATATTCAAATATAAACTACACAGAAGCATTCTGTGAAACTTCTTTCTGATCTGAGCATTCAGCTAACAGAGTTAAACCATACTTTTGATTGAGCAGTTTTGAAACACTCTGTCTGTAGAAAATGCAACTGGACATTCGTAGCGCTAAGTGGGTAATAGTGGAAAAAAGAATATGTTCAAATATAAACTACACAGAAGCATTGTATGAAACTTCTTTCTGTTCTGTGCATTCAACTAACAGAGTTGAACCTTACTTTTGATTAAGCCTTTCTGAAACACTCCTTCTGTAGAAACTGCAATTGGACATTCTGAGCGTTAAGAGGCCTATATTGGGAAAAAAATGTCTACAAATAAAAACTACACAGAAGAATTGTGTGAAACTTCTTTCTGTTCTGTTTGTTCAACTAAAAGAGTTGAACCTTAATTTTGATTGAGCCGTTCTGAAACACTCTTTCTGTAGAAAATGCAAGTGGAGATTCGGAGCGCTAAGAGGGTAATAGTGGAAAAAGGAATGTCTCCAAATATAAACTACACAGAATCATTCTGTGAAGCTTCTTTCTGATCTGTGCATTCAGCTAACAGAGTTAAACCATACTTTTGATTGAGCAGATCTGAACACTCTTTCTGTAGAAAATGCAACTGGACATTTGCAGCGCTAAGAGAGTAGTAGTGGAAAAAGGAATATATTCAAATATAAACTACACAGAAGCATTCTGTGAAACTTCTTTCTGATCTGAGCATTCAGCTAACAGAGTTAAACCATACTTTTGATTGAGCAGTTTTGAAACACTCTGTCTGTAGAAAATGCAACTGGACATTCGTAGCGCTAAGTGGGTAATAGTGGAAAAAAGAATATGTTCAAATATAAACTACACAGAAGCATTGTATGAAACTTCTTTCTGTTCTGTGCATTCAACTAACAGGGTTGAACCTTACGTTTGATTGAGCCTTTCTGAAACACTCTTTCTGTAGAAACTGCAATTGGACATGCTAAGCGCTAAGAGGCCTACATTGGGAAAAAGAATATCTTCAAATAAAAACTACACAGATGCATTCTGTGAAACTTATATCTGATCTGTAAATTCAGTTAACAGAGGTAAAATATATTTTTGATTGAGCAGTTATGAAACACTCTTTTTGTAGAAAATGCAAGTGGAGATTCGGAGCGCTAAGAGGGTAATAGTGGAAAAAGGAATGTCTTCAAATATAAACTACACAGAATAATTCGGTGAAACTTCTTTCTGATCTGTGCATTCAGCTAACAGAGTTAAACCATACTTTTGATTGAGCAGATCTGAACACTCTTTCTGTAGAAAATGCAACTGGACATTTGGAGCCCTAAGAGCGTAGTAGTGGAAAAAGGAATATATTCAAATATAAACTACACAGAAGCATTCTGTGAAACTTCTTTCTGATCTGAGCATTCAGCTAACAGAGTTAAACCATACTTTTGATTGAGCAGTTTTGAAACACTCTTTCTGTAGAAAATGCAACTGGACATTCGTAGCGCTAAGTGGGTAATAGTGGAAAAAAGAATATGTTCAAATATAAACTACACAGAAGCATTGTATGAAACTTCTTTCTGTTCTGTGCATTCAACTAACAGAGTTGAACCTTACTTTTGATTGAGCCTTTCTGAAACACTTTTTCTGTAGAAACTGCAATTGGACATTCTGAGCGCTAAGAGGCCTATATTGGAAAAATAATATCTTCAAATAAAAACTACACAGAAGCATTGTGTGAAACTTATTTCTGATATGTTCATTAAGATAACAGAGTTAAACCATACTTTTGATTGCGCAGTTCTGAACACTCTTTCTGTAGAAAATGCAAGTGGACATTCGGAGCGCTACGAGGGTAATAGTGGAAAAAGGAATATATTCAAATATAAACTACACAGTAGCATTCTGAGAAAATTCTTTCTGTTCTGTGCATTCAACTAACAGAGTTGAACCTTACTTTTGATTGAGCCGTTCTGAAACACTCTTTCTGTAGAAACTGCAATTGGACATGCTAAGCGCTAAGAGGCCTACATTGGGAAAAAGAATATCTTCAAATAAAAACTACACAGATGCATTCTGTGAAACTTATTTCTGATCTGTAAATTCACTTAACAGAGATAAAACATATTTTTGATTGAGCAGTTATGAAACACTCTTTTTGTAGAAAATGCAAGTGGAGATTCGGAGCGCTAAGAGGGTAATAGTGGAAAAAGGAATGTCTTCAAATATAAACTACACAGAATCATTCGGTGAAACTTTTTCTGATTTGTGCATTCAGCTAACAGAGTTAAAACATACTTTTGATTGAGCAGATCTGAACACTCTTTCTGTAGAAAATGCAACTGGACATTTGGAGCGCTAAGAGCGTAGTAGTGGAAAAAGAAATATATTCAAATATAAACTACACAGAAGCATTCTGTGAAACTTCTTTCTGATCTGAGCATTCAGCTAACAGAGTTAAACCATACTTTTGATTGAGCAGTTTTGAAACACTCTGTCTGTAGTAAATGCAACTGGACATTCGTAGCGCTAAGTGGGTAATAGTGGAAAAAGGAATATGTTCAAATATAAACTACACAGAAGCATTGTATGAAACTAATTTCTGTTTTGTGCATTCAACTAACAGAGTTGAACCTTACATTTGATTGAGCCTTTCTGAAACACTCTTTCTGTAGAAACTGCAATTGGACATTCTGAGCGCTAAGAGGCCTCTATTGGGAAAAATAATATCTTCAAATAAAAACTACACAGAAGCATTGTGTGAAACTTATTTCTGATATGTTCATTAAGCTAACATAGTTAAACCATACTTTTGATTGCGCAGTTCTGAACACTCTTTCTGTAGAAAATGCAAGTGGACATTCGGAGCGCTAAGAGGGTAATAGTGGAAAAAGGAATATATTCAAATATAAACTACACAGTAGCATTCTGTGAAAATTCTTTCTGTTCTGTCCATTCAACTAACAGAGTTGAACCTTACTTTTGATTGAGCCGTTCTGAAACACTCTTTCTGTAGAAACTGCAATTGGACATGCTAAGCGCTAAGAGGCCTACATTGGGAAAAAGAATATCTTCAAATAAAAACTACACAGATGCATTCTGTGAAACTTATTTCTGATCTGTAAATTCAGTTAACAGAGATAAAACATATTTTTGATTGAGCAGTTATGAAACACTCTTTTTGTAGAAAATGCAAGTGGAGATTCGGAGCGCTAAGAGGGTCATAGTGGAAAAAGGAATGTCTTCAAATATAAACTACACAGAATCATTCGGTGAAACTTCTTTCTGATCTGTGCATTCAGCTAACAGAGTTAAACCATACTTTTGATTGAGCAGATCTGAACACTCTTTCTGTAGAAAATGCAACTGGACATTTGGAGCGCTAAGAGCGTAGTAGTGGAAAAAGGAATATATTCTAATATAAACTACACAGAAGCATTCTGTGAAACTTCTTTCTGATCTGAGCATTCAGCTAACAGAGTTAAACCATACTTTTGATTGAGCAGTTTTGAAACACTCTGTCTGTAGAAAATGCAACTGGACATTCGTAGCGCTAAGTGGGTTATAGTGGAAAAAAGAATATGTTCAAATATAAACTACACAGAAGCATTGTATGAAACTTCTTTCTGTTCTGTCCATTCAACTAACAGAGTTGAACCTTACTTTTGATTGAGCCGTTCTGAAACACTCTTTCTGTAGAAACTGCAATTGGACATTCTGAGCGCTAAGAGGCCTATATTGGGAAAAAGAATGTCTACAAATAAAAACTACACAGAAGAATTGTGTGAAACTACTTTCTGTTCTGTTTGTTCAACTAAAAGAGTTGAACCTTAGTTTTGATTGAGCCGTTCTGAAACACTCTTTCTGTAGAAAATGCAAGTGGAGATTCGGAGCGCTAAGAGGGTAATAGTGGAAAAAGGAATGTCTCCAAATATAAACTACACAGAATCATTCTGTGAAACTTCTTTCTGATCTGTGCATTCAGCTAACAGAGTTAAACTATACTTTTGATTGAGCAGATCTGTTCACTCTTTCTGTAGAAAATGCAACTGGACATTTGGAGCGCTTAGAGAGTAGTAGTGGATAAAGGAATATATTCAAATATAAACTACACAGAAGCATTCTGTGAAACTTCTTTCTGATCTGAGCATTCAGCTAACAGAGTTAAACCATACTTTTGATTGAGCAGTTTTGAAACACTCTGTCTGTAGAAAATGCAACTGGACATTCGTAGCGCTAAGTGGGTAATAGTGGAAAAAAGAATATGTTCAAATATAAACTACACAGAAGCATTGTATGAAACTTCTTTCTGTTCTGTGCATTCAACTAACAGAGTTGAACCTTACTTTTGATTGAGCCGTTCTGAAACACTCTTTCTGTAGAAACTGCAATTGGACATTCTGAGCGCTAAGAGGCCTATATTGGGAAAAAGAATGTCTACAAATAAAAACTACACAGAAGAATTGTGTGAAACTTCTTTCTGTTCTGTTTGTTCAACTAAAAGAGTTGAACCTTAGTTTTGATTGAGCCGTTCTGAAACACTCTTTCTGTAGAAAATGCAAGTGGAGATTCGGAGCGCTAAGAGGGTAATAGTGGAAAAAGGAATGTCTCCAAATATAAACTACACAGAATCATTCTGTGAAACTTCTTTCTGATCTGTGCATTCAGCTAACAGAGTTAAACCATACTTTTCATTGAGCAGATCTGAACACTCTTTCTGTAGAAAATGCAACTGGACATTTGGAGCGCTAAGAGAGTGGTAGTGGAAAAAGGAATATATTCAAATATAAACTACACAGAAGCATTCTGTGAAAATTCTTTCTGATCTGAGCATTCAGCTAACAGAGTTAAACCATACTTTTGATTGAGCAGTTTTGAAACACTCTGTCTGTAGAAAATGCAACTGGACATTCGTAGCGCTAAGTGGGTAATAGTGGAATAAAGAATATGTTCAAATATAAACTACACAGAAGCATTGTATGAAACTCCTTTCTGTTCTGTGCATTCAACTAACAGAGTTGAACCTTACTTTTGATTGAGCCTTTCTGAAACACTCTTTCTGTAGAAACTGCAATTGGACATTCTGAGCGCTAAGAGGCCTATATTGGGAAAAATAATATCTTCAAATAAAAACTACACAGAAGCATTGTGTGAAACTTATTTCTGATATGTTCATTAAGCTAACAGAGTTAAACCATATTTTTGATTGCGCAGTTCTGAACTCTCTTTCTGTAGAAAATGCAAGTGGACATTCGGAGCGCTAAGAGGGTAATAGTGGAAAAAGGAATATATTCAAATATAAACTACACAGTAGCATTCTGTGAAAATTATTTCTGTTCTGTGCATTCAACTAACAGAGTTGAACCTTACTTTTGATTGAGCTGTTCTGAAACACTCTTTCTGTAGAAACTGCAGTTGGACATGCTAAGCGCTAAGAGGCCTACATTGGGAAAAAGAATATCTTCAAATAAAAACTACACAGATGCATTCTGTGAAACTTATTTCTGATCTGTAAATTCAGTTAACAGAGATAAAACATATTTTTGATTGAGCAGTTATGAAACACTCTTTTTGTAGAAAATGCAAGTGGAGATTCGGAGCGCTAAGTGGGTAATAGTGGAAAAAGGAATGTCTTCAAATATAAACTACACAGAATCATTCGGTGAAACTTCTTTCTGATCTGTGCATTCAGCTAACAGAGTTAAACCATACTTTTGATTGAGCAGATCTGAACACTCTTTCTGTAGAAAATGCCACTGGACATTTGGAGCGCTAAGAGCGTAGTAGTGGAAAAAGGAATATATTAAAATATAAACTACACAGAAGCATTCTGTGAAACTTCTTTCTGATCTGAGCATTCAGCTAACAGAGTTAAACCATACTTTTGATTGAGCAGTTTTGAAACACTCTGTCTGTAGAAAATGCAACTGGACATTCGTAGCGCTAAGTGGGTAAAAGTGGAAAAAAGAATATGTTCAAATATAAACTACACAGAAGCATTGTATGAGACTTCTTTCTGTTCTGTGCATTCAACTAACAGAGTTGAACCTTACTTTTGATTGAGCCGTTCTGAAACACTCTTTCTGTAGAAACTGCAATTGGACATGCTAAGCGCTAAGAGGCCTACATTGGGAAAAAGAATATCTTCAAATATAAACTACACAGATGCATTCTGTGAAACTTATTTCTGATCTGTAAATTCAGTTAACAGAGATAAAACATATTTTTGATTGAGCAGTTATGAAACACTCTTTTTGAAGAAAATGCAAGTGGAGATTCGGAGCGCTAAGAGGGTAATAGTGGAAAAAGGAATGTCTTCAAATATAAACTACACAGAAGCATTGTATGAAACTTCTTTCTGTTCTGTGCATTCAACTAACAGAGTTGAACCTTACTTTTGATTGAGCCGTTCTGAAACACTCTTTCTGTAGAAACTGCAATTGGACATTCTGAGCGCTAAGAGGCCTATATTGGGAAAAAGAATGTCTACAAATTAAAACTACACAGAAGAATTGTGTGAAACTTCTTTCTGTTCTGTTTGTTCAACTAAAAGAGTTGAACCTTAGTTTTGATTGAGCCGTTCTGAAACACTCTTTCTGTAGAAAATGCAAGTGGAGATTCGGAGCGCTAAGAGGGTAATAGTGGAAAAAGGAATGTCTCCAAATATAAACTACACAGAATCATTCTGTGAAACTTCTTTCTGATCTGTGCATTCAGCTAACAGAGTTAAACCATACTTTTGTTTGAGCAGATCTGAACACTCTTTCTGTAGAAAATGCAACTGGACATTTGGAGCGCTAAGAGAGAAGTAGTGGAAAAAGGAATATATTCAAATATAAACTACACAGAAGCATTCTGTGAAACTTCTTTCTGATCTGAGCATTCAGCTAACAGAGTTAAACCATACTTTTGATTGAGCAGTTTTGAAACACTCTGTCTGTAGAAAATGCAACTGGACATTCGTAGCGCTAAGTGGGTAATAGTGGAAAAAAGAATATGTTCAAATATAAACTACACAGAAGCATTGTATGAAACTTCTTTCTGTTCTGTGCATTCAACTAACAGAGTTGAACCTTACTTTTGATTGAGCCTTTCTGAAACACTCTTTCTGTAGAAACTGCAATTGGACATTCTGAGCGCTAAGAGGCCTCTATTGGGAAAAATAATATCTTCAAATAAAAACTACACAGAAGCATTGTGTGAAACTTATTTCTGATATGTTCATTAAGCTAACAGAGTTAAACCATACTTTTGATTGCGCAGTTCTGAACACTCTTTCTGTAGAAAATGCAAGTGGACATTCGGAGCGCTAAGAGGGTAATAGCGGAAAAAGGAATATATTCAAATATAAACTACACAGTAGCATTCTGTGAAAATTCTTTCTGTTCTGTGCATTCAACTAACAGAGTTGAACCTTACTTTTGATTGAGCCGTTCAGAAACACTCTTTCTGTAGAAACTGAAATTGGACATGCTAAGCGCTAAGAGGCCTACATTGGGAAAAAAGAATATCTTCAAATAAAAACTACACAGATGCATTCTGTGAAACTTATTTCTGATCTGTAAATTCAGTTACCGAGATAAAACATATTTTTGATTGAGCAGTTATGAAACACTCTTTTTGTAGAAAATGCAAGTGGAGATTCGGAGCGCTAAGAGGGTAATAGTGGAAAAAGGAATGTCTTCAAATATAAACTACACAGAATCATTCGGTGAAACTTCTTTCTGATCTGTGCATTCAGCTAACAGAGTTAAACCATACTTTTGATTGAGCAGATATGAACACTCTTTCTGTAGAAAATGCAACTGGACATTTGGAGCGCTAAGAGCGTAGTAGTGGAAAAAGGAATATATTCAAATATAAATTACACAGAAGCATTCTGTGAAACTACTTTCTGATCTGAGCATTCAGCTAACAGAGTTAAACCATACTTTTGATTGAGCAGTTTTGAAACACTCTGTCTGTAGAAAATGCAACTGGACATTCGTAGCGCTAAGTGGGTAATAGTGGAAAAAAGAATATGTTCAAATATAAACTACACAGAAGCATTGTATGAAACATCTTTCTGTTCTGTGCATTCAACTAACAGAGTATAACCTTATTTTTGATTGAGCCGTTCTGAAACACTCTTTCTGTAGAAACTGCAATTGGACATTCTGAGCACTAAGAGGCCTATATTGGGAAAAAGAATGTCTACAAATAAAAACTACACAGAAGAATTGTGTGAAACTTCTTTCTGTTCTGTTTGTTCAACTAAAAGAGTTGAACCTTAGTTTTCATTGAGCCGTTCTGAAACACTCTTTCTGTAGAAAATGCAAGTGGAGATTCGGAGCGCTAAGAGGGTAATAGTGGAAAAAGGAATGTCTCCAAATATAAACTACACAGAATCATTCTGTGCAACTTCTTTCTGATCTGTGCATTCAGCTAACAGAGTTAAACCATACTTTTGATTGAGCAGATCTGAACACTCTTTCTGTAGAAAATGCAACTGGACATTTGGAGCGCTAAGAGAGTAGTAGTGGAAAAAGGAATATATTCAAATATAAACTACACAGAAGCATTCTGTGAAACTTCTTTCTGATCTGAGCATTCAGCTAACAGAGTTAAACCATACTTTTGATTGAGCAGTTTTGAAACACTCTGTCTGTAGAAAATGCAACTGGACATTCGTAGCGCTAAGTGGGTAATAGTGGAAAAAAGAATATGTTCAAATATAAATTACACAGAAGCATTGTATGAAACTTCTTTCTGTTCTCTGCATTCAACTAACAGAGTTGAACCTTACTTTTGATTGAGCCTTTCTGAAACACTCTTTCTGTAGAAACTGCAATTGGACATTCTGAGCGCTAAGAGGCCTCTATTGGGAAAAATAATATCTTCAAATAAAAACTACACAGAAGCATTGTGTGAAACTTATTTCTGATATGTTCATTAAGCTAACAGAGTTAAACCATACTTTTGATTGCGCAGTTCTGAACACTCTTTCTGTAGAAAATGCAAGTGGACATTCGGAGCGCAAAGAGGGTAATAGTGGAAAAAGGAATATATTCAAATATAAACTACACAGTAGCATTCTGTGAAAATTCTTTCTGATCTGAGCATTCAGCTAACAGAGTTGAACCTTACTTTTGATTGAGCCGTTCTGAAACACTCTTTCTGTAGAAACTGCAATTGGACATGCTAAGCGCTAAGAGGCCTACATTGGGAAAAAGAATATCTTCAAATAAAAACTACACAGATGCATTCTGTGAAACTTATTTCTGATCTGTAAATTCAGTTAACAGAGATAAAACATATTTTTGATTGAGCAGTTATGAAACACACTTTTTGTAGAAAATGCAAGTGGAGATTCGGAGCGCTAAGAAGGTAATAGTGGAAAAAGGAATGTCTTCAAATATAAACTACACAGAATCATTCGGTGAAACTTCTTTCTGATCTGTGCATTCAGCTAACAGAGTTAAACCATACTTTTGATTGAGCAGATCTGAACACTCTTTCTGTTGAAAATGCAACTGGACATTTGGAGCGCTAAGAGCGTAGTAGTGGAAAAAGGAATATATTCAAATATAAACTACACAGAAGCATTCTGTGAAACTTCTTTCTGATCTGAGCATTCAGCTAACAGAGTTAAACAATACATTTGATTGAGCAGTTTTGAAACACTCTGTCTGTAGAAAATGCAACTGGACATTCGTAGCGCTAAGTGGGTAATAGTGGAAAAAAGAATATGTTCAAATATAAACTACACAGAAGCATTGTATGAAACTTCTTTCTGTTCTGTGCATTCAACTAACAGAGTTGAACCTTACTTTTGATTGAGCCGTTCTGAAACACTCTTTCTGTAGAAACTGCAATTGGACATTCTGAGCGCTAAGAGGCCTATATTGGGAAAAAGAATGTCTACAAATAAAAACTACACAGAAGAATTGTGTGAAACTTCTTTCTGTTCTGTTTGTTCAACTAAAAGAGTTGAACCTTAGTTTTGATTGAGCCGTTCTGAAACTCTCTTTCTGTAGAAAATGCAAGTGGAGATTCGGAGCGCTAAGAGGGTAATAGTGGAAAAAGGAATGTCTCCAAATATAAACTACACAGAATCATTCTGTGAAACTTCTTTCTGATCTGTGCATTCAGCTAACAGAGTTAAAACATACTTTTGATAGAGCAGATCTGAACACTCTTTCTGTAGAAAATGCAACTGGACATTTGGAGCGCTAAGAGAGTAGTAGTGGAAAAAGGAATATATTCAAATATAAACTACACAGAAGCATTCTGTGAAACTTCTTTCTGATCTGAGCATTCAGCTAACAGAGTTAAACCATACTTTTGATTGAGCAGTTTTGAAACACTCTGTCTGTAGAAAATGCAACTGGACATTCGTAGCGCTAAGTGGGTAATAGTGGAAAAAAGAATATGTTCAAATATAAACTACACAGAAGCATTGTATGAAACTTCTTTCTGTTCTGTGCATTCAACTAACAGAGTTGAACCTTACTTTTGATTGAGCCTTTCTGAAACACTCTTTCTGTAGAAACTGCAATTGGACATGCTGAGCGCTAAGAGGCCTCTATTGGGAAAAATAATATCTTCAAATAAAAACTACACAGAAGCATTGTGTGAAACTTATTTTTGATATGTTCATTAAGCTAACAGAGTTAAACCACACTTTTGATTGCGCAGTTCTGAACACTCTTTCTGTAGAAAATGCAAGTGGACATTCGGAGAGCTAAGAGGGTAATAGTGGAAAAAGGAATATATTCAAATATAAACTACACAGTAGCATTCTGTGAAAATACTTTCTGTTCTGTGCATTCAAGTAACAGAGTTGAACCTTACTTTTGATTGAGCTGTTCTGAAACACTCTTTCTGTAGAAACTGCAATTGGACATGCTAAGCGCTAAGAGGCCTACATTGGGAAAAAGAATATCTTCAAATAAAAACTACACAGATGCATTCTGTGAAACTTATTTCTGATCTGTAAATTCAGTTAACAGAGATAAAACATATTTTTGATTGAGCAGTTATGAAACACTCTTTTTGTAGAAAATGCAAGTGGAGATTCGGAGCGCTAAGAGGGTAATAGTGGAAAAAGGAATGTCTTCAAATATAAACTACACAGAATCATTCGGTGAAACTTCTTTCTGATCTGTGCATTCAGCTAACAGAGTTAAACCATACTTTTGATTGAGCAGATATGAACACTCTTTCTGTAGAAAATGCAACTGGACATTTGGAGCGCTAAGAGCGTAGTAGTGGAAAAAGGAATATATTCAAATATAAATTACACAGAAGCATTCTGTGAAACTTCTTTCTGATCTGAGCATTCAGCTAACAGAGTTAAACCATACTTTTGATTGAGCAGTTTTGAAACACTCTGTCTGTAGAAAATGCAACTGGACATTCGTAGCGCTAAGTGGGTAATAGTGGAAAAAAGAATATGTTCAAATATAAACTACACAGAATCATTGTATGAAACATCTTTCTGTTCTGTGCATTCAACTAACAGAGTATAACCTTATTTTTGATTGAGCCGTTCTGAAACACTCTTTCTGTAGAAACTGCAATTGGACATTCTGAGCGCTAAGAGGCCTATATTGGGAAAAAGAATGTCTACAAATAAAAACTACACAGAAGAATTGTGTGAAACTTCTTTCTGTTCTGTTTGTTCAAATAAAAGAGTTGAACCTTAGTTTTGATTGAGCCGTTCTGAAACACTCTTTCTGTAGAAAATGCAAGTGGAGATTCGGAGCGCTAAGAGGGTAATAGTGCAAAAAGGAATGTCTCCAAATATAAACTACACAGAATCATTCTGTGAAACTTCTTTCTGATCTGTGCATTCAGCTAACAGAGTTAAATCATACCTTTGATTGAGCAGATCTGAACACTCTTTCTGTAGAAAATGCAACTGGACATTTGGAGCGCTAAGAGAGTAGTAGTGGAAAAAGGAATATATTCAAATATAAACTACACAGAAGCATTCTGTGAAACTTCTTTCTGATCTGAGCATTCAGCTAACAGAGTTAAACCATACTTTTGATTGAGCAGTTTTGAAACACTCTGTCTGTAGAAAATGCAACTGGACATTCGTAGCGCTAAGTGGGAAATAGTGGAAAAAAGAGTATGTTCAAATATAAACTACACAGAAGCATTGTATGAAACTTCTTTCTGTTCTGTGCATTCAACTAACAGAGTTGAACCTTACTTTTGATTGAGCCTTTCTGAAACACTCTTTCTGTAGAAACTGCAATTGGACATTCTGAGCGCTAAGAGGCCTCTATTGGGAAAAATAATATCTTCAAATAAAAACCACACAGAAGCATTGGGTGAAATTTATTTCTGATATGTTCATTAAGCTAACAGAGTTAAACCATATTTTGATTGCGCAGTTCTGAACACTCTTTCTGTAGAAAATGCAAGTGGAGATTCGGAGCGCTAAGAGGGTAATAGTGGAAAAAGGAATGTCTCCAAATATAAACTACACAGAATCATTCTGTGAAACTTGTTTCTGATCTGTGCATTCAGCTAACAGAGTTAAACCATACTTTTGATTGAGCAGATCTGAACACTCTTTCTGTAGAAAATGCAACTGGACATTTGGAGCGCTAAGAGAGTAGTAGTGGAAAAAGGAATATATTCAAATATAAACTACACAGAAGCATTCTGTGAAACTTCTTTCTGATCTGAGCATTCAGCTAACAGAGTTAAACCATACTTTTGATTGAGCAGTTTTGAAACACTCTGTCTGTAGAAAATGCAACTGGACATTCGTAGCGCTAAGTGGGTAATAGTGGAAAAAAGAATATGCTCAATTATAAACTACACAGAAGCATTGTATGAAACTTCTTTCTGTTCTGTGCATTCAACTAACAGAGTTGAACCTTACTTTTGATTGAGCCTTTCTGAATCACTCTTTCTGTAGAAACTGCAATTGGACATTCTGAGCGCTAAGAGGCCTCTATTGGGAAAAATAATATCTTCAAATAAAAACTACACAGAAGCATTGTGTGAAACTTACTTCTGATATGTTCATTAAGCTAACAGAGTTAAACCGTACTTTTGATTGCGCAGTTCTGAACACTCTTTCTGTAGAAAATGCAAGTGGACATTCGGAGCGCTAAGAGGGTAATAGTGGAAAAAGGAATATATTCAAATATAAACTACACAGTAGCATTCTGTGAAAATTCTTTCTGTTCTGTGCATTCAACTAACAGAGTTGAACCTTACTTTCGATTGAGCCGTTCTGAAACACTCTTTCTGTAGAAACTGCAATTGGACATGCTAAGCGCTAAGAGGCCTACATTGGGAAAAAGAATATCTTCAAATAAAAACTACACAGATGCATTCTGTGAAACTTATTTCAGATCTGTAAATTCAGTTAACAGAGATAAAACATATTTTTGATTGAGCAGTTATGAAACACTCTTTTTGTAGAAAATGCAAGTGGAGATTCGGAGCGCTAAGAGGGTAATAGTGGAAAAAGGAATGTCTTCAAATATAAACTACACAGAATCATTCGGTGAAACTTCTTTCTGATCTGTGCATTCAGCTAACAGAGTTAAACCATACTTTTGATTGAGCAGATCTGAACACTCTTTCTGTTGAAAATGCAACTGGACATTTGGAGCGCTAAGAGCGTAGTAGTGGAAAAAGGAATATATTCAAATATAAACTACACAGAAGCATTCTGTGAAACTACTTTCTGATCTGAGCATTCAGCTAACAGAGTTAAACCATACTTTTGATTGAGCAGTTTTGAAACACTCTGTCTGTAGAAAATGCAACTGGACATTCGTAGCGCTAAGTGGGTAATAGTGGAAAAAAGAATATGTTCAAATATAAACTACACAGAAGCATTGTATGAAACTTCTTTCTGTTCTGTGCATTCAACTAACAGAGTTGAACCTTACTTTTGATTCAGCCGTTCTGAAACACTCTTTGTAGAAACTGCAATTGGACATTCTGAGCGCTAAGAGGCCTATATTGGGAAAAAGAATGTCTACAAATAAAAAGTACACAGAAGAATTGTGTGAAACTTCTTTCTGTTCGGTTTGTTCAACTAAAAGAGTTGAACCTTAGTTTTGATTGAGCCGTTCTGAAACACTCTTTCTGTAGAAAATGCAAGTGGAGATTCGGAGCGCTAAGAGGGTAGTAGTGGAAAAAGGAATGTCTCCAAATATAAACTACACAGAATCATTCTGTGAAACTTCTTTCTGATCTGTGCATTCAGCTAACAGAGTTAAACCATACTTTTGATTGAGCATATCTGAACACTCTTTCTGTAGAAAATGCAACTGGACATTTGGAGCGCTAAGAGAGTAGTAGTGGAAAAAGGAATATATTCAAATATAAACTACACAGAAGCATTCTGTGAAACTTCTTTCTGATCTGAGCATTCAGCTAACAGAGTTAAACCATACTTTTGATTGAGCAGTTTTGAAACACTCTGTCTGTAGAAAATGCAACGGGACATTCGTAGCGCTAAGTGGGTAATAGTGGAAAAAAGAATATGTTCAAATATAAACTACACAGAAGCATTGTATGAAACTTCTTTCTGTTCTGTGCATTCAACTAACAGAGTTGAACCTTACTTTTGATTGAGCCTTTCTGAAACACTCTTTCTGTAGAAACTGCAATTGGACATTCTGAGCGCTAAGAGGCCTCTATTGGGAAAAATAATATCTTCATATAAAAACTACACAGAAGCATTGTGTGAAACTTATTTCTGATATGTTCATTAAGCTAACAGAGTTAAACCATACTTTTGATTGCGCAGTTCTGAACACTCTTTCTGTAGAAAATGCAAGTGGACATTCGGAGCGCTAAGAGGGTAATAGTGGAAAAAGGAATATATTCAAATATAAACTACACAGTAGCATTCTGTGAAAATTCTTTATGTTCTGTGCATTCAACTAACAGAGTTGAACCTTACTTTTGATTGAGCCTTTCTGAAACACTCTTTCTGTAGAAACTGCAATTGGACACGCTAAGCGCTAAGAGGCCTACATTGGGAAAAAGAATATCTTCAAATAAAAACTACACAGATGCATTCTGTGAAACTTATTTCTGATCTGTAAATTCAGTTAACAGAGATAAAACATATTTTTGATTGAGCAGTTATGAAACACCCTTTTGTAGAAAATGCAAGTGGAGATTCGGAGCGCTAAGAGGGTAATAGTGGAAAAAGGAATGTCTTCAAATATAAACTACACCGAATCATTCGTTGAAACTTCTTTCTGATCTGTGCATTCAGCTAACAGAGTTAAACCATACTTTTGATTGAGCAGATCTGAACACTCTTTCTGTTGAAAATGCAAATGGACATTTGGAGCGCTAAGAGCGTAGTAGTGGAAAAAGGAATATATTCAAATATAAACTACACAGAAGCATTCTGTGAAACTTCTTTCTGATCAGAGCATACAGCTAACAGAGTTAAACCATACTTTTGATTGAGCAGTTTTGAAACACTCTGTCTGTAGGAAATGCAACTGGACATTCGTAGCGCTAAGTGGGTAATAGTGGAAAAAAGAATATGTTCAAATATAAACTACACAGAATCATTGTATGAAACTTCTTTCTGTTCTGTGCATTCAACTAACAGAGTTGAACGTTACTTTTGATTGAGCCGTCCTGAAACACTCTTTCTGTAGAAACTGCAATTGGACATTCTGAGCGCTAAGAGGCCTATATTGGGAAAAAGAATGTCTAAAAATAAAAACTACAGAGAAGAATTGTGTGAAACATCTTTCTGTTCTGTTTGTTCAACTAAAAGAGTTGAACTTTAGTTTTGATTGAGCCGTTCTGAAACACTCTTTCTGTAGAAAATGCAAGTGGAGATTCGGAGCGCTAAGAGGGTAATAGTGGAAAAAGGAATGTCTCCAAATATAAACTACACAGAATCATTCTGTGAAACTAATTTCTGATCTGTGCATTCAGCTAACAGAGTTAAAACATACTTTTGATTGAGCAGATCTGAACACTCTTTCTGTAGAAATTGCAACTGGACATTTGGAGCGCTAAGAGAGTAGTAGTGGAAAAAGGAATATATTCAAATATAAACTACACAGAAGCATTCTGTGAAACTTCTTTCTGATCTGAGCATTCAGCTAACAGAGTTAAACCATACTTTTGATTGAGCAGTTTTGAAACACTCTGTCTGTAGAAAATGCAACTGGACATTCGTAGCGCCAAGTGGGTAATAGTGGAAAAAAGAATAACTTCAAATATAACCTACACAGAAGCATTGTATGAAATTTCTTTCTGTTCTGTGCATTCAACTAACAGAGTTGAACCTTACTTTTGATTGAGCCTTTCTGAAACACTCTTTCTGTAGAAACTGCAATTGGACATTCTGAGCGCTAAGAGGCCTATATTGGGAAAAATAATATCTTCAAATAAAAACTACACAGAAGCATTGTGTGAAACTTATTTATGATATGTTCATTAAGCTAACAGAGTTAAACCATACTTTTGATTGCGCAGTTCTGAACACTCTTTCTGTAGAAAATGCAAGTGGACATTCGGAGCGCTAAGAGGGTAATAGTGGAGAAAGGAATATATTCAAATATAAACTACACAGTAGCATTCAGTGAAAATTCTTTCTGTTCTGTGCATTCAACTAACAGAGTTGAACCTTACTTTTGATTGAGCCGTTCTGAAACACTCTTTCTGTAGAAACTGCAATTGGACATGCTAAGCGCTAAGAGGCCTACATTGGGAAAAAGAATATCATCAAATAAAAACTACACAGATGCATTCTGTGAAACTTATTTCTGATCTGTAAATTCAGTTAACAGAGATAAAACATATTTTTGATTGAGCAGTTATGAAACACTCTTTTTGTAGAAAATGCAAGTGGAGATTCGGAGCGCTAAGAGGGAAATAGTGGAAAAAGGAATGTCTTCAAATATAAACTACACAGAATCATTCGGTGAAATTTCTTTCTGATCTGTGCATTCAGCTAACAGAGTTAAACCATACTTTTGATTGAGCAGATCTGAACACTCTTTCTGTAGAAAATGCAACTGGACATTTGGAGCGCTAAGAGCGTAGTAGTGGAAAAAGGAATATATTCAAATATAAACTACACAGAAGCATTCTGTGAAACTTCTTTCTGATCTGAGAATTCAGCTAACAGAGTTAAACCATACTTTTGATTGAGCAGTTTTGAAACCCTCTGTCTATAGAAAATGCAACTGGACATTCGTAGCGCTAAGTGGGTAATAGTGGAAAAAAGAATATGTTCAAATATAAACTACACAGAAGCATTGTATGAAACTTCTTTCTGTTCTGTGCATTCAACTAACAGAGTTGAACCTTACATTTGATTGAGCCTTTCTGAATCACTCTTTCTGTAGAAACTGCAATTGGACATTCTGAGCGCTAAGAGGCCTCTATTGGGAAAAATAATATCTTCAAGTAAAAACTACACAGAAGCATTGTGTGAAACTTACTTCTGATATGTTCATTAAGCTAACAGAGTTAAACCATACTTTTGATTGCGCAGTTCTGAACACTCTTTCTGTAGAAAATGCAAGTGGACATTCGGAGCGCTAAGAGGGTAATAGTGGAAAAAGGAATATATTCAAATATAAACTACACAGTAGCATTCTGTGAAAATTCTTTCTGTTCTGTGCATTCAACTAACCGAGTTGAACCTTACTTTCGATTGAGCCATTCTGAAACACTCTTTCTGTAGAAACTGCAATTGGACATGCTAAGCGCTAAGAGGCCTACATTGGGAAAATAATATCTTCAAATAAAAACTACACAGATGCATTCTGTGAAACTTATTTCAGATCTGTAAATTCAGTTAACAGAGATAAAACATATTTTTGATTGAGCAGTTATGAAACACTCTTTTTGTAGAAAATGCAAGTGGAGATTCGGAGCGCTAAGAGGGTAATAGTGGAAAAAGGAATGTCTTCAAATATAAACTACACAGAATCATTCGGTGAAACTTCTTTCTGATCTGTGCATTCAGCTAACAGAGTTAAACCATACTTTTGATTGAGCAGATCTGAACACTCTTTCTGTAGAAAATGCAACTGGACATTTGGAGCGCTAAGAGCGTAGTAGTGGAAAAAGGAATATATTCAAATATAAACTACACAGAAGCATTCTGTGAAACTTCTTTCTGATCTGAGCATTCAGCTAACAGAGTTAAACCATACTTTTGATTGAGCAGTTTTGAAACACTCTGTCTGTAGAAAATGCAACTGGACATTCGTAGCGCTAAGTGGGTAATAGTGGAAAAAAGAATATGTTCAAATATAAACTACACAGAAGCATTGTATGAAACTTCTTTCTGTTCTGTGCATTCAACTAACAGAGTTGAACCTTACTTTTGATTGAGCCGTTCTGAAACACTCTTTGTAGAAACTGCAATTGGACATTCTGAGCGCTAAGAGGCCTATATTGGGAAAAAGAATGTCTACAAATAAAAACTACACAGAAGAATTGTGTGAAACTTCTTTCTGTTCGGTTTGTTCAACTAAAAGAGTTGAACCTTAGTTTTGATTGAGACGTTCTGAAACACTCTTTCTGTAGAAAATGCAAGTGGAGATTCGGAGCGCTAAGAGGGTAGTAGTGGAAAAAGGAATGTCTCCAAATATAAACTACACAGAATCATTCTGTGAAACTTCTTTCTGATCTGTGCATTCAGCTAACAGAGTTAAACCATACTTTTGATTGAGCATATCTGAACACTCTTTCTGTAGAAAATGCAACTGGACATTTGGAGCGCTAAGAGAGTAGTAGTGGAAAAAGGAATATATTCAAATATAAACTACACAGAAGCATTCTGTGAAACTTCTTTCTGATCTGAGCATTCAGCTAACAGAGTTAAACCATACTTTTGATTGAGCAGTTTTGAAACACTCTGTCTGTAGAAAATGCAACTGGACATTCGTAGCGCTAAGTGGGTAATAGTGGAAAAAAGAATATGTTCAAATATAAACTACACAGAAGCATTGTATGAAACTTCTTTCTGTTCTGTGCATTCAACTAACAGAGTTGAACCTTACTTTTGATTGAGCCTTTCTGAAACACTCTTTCTGTAGAAACTGCAATTGGACATTCTGAGCGCTAAGAGGCCTCTATTGGGAAAAATAATATCTTCAAATAAAAACTACACAGAAGCATTGTGTGAAACTTATTTCTGATATGTTCATTAAGCTAACAGAGTTAAACAATACTTTTGATTGCGCAGTTCTGAACACTCTTTCTGTAGAAAATGCAAGTGGACATTCGGAGCGCTAAGAGGGTAATAGTGGAAAAAGGAATATATTCAAATATAAACTACACAGTAGCATTCTGTGAAAATTCTTTCTGTTCTGTGCATTCAACTAAGAGAGTTGAACCTTACTTTTGATTGAGCCGTTCTGAAACACTCTTTCTGTAGAAACTGCAATTGGACATGCTAAGCGCTAAGAGGCCTACATTGGGAAAAAGAATATCTTCAAATAAAAACTACACAGATGCATTCTGTGAAACTTATTTCTGATCTGTAAATTCAGTTAACAGAGATAAAACATATTTTTGATTGAGCAGTTATGAAACACTCTTTTTGTAGAAAATGCAAGTGGAGATTCGGAGCGCTAAGAGGGTAATAGTGGAAAAAGGAATGTCTTCAAATATAAACTACACAGAATCATTCGTTGAAACTTCTTTCTGATCTGTGCATTCAGCTAACAGAGTTAAACCATACTTTTGATTGAGCAGATCTGAACACTCTTTCTGTTGAAAATGCAAATGGACATTTGGAGCGCAAAGAGCGTAGTAGTGGAAAAAGGAATATATTCAAATATAAACTACACAGAAGCATTCTGTGAAACTTCTTTCTGATCAGAGCATACAGCTAACAGAGTTAAACCATACTTTTGATTGAGCAGTTTTGAAACACTCTGTCTGTAGGAAATGCAACTGGACATTCGTAGCGCTAAGTGGGTAATAGTGGAAAAAAGAATATGTTCAAATATAAACTACACAGAAGCATTGTATGAAACTTCTTTCTGTTCTGTGCATTCAACTAACAGAGTTGAACGTTACTTTTGATTGAGCCGTCCTGAAACACTCTTTCTGTAGAAACTGCAATTGGACATTCTGAGCGCTAAGAGGCCTATATTGGGAAAAAGAATGTCTACAAATAAAAACTACACAGAAGAATTGTGTGAAACTTCTTTCTGTTCTGTTTGTTCAACTAAAAGAGTTGAACTTTAGTTTTGATTGAGCCGTTCTGAAACACTCTTTCTGTAGAAAATGCAAGTGGAGATTCGGAGCGCTAAGAGGGTAATAGTGGAAAAAGGAATGTCTTCAAATATAAACTACACAGAATCATTCTGTGAAACTTCTTTATTATCTGTGCATTCAGCTAACAGAGTTAAACCATACTTTTGATTGAGCAGTTTTGAAACACTCTGTCTGTAGAAAATGCAACTGGACATTCGTAGCGCTAAGTGGGTAATAGTGGAAAAAAGAATATGTTCAAATATAAACTACACAGAAGCATTGTATGAACCTTCTTTCTCTTCTGTGCATTCAACTAACAGAGTTGAACCTTACTTTTTATTGAGCCTTTCTGAAACCCTCTTTCTGTAGAAACTGCAATTGGACATTCTGAGCGCTAAGAGGCCTATATTGGGAAAAATAATATCTTCAAATAAAAACTACACAGAAGCATTGTGTGAAACTTATTTCTTATATGTTCATTAAGCTAACAGAGTTAAACCATACTTTTGATTGCGCAGTTCTGAACACTCTTTCTGTAGAAAATGCAAGTGGACATTCGGAGCGCTAAGAGGGTAATAGTGGAAAAAGGAATATATTCAAATATAAACTACACAGAATCATTCTGTGAAAATTCTTTCTGATCTGTGCATTCAGCTAACAGAGTTAAACCATACTTTTGATTGAGCAGATCTGAACACTCTTTCTGTAGAAAATGCAACTGGACATTTGGAGCGCTAGGAGAGTAGTAGTGGAAAAAGGAATATATTCAAATATAAACTACACAGAAGCATTCTGTGAAACTTCTTTCTGATCTGAGCATTCAGCTAACAGAATTAAACCATACTTTTGATTGAGCAGTTTTGAAACACTCTGTCTGTAAGAAATGCAACTGGACATTCGTAGCGCCAAGTGGGTAATAGTGGAAAAAAGAATATCTTCAAATATAAACTACACAGAAGCATTGTATGAAATTTCTTTCTGTTCTGTGCATTCAACTAACAGAGTTGAACCTTACTTTTGATTGAGCCTTTCTGAAACACTCTTTCTGTAGAAACTGCAATTGGACATTCTGAGCTCTAAGAGGCCTATATTGGGAAAAATAATATCTTCAAATAAAAACTACACAGAAGCATTGTGTGAAACTTATTTCTGATATGTTCATTAAGCTAACAGAGTTAAACCATACTTTTGATTGCGCAGTTCTGAACACTCTTTCTGTAGAAAATGCAAGTGGACATTCGGAGCGCTAAGAGGGTAATAGTGGAGAAAGGAATATATTCAAATATAAACTACACAGTAGCATTCTGTGAAAATTCTTTCTGTTCTGTGCATTCAACTAACAGAGTTGAACCTTACTTTTGATTGAGCCGTTCTGAAACACTCTTTCTGTAGAAACTGCAATTGGACATGCTAAGCGCTAAGAGGCCTACATTGGGAAAAAGAATATCTTCAAATAAAAACAACACAGATGCATTCTGTGAAACTTATTTCTGATCTGTAAATTCAGATAACAGAGATAAAACATATTTTTTATTGAGCAGTTATGAAACACTCTTTTTGTAGAAAATGCAAGTGGAGATTCGGAGCGCTAAGAGGGTAATAGTGGAAAAAGGAATGTCTTCAAATATAAACTACACAGAATCATTCGGTGAAACTTCTTTCTGATCTGTGCATTCAGCTAACAGAGTTAAACCATACTTTTGATTGAGCAGATCTGAACACTCTTTCTGTAGAAAATGCAACTGGACATTTGGAGCGCTAAGAGCGTAGTAGTGGAAAAAGGAATATATTCAAATATAAACTACACAGAAGCATTCTGTGAAACTTCTTTCTGATCTGAGCATTCAGCTAACAGAGTTAAACCATACTTTTGATTGAGCAGTTTTGAAACACTCTGTCTGTAGAAAATGCAACTGGACATTCGTAGCGCTAAGTGGGTAATAGTGGAAAAAAGAATATGTTCAAATATAAACTACACAGAAACATTGTATGAAACTTCTTTCTGTTCTGTGCATTCAACTAACAGAGTTGAACCTTACTTTTGATTGAGCCTTTCTGAATCACTCTTTCTGTAGAAACTGCAATTGGACATGCTAAGCGCTAAGAGGCCTACATTGGGAAAAAGAATATCTTCAAATAAAAACTACACAGAAGCATTCTGTGAAACTTATTTCTGATCTGTAAATTCAGTTAACAGAGATAAAACATATTTTTGATTGAGCAGTTATGAAACACTCTTTTTGTAGAAAATGCAAGTGGAGATTCGGAGCGCTAAGAGGGTAATAGTGGAAAAAGGAATGTCTTCAAATATAAACTACACAGAATCATTCGGTGAAACTTCTTTCTGATCTGTGCATTCAGCTAACAGAGTTAAACCATACTTTTGATTGAGCAGATCTGAACACTCTTTCTGTAGGAAATGCAACTGGACATTTGGAGCGCTAAGAGCGTAGTAGTGGAAAAAGGAATATATTCAAATATAAACTACACAGAAGCATTCTGTAAAACTTCTTTCTGATCTGAGCATTCAGCTAACAGAGTTAAACCATACTTTTGATTGAGCAGTTTTGAAACACTCTGTCTGTAGAAAATGCAACTGGACATTCGTAGCGCTAAGTGGGTAATAGTGGAAAAAAGAATATGTTCAAATATAAACTACACAGAAGCATTGTATGAAACTTCTTTCTGTATTGTGCATTCAACTAACAGAGTTGAACCTTACTTTTGATTGAGCCGTTCTGAAACACTCTTTCTGTAGAAACTGCAATTGGACATTCTGAGCGCTAAGAGGCCTATATTGGGAAAAAGAATGTCTACAAATAAAAACTACACAGAAGAATTGTGTGAAACTTCTTTCTGCTCTGTTTGTTCAACTAAAAGAGTTGAACCTTAGTTTTGATTGAGCCGTTCTGAAACAATCTTTCTGTAGAAAATGCAAGTGGAGATTCGGAGCGCTAAGAGGGTAATAGTGGAAAAAGGAATGTCTCCAAATATAAACTACACAGAATCATTCTCTGAAACTTCTTTCTGATCTGTGCATTCAGCTAACAGAGTTAAACCATACTTTTGATTGAGCAGATCTGAACACTATTTCTGTAGAAAATGCAACTGGACATTTGGAGCGCTAAGAGTAGTAGTGGAAAAAGGAATATATTCAAATATAAACTACACAGAAGCATTCTGTGAAACTTCTTTCTGATCTGAGCATTCAGCTAACAGAGTTAAACCATACTTTTGATTGAGCAGTTTTAAAACACTCTGTCTGTAGAAAATGCAACTGGACATTCGTAGCGCCAAGTGGGTAATAGTGGAAAAAAGAATATGTTCAAATATAAACTACACAGAAGCATTGTATGAAACTTCTTTCTGTTCTGTGCATTCAACTAACAGAGTTGAACCTTACTTTTGATTGAGCCTTTCTGAATCACTCTTTCTGTAGAAACTGCAATTGGACATTCTGAGCCCTAAGAGGCCTCTATTGGGAAAAATAATATCTTCAAATAAAAACTACACAGAAGCATTGTGTGAAACTTATTTCTGGTATGTTCATTAAGCTAACAGAGTTAAACCATACTTTTGATTGCGCAGTTCTGAACACTCTTTCTGTAGAAAATGCAAGTGGACATTCGGAGCGCTAAGAGGGTAATAGTGGAAAATGGAATATATTCAAATATAAACTACACAGTAGCATTCTGTGAAAATTCTTTCTGTTCTGTGCATTCAACTAACAGAGTTGAACCTTACTTTTGATTGAGCCGTTCTGAAACACTCTTTCTGTAGAAACTGCAATTGGACATGCTAAGCG
This sequence comes from Symphalangus syndactylus, assembly GCF_028878055.3. Classification (NCBI taxonomy): domain Eukaryota; kingdom Metazoa; phylum Chordata; class Mammalia; order Primates; family Hylobatidae; genus Symphalangus; species Symphalangus syndactylus. The sequence continues at coordinate 119,730,299 of NC_072437.2, forward strand.
CTAAGAGGCCTACATTGGGAAAAAGAATATCTTCAAATAAAAACTACACAGATGCATTCTGTGAAATTTATTTCTGATCTGTAAATTCAGTTAACAGAGATAAAACATATTTTTGATTGATCAGTTATGAAACACTCTTTTTGTAGAAAATGCAAGTGGATATTCGGAGCCCTATGAGGTTAATAGTGGAAAAAGGAATGTCTTCAAATATAAACTACACAGAATCATTCGGTGAAACTTCTTTCTGATCTGTGCATTCAGCTAACAGAGTTAAACCATACTTTTGATTGAGCAGATCTGAACACTCTTTCTGTAGAAAATGCAACTGGACATTGGAGCGCTAAGAGCGTAGTAGTGGAAAAAGGAATATATTCAAATATAAACTACACAGAAGCATTCTGTGAAACTTCTTTCTGATCTGAACATTCAGCTAACAGAGTTAAACCATACTTTTGATTGAGCAGTTTTGAAACACTCTGTCTGTAGAAAATGCAACTGGACATTCGTAGCACTAAGTGGGTAATAGTGGAAAAAAGAATATGTTCAAATATAAACTACACAGAAGCATTGTATGAAACTTCTTCCTGTTCTGTGCATTCAACTAACAGAGTTGAACCTTACTTTTGATTGAGCCGTTCTGAAACACTCTTTCTGTAGAAACTGCAATTGGACATTCTGAGCGCTAAGAGGCCTATATTGGGAAAAAGAATGTCTACAAATAAAAACTACACAGAAGAATTTTGTGAAACATCTTTCTGTTCTGTTTGTTCAACTAAAAGAGTTGAACCCTAGTTTTGATTGAGCCGTTCTGAAACACTGTTTCTGTAGAAAATGCAAGTGGAGATTCGGAGCGCTAAGAGGGTAATAGTGGAAAAAGGAATGTCTCCAAATATAAACTACACAGAATCATTCTGTGAAACTTGTTTCTGATCTGTGCATTCAGCTAACAGATTTAAAACATACTTTTGATTGAGCAGATCTGAACACTCTTTCTGTAGAAAATGCAACTGGACATTTGGAGCGCTAAGAGAGTAGTAGTGGAAAAAGGAATATATTCAAATATAAACTACACAGAAGCATTCTGTGAAACTTCTTTCTGATCTGAGAATTCAGCTAACAGAGTTAAACCATACTTTTGATTGAGCAGTTTTGAAACACTCTGTCTGTAGAAAATGCAACTGGACATTCGTAGCGCTAAGTGGGTAATAGTGGAAAAAAGAATATGTTCAAATATAAACTACACAGAAGCATTGTATGAAACTTCTTTCTGTTCTGTGCATTCAACTAACAGAGTTGAACCTTACTTTTGATTGAGCCTTTCTGAAACACTCTTTCTGTAGAAACTGCAATTGGACATTCTGAGCGCTAAGAGGCCTCTATTGGGAAAAATAACATCTTCAAATAAAAACTACACAGAAGCATTGGGTGAAACTTATTTCTGATATGTTCATTAAGCTAACAGAGTTAAACCTTACTTTTGATTGCACAGTTCTGAACACTCTTTCTGTAGAAAATGCAAGTGGACATTCGGAGCGCTAAGAGGGTAATAGTGGAGAATGGAATATATTCAAATATAAACTACACAGTAGCATTCTGTGAAAATTCTTTCTGTTCTGTGCATTCAACTAACAGAGTTGAACCTTACTTTTGATTGAGCCGTTCTGAAACACTCTTTCTGTAGAAACTGCAATTGGACATGCTAAGCGCTAAGAGGCCTACATTGGGAAAAAAATATCTTCAAATAAAAACTACACAGATGCATTCTGTGAAACTTATTTCTGATCTGTAAATTCAGTTAACAGAGATAAAACATATTTTTGATTGAGCAGTTATGAAACACTCTTTTTGTAGAAAATGCAAGTGGAGATTCGGAGCGCTAAGAGGGTAATAGTGGAAAAAGGAATGTCTTCAAATATAAACTACACAGAATCATTCGGTGAAACTTCTTTCTGATCTGTGCATTCAGCTAACAAAGTTAAACCATACTTTTGATTGAGCAGATCTGAACACTCTTTCTGTAGAAAATGCAACTGGACATTTGGAGCGCTAAGAGCGTAGTAGTGGAAAAAGGAATATATTCAAATATAAACTACACAGAAGCATTCTGTGAAACTTCTTTCTGATCTGAGCATTCAGCTAACAGAGTTAAACCATACTTTGATTGAGCAGTTTTGAAACACTCTGTCTGTAGAAAATGCAACTGGACATTCGTAGCGCTAAGTGGGTAATAGTGGAAAAAAGAATATGTTCAAATATAAACTACACAGAAGCATTGTATGAAACTTCTTTCTGTTCTGTGCATTCAACTAACAGAGTTGAACCTTACTTTTGATTGAGCCGTTCTGAAACACTCTTTCTGTAGAAACTGCAATTGGACATTCTGAGCGCTAAGAGGCCTATATTGGGAAAAAGAATGTCTACAAATAAAAACTACACAGAAGAATTGTGTGAAACTTCTTTCTGTTCTGTTTGTTCAACTAAAAGAGTTGAACCTTAGTTTTGATTGAGCCGTTCTGAAACACTCTTTCTGTAGAGAATGCAAGTGGAGATTCGGAGCGCTAAGAGGGTAATAGTGGAAAAAGGAATGTCTCCAAATATAAACTACACAGAATCATTCTGTGAAACTTCTTTCTGATCTGTGCATTCAGCTAACAGATTTAAAACATACTTTTGATTGAGCAGATCTGAACACTCTTTCTGTAGAAAATGCAACTGGACATTTGGAGCGCTAAGAGAGTAGTAGTGGAAAAAGGAATATATTCAAATATAAACTACACAGAAGCATTCTGTGAAACTTCTTTCTGATCTGAGCATTCAGCTAACAGAGTTAAACCATACTTTTGATTGAGCAGTTTTGAAACACTCTGTCTGTAGAAAATGCAACTGGACATTCGTAGCGCTAAGTGGGTAATAGTGGAAAAAAGAATATGTTCAAATATAAACTACACAGAAGCATTGTATGAAACTTCTTTCTGTTCTGTGCATTCAACTAACAGAGTTGAACCTTACTTTTGATTGAGCCTTTCTGAAACACTCTTTCTGTAGAAACTGCAATTGGACATTCTGAGCGCTAAGAGGCCTCTATTGGGAAAAATAACATCTTCAAATAAAAACTACACAGAAGCATTGTGTGAAACTTATTCCTGATATGTTCATTAAGCTAACAGAGTTAAACCATACTTTTGATTGCGCAGTTCTGAACACTCTTTCTGTAGAAAATGCAAGTGGACATTCGGAGCGCTAAGAGGGTAATAGTGGAAAAAGGAATATATTCAAATAAAAACTACACAGAAGCATTCTGTGAAAATTCTTTCTGTTCTGTGCATTCAACTAACAGAGTTGAACCTTACTTTTGATTGAGCCGTTCTGAAACACTCTTTCTGTAGAAACTGCAATTGGACATGCTAAGCGCTAAGAGGCCTACATTGGGAAAAAGAATATCTTCAAATAAAAACTACACAGATGCATTCTGTGAAACTTATTTCTGATCTGTATATTCAGTTAACAGAGATAAAACATATTTTTGATTGATCAGTTATGTAACACTCTTTTTGTAGAAAATGCAAGTGGAGATTCGGAGCGCTAAGAGGTTAATAGTGGAAAAAGGAATGTCTTCAAATATAAACTACACAGAATCATTCGGTGAAACTTCTTTCTGATCTGTGCATTCAGCTAACAGAGTTAAACCATACTTTTGATTGAGCAGATCTGAACACTCTTTCTGTAGAGAATGCAACTGGACATTTGGAGCGCTAAGAGCGTAGTAGTGGAAAAAGGAATATATTCAAATATAAACTACACAGAAGCATTCTGTGAAACTTCTTTCTGATCTGAGCATTCAGCTAACAGAGTTAAACCACACTTTTGATTGAGCAGTTTTGAAACACTCTGTCTGTAGAAAATGCAACTGGACATTCGTAGCACTAAGTGGGTAATAGTGGAAAAAAGAATATGTTCAAATATAAACTACACAGAAGCATTGTATGAAACTTCTTCCTGTTCTGTGCATTCAACTAACAGAGTTGAACCTTACTTTTGATTGAGCCGTTCTGAAACACTCTTTCTGTAGAAACTGCAATTGGACATTCTGAGCGCTAAGAGGCCTATATTGGGAAAAATAATGTCTACAAATAAAAACTACACAGAAGAATTGTGTGAAACTTCTTTCTGTTCTGTTTGTTCAACTAAAAGAGTTGAACCTTAGTTTTGATTGAGCCGTTCTGAAACACTCTTTCTGTAGAGAATGCAAGTGGAGATTTGGAGCGCTAAGAGGGTAATAGTGGAAAAAGGAATGTCTCCAAATATAAACTACACAGAATCATTCTGTGAAACTTCTTTCTGATCTGTGCATTCAGCTAACAGATTTAAAACATACTTTTGATTGAGCAGATCTGAACACTCTTTCTGTAGAAAATGCAACTGGACATTTGGAGCGCTAAGAGAGTAGTAGTGGAAAAAGGAATATATTCAAATATAAACTACACAGAAGCATTCTGTGAAACTTCTTTCTGATCTGAGCATTCAGCTAACAGAGTTAAACCATACTTTTGATTGAGCAGTTTTGAAACAGTCTGTCTGTAGAAAATGCAACTGGACATTCGTAGCGCTAAGTGGGTAATAGTGGAAAAAAGAATATGTTCAAATATAAACTACACAGAAGCATTGTATGAAACTTCTTTCTGTTCTGTGCATTCAACTAACAGAGTTGAACCTTACTTTTGATTGAGCCTTTCTGAAACACTCTTTCTGTAGAAACTGCAATTGGACATTCTGAGCGCTAAGAGGCCTCTATTGAGAAAAATAACATCTTCAAATAAAAACTACACAGAAGCATTGTGTGAAACTTATTTCTGATATGTTCATTAAGCTAACAGAGTTAAACCTTACTTTTGATCGCAGAGTTCTGAACACTCTTTCTGTAGAAAATGCAAGTGGACATTCGGAGCGCTAAGAGGGTAATAGTGGAGAATTGAATATATTCAAATATAAACTGCACAGTAGCATTCTGTGAAAATACTTTCTGTTCTGTGCATTCAACTAACAGAGTTGAACCTTACTTTTGATTGAGCCGTTCTGAAACACTCTTTCTGTAGAAACTGCAATTGGACATGCTAAGCGCTAAGAGGCCTACATTGGGAAAAAGAATATCTTCAAATAAAAACTACACAGATGCATTCTGTGAAACTTATTTCTGATCTGTAAATTCAGTTAACATAGATAAAACATATTTTTGATTGAGTAGTTATGAAACACTCTTTTTGTAGAAAATGCAAGTGGAGATTCGGAGCGCTAAGAGGGTAATAGTGGAAAAAGGAATGTCTTCAAATATAAACTACACAGAATCATTCGGTGAAACTTGTTTCTGATCTGTGCATTCAGCTAACAGAGTTAAACCATACTTTTGATTGAGCAGATCTGAACACTCTTTCTGTAGAAAATGCAACTGGACATTTGGATCGCTAAGAGCGTAGTAGTGGAAAAAGGAATATATTCAAATATAAACTACACAGAAGCATTCTGTGAAACTTCTTTCTGATCTGAGCATTCAGCTAACAGAGTTAAACCATACTTTTGATTGAGCAGTTTTGAAACTCTCTGTCTGTAGAAAATGCAACTGGACATTCGTAGCGCTAAGTGGGTAATAGTGGAAAAAAGAATATGTTCAAATATAAACTACACAGAAGCATTGTATGAAACTTCTTTCTGTTCTGTGCATTCAACTAACAGAGTTGAACCTTACTTTTGATTGAGCCTTTCTGAAACACTCTTTCTGTAGAATCTGCAATTGGACATTCTGAGCGCTAAGAGGCCTCTATTGGGAAAAATAATATCTTCAAATAAAAACTACACAGAAGCATTGTGTGAAACTTATTTCTGATATGTTCATTAAGCTAACAGAGTTAAACCATAGTTTTGATTGCGCAGTTCTGAACAATCTTTCTGTAGAAAATTCAAGTGGACATTCGGAGCGCTAAGAGGGTAATAGTGGAAAAAGGAATATATTCAAATATAAACTACACAGTAGCATTCTGTGAAAATTCTTTCTGTTCTGTGCATTCAACTAACAGAGTTGAAACTTACTTTTGATTGAGCCGTTCTGAAACACTCTTTCTGTAGAAACTGCAATTGGACATGCTAAGCGCTAAGAGGCCTACATTGGGAAAAAGAATATCTTCAAATAAAAACTACACAGATGCATTCTGTGAAACTTATTTCTGATCTGTAAATTCAGTTAACAGAGATAAAACATATTTTTGATTGAGCAGTTATGAAACACTCTTTTTGTAGAAAATGCAAGTGGAGATTCGGAGCGCTAAGAGGGTAATAGTGGAAAAAGGAATGTCTTCAAATATAAACTACACAGAAGCATTGAATGAAACTTCTTTCTGTTCTGTGCATTCAACTAACAGAGTTGAACCTTACTTTTGATTGAGCCGTTCTGAAACACTCTTTCTGTAGAAACTGCAATTGGACATTCTGAGCGCTAAGAGGCCTATATGGGGAAAAAGAATGTCTACAAATAAAAACTACACAGAAGAATTGTGTGAAACTTCTTTCTGTTCTGTTTGTTCAACTAAAAGAGTTGAACCTTAGTTTTGATTGAGCCGTTCTGAAACACTCTTTCTGTAGAAAATGCAAGTGGAGATTCGGAGCGCTAAGAGGGTAATAGTGGAAAAAGGAATGTCTCCAAATATAAACTACACAGAATCATTCTGTGAAACTTCTTTCTGATCTGTGCATTCAGCTAACAGAGTTAAACCATACTTTTGATTGAGCAGATCTGAACACTCTTTCTGTAGAAAATGCAACTGGACCTTTGGAGCACTAAGAGAGTAGTAGTGGAAAAAGGAATATATTCAAATATAAACTACACAGAAGCATTCTGTGAAACTTCTTTCTGATCTCAGCATTCAGCTAACAGAATTAAACCATACTTTTGATTGAGCAGTTTTGAAACACTCTGTCTGTAGAAAATGCCACTGGACATTCGTAGCGCTAAGTGGGTAATAGTGGAAAAAAGAATATGTTCAAATATAAACTACACAGAAGCATTGTATGAAACTTCTTTCTGTTCTGTGCATTCAACTAACAGAGTTGAACCTTACTTTTGATTGAGCCTTTCTGAAACACTCTTTCTGTAAAAACTGCAATTGGACATTCTGAGCGCTAAGAGGCATATAGTGGGAAAAATAATATCTTCAAATAAAAACTACAGAGAAGCATTGTGTGAAACTTATTTCTGATATGTTCATTAAGCTAACAGAGTTAAACCATACTTTTGATTGCGCAGTTCTGAACACTCTTTCTGTAGAAAATGCAAGTGGACATTCGGAGCGCTAAGAGGGTAATAGTGGAAAAAGGAATATATTCAAATATAATCTACACAGTAGCATTCTGTGAAAATTCTTTCTGTTCTGTGCATTCAACTAACAGAGTTGAACCTTACTTTTGATTGAGCCGTTCTGAAACACTCTTTCTGTAGAAACTGCAATTGGACATTCTGAGCGTTAAGAGGCCTATATTGGGAAAAAGAATGTCTACAAATAAAAACTACACAGAAGAATTGTGTGAAACTTCTTTCTGTTCTGTTTGTTCAACTAAAAGAGTTGAACCTTAGTTTTGATTGAGCCGTTCTGAAACACTCTTTCTGTAGAAAATGCAAGTGGAGATTCGGAGCGCTAAGAGTGTAATAGTGGAAAAAGGAATGTCTTCAAATATAAACTACACAGAATCATTCGGTGAAACTTATTTCTGATCTGTGCATTCAGCTAACAGAGTTAAACCATACTTTTGATTGAGCAGATCTGAACACTCTTTCTGTAGAAAATGCAACTGGACATTTGGAGCGCTAAGAGCGTAGTAGTGGAAAAAGGAATATATTCAAATATAAACTACACAGAAGCATTCTGTGAAACTTCTTTCTGATCTGAGCATTCAGCTAACAGAGTTAAACCATACTTTTGATTGAGCAGTTTTGAAACACTCTGTCTGTAGAAAATGCAACTGGACATTCGTAGCGCTAAGTGGGTAATAGTGGAAAAAAGAATATGTTCAAATATAAACTACACAGAAGCATTGTATGAAACTTCTTTCTGTTCTGTGCATTCAACTAACAGAGTTGAACCTTACTTTTGATTGAGCCGTTCTGAAACACTCTTTCTGTAGAAACTGCAATTGGACATTCTGAGCGCTAAGAGGCCTATATGGGGAAAAAGAATGTCTACAAATAAAAACTACACAGAAGAATTGTGTGAAACTTCTTTCTGTTCTGTTTGTTCAACTAAAAGAGTTGAACCTTAGTTTTGATTGAGCCGTTCTGAAACAATCTTTCTGTAGAAAATGCAAGTGGAGATTCGGAGCGCTAAGAGGGTAATAGTGGAAAAAGGAATGTCTCCAAATATAAACTACACAGAATCATTCTGTGAAACTTCTTTCTGATCTGTGCATTCAGCTAACAGTGTTAAACCATACTTTTGATTGAGCATATCTGAACACTCTTTCTGTAGAAAATGCAACTGGACATTTGGAGCGCTAAGAGAGTAGTAGTGGAAAAAGGAATATATTCAAATATAAACTACACAGAAGCATTCTGTGAAACTTATTTCTGATCTGAGCATTCAGCTAACAGAGTTAAACCATACTTTTGATTGAGCAGTTTTGAAACACTCTGTCTGTAGAAAATGCAACTGGACATTCGTAGCGCTAAGTGGGTAACAGTGGAAAAAAGAATATGTTCAAATATAAACTACACAGAAGCATTGTATGAAACTTCTTTCTGTTCTGTGCATTCAACTAACAGAGTTGAACCTTACTTTTGATTGAGCCTTTCTGAAACACTCTTTCTGTAGAAACTGCAATTGGACATTCTGAGCGCTAAGAGGCCTATATTGGGAAAAATAATATCTTCAAATAAAAACTACACAGAAGCATTGTGTGAAACTTATTTCTGATATGTTCATTAAGCTAACAGAGTTAAACCATACTTTTGATTGCGCAGTTCTGAACACTCTTTCTGTAGAAAATGCAAGTGGACATTCGGAGCGCTAAGAGGGTAATAGTGCAAAAAGGAATATATTCAAATATAAACTACACAGTAGCATTCTGTGAAAATTCTTTCTGTTCTGTGCATTCAACTAACAGAGTTGAACCTTACTTTTGATTGAGCCGTTCTGAAACACTCTTTCTGTAGAAACTGCAATTGGACATTCTGAGCGTTAAGAGGCCTATATTGGGAAAAAGAATGTCTACAAATAAAAACTACACAGAAGAATTGTGTGAAACTTCTTTCTGTTCTGTTTGTTCAACTAAAAGAGTTGAACCTTAGTTTTGATTGAGCCGTTCTGAAACACTCTTTCTGTAGAAAATGCAAGTGGAGATTCGGAGCGCTAAGAGGGTAATAGTGGAAAAAGGAATGTCTCCAAATATAAACTACACAGAATCATTCTGTGAAACTTCTTTCTGATCTGTGCATTCAGCTAACAGAGTTAAACCATACTTTTGATTGAGCATATCTGAACACTCTTTCTGTAGAAAATGCAACTGGACATTTGGAGCGCTAAGAGAGTAGTAGTGGAAAAAGGAATATATTCAAATATAAACTACACAGAAGCATTCTGTGAAACTTATTTCTGATCTGAGCATTCAGCTAACAGAGTTAAACCATACTTTTGATTGAGCAGTTTTGAAACATTCTGTCTGTAGAAAATGCAACTGGACATTCGTAGCGCTAAGTGGGTAACAGTGGAAAAAAGAATATGTTCAAATATAAACTACACAGAAGCATTGTATGAAACTTCTTTCTGTTCTGTGCATTCAACTAACAGAGTTGAACCTTACTTTTGATTGAGCCTTTCTGAAACACTCTTTCTGTAGAAACTGCAATTGGACATTCTGAGCGCTAAGAGGCCTATATTGGGAAAAATAATATCTTCAAATAAAAACTACACAGAAGCATTGTGTGAAACTTATTTCTGATATGTTCATTAAGCTAACAGAGTTAAACCATACTTTTGATTGCGCAGTTCTGAACACTCTTTCTGTAGAAAATGCAAGTGGACATTCGGAGCGCTAAGAGGGTAATAGTGCAAGAAGGAATATATTCAAATATAAACTACACAGTAGCATTCTGTGAAAATTCTTTCTGTTCTGTGCATTCAACTAACAGAGTTGAACCTTACTTTTGATTGAGCCGTTCTGAAACACTCTTTCTGTAGAAACTGCAATTGGACATTCTGAGCGTTAAGAGGCCTATATTGGGAAAAAGAATGTCTACAAATAAAAACTACACAGAAGAATTGTGTGAAACTTCTTTCTGTTCTGTTTGTTCAACTAAAAGAGTTGAACCTTAGTTTTGATTGAGCCGTTCTGAAACACTCTTTCTGTAGAAAATGCAAGTGGAGATTCGGAGCGCTAAGAGGGTAATAGTGGAAAAAGGAATGTCTTCAAATATAAACTACACAGAATCATTCGGTGAAACTTCTTTCTGATCTGTGCATTCAGCTAACAGAGTTAAACCATACTTTTGATTGAGCAGATCTGAACACTCTTTCTGTAGAAAATGCAACTGGACATTTGGAGCGCTAAGAGCGTAGTAGTGGAAAAAGGAATATATTCAAATATAAACTACACAGAATCATTCTGTGAAACTTCTTTCTGATCTGAGCATTCAGCTAACAGAGTTAAACCATACTTTTGATTGAGCAGTTTTGAAACACTCTTTCTGTAGAAACTGCAATTGGACATGCTAAGCGCTAAGAGGCCTACATTGGGAAAAAGAATATCTTCAAATAAAAACTACACAGATGCATTCTGTGAAACTTATTTCTGATCTGTAATTTCAGTTAACAGAGATAAAACATATTTTTGATTGAGCAGTTATGAAACACTCTTTTTGTAGAAAATGCAAGTGGAGATTCGGAGCGCTAAGAGGGTAATAGTGGAAAAAGGAATGTCTTCAAATATAAACTACACAGAATCATTCGGTGAAACTTCTTTCTGATCTGTGCATTCAGCTAACAGAGTTAAACCATACTTTTGATTGAGCAGATCTGAACACTCTTTCTGTAGAAAATGCAACTGGACATTTGGAGCGCTAAGAGCGTAGTAGTGGAAAAAGGAATATATTCAAATATAAACTACACAGAAGCATTCTGTGAAACTTCTTTCTGATCTGAGCATTCAGCTAACAGAGTTAAACCATACTTTTGATTGAGCAGTTTTGAAATACTCTGTCTGTAGAAAATGCAACTGGACATTCGTAGCGCTAAGTGGGTAATAGTGGAAAAAAGAATATATTCAAATATAAACTACACAGAAGCATTGAATGAAACTTCTTTCTGTTCTGTGCATTCAACTAACAGAGTTGAACCTTACTTTTGATTGAGCCGTTCTGAAACACTCTTTCTGTAGAAACTGCAATTGGACATTCTGAGCGCTAAGAGGCCTATATGGGGAAAAAGAATGTCTACAAATAAAAACTACACAGAAGAATTGTGTGAAACTTCTTTCTGTTCTGTTTGTTCAACTAAAAGAGTTGAACCTTAGTTTTGATTGAGCCGTTCTGAAACACTCTTTCTGTAGAAAATGCAAGTGGAGATTCGGAGCGCTAAGAGGGTAATAGTGGAAAAAGGAATGTCTCCAAATATAAACTACACAGAATCATTCTGTGAAACTTCTTTCTGATCTGTGCATTCAGCTAACAGAGTTAAACCATACTTTTGATTGAGCAGATCTGAACACTCTTTCTGTAGAAAATGCAACTGGACATTTGGAGCGCTAAGAGAGTAGTAGTGGAAAAAGGAATATATTCAAATATAAACTACACAGAAGCATTCTGTGAAACTTCTTTCTGATCTGAGCATTCAGCTAACAGAATTAAACCATACTTTTGATTGAGCAGTTTTGAAACACTCTGTCTGTAGAAAATGCAACTGGACATTCATAGCGCTATGTGGGTAATAGTGGAAAAAAGAATATGTTCAAATATAAACTACACAGAAGCATTGTATGAAACTTCTTTCTGTTCTGTGCATTCAACTAACAGAGTTGAACCTTACTTTTGATTGAGCCTTTCTGAAACTCTCTTTCTGTAGAAACTGCAATTGGACATTCTGTGCGCTAAGAGGCCTATATTGGGAAAAATAATATCTTCAAATAAAAACTACACAGAAGCATTGTGTGAAACTTATTTCTGATATGTTCATTAAGCTAACAGAGTTAAAACATACTTTTGATTGCGCAGTTCTGAACACTCTTTCTGTAGAAAATGCAAGTGGACATTCGCAGCGCTAAGAGGGTAATAGTGGAAATAGGAATATATTCAAATATAATCTACACAGTAGCATTCTGTGAAAATTCTTTCTGTTCTGTGCATTCAACTAACAGAGTTGAACCTTACTTTTGATTGAGCCGTTCTGAAACACTCTTTCTGTAGAAATTGCAATTGGACATTCTGAGCGTTAAGAGGCCTATATTGGGAAAAAGAATGTCTACAAATAAAAACTACACAGAAGAATTGTGTGAAACTTCTTTCTGTTCTGTTTGTTCAACTAAAAGAGTTGAACCTTAGTTTTGATTGAGCCGTTCTGAAACACTCTTTCTGTAGAAAATGCAAGTGGAGATTCGGAGCGCTAAGAGGGTAATAGTGGAAAAAGGAATGTCTTCAAATATAAACTACACAGAATCATTCGGTGAAACTTCTTTCTGATCTGTGCATTCAGCTAACAGAGTTAAACCATAATTTTGATTGAGCAGATCTGAACACTCTTGCTGTAGAAAATGCAACTGGACATTTGGAGCGCTAAGAGCGTAGTAGTGGAAAAAGGAATATATTCAAATATAAACTACACAGAAGCATTCTGTGAAACTTCTTTCTGATCTGAGCATTCAGCTAACAGAGTTAAACCATACTTTTGATTGAGCAGTTTTGAAACACTCTGTCTGTAGAAAATGCAACTGGACATTCGTAGCGGTAAGTGGGTAATAGTGGAAAAAAGAATATGTTCAAATATAAACTACACAGAAGCATTGTATGAAACTTCTTTCTGTTCTGTGCATTCAACTAACAGAGTTGAACCTTACTTTTGATTGAGCCGTTCTGAAACACTCTTTCTGTAGAAACTGCAATTGGACATTCTGAGCGCTAAGAGGCCTATATGGGGAAAAAGAATGTCTACAAATAAAAACTACACAGAAGAATTGTGTGAAACTTCTTTCTGTTCTGTTTGTTCAACTAAAAGAGTTGAATCTTAGTTTTGATTGAGCCGTTCTGAAACAATCTTTCTGTAGAAAATGCAAGTGGAGATTCGGAGCGCTAAGAGGGTAATAGTGGAAAAAGGAATGTCTCCAAATATAAACTACACAGAATCATTCGGTGAAACTTCTTTCTGATCTGTGCATTCAGCTAACAGAGTTAAACCATACTTTTGATTCAGCAGATCTGAACACTCTTTCTGTAGAAAATGCAACTGGACATTTGGAGCGCTAAGAGCGTAGTAGTGGAAAAAGGAATATATTCAAATATAAACTACACAGAAGCATTCTGTGAAACTTCTTTCTGATCTGAGCATTCAGCTAACAGAGTTAAACCATACTTTTGATTGAGCAGTTTTGAAACACTCTGTCTGTAGAAAATGCAACTGGACATTCGTAGCGCTAAGTGGGTAATAGTGGAAAAAAGAATATGTTCAAATATAAACTACACAGAAGCATTGTATGAAACTTCTTTCTGTTCTGTGCATTCAACTAACAGAGTTGAACCTTACTTTTGATTGAGCCTTTCTGAAACACTCTTTCTGTAGAAACTGCAATTGGACATTCTGAGCGCTAAGAGGCCTCTATTGGGAAAAATAATATCTTCAAATAAAAACTACACAGAAGCATTGTGTGAAACTTATTTCTGATATGTTCATTAAGCTAACAGATTTAAACCATACTTTTGATTGCGCAGTTCTGAACACTCTTTCTGTAGAAAATGCAAGTGGACATTCGGAGCGCTAAGAGGGTAATAGTGGAAAAAGGAATATATTCAAATATAAACTACACAGTAGCATTCTGTGAAAATTCTTTCTGTTCTGTGCATTCAACAAACAGAGTTGAACCTTACTTTTGATTGAGCCGTTCTGAAACACTCTTTCTGTAGAAACTGCAATTGGACATTCTGAGCGTTAAGAGGCCTATATTGGGAAAAAGAATGTCTACAAATAAAAACTACACAGAAGAATTGTGTGAAACTTCTTTCTGTTCTGTTTGTTCAACTAAAAGAGTTGAACCTTAGTTTTGATTGAGCCGTTCTGAAACACTCTTTCCGTAGAAAATGCAAGTGGAGATTCGGAGCGCTAAGAGGGTAATAGTGGAAAAAGGAATGTCTTCAAATATAAACTACACAGAATCATTCTGTGAAACTTCTTTCTGATCTGTGCATTCAGCTAACAGAGTTAAACCATACTTTTGATTGAGCAGATCTGAACACTCTTTCTGTAGAAAATGCAACTGGACATTTGGAGCGCTAAGAGCGTAGTAGTGGAAAAAGGAATATATTCAAATATAAACTACACAGAAGCATTCTGTGAAACTTCTTTCTGTTCTGAGCATTCAGCTAACAGAGTTAAACCATACTTTTGATTGAGCAGTTTTGAAACACTCTGTCTGTAGAAAATGCAACTGGACATTCGTAGCGCTAAGTGGGTAATAGTGGAAAAAAGAATATGTTCAAATATAAACTACACAGAAGCATTGTATGAAACTTCTTTCTGTTCTGTGCATTCAACTAACAGAGTTGAACCTTACTTTTGATTGAGCCGTTCTGAAACACTCTTTCTGTAGAAACTGCAATTGGACATTCTGAGAGCTAAGAGGCCTATATTGGGAAAAAGAATGTCTACAAATAAAAACTACACAGAAGAATTGTGTGAAACTTCTTTCTGTTCTGTTTGTTCAACTAAAAGAGTTGAACCTTAGTTTTGATTGAGCCGTTCTGAAACACTCCTTATGTAGAAAATGCAAGTGGAGATTCGGAGCGCTAAGAGGGTAATAGTGGAAAAAGGAATGTCTCCAAATATAAACTACACAGAATCATTCGGTGAAACTTCTTTCTGATCTGTGCATTCAGCTAACAGAATTAAACATTACTTTTGATTGAGCAGATCTGAACACTCTTTCTGTAGAAAATGCAACTGGACATTTGGAGCGCTAAGAGAGTAGTAGTGGAAAAAGGAATATATTCAAATATAAACTACACAGAAGCATTCTGTGAAACTTCTTTCTGATCTGAGCATTCAGCTAACAGACTTAAACCATACTTTTGATTGAGCAGTTTTGAAACACTCTGTCTGTAGAAAATGCAACTGGACATTCGTAGCGCTAAGTGGGTAATAGTGGAAAAAAGAATATGTTCAAATATAAACTACACAGAAGCATTGTATGAAACTTCTTTCTCTTCTGTGCATTCAAGTAACAGAGTTGAACCTTACTTTTGATTGAGCCTTTC
The DNA here is from genome assembly GCF_028878055.3 of Symphalangus syndactylus. NCBI lineage: Eukaryota > Metazoa > Chordata > Mammalia > Primates > Hylobatidae > Symphalangus > Symphalangus syndactylus. The sequence goes on from NC_072437.2 coordinate 119,745,786, forward strand.
TGAAACACTCTTTCTGTAGAATCTGCAATTGGACATTCTGAGCGCTAAGAGGCCTATATTGGGAAAAATAATATCTTCAAATAAAAACTACACAGAAGCATTGTGTGAAACTTATTTCTGATATGTTCATTAAGCTAACAGAGTTAAACCATACTTTTGATTGCGCAGTTCTGAACACTCTCTCTGTAGAAAATGCAAGTGGACATTCGCAGCGCTAAGAGGGTAATAGTGGAAAAAGGGATATATTCAAATATAAACCACACAGTAGCATTCTGTGAAAATTCTTTCTGTTCTGTTCATTCAACTAACAGAGTTGAACCTTACTTTTGATTGAGCCGTTCTGAAACACTCTTTCTGTAGAAACTGCAATTGGACATTCTGAGCGCTAAGAGGCCTACATTGGGAAAAAGAATATCTTCAAATAAAAACTACACAGATGCATTCTGTGCAACTTATTTCTGATCTGTAAATTCAGTTAACAGAGATAAAACATATTTTTCATTGAGCAGTTATGAAACACTCTTTTTGTAGAAAATGCAAGTGGAGATTCGGAGCGCTAAGAGGGTAATAGTGGAAAAAGGAATGTCTTCAAACATAAACTACACAGAATCATTCGGTGAAACTTCTTTCTGATCTGTGCATTCAGCTAACAGAGTTAAACCATACTTTTGATTGAGAAGATCTGAACACTCTTTCTGTAGAAAATGCAACTGGACATTTGGAGCGCTAAGAGCGTAGTAGTGGAAAAAGGAATATAATCAAATATAAACTACACAGAAGCATTCTGTGAAACTTTTTTCTGATCTGAGCATTCAGCTAACAGATTTAAACCATACTTTTGATTGAGCAGTTTTGAAACACTCTGTCTGTAGAAAATGCAACTGGACATTCGTAGCGCTAAGTGGGTAATAGTGGAAAAAAGAATATGTTCAAATATAAACTACACAGAAGCATTGTATGAAACTTCTTTCTGTTCTGTGCATTCAACTAACAGAGTTGAACCTTACTTTTGATTGAGGCGTTCTGAAACACTCTTTCTGTAGAAACTGCAATTGGACATTCTGAGCACTAAGAGGCCTATATTGGGAAATAGTATGTCTACAAATAAAAACTACACAGAAGAATTGTGTGAAACTTCTTTCTGTTCTGTTTGTTCAACTAAAAGTGTTGAACCTTAGTTTTGATTGAGCCGTTCTGAAACACTCTTTCTGTAGAAAATGCAAGTGGAGATTCGGATCGCTAAGAGGGTAATAGTGGAAAAAGGAAGGTCTCCAAATATAAACTACACAGAATCATTCTGTGAAACATCTTTCTGATCTGTGCATTCAGCTAACAGAGTTAAACCATACTTTTGATTGAGCAGATCTGAACTCTCTTTCTGTAGAAAATGCAACTGGACATTTGGAGCGCTAAGAGTGTAGTAGTGGAAAAAGGAATATATTCAAATATAAACTACACAGAAGGATTCTGTGAAACTTCTTTCTGATCTGAGCATTCAGCTAACAGAGTTAAACCATACTTTTGATTGAGCAGTTTTGAAACACTCTGTCTGTAGAAAATGCAACTGGACATTCGTAGCGCTAAGTGGGTAATTGTGGAAAAAAGAATATGTTCAAATATAAACTACACAGAAGCAGTGTATGAAACTTCTTTCTGTTCTGTGCATTCAACTAACAGAGTTGAACCTTACTTTTGATTGAGCCTTTCTGAAACACTCTTTCTGTAGAAACTGCAATTGGACATTCTGAGCGCTAAGAGGCCTATATTGGAAAAATAATATCTTCAAATAAAAACTACACAGAAGCATTGTGTGAAACTTATTTCTGATATGTTAATTAAGCTAACAGAGTTAAACCATACTTTTGATTGCGCAGTTCTGAACACTCTTTCTGTAGAAAATGCAAGTGGACATTCGGTGCGCTAAGAGGGTAATAGTGGAAAAAGGAATATATTCAAATATAAACTACACAGTAGCATTCTGCGAAAATTCTTTCTGTTCTGTGCATTCAACTAACAGAGTTGAACCTTACTTTTGATTGAGCCGTTCTGAAACACTCTTTCTGTAGAAACTGCAATTGGACATGCTAAGCGCTAAGAGGCCTACATTGGGAAAAAGAATATCTTCAAATAAAAACTACACAGATGCATTCTGTGAAACTTATTTCTGATCTGTAAATTCAGTTAACAGAGATAAAACATATTTTTGATTGAGCAGTTATGAAACACTCTTTTTGTAGAAAATGCAAGTGGAGATTCGGAGCGCTAAGTGGGTAATAGTGGAAAAAGGAATGTCTTCAAATATAAACTACACAAAACCTTTCGGTGAAACTTCTTTCTGATCTGTGCATTCAGCTAACAGAGTTAAACCATACTTTTGATTGAGCAGATCTGAACACTCTTTCTGTAGAAAATGCAACTGGACATTTGGAGCGCTAAGAGCGTAGTAGTGGAAAAAGGAATATATTCAAATATAAACTACACAGAAGCATTCTGTGAAACTTCTTTCTGATCTGAGCATTCAGCTAACAGAGTTAAACCATACTTTTGATTGAGCAGTTTTGAAACACTCTGTCTGTAGAAAATGCAACTGGACATTCGTAGCGCTAAGTGGGTAATAGTGGAAAAAAGAATATGTTCAAATATAAACTACACAGAAGCATTGTATGAAACTTCTTTCTGTTCTGTGCATTCAACTAACAGAGTTGAACCTTACTTTTGATTGAGCCGTTCTGAAACACTCTTTCTGTAGAAACTGCAATTGGACATTCTGAGCGCTAAGAGGCCTATATTGGGAAAAAGTATGTCAACAAATAAAAACTACACAGAAGAATTGTGTGAAACTTCTTTCTGTTCTGTTTGTTCAACTAAAAGTGTTGAACCTTAGTTTTGATTGAGCCGTTCTGAAACACTCTTTCTGTAGAAAATGCAAGTGGAGATTCGGAGCGCTAAGAGGGTAATAGTGGAAAAAGGAATGTCTCCAAATATAAACTACACAGAATCATTCTGTGAAACATCTTTCTGATCTGTGCATTCAGCTAACAGAGTTAAACCATACTTTTGATTGAGCAGATCTGAACTCTCTTTCTGTAGAAAATGCAACTGGACATTTGGAGCGCTAAGAGAGTAGTAGTGGAAAAAGTAATATATTCAAATATAAACTACACAGAAGCATTCTGTGAAACTTCTTTCTGATCTGAGCATTCAGCTAACAGAGTTAAACCATACTTTTGATTGAGCAGTTTTGAAACACTCTGTCTGTAGAAAATGCAACTGGACATTCGTAGCGCTAAGTGGGTAATTGTGGAAAAAAGAATATGTTCAAATATAAACTACACAGAAGCAGTGTATGAAACTTCTTTCTGTTCTGTGCATTCAACTAACAGAGTTGAACCTTACTTTTGATTGAGCCTTTCTGAAACACTCTTTCTGTAGAAACTGCAATTGGACATTCTGAGCGCTAAGAGGCCTATATTGGGAAAAATAATATCTTCAAATAAAAACTACACAGAAGCATTGTGTGAAACTTATTTCTGATATGTTCATTAAGCTAACAGAATTAAACCATACTTTTGATTGCGCAGTTCTGAACACTCTTTCTGTAGAAAATGCAAGTGGACTTTCGGAGCGCTAAGAGGGTAATAGTGGAAAAAGGAATATATTCAAATATAAACTACACAGTAGCATTCTGTGAAAATTCTTTCTGTTCTGTGCATTCAACTAACAGAGTTGAACCTTACTTTTGATTGAGCCGTTCTGAAACACTCTTTCTGTAGAAACTGCAATTGGACATGCTAAGCGCTAAGAGGCCTACATTGGGAAAAAGAATATCTTCAAATAAAAACTACACAGATGCATTCTGTGAAACTTATTTCTGATCTGTAAATTCAGTTAACAGAGATAAAACATATTTTTGATTGAGCAGTTATGAAACACTCTTTTTGTAGAAAATGCAAGTGGAGATTCGGAGCGCTAAGAAGGTAATAGTGGAAAAAGGAATGTCTTCAAATATAAACTACACAGAATCATTCGGTGAAACTTCTTTCTGATCTGTGCATTCAGCTAACAGAGTTAAACCGTAATTTTGATTGAGCAGATCTGAACACTCTTGCTGTAGAAAATGCAACTGGACATTTGGAGCGCTAAGAGCGTAGTAGTGGAAAAAGGAATATATTCAAATATAAACTACACAGAAGCATTCTGTGAAACTTCTTTCTGATCTGAGCATTCAGCTAACAGAGTTAAACCATACTTTTGATTGAGCAGTTTTGAAACACTCTGTCTGTAGAAAATGCAACTGGACATTCGTAGCGCTAAGTGGGTAATAGTGGAAAAAAGAATATGTTCAAATATAAACTACACAGAAGCATTGTATGAAACTTCTTTCTGTTCTGTGCATTCAACTAACAGAGTTGAACCTTACTTTTGATTGAGCCGTTCTGAAACACTCTTTCTGTAGAAACTGCAATTGGACATTCTGAGCGCTAAGAGGCCTATATTGGGAAAAAGAATGTCTACAAATAAAAACTACACAGAAGAATTGTGTGAAACTTCTTTCTGTTCTGTTTGTTCAACTAAAAGAGTTGAATCTTAGTTTTGATTGAGCCGTTCTGAAACAATCTTTCTGTAGAAAATGCAAGTGGAGATTCGGAGCGCTAAGAGGGTAATAGTGGAAAAAGGAATGTCTCCAAATATAAACTACACAGAATCATTCTCTGAAACTTCTTTCTGATCTGTGCATTCAGCTAACAGAGTTAAACCATACTTTTGATAGAGAAGATCTGAACACTCTTTCTGTAGAAAATGCAACTGGACATTTGGAGCGCTAAGAGAGTAGTAGTGGAAAAAGGAATATATTCAAATAGAAACTACACAGAAGCATTCTGTGAAACTTCTTTCTGATCTGAGCATTCAGCTAACACAGTTAAACCATACTTTTGATTGAGCAGTTTTGAAACACTCTGTCTGTAGAAAATGCAACTGGACATTCGTAGCGCTAAGTGGGTAATAGTGGAAAAAAGAATATGTTCAAATATAAACTACACAGAAGCATTGTATGAAACTTCTTTCTGTTCTGTGCATTCAACTAACAGAGTTGAACCTTACTTTTGATTGAGCCTTTCTGAAACACTCTTTCTGTAGAAACTGCAATTGGACATGCTGAGCGCTAAGAGGCCTCTATTGGGAAAAATAATATCTTCAAATAAAAACTACACAGAAGCATTGTGTGAAACTTATTTCTGATATGTTCATTAAGCTAACAGAGTTAAACCATACTTTTGATTGCGCAGTTCTGAACACTCTTTCTGTAGAAAATGCAAGTGGACATTCGGAGCGCTAAGAGGGTAATAGTGGAAAAAGGAATATATTCAAATATAAACTACACAGTAGCATTCTGTGAAAATTCTTTCTGTTCTGTGCATTCAAGTAACAGAGTTGAACCTTACTTTTGATTGAGCCGTTCTGAAACACTCTTTCTGTAGAAACTGCAATTGGACATTCTGAGCGTTAAGAGGCCTATATTGGGAAAAAGAATGTCTACAAATAAAAACTACACAGAAGAATTGTGTGAAACTTCTTTCTGTTCTGTTTGTTCAACTAAAAGAGTTGAACCTTAGTTTTGATTGAGCCGTTCTGAAACACTCTTTCTGTAGAAAATGCAAGTGGAGATTCGGAGCACTAAGAGGGTAATAGTGGAAAAAGGAATGTCTTCAAATATAAACTACACAGAATCATTCGGTGAAACTTCTTTCTGATCTGTGCATTCAGCTAACAGAGTTAAACCATACTTTTGATTGAGCAGATCTGAACACTCTTTCTGTAGAAAATGCAACTGGACATTTGGAGCGCTAAGAGCGTAGTAGTGGAAAAAGGAATATATTCAAATATAAACTACACAGAAGCATTCTGTGAAACTTCTTTCTGATCTGAGCATTCAGCTAACAGAGTTAAACCATACTTTTGATTGAGCAGTTTTGAAACACTCTGTCTGTAGAAAATGCAACTGGACATTCGTAGCGCTAAGTGGGTAATAGTGGAAAAAAGAATATGTTCAAATATAAACTACACAGAAGCATTGTATGAAACTTCTTTCTGTTCTGTGCATTCAACTAACAGAGTTGAACCTTACTTTTGATTGAGCCTTTCTGAAACACTCTTTCTGTAGAAACTGCAATTGGACATTCTGAGCGCTAAGAGGCCTCTATTGGGAAAAATAATATCTTCAAATAAAAACTACACAGAAGCATTGTGTGAAACTTATTTCTGATATGTTCATTAAGCTAACAGAGTTAAACCATACTTTTGATTGCGCAGTTCTGAACACTCTTTCTGTAGAAAATGCAAGTGGACATTCGGAGCGCTAAGAGGGTAATAGTGGAAAAAGGAATATATTCAAATATAAACTACACAGTAGCATTCTGTGAAAATTCTTTCTGTTCTGTGCATTCAACAAACAGAGTTGAACCTTACTTTTGATTGAGCCGTTCTGAAACACTCTTTCTGTAGAAACTGCAATTGGACATTCTGAGCGTTAAGAGGCCTATATTGGGAAAAAGAATGTCTACAAATAAAAACTACACAGAAGAATTGTGTGAAACTTCTTTCTGTTCTGTTTGTTCAACTAAAAGAGTTGAACCTTAGTTTTGATTGAGCCGTTCTGAAACACTCTTTCTGTAGAAAATGCAAGTGGAGATTCGGAGCGCTAAGAGGGTAATAGTGGAAAAAGGAATGTCTTCAAATATAAACTACACAGAATCATTCTGTGAAACTTCTTTCTGATCTGTGCATTCAGCTAACAGAGTTAAACCATACTTTTGATTGAGCAGATCTGAACACTCTTTCTGTAGAAAATGCAACTGGACATTTGGAGCGCTAAGAGCGTAGTAGTGGAAAAAGGAATATATTCAAATATAAACTACACAGAAGCATTCTGTGAAACTTCTTTCTGATCTGAGCATTCAGCTAACAGAGTTAAACCATACTTTTGATTGAGCAGTTTTGAAACACTCTGTCTGTAGAAAATGCAACTGGACATTCGTAGCGCTAAGTGGGTAATAGTGGAAAAAAGAATATGTTCAAATATAAACTACACAGAAGCATTGTATGAAACTTCTTTCTGTTCTGTGCATTCAACTAACAGAGTTGAACCTTACTTTTGATTGAGCCGTTCTGAAACACTCTTTCTGTAGAAACTGCAATTGGACATTCTGAGAGCTAAGAGGCCTATATTGGGAAAAAGAATGTCTACAAATAAAAACTACACAGAAGAATTGTGTGAAACTTCTTTCTGTTCTGTTTGTTCAACTAAAAGAGTTGAACCTTAGTTTTGATTGAGCCGTTCTGAAACACTCCTTATGTAGAAAATGCAAGTGGAGATTCGGAGCGCTAAGAGGGTAATAGTGGAAAAAGGAATGTCTCCAAATATAAACTACACAGAATCATTCGGTGAAACTTCTTTCTGATCTGTGCATTCAGCTAACAGAGTTAAACATTACTTTTGATTGAGCAGATCTGAACACTCTTTCTGTAGAAAATGCAACTGGACATTTGGAGCGCTAAGAGAGTAGTAGTGGAAAAAGGAATATATTCAAATATAAACTACACAGAAGCATTCTGTGAAACTTCTTTCTGATCTGAGCATTCAGCTAACAGACTTAAACCATACTTTTGATTGAGCAGTTTTGAAACACTCTGTCTGTAGAAAATGCAACTGGACATTCGTAGCGCTAAGTGGGTAATAGTGGAAAAAAGAATATGTTCAAATATAAACTACACAGAAGCATTGTATGAAACTTCTTTCTCTTCTGTGCATTCAAGTAACAGAGTTGAACCTTACTTTTGATTGAGCCTTTCTGAAACACTCTTTCTGTAGAATCTGCAATTGGACATTCTGAGCGCTAAGAGGCCTATATTGGGAAAAATAATATCTTCAAATAAAAACTACACAGAAGCATTGTGTGAAACTTATTTCTGATATGTTCATTAAGCTAACAGAGTTAAACCATACTTTTGATTGCGCAGTTCTGAACACTCTCTCTGTAGAAAATGCAAGTGGACATTCGCAGCGCTAAGAGGGTAATAGTGGAAAAAGGGATATATTCAAATATAAACCACACAGTAGCATTCTGTGAAAATTCTTTCTGTTCTGTTCATTCAACTAACAGAGTTGAACCTTACTTTTGATTGAGCCGTTCTGAAACACTCTTTATGTAGAAACTGCAATTGGACATTCTGAGCGCTAAGAGGCCTACATTGGGAAAAAGAATATCTTCAAATAAAAACTACACAGATGCATTCTGTGCAACTTATTTCTGATCTGTAAATTCAGTTAACAGAGATAAAACATATTTTTCATTGAGCAGTTATGAAACACTCTTTTTGTAGAAAATGCAAGTGGAGATTCGGAGCGCTAAGAGGGTAATAGTGGAAAAAGGAATGTCTTCAAACATAAACTACACAGAATCATTCGGTGAAACTTCTTTCTGATCTGTGCATTCAGCTAACAGAGTTAAACCATACTTTTGATTGAGAAGATCTGAACACTCTTTCTGTAGAAAATGCAACTGGACATTTGGAGCGCTAAGAGCGTAGTAGTGGAAAAAGGAATATAATCAAATATAAACTACACAGAAGCATTCTGTGAAACTTTTTTCTGATCTGAGCATTCAGCTAACAGATTTAAACCATACTTTTGATTGAGCAGTTTTGAAACACTCTGTCTGTAGAAAATGCAACTGGACATTCGTAGCGCTAAGTGGGTAATAGTGGAAAAAAGAATATGTTCAAATATAAACTACACAGAAGCATTGTATGAAACTTCTTTCTGTTCTGTGCATTCAACTAACAGAGTTGAACCTTACTTTTGATTGAGGCGTTCTGAAACACTCTTTCTGTAGAAACTGCAATTGGACATTCTGAGCGCTAAGAGGCCTATATTGGGAAATAGTATGTCTACAAATAAAAACTACACAGAAGAATTGTGTGAAACTTCTTTCTGTTCTGTTTGTTCAACTAAAAGTGTTGAACCTTAGTTTTGATTGAGCCGTTCTGAAACACTCTTTCTGTAGAAAATGCAAGTGGAGATTCGGAGCGCTAAGAGGGTAATAGTGGAAAAAGGAAGGTCTCCAAATATAAACTACACAGAATCATTCTGTGAAACATCTTTCTGATCTGTGCATTCAGCTAACAGAGTTAAACCATACTTTTGATTGAGCAGATCTGAACTCTCTTTCTGTAGAAAATGCAACTGGACATTTGGAGCGCTAAGAGTGTAGTAGTGGAAAAAGGAATATATTCAAATATAAACTACACAGAAGGATTCTGTGAAACTTCTTTCTGATCTGAGCATTCAGCTAAGAGAGTTAAACCATACTTTTGATTGAGCAGTTTTGAAACACTCTGTCTGTAGAAAATGCAAGTGGACATTAGTAGCGCTAAGTGGGTAATTGTGGAAAAAAGAATATGTTCAAATATAAACTACACAGAAGCAGTGTATGAAACTTCTTTCTGTTCTGTGCATTCAACTAACAGAGTTGAACCTTACTTTTGATTGAGCCTTTCTGAAACACTCTTTCTGTAGAAACTGCAATTGGACATTCTGAGCGCTAAGAGGCCTATATTGGAAAAATAATATCTTCAAATAAAAACTACACAGAAGCATTGTGTGAAACTTATTTCTGATATGTTAATTAAGCTAACAGAGTTAAACCATACTTTTGATTGCGCAGTTCTGAACACTCTTTCTGTAGAAAATGCAAGTGGACATTCGGAGCGCTAAGAGGGTAATAGTGGAAAAAGGAATATATTCAAATATAAACTACACAGTAGCATTCTGTGAAAATTCTTTCTGTTCTGTGCATTCAACTAACAGAGTTGAACCTTACTTTTGATTGAGCCGTTCTGAAACACTCTTTCTGTAGAAACTGCAATTGGACATGCTAAGCGCTAAGAGGCCTACATTGGGAAAAAGAATATCTTCAAATAAAAACTACACAGATGCATTCTGTGAAACTTATTTCTGATCTGTAAATTCAGTTAACAGAGATAAAACATATTTTTGATTGAGCAGTTATGAAACACTCTTTTTGTAGAAAATGCAAGTGGAGATTCGGAGCGCTAAGAGGGTAATAGTGGAAAAAGGAATGTCTTCAAATATAAACTACACAGAATCATTCGGTGAAACTTCTTTCTGATCTGTGCATTCAGCTAACAGAGTTAAACCATACTTTTGATTGAGCAGATCTGAACACTCTTTCTGTGGAAAATGCAACTGGACATTTGGAGCGCTAAGAGCGTAGTAGTGGAAAAAGGAATATATTCAAATATAAACTACACAGAAGCATTCTGTGAAACTTCTTTCTGATCTGAGCATTCAGCTAACAGAGTTAAACCATACTTTTGATTGATCAGATTTGAAACACTCTGTCTGTAGAAAATGCAACTGGACATTCGTAGCGCTAAGTGGGTAATAGTGGAAAAAAGAATATGTTCAAATATAAACTACACAGAAGCATTGTATGAAAATTCTTTCTGTTCTGTGCATTCAACTAACAGAGTTGAACCTTACTTTTGATTGAGCCGTTCTGAAACACTCTTTCTGTAGAAACTGCAATTGGATATTCTGAGCGCTAAGAGGCCTATATTGGGAAAAAGAATGTCTACAAATAAAAACTACACAGAAGAATTGTGTGAAACTTCTTTCTGTTCTGTTTGTTCAACTAAAAGAGTTGAACCTTAGTTTTGATTGGGCCGATCTGAAACACTCTTTCTGTAGAAAATGCAATGGAGATTCGGAGCGCTAAGAGGGTAATAGTGGAAAAAGGAATATATTCAAATATAAACTACACAGTAGCATTCTGCGAAAATTCTTTCTGTTCTGTGCATTCAACTAACAGAGTTGAACCTTACTTTTGATTGAGCCGTTCTGAAACACTCTTTCTGTAGAAACTGCAATTGGACATGCTAAGCGCTAAGAGGCCTACATTGGGAAAAAGAATATCTTCAAATAAAAACTACACAGATGCATTCTGTGAAACTTATTTCTGATCTGTAAATTCAGTTAACAGAGATAAAACATATTTTTGATTGAGCAGTTATGAAACACTCTTTTTGTAGAAAATGCAAGTGGAGATTCGGAGCGCTAAGTGGGTAATAGTGGAAAAAGGAATGTCTTCAAATATAAACTACACAAAACCTTTCGGTGAAACTTCTTTCTGATCTGTGCATTCAGCTAACAGAGTTAAACCATACTTTTGATTGAGCAGATCTGAACACTCTTTCTGTAGAAAATGCAACTGGACATTTGGAGCGCTAAGAGCGTAGTAGTGGAAAAAGGAATATATTCAAATATAAACTACACAGAAGCATTCTGTGAAACTTCTTTCTGATCTGAGCATTCAGCTAACAGAGTTAAACCATTCTTTTGATTGAGCAGTTTTGAAACACTCTGTCTGTAGAAAATGCAACTGGACATTCGTAGCGCTAAGTGGGTAATAGTGGAAAAAAGAATATGTTCAAATATAAACTACACAGAAGCATTGTATGAAACTTCTTTCTGTTCTGTGCATTCAACTAACAGAGTTGAACCTTACTTTTGATTGAGCCGTTCTGAAACACTCTTTCTGTAGAAACTGCAATTGGACATTCTGAGCGCTAAGAGGCCTATATTGGGAAAAAGTATGTCAACAAATAAAAACTACACAGAAGAATTGTGTGAAACTTCTTTCTGTTCTGTTTGTTCAACTAAAAGTGTTGAACCTTAGTTTTGATTGAGCCGTTCTGAAACACTCTTTCTGTAGAAAATGCAAGTGGAGATTCGGAGCGCTAAGAGGGTAATAGTGGAAAAAGGAATGTCTCCAAATATAAACTACACAGAATCATTCTGTGAAACATCTTTCTGATCTGTGCATTCAGCTAACAGAGTTAAACCATACTTTTGATTGAGCAGATCTGAACTCTCTTTCTGTAGAAAATGCAACTGGACATTTGGAGCGCTAAGAGAGTAGTAGTGGAAAAAGGAATATATTCAAATATAAACTACACAGAAGCATTCTGTGAAACTTCTTTCTGATCTGAGCATTCAGCTAACAGAGTTAAACCATACTTTTGATTGAGCAGTTTTGAAACTCTCTGTCTGTAGAAAATGCAACTGGACATTCGTAGCGCTAAGTGGGTAATTGTGGAAAAAAGAATATGTTCAAATATAAACTACACAGAAGCAGTGTATGAAACTTCTTTCTGTTCTGTGCATTCAACTAACAGAGTTGAACCTTACTTTTGATTGAGCCTTTCTGAAACACTCTTTCTGTAGAAACTGCAATTGGACATTCTGAGCGCTAAGAGGCCTATATTGGGAAAAATAATATCTTCAAATAAAAACTACACAGAAGCATTGTGTGAAACTTATTTCTGATATGTTCATTAAGCTAACAGAATTAAACCATACTTTTGATTGCGCAGTTCTGAACACTCTTTCTGTAGAAAATGCAAGTGGACATTCGGAGCGCTAAGAGGGTAATAGTGGAAAAAGGAATATATTCAAATATAAACTACACAGTAGCATTCTGTGAAAATTCTTTCTGTTCTGTGCATTCAACTAACAGAGTTGAACCTTACTTTTGATTGAGCCGTTCTGAAACACTCTTTCTGTAGAAACTGCAATTGGACATGCTAAGCGCTAAGAGGCCTACATTGGGAAAAAGAATATCTTCAAATAAAAACTACACAGATGCATTCTGTGAAACTTATTTCTGATCTGTAAATTCAGTTAACAGAGATAAAACATATTTTTGATTGAGCAGTTATGAAACACTCTTTTTGTAGAAAATGCAAGTGGAGATTCGGAGTGCTAAGGGGGTAATAGTGGAAAAAGGAATGTCTTCAAATATAAACTACACAGAATCATTCGGTGAAACTTCTTTCTGATCTGTGCATTCAGCTAACAGAGTTAAACCATACTTTTGATTGAGCAGATCTGAACACTCTTTCTGTAGAAAATGCAACTGGACATTTGGAGCGCTAAGAGCGTAGTAGTGGAAAAAGGAATATTTTCAAATATAAACTACACAGAAGCATTCTGTGAAACTTCTTTCTGATCTGAGCATTCAGCTAACAGAGTTAAACCATACTTTTGATTGAGCAGTTTTGAAACACTCTGTCTGTAGAAAATGCAACTGGACATTCGTAGCGCTAAGTGGGTAATAGTGGAAAAAAGAATATGTTCAAATATAAACTACACAGAAGCATTGTATGAAACTTCTTTCTGTTCTGTGCATTCAACTAACAGAGTTGAACCTTACTTTTGATTGAGCCGTTCTGAAACACTCTTTCTGTAGAAACTGCAATTGGATATTCTGAGCGCTAAGAGGCCTATATTGGGAAAAAGAATGTCTACAAATAAAAACTACACAGAAGAATTCTGTGAAACTACTTTCTGTTCTGTTTGTTCAACTAAAAGAGTTGAACCTTAGTTTTGATTGAGCCGTTCTGAAACACTCTTTCTGTAGAAAATGCAATGGAGATTCGGAGCGCTAAGAGGGTAATAGTGGAAAAAGGAATATATTCAAATATAAACTACACAGTAGCATTCTGCGAAAATTCTTTCTGTTCTGTGCATTCAACTAACAGAGTTGAACCTTACTTTTGATTGAGCCGTTCTGAAACACTCTTTCTGTAGAAACTGCAATTGGATATTCTGAGCGCTAAGAGGCCTATATTGGGAAAAATAACATCTTCAAATAAAAACTACACAGAAGCATTGTGTGAAACTTATTTCTGATATGTTCATTAAGCTAACAGAGTTAAACCTTACTTTTGATCGCAGAGTTCTGAACACTCTTTCTGTAGAAAATGCAAGTGGACATTCGGAGCGCTAAGAGGGTAATAGTGGAGAATTGAATATATTCAAATATAAACTGCACAGTAGCATTCTGTGAAAATACTTTCTGTTCTGTGCATTCAACTAACAGAGTTGAACCTTACTTTTGATTGAGCCGTTCTGAAACACTCTTTCTGTAGAAACTGCAATTGGACATGCTAAGCGCTAAGAGGCCTACATTGGGAAAAAGAATATCTTCAAATAAAAACTACACAGATGCATTCTGTGAAACTTATTTCTGATCTGTAAATTCAGTTAACATAGATAAAACATATTTTTGATTGAGCAGTTATGAAACACTCTTTTTGTAGAAAATGCAAGTGGAGATTCGGAGCGCTAAGAGGGTAATAGTGGAAAAAGGAATGTCTTCAAATATAAACTACACAGAATCATTCGGTGAAACTTGTTTCTGATCTGTGCATTCAGCTAACAGAGTTAAACCATACTTTTGATTGAGCAGATCTGAACACTCTTTCTGTAGAAAATGCAACTGGACATTTGGAGCGCTAAGAGCGTAGTAGTGGAAAAAGGAATATATTCAAATATAAACTACACAGAAGCATTCTGTGAAATTTCTTTCTGATCTGAGCATTCAGCTAACAGAGTTAAACCATACTTTTGATTGAGCAGTTTTGAAACACTCTGTCTGTAGAAAATGCAACTGGACATTCGTAGCGCTAAGTGGGTAATAGTGGAAAAAAGAATATGTTCAAATATAAACTACACAGAAGCATTGTATGAAACTTCTTTCTGTTCTGTGCATTCAACTAACAGAGTTGAACCTTACTTTTGATTGAGCCTTTCTGAAACACTCTTTCTGTAGAATCTGCAATTGGACATTCTGAGCGCTAAGAGGCCTCTATTGGGAAAAATAATATCTTCAAATAAAAACTACACAGAAGCATTGTGTGAAACTTATTTCTGATATGTTCATTAAGCTAACAGAGTTAAACCATAGTTTTGATTGCGCAGTTCTGAACACTCTTTCTGTAGAAAATGCAAGTGGACATTCGGAGCGCTAAGAGGGTAATAGTGGAAAAAGGAATATATTCAAATATAAACTACACAGTAGCATTCTGTGAAAATTCTTTCTGTTCTGTGCATTCAACTAACAGAGTTGAACCTTACTTTTGATTGAGCCGTTCTGAAACACTCTTTCTGTAGAAACTGCAATTGGACATGCTAAGCGCTATGAGGCCTACATTGGGAAAAAGAATATCTTCAAATAAAAACTACACAGATGCATTCTGTGAAACTTATTTCTGATCTGTAAATTCAGTTAACAGAGATAAAACATATTTTTGATTGAGCAGTTATGAAACACTCTTTTTGTAGAAAATGCAAGTGGAGATTCGGAGCGCTAAGAGGGTAATAGTGGAAAAAGGAATGTCTTCAAATATAAACTACACAGAAGCATTGAATGAAACTTCTTTCTGTTCTGTGCATTCAACTAACAGAGTTGAACCTTACTTTTGATTGAGCCGTTCTGAAACACTCTTTCTGTAGAAACTGCAATTGGACATTCTGAGCGCTAAGAGGCCTATATGGGGAAAAAGAATGTCTACAAATAAAAACTACACAAAAGAATTGTTTGAAACTTCTTTCTGTTCTGTTTGTTCAACTAAAACTGTTGAACCTTAGTTTTGATTGAGCCGTTCTGAAACACTCTTTCTGTAGAAAATGCAAGTGGAGATTCGGAGCGCTAAGAGGGTAATAGTGGAAAAAGGAAGGTCTCCAAATATAAACTACACAGAATCATTCTGTGAAACATCTTTCTGATCTGTGCATTCAGCTAACAGAGTTAAACCATACTTTTGATTGAGCAGATCTGAACTCTCTTTCTGTAGAAAATGCAACTGGACATTTGGAGCGCTAAGAGTGTAGTAGTGGAAAAAGGAATATATTCAAATATAAACTACACAGAAGGATTCTGTGAAACTTCTTTCTGATCTGAGCATTCAGCTAACAGAGTTAAACCATACTTTTGATTGAGCAGTTTTGAAACACTCTGTCTGTAGAAAATGCAACTGGACATTCGTAGCGCTAAGTGGGTAATTGTGGAAAAAAGAATATGTTCAAATATAAACTACACAGAAGCAGTGTATGAAACTTCTTTCTGTTCTGTGCATTCAACTAACAGAGTTGAACCTTACTTTTGATTGAGCCTTTCTGAAACACTCTTTCTGTAGAAACTGCAATTGGACATTCTGAGCGCTAAGAGGCCTATATTGGAAAAATAATATCTTCAAATAAAAACTACACAGAAGCATTGTGTGAAACTTATTTCTGATATGTTAATTAAGCTAACAGAGTTAAACCATACTTTTGATTGCGCAGTTCTGAACACTCTTTCTGTAGAAAATGCAAGTGGACATTCGGAGCGCTAAGAGGGTAATAGTGGAAAAAGGAATATATTCAAATATAAACTACACAGTAGCATTCTGTGAAAATTCTTTCTGTTCTGTGCATTCAACTAACAGAGTTGAACCTTACTTTTGATTGAGCCGTTCTGAAACACTCTTTCTGTAGAAACTGCAATTGGACATGCTAAGCGCTAAGAGGCCTACATTGGGAAAAAGAATATCTTCAAATAAAAACTACACAGATGCATTCTGTGAAACTTATTTCTGATCTGTAAATTCAGTTAACAGGGATAAAACATATTTTTGATTGAGCAGTTATGAAACACTCTTTTTGTAGAAAATGCAAGTGGAGATTCGGAGCGCTAAGAGGGTAATAGTGGAAAAAGGAATGTCTTCAAATATAAACTACACAGAATCATTCGGTGAAACTTCTTTCTGATCTGTGCATTCAGCTAACAGAGTTAAACCATACTTTTGATTGAGCAGATCTGAACACTCTTTCTGTAGAAAATGCAACTGGACATTTGGAGCGCTAAGAGCGTAGTAGTGGAAAAAGGAATATATTCAAATATAAACTACGCAGAAGCATTCTGTGAAACTTCTTTCTGATCTGAGCATTCAGCTAACAGAGTTAAACCATACTTTTGATTGATCAGATTTGAAACACTCTGTCTGTAGAAAATGCAACTGGACATTCGTAGCGCTAAGTGGGTAATAGTGGAAAAAAGAATATGTTCAAATATAAACTACACAGAAGCATTGTATGAAAATTCTTTCTGTTCTGTGCATTCAACTAACAGAGTTGAACCTTACTTTTGATTGAGCCGTTCTGAAACACTCTTTCTGTAGAAACTGCAATTGGATATTCTGAGCGCTAAGAGGCCTATATTGGGAAAAAGAATGTCTACAAATAAAAACTACACAGAAGAATTGTGTGAAACTTCTTTCTGTTCTGTTTGTTCAACTAAAAGAGTTGAACCTTAGTTTTGATTGGGCCGATCTGAAACACTCTTTCTGTAGAAAATGCAATGGAGATTCGGAGCGCTAAGAGGGTAATAGTGGAAAAAGGAATATATTCAAATATAAACTACACAGTAGCATTCTGCGAAAATTCTTTCTGTTCTGTGCATTCAACTAACAGAGTTGAACCTTACTTTTGATTGAGCCGTTCTGAAACACTCTTTCTGTAGAAACTGCAATTGGACATGCTAAGCGCTAAGAGGCCTACATTGGGAAAAAGAATATCTTCAAATAAAAACTACACAGATGCATTCTGTGAAACTTATTTCTGATCTGTAAATTCAGTTAACAGAGATAAAACATATTTTTGATTGAGCAGTTATGAAACACTCTTTTTGTAGAAAATGCAAGTGGAGATTCGGAGCGCTAAGAGGGTAATAGTGGAAAAAGGAATGTCTTCAAATATAAACTACACAGAAGCATTGAATGAAACTTCTTTCTGTTCTGTGCATTCAACTAACAGAGTTGAACCTTACTTTTGATTGAGCCGTTCTGAAACACTCTTTCTGTAGAAACTGCAATTGGACATTCTGAGCGCTAAGAGGCCTATATGGGGAAAAAGAATGTCTACAAATAAAAACTACACAGAAGAATTGTGTGAAACTTCTTTCTGTTCTGTTTGTTCAACTAAAAGTGTTGAACCTTAGTTTTGATTGAGCCGTTCTGAAACACTCTTTCTGTAGAAAATGCAAGTGGAGATTCGGAGCGCTAAGAGGGTAATAGTGGAAAAAGGAAGGTCTCCAAATATAAACTACACAGAATCATTCTGTGAAACATCTTTCTGATCTGTGCATTCAGCTAACAGAGTTAAACCATACTTTTGATTGAGCAGATCTGAACTCTCTTTCTGTAGAAAATGCAACTGGACATTTGGAGCGCTAAGAGTGTAGTAGTGGAAAAAGGAATATATTCAAATATAAACTACACAGAAGGATTCTGTGAAACTTCTTTCTGATCTGAGCATTCAGCTAACAGAGTTAAACCATACTTTTGATTGAGCAGTTTTGAAACACTCTGTCTGTAGAAAATGCAACTGGACATTCGTAGCGCTAAGTGGGTAATTGTGGAAAAAAGAATATGTTCAAATATAAACTACACAGAAGCAGTGTATGAAACTTCTTTCTGTTCTGTGCATTCAACTAACAGAGTTGAACCTTACTTTTGATTGAGCCTTTCTGAAACACTCTTTCTGTAGAAACTGCAATTGGACATTCTGAGCGCTAAGAGGCCTATATTGGAAAAATAATATCTTCAAATAAAAACTACACAGAAGCATTGTGTGAAACTTATTTCTGATATGTTAATTAAGCTAACAGAGTTAAACCATACTTTTGATTGCGCAGTTCTGAACACTCTTTCTGTAGAAAATGCAAGTGGACATTCGGAGCGCTAAGAGGGTAATAGTGGAAAAAGGAATATATTCAAATATAAACTACACAGTAGCATTCTGTGAAAATTCTTTCTGTTCTGTGCATTCAACTAACAGAGTTGAACCTTACTTTTGATTGAGCCGTTCTGAAACACTCTTTCTGTAGAAACTGCAATTGGACATGCTAAGCGCTAAGAGGCCTACATTGGGAAAAAGAATATCTTCAAATAAAAACTACACAGATGCATTCTGTGAAACTTATTTCTGATCTGTAAATTCAGTTAACAGAGATAAAACATATTTTTGATTGAGCAGTTATGAAACACTCTTTTTGTAGAAAATGCAAGTGGAGATTCGGAGCGCTAATAGGGTAATAGTGGAAAAAGGAATGTCTTCAAATATAAACTACACAGAATCATTCGGTGAAACTTCTTTCTGATCTGTGCATTCAGCTAACAGAGTTAAACCATACTTTTGATTGAGCAGATCTGAACACTCTTTCTGTAGAAAATGCAACTGGACATTTGGAGCGCTAAGAGCGTAGTAGTGGAAAAAGGAATATATTCAAATATAAACTACACAGAAGCATTCTGTGAAACTTCTTTCTGATCTGAGCATTCAGCTAACAGAGTTAAACCATACTTTTGATTGATCAGATTTGAAACACTCTGTCTGTAGAAAATGCAACTGGACATTCGTAGCGCTAAGTGGGTAATAGTGGAAAAAAGAATATGTTCAAATATAAACTACACAGAAGCATTGTATGAAAATTCTTTCTGTTCTGTGCATTCAACTAACAGAGTTGAACCTTACTTTTGATTGAGCCGTTCTGAAACACTCTTTCTGTAGAAACTGTAATTGGATATTCTGAGCGCTAAGAGGCCTATATTGGGAAAAAGAATGTCTACAAATAAAAACTACACAGAAGAATTGTGTGAAACTTCTTTCTGTTCTGTTTGTTCAACTAAAAGAGTTGAACCTTAGTTTTGATTGGGCCGATCTGAAACACTCTTTCTGTAGAAAATGCAATGGAGATTCGGAGCGCTAAGAGGGTAATAGTGGAAAAAGGAATATATTCAAATATAAACTACACAGTAGCATTCTGCGAAAATTCTTTCTGTTCTGTGCATTCAACTAACAGAGTTGAACCTTACTTTTGATTGAGCCGTTCTGAAACACTCTTTCTGTAGAAACTGCAATTGGATATTCTGAGCGCTAAGAGGCCTATATTGGGAAAAATAACATCTTCAAATAAAAACTACACAGAAGCATTGTGTGAAACTTATTTCTGATATGTTCATTAAGCTAACAGAGTTAAACCTTACTTTTGATCGCAGAGTTCTGAACACTCTTTCTGTAGAAAATGCAAGTGGACATTCGGAGCGCTAAGAGGGTAATAGTGGAGAATTGAATATATTCAAATATAAACTGCACAGTAGCATTCTGTGAAAATTCTTTCTGTTCTGTGCATTCAACAAACAGAGTTGAACCTTACTTTTGATTGAGCCGTTCTGAAACACTCTTTCTGTAGAAACTGCAATTGGACATTCTGAGCGTTAAGAGGCCTATATTGGGAAAAAGAATGTCTACAAATAAAAACTACACAGAAGAATTGTGTGAAACTTCTTTCTGTTCTGTTTGTTCAACTAAAAGCGTTGAACCTTAGTTTTGATTGAGCCGTTCTGAAACACTCTTTCTGTAGAAAATGCAAGTGGAGATTTGGAGCGCTAAGAGGGTAATAGTGGAAAAAGGAATGTCTTCAAATATAAACTACACAGAATCATTCGGTGAAACTTCTTTCTGATCTGTGCATTCAGCTAACAGAGTTAAACCATACTTTTGATTGAGCAGATCTGAACACTCTTTCTGTAGAAAATGCAACTGGACATTTGGAGCGCTAAGAGCGTAGTAGTGGAAAAAGGAATATATTCAAATATAAACTACACAGAATCATTCTGTGAAACTTCTTTCTGATCTGAGCATTCAGCTAACAGAGTTAAACCATACTTTTGATTGAGCAGTTTTGAAACACTCTGTCTGTAGAAAATGCAACTGGACATTCGTAGCGCTAAGTGGGTAATAGTGGAAAAAAGAATATGTTCAAATATAAACTACACAGAAGCATTGTATGAAACTTCTTTCTGTTCTGTGCATTCAACTAACAGAGTTGAACCTTACTTTTGATTGAGCCGTTCTGAAACACTCTTTCTGTAGAAACTGCAATTGGACATTCTGAGCGCTAAGAGGCCTATATTGGGAAAAAGTATGTCAACAAATAAAAACTACACAGAAGAATTGTGTGAAACTTCTTTCTGTTCTGTTTGTTCAACTAAAAGTGTTGAACCTTAGTTTTGATTGAGCCGTTCTGAAACACTCTTTCTGTAGAAAATGCAAGTGGAGATTCGGAGCGCTAAGAGGGTAATAGTGGAAAAAGGAATGTCTCCAAATATAAACTACACAGAATCATTCTGTGAAACATCTTTCTGATCTGTGCATTCAGCTAACAGAGTTAAACCATACTTTTGATTGAGCAGATCTGAACTCTCTTTCTGTAGAAAATGCAACTGGACATTTGGAGCGCTAAGAGAGTAGTAGTGGAAAAAGGAATATATTCAAATATAAACTACACAGAAGCATTCTGTGAAACTTCTTTCTGATCTGAGCATTCAGCTAACAGAGTTAAACCATACTTTTGATTGAGCAGTTTTGAAACACTCTGTCTGTAGAAAATGCAACTGGACATTCGTAGCGCTAAGTGGGTAATTGTGGAAAAAAGAATATGTTCAAATATAAACTACACAGAAGCAGTGTATGAAACTTCTTTCTGTTCTGTGCATTCAACTAACAGAGTTGAACCTTACTTTTGATTGAGCCTTTCTGAAACACTCTTTCTGTAGAAACTGCAATTGGACATTCTGAGCGCTAAGAGGCCTATATTGGGAAAAATAATATCTTCAAATAAAAATTACACAGAAGCATTGTGTGAAACTTATTTCTGATATGTTCATTAAGCTAACAGAGTTAAACCATACTTTTGATTGCGCAGTTCTGAACACTCTTTCTGTAGAAAATGCAAGTGGACATTCGGAGCGCTAAGAGGGTAATAGTGGAAAAAGGAATATATTCAAATATAAACTACACAGTAGCATTCTGTGAAAATTCTTTCTGTTCTGTGCATTCAACTAACAGAGTTGAACCTTACTTTTGATTGAGCCGTTCTGAAACACTCTTTCTGTAGAAACTGCAATTGGACATGCTAAGCGCTAAGAGGCCTACATTGGGAAAAAGAATATCTTCAAATAAAAACTACACAGATGCATTCTGTGAAACTTATTTCTGATCTGTAAATTCAGTTAACAGAGATAAAACATATTTTTGATTGAGCAGTTATGAAACACTCTTTTTGTAGAAAATGCAAGAGGAGATTCGGAGTGCTAAGGGGGTAATAGTGGAAAAAGGAATGTCTTCAAATATAAACTACACAGAATCATTCGGTGAAACTTCTTTCTGATCTGTGCATTCAGCTAACAGAGTTAAACCATACTTTTGATTGAGCAGATCTGAACACTCTTTCTGTAGAAAATGCAACTGGACATTTGGAGCGCTAAGAGCGTAGTAGTGGAAAAAGGAATATTTTCAAATATAAACTACACAGAAGCATTCTGTGAAACTTCTTTCTGATCTGAGCATTCAGCTAACAGAGTTAAACCATACTTTTGATTGAGCAGTTTTGAAACACTCTGTCTGTAGAAAATGCAACTGGACATTCGTAGCGCTAAGTGGGTAATAGTGGAAAAAAGAATATGTTCAAATATAAACTACACAGAAGCATTGTATGAAACTTCTTTCTGTTCTGTGCATTCAACTAACAGAGTTGAACCTTACTTTTGATTGAGCCGTTCTGAAACACTCTTTCTGTAGAAACTGCAATTGGACATTCTGAGCGCTAAGAGGCCTATATGGGGAAAAAGAATGTCTACAAATAAAAACTACACAGAAGAATTGTGTGAAACTTCTTTCTGTTCTGTTTGTTCAACTAAAAGAGATGAATCTTAGTTTTGATTGAGCCGTTCTGAAACAATCTTTCTGTAGAAAATGCAAGTGGAGATTCGGAGCGCTAAGAGGGTAATAGTGGAAAAAGGAATGTCTCCAAATATAAACTACACAGAACCATTCTGTGAAACTTCTTTCTGATCTGTGCATTCAGCTAACAGAGTTAAACCATACTTTTGATTGAGCAGATCTGAACACTCTTTCTGTAGAAAATGCAACTGGACATTTGGAGCGCTAAGAGAGTAGTAGTGGAAAAAGGAATATATTCAAATATAAACTACACAGAAGCATTCTGTGAAACTTATTTCTGATCTGAGCATTCAGCTAACAGAGTTAAACCATACTTTTGATTGAGCAGTTTTGAAACACTCTGTCTGTAGAAAATGCAACTGGACATTCGTAGCGCTAAGTGGGTAATAGTGGAAAAAAGAATATATTCCAATATAAACTACACAGAAGCATTGAATGAAACTTCTTTCTGTTCTGTGCATTCAACTAACAGAGTTGAACCTTACTTTTGATTGAGCCGTTCTGAAACACTCTTTCTGTAGAAACTGCAATTGGACATTCTGAGCGCTAAGAGGCCTATATGGGGAAAAAGAATGTCTACAAATAAAAACTACACAGAAGAATTGTGTGAAACTTCTTTCTGTTCTGTTTGTTCAACTAAAAGAGTTGAACCTTAGTTTTGATTGAGCCGTTCTGAAACACTCTTTCTGTAGAAAATGCAAGTGGAGATTCGGAGCGCTAAGAGGGTAATAGTGGAAAAAGGAATGTCTCCAAATATAAACTACACAGAATCATTCTGTGAAACTTCTTTCTGATCTTTGCATTCAGCTAACAGAGTTAAACCATACTTTTGATTGAGCAGATCTGAACACTCTTTCTGTAGAAAATGCAACTGGACATTTGGAGCGCTAAGAGAGTAGTAGTGGAAAAAGGAATATATTCAAATATAAACTACACAGAAGCATTCTGTGAAACTTCTTTCTGATCTGAGCATTCAGCTAACAGAATTAAACCATACTTTTGATTGAGCAGTTTTGAAACACTCTGTCTGTAGAAAATGCAACTGGACATTCATAGCGCTATGTGGGTAATAGTGGAAAAAAGAATATGTTCAAATATAAACTACACAGAAGCATTGTATGAAACTTCTTTCTGTTCTGTGCATTCAACTAACAGAGTTGAACCTTACTTTTGATTGAGCCTTTCTGAAACTCTCTTTCTGTAGAAACTGCAATTGGACATTCTGAGCGCTAAGAGGCCTATATTGGGAAAAATAATATCTTCAAATAAAAACTACACAGAAGCATTGTGTGAAACTTATTTCTGATATGTTCATTAAGCTAACAGAGTTAAAACATACTTTTGATTGCGCAGTTCTGAACACTCTTTCTGTAGAAAATGCAAGTGGACATTCGGAGCGCTAAGAGGGTAATAGTGGAAAAAGGAATATATTCAAATATAATCTACACAGTAGCATTCTGTGAAAATTCTTTCTGTTCTGTGCATTCAACTAACAGAGTTGAACCTTACTTTTGATTGAGCCGTTCTGAAACACTCTTTCTGTAGAAATTGCAATTGGACATTCTGAGCGTTAAGAGGCCTATATTGGGAAAAAGAATGTCTACAAATAAAAACTACACAGAAGAATTGTGTGAAACTTCTTTCTGTTCTGTTTGTTCAACTAAAAGAGTTGAACCTTAGTTTTGATTGAGCCGTTCTGAAACACTCTTTCTGTAGAAAATGCAAGTGGAGATTCGGAGCGCTAAGAGGGTAATAGTGGAAAAAGGAATGTCTTCAAATATAAACTACACAGAATCATTCGGTGAAACTTCTTTCTGATCTGTGCATTCAGCTAACAGAGTTAAACCATAATTTTGATTGAGCAGATCTGAACATTCTTGCTATAGAAAATGCAACTGGACATTTGGAGCGCTAAGAGCGTAGTAGTGGAAAAAGGAATATATTCAAATATAAACTACACAGAAGCATTCTGTGAAACTTCTTTCTGATCTGAGCATTCAGCTAACAGAGTTAAACCATACTTTTGATTGAGCAGTTTTGAAACACTCTGTCTGTAGAAAATGCAACTGGACATTCGTAGCGCTAAGTGGGTAATAGTGGAAAAAAGAATATGTTCAAATATAAACTACACAGAAGCATTGTATGAAACTTCTTTCTGTTCTGTGCATTCAACTAACAGAGTTGAACCTTACTTTTGATTGAGCCGTTCTGAAACACTCTTTCTGTAGAAACTGCAATTGGACATTCTGAGCGCTAAGAGGCCTATATGGGGAAAAAGAATGTCTACAAATAAAAACTACACAGAAGAATTGTGTGAAACTTCTTTCTGTTCTGTTTGTTCAACTAAAAGAGTTGAATCTTAGTTTTGATTGAGCCGTTCTGAAACAATCTTTCTGTAGAAAATGCAAGTGGAGATTCGGAGCGCTAAGAGGGTAATAGTGGAAAAAGGAATGTCTCCAAATATAAACTACACAGAATCATTCTGTGAAACTTCTTTCTGATCTGTGCATTCAGCTAACAGAGTTAAACCATACTTTTGATTGAGCAGATCTGAACACTCTTTCTGTAGAAAATGCAACTGGACATTTGGAGCGCTAAGAGAGTAGTAGTGGAAAAAGGAATATATTCAAATATAAACTACACAGAAGCATTCTGTGAAACTTATTTCTGATCTGAGCATTCAGCTAACAGAGTTAAACCATACTTTTGATTGAGCAGTTTTGAAACACTCTGTCTGTAGAAAATGCAACTGGACATTCGTAGCGCTAAGTGGGTAATTGTGGAAAAAAGAATATGTTCAAATATAAACTACACAGAAGCATTGTATGAAACTTCTTTCTGTTCTGTGCATTCAACTAACAGAGTTGAACCTTACTTTTGATTGAGCCTTTCTGAAACACTCTTTCTGTAGAAACTGCAATTGGACATTCTGAGCGCTAAGAGGCCTCTATTGGGAAAAATAATATCTTCAAATAAAAACTACACAGAAGCATTGTGTGAAACTTATTTCTGATATGTTCATTAAGCTAACAGAGTTAAACCATACTTTTGATTGCGCAGTTCTGAACACTCTTTCTGTAGAAAATGCAAGTGGACATTCGGATCGCTAAGAGGGTAATAGTGGAAAAAGGAATATATTCAAATATAAACTACACAGTAGCATTCTGTGAAAATTCTTTCTGTTCTGTGCATTCAACAAACAGAGTTGAACCTTACTTTTGATTGAGCCGTTCTGAAACACTCTTTCTGTAGAAACTGCAATTGGACATTCTGAGCGTTAAGAGGCCTATATTGGGAAAAAGAATGTCTACAAATAAAAACTACACAGAAGAATTGTGTGAAACTTCTTTCTGTTCTGTTTGTTCAACTAAAAGAGTTGAACCTTAGTTTTGATTGAGCCGTTCTGAAACACTCTTTCTGTAGAAAATGCAAGTGGAGATTCGGAGCGCTAAGAGGGTAATAGTGGAAAAAGGAATGTCTTCAAATATAAACTACACAGAATCATTCGGTGAAACTTCTTTCTGATCTGTGCATTCAGCTAACAGAGTTAAACCATACTTTTGATTGAGCAGATCTGAACACTATTTCTGTAGAAAATGCAACTGGACATTTGGAGCGCTAAGAGCGTAGTAGTGGAAAAAGGAATATATTCAAATATAAACTACACAGAAGCATTCTGTGAAACTTCTTTCTGATCTGAGCATTCAGCTAACAGAGTTAAACCATACTTTTGATTGAGCAGTTTTGAAACACTCTGTCTGTAGAAAATGCAACTGGACATTCGTAGCGCTAAGTGGGTAATAGTGGAAAAAAGAATATGTTCAAATATAAACTACACAGAAGCATTGTATGAAACTTCTTTCTGTTCTGTGCATTCAACTAACAGAGTTGAACCTTACTTTTGATTGAGCCGTTCTGAAACACTCTTTCTGTAGAAACTGCAATTGGACATTCTGAGCGCTAAGAGGCCTATATGGGGAAAAAGAATGTCTACAAATAAAAACTACACAGAAGAATTTTGTGAAACTTCTTTCTGTTCTGTTTGTTCAACTAAAAGAGTTGAATCTTAGTTTTGATTGAGCCGTTCTGAAACAATCTTTCTGTAGAAAATGCAAGTGGAGATTCGGAGCGCTAAGAGGGTAATAGTGGAAAAAGGAATGTCTCCAAATATAAACTACACAGAATCATTCTGTGAAACTTCTTTCTGATCTGTGCATTCAGCTAACAGAGTTAAACCATACTTTTGATTGAGCAGATCTGAACACTCTTTCTGTAGAAAATGCAACTGGACATTTGGAGCGCTAAGAGAGTAGTAGTGGAAAAAGGAATATATTCAAATATAAACTACACAGAAGCATTCTGTGAAACTTATTTCTGATCTGAGCATTCAGCTAACAGAGTTAAACCATACTTTTGATTGAGCAGTTTTGAAACACTCTGTCTGTAGAAAATGCAACTGGACATTCGTAGCGCTAAGTGGGTAATTGTGGAAAAAAGAATATGTTCAAATATAAACTACACAGAAGCATTGTATGAAACTTCTTTCTGTTCTGTGCATTCAACTAACAGAGTTGAACCTTACTTTTGATTGAGCCTTTCTGAAACACTCTTTCTGTAGAAACTGCAATTGGACATTCTGAGCGCTAAGAGGCCTCTATTGGGAAAAATAATATCTTCAAATAAAAACTACACAGAAGCATTGTGTGAAACTTATTTCTGATATGTTCATTAAGCTAACAGAGTTAAACCATACTTTTGATTGCGCAGTTCTGAACACTCTTTCTGTAGAAAATGCAAGTGGACATTCGGATCGCTAAGAGGGTAATAGTGGAAAAAGGAATATATTCAAATATAAACTACACATTAGCATTCTGTGAAAATTCTTTCTGTTCTGTGCATTCAACAAACAGAGTTGAACCTTACTTTTGATTGAGCCGTTCTGAAACACTCTTTCTGTAGAAACTGCAATTGGACATTCTGAGCGTTAAGAGGCCTATATTGGGAAAAAGAATGTCTACAAATAAAAACTACACAGAAGAATTGTGTGAAACTTCTTTCTGTTCTGTTTGTTCAACTAAAAGAGTTGAACCTTAGTTTTGATTGAGCCGTTCTGAAACACTCTTTCTGTAGAAAATGCAAGTGGAGATTCGGAGCGCTAAGAGGGTAATAGTGGAAAAAGGAATGTCTTCAAATATAAACTACACAGAATCATTCGGTGAAACTTCTTTCTGATCTGTGCATTCAGCTAACAGAGTTAAACCATACTTTTGATTGAGCAGATCTGAACACTATTTCTGTAGAAAATGCAACTGGACATTTGGAGCGCTAAGAGCGTAGTAGTGGAAAAAGGAATATATTCAAATATAAACTACACAGAAGCATTCTGTGAAACTTCTTTCTGATCTGAGCATTCAGCTAACAGAGTTAAACCATACTTTTGATTGAGCAGTTTTGAAACACTCTGTCTGTAGAAAATGCAACTGGACATTCGTAGCGCTAAGTGGGTAATAGTGGAAAAAAGAATATGTTCAAATATAAACTACACAGAAGCATTGTATGAAACTTCTTTCTGTTCTGTGCATTCAACTAACAGAGTTGAACCTTACTTTTGATTGAGCCTTTCTGAAACACTCTTTCTGTAGAAACTGCAATTGGACATTCTGAGCGCTAAGAGGCCTCTATTGGGAAAAATAATATCTTCAAATAAAAACTACACAGAAGCATTGTG
The DNA here is from genome assembly GCF_028878055.3 of Symphalangus syndactylus. Classification (NCBI taxonomy): domain Eukaryota; kingdom Metazoa; phylum Chordata; class Mammalia; order Primates; family Hylobatidae; genus Symphalangus; species Symphalangus syndactylus. Next base: position 119,774,222 of record NC_072437.2, read on the forward strand.
TGAAACTTATTTCTGATATGTTCATTAAGCAAACAGAGTTAAACCATACTTTTGATTGCGCAGTTCTGAACACTGTTTCTGTAGAAAATGCAAGTGGACATTCGGAGCGCTAAGAGGGTAATAGTGGAAAAAGGAATATATTCAAATATAAACTACACAGTAGCATTCTGTGAAAATTCTTTCTGTTCTTTGCATTCAACAAACAGAGTTGAACCTTACTTTTGATTGAGCCGTTCTGAAACACTCTTTCTGTAGAAACTGCAATTGGACATTCTGAGCGTTAAGAGGCCTATATTGGGAAAAAGAATGTCTACAAATAAAAACTACACAGAAGAATTGTGTGAAACTTCTTTCTGTTCTGTTTGTTCAACTAAAAGAGTTGAAACTTAGTTTTGATTGAGCCGTTCTGAAACACTCTTTCTGTAGAAAATGCAAGTGGAGATTCGGAGCGCTAAGAGGGTAATATTGGAAAAGGAATGTCTTCAAATATAAACTACACAGAATCATTCTGTGAAACTTCTTTCTGATCTGTGCATTCAGCTAACAGAGTTAAACCATACTTTTGATTGAGCAGATCTGAACACTCTTTCTGTAGAAAATGCAACTGGACATTTGGAGCGCTAAGAGCGTAGTAGTGGAAAAAGGAATATGTTCAAATATAAACTACACAGAAGCATTCTGTGAAACTTCTTTCTGATCTGAGCATTCAGCTAACAGAGTTAAACCATACTTTTGATTGAGCAGTTTTGAAACACTCTGTCTGTAGAAAATGCAACTGGACATTCGTAGCGCTAAGTGGGTAATAGTGGAAAAAAGAATATGTTCAAATATAAACTACACAGAAGCATTGTATGAAACTTCTTTCTGTTCTGTGCATTCAACTAACAGAGTTGAACCTTACTTTTGATTGAGCCGTTCTGAAACACTCTTTCTGTAGAAACTGCAATTGGACATTCTGAGAGCTAAGAGGCCTATATTGGGAAAAAGAATGTCTACAAATAAAAACTACACAGAAGAATTGTGTGAAACTTCTTTCTGTTCTGTTTGTTCAAATAAAAGAGTTGAACCTTAGTTTTGATTGAGCCGTTCTGAAACACTCCTTATGTAGAAAATGCAAGTGGAGATTCGGAGCGCTAAGAGGGTAATAGTGGAAAAAGGAATGTCTCCAAATATAAACTACACAGAATCATTCGGTGAAACTTCTTTCTGATCTGTGCATTCAGCTAACAGAGTTAAACATTACTTTTGATTGAGCAGATCTGAACACTCTTTCTGTAGAAAATTCAACTGGACATTTGGAGCGCTAAGAGAGTAGTAGTGGAAAAAGGAATATATTCAAATATAAACTACACAGAAGCATTCTGTGAAACTTCTTTCTGATCTGAGCATTCAGCTAACAGACTTAAACCATACTTTTGATTGAGCAGTTTTGAAACACTCTGTCTGTAGAAAATGCAACTGGACATTCGTAGCGCTAAGTGGGTAATAGTGGAAAAAAGAATATGTTCAAATATAAACTACACAGAAGCATTGTATGAAACTTCTTTCTGTTCTGTGCATTCAAGTAACAGAGTTGAACCTTACTTTTGATTGAGCCTTTCTGAAACACTCTTTCTGTAGAATCTGCAATTGGACATTCTGAGCGCTAAGAGGCCTATATTGGGAAAAATAATATCTTCAAATAAAAACTACACAGAAGCATTGTGTGAAACTTATTTCTGATATGTTCATTAAGCTAACAGAGTTAAACCATACTTTTGATTGCGCAGTTCTGAACACTCTTTCTGTAGAAAATGCAAGTGGACATTCGCAGCGCTAAGAGGGTAATAGTGGAAAAAGGGATATATTCAAATATAAACCACACAGTAGCATTCTGTGAAAATTCTTTCTGTTCTGTTCATTCAACTAACAGAGTTGAACCTTACTTTTGATTGAGCCGTTCTGAAACACTCTTTCTGTAGAAACTGCAATTGGACATTCTGAGCGCTAAGAGGCCTACATTGGGAAAAAGAATATCTTCAAATAAAAACTACACAGATGCATTCTGTGCAACTTATTTCTGATCTGTAAATTCAGTTAACAGAGATAAAACATATTTTTCATTGAGCAGTTATGAAACACTCTTTTTGTAGAAAATGCAAGTGGAGATTCGGAGCGCTAAGAGGGTAATAGTGGAAAAAGGAATGTCTTCAAACATAAACTACACAGAATCATTCGGTGAAACTTCTTTCTGATCTGTGCATTCAGCTAACAGAGTTAAACCATACTTTTGATTGAGCAGATCTGAACACTCTTTCTGTAGAAAATGCAACTGGACATTTGGAGCGCTAAGAGCGTAGTAGTGGAAAAAGGAATATAATCAAATATAAACTACACAGAAGCATTCTGTGAAACTTTTTTCTGATCTGAGCATTCAGCTAACAGAGTTAAACCATACTTTTGATTGAGCAGTTTTGAAACACTCTGTCTGTAGAAAATGCAACTGGACATTCGTAGCGCTAAGTGGGTAATAGTGGAAAAAAGAATATGTTCAAATATAAACTACACAGAAGCATTGTATGAAACTTCTTTCTGTTCTGTGCATTCAACTAACAGAGTTGAACCTTACTTTTGATTGAGGCGTTCTGAAACACTCTTTCTGTAGAAACTGCAATTGGACATTCTGAGCGCTAAGAGGCCTATATTGGGAAATATTATGTCTACAAATAAAAACTACACAGAAGAATTGTGTGAAACTTCTTTCTGTTCTGTTTGTTCAACTAAAAGTGTTGAACCTTAGTTTTGATTGAGCCGTTCTGAAACACTCTTTCTGTAGAAAATGCAAGTGGAGATTCGGAGCGCTAAGAGGGTAATAGTGGAAAAAGGAAGGTCTCCAAATATAAACTACACAGAATCATTCTGTGAAACATCTTTCTGATCTGTGCATTCAGCTAACAGAGTTAAACCATACTTTTGATTGAGCAGATCTGAACTCTCTTTCTGTAGAAAATGCAACTGGACATTTGGAGCGCTAAGAGAGTAGTAGTGGAAAAAGGAATATATTCAAATATAAACTACACAGAAGGATTCTGTGAAACTTCTTTCTGATCTGAGCATTCAGCTAACAGAGTTAAACCATACTTTTGATTGAGCAGTTTTGAAACACTCTGTCTGTAGAAAATGCAACTGGACATTCGTAGCGCTAAGTGGGTAATAGTGGAAAAAAGAATATGTTCAAATATAAACTACACAGAAGCATTGTATGAAACTTCTTTCTGTTCTGTGCATTCAACTAACAGAGTTGAACCTTACTTTTGATTGAGCCGTTCTGAAACACTCTTTCTGTAGAAACTGCAATTGGATAGTCTGAGCGCTAAGAGGCCTATATTGGGAAAAAGAATGTCTACAAATAAAAACTACACAGAAGAATTGTGTGAAACTACTTTCTGTTCTGTTTGTTCAACTAAAAGTGTTGAACCTTAGTTTTGATTGAGCCGTTCTGAAACACTCTTTCTGTAGAAAATGCAATGGAGATTCGGAGCGCTAAGAGGGTAATAGTGGAAAAAGGAATATATTCAAATATAAACTACACAGTAGCATTCTGCGAAAATTCTTTCTGTTCTGTGCATTCAACTAACAGAGTTGAACCTTACTTTTGATTGAGCCGTTCTGAAACACTCTTTCTGTAGAAACTGCAATTGGACATGCTAAGCGCTAAGAGGCCTACATTGGGAAAAAGAATATCTTCAAATAAAAACTACACAGATGCATTCTGTGAAACTTATTTCTGATCTGTAAATTCAGTTAACAGAGATAAAACATATTTTTGATTGAGCAGTTATGAAACACTCTTTTTGTAGAAAATGCAAGTGGAGATTCGGAGCGCTAAGAGGGTAATAGTGGAAAAAGGAATGTCTTCAAATATAAACTACACAAAATCTTTCAGTGAAACTTCTTTCTGATCTGTGCATTCAGCTAACAGAGTTAAACCATACTTTTGATTGAGCAGATCTGAACACTCTTTCTGTAGAAAATGCAACTGGACATTTGGAGCGCTAAGAGCGTAGTAGTGGAAAAAGGAATATATTCAAATATAAACTACACAGAAGCATTCTGTGAAACTTCTTTCTGATCTGAGCATTCAGCTAACAGATTTAAACCATACTTTTGATTGAGCAGTTTTGAAACACTCTGTCTGTAGAAAATGCAACTGGACATTCGTAGCGCTAAGTGGGTAATAGTGGAAAAAAGAATATGTTCAAATATAAACTACACAGAAGCATTGTATGAAACTTCTTTCTGTTCTGTGCATTCAACTAACAGAGTTGAACCTTACTTTTGATTGAGCCTTTCTGAAACACTCTTTCTGTAGAAACTGCAATTGGACATTCTGAGCGCTAAGAGGCCTATAATGGGAAAAATAATATCTTCAAATAAAAACTACACAGAAGCATTGTGTGAAACTTATTTCTGATATGTTCATTAAGCTAACAGAGTTAAACCATACTTTTGATTGCGCAGTTCTGAACACTCTTTCTGTAGAAAATGCAAGTGGTCATTCGGAGCGCTAAGAGGGTAATAGTGGAAAAAGGAATATATTCAAATATAAACTACACAGTAGCATTCTGTGAAAATTCTTTCTGTTCTGTGCATTCAACTAACAGAGTTGAACCTTACTTTAGATTGAGCCGTTCTGAAACACTCTTTCTGTAGAAACTGCAATTGGACATTCTGAGCGCTAAGAGGCCTATATTGGGAAAAAGAATTTCTACAAATAAAAACTACACAGAGGAATTGTGTGAAACTTCTTTCTGTTCTGTTTGTTCAACTAAAAGAGTTGAACCTTAGTTTTGATTGAGCCGTTCTGAAACACTCTTTCTGTAGAAAATGCAATGGAGATTCGGAGCGCTAAGAGGGTAATAGTGGAAAAAGGAATATATTCAAATATAAACTACACAGTAGCATTCTGTGAAAATTCTTTCTGTTCTGTGCATTCAACTAACAGAGTTGAACCTTACTTTTGATTGAGCCGTTCTGAAACACTCTTTCTGTAGAAACTGCAATTGGACATGCTAAGCGCTAAGAGGCCTACATTGGGAAAAAGAATATCTTCAAATAAAAACTACACAGATGCATTCTGTGAAACTTATTTCTGATCTGTAAATTCAGTTAACAGAGATAAAACATATTTTTGATTGAGCAGTTATGAAACACTCTTTTTGTAGAAAATGCAAGTGGAGATTCGGAGCGCTAAGATGGTTATAGTGGAAAAAGGAATGTCTTCAAATATAAACTACACAGAATCATTCGGTGAAACTTGTTTCTGATCTGTGCATTCAGCTAACAGAGTTAAACCATACTTTTGATTCAGCAGATCTGAACACTCTTTCTGTAGAAAATGCAACTGGACATTTGGAGCGCTAAGAGCGTAGTAGTGGAAAAAGGAATATATTCAAATATAAACTACACAGAAGCATTCTGTGAAACTTCTTTCTGATCTGAGCATTCAGCTAACAGAGTTAAACCATACTTTTGATTGAGCAGTTTTGAAACACTCTGTCTGTAGAAAATGCAACTGGACATTCGTAGCGCTAAGTGGGTAATAGTGGAAAAAAGAATATGTTCAAATATAAACTACACAGAAGCATTGTATGAAACTTCTTTCTGTTCTGTGCATTCAACTAACAGAGTTGAACCTTACTTTTGATTGAGCCGTTCTGAAACACTCTTTCTGTAGAAACTGCAATTGGACATTCTGAGCGCTAAGAGGCCTATATTGGGAAAAAGTATGTCAACAAATAAAAACTACACAGAAGAATTGTGTGAAACTTCTTTCTGTTCTGTTTGTTCAACTAAAAGTGTTGAACCTTAGTTTTGATTGAGCCGTTCTGAAACACTCTTTCTGTAGAAAATGCAAGTGGAGATTCGGAGCGCTAAGAGGGTAATAGTGGAAAAAGGAATGTCTCCAAATATAAACTACACAGAATCATTCTGTGAAACATCTTTCTGATCTGTGCATTCAGCTAACAGAGTTAAACCATACTTTTGATTGAGCAGATCTGAACTCTCTTTCTGTAGAAAATGCAACTGGACATTTGGAGCGCTAAGAGCGTAGTAGTGGAAAAAGGAATATATTCAAATATAAACTACACAGAAGCATTCTGTGAAACTTCTTTCTGATCTGAGCATTCAGCTAACAGATTTAAACCATACTTTTGATTGAGCAGTTTTGAAACACTCTGTCTGTAGAAAATGCAACTGGACATTCGTAGCGCTAAGTGGGTAATAGTGGAAAAAAGAATATGTTCAAATATAAACTACACAGAAGCATTGTATGAAACTTCTTTCTGTTCTGTGCATTCAACTAACAGAGTTGAACCTTACTTTTGATTGAGCCGTTCTGAAACACTCTTTCTGTAGAAACTGCAATTGGACATTCTGAGAGCTAAGAGGCCTATATTGGGAAAAAGAATGTCTACAAATAAAAACTACACAGAAGAATTGTGTGAAACTTCTTTCTGTTCTGTTTGTTCAAATAAAAGAGTTGAACCTTAGTTTTGATTGAGCCGTTCTGAAACACTCCTTATGTAGAAAATGCAAGTGGAGATTCGGAGCGCTAAGAGGGTAATAGTGGAAAAAGGAATGTCTCCAAATATAAACTACACAGAATCATTCGGTGAAACTTCTTTCTGATCTGTGCATTCAGCTAACAGAGTTAAACATTACTTTTGATTGAGCAGATCTGAACACTCTTTCTGTAGAAAATTCAACTGGACATTTGGAGCGCTAAGAGAGTAGTAGTGGAAAAAGGAATATATTCAAATATAAACTACACAGAAGCATTCTGTGAAACTTCTTTCTGATCTGAGCATTCAGCTAACAGACTTAAACCATACTTTTGATTGAGCAGTTTTGAAACACTCTGTCTGTAGAAAATGCAACTGGACATTCGTAGCGCTAAGTGGGTAATAGTGGAAAAAAGAATATGTTCAAATATAAACTACACAGAAGCATTGTATGAAACTTCTTTCTGTTCTGTGCATTCAAGTAACAGAGTTGAACCTTACTTTTGATTGAGCCTTTCTGAAACACTCTTTCTGTAGAATCTGCAATTGGACATTCTGAGCGCTAAGAGGCCTATATTGGGAAAAATAATATCTTCAAATAAAAACTACACAGAAGCATTGTGTGAAACTTATTTCTGATATGTTCATTAAGCTAACAGAGTTAAACCATACTTTTGATTGCGCAGTTCTGAACACTCTTTCTGTAGAAAATGCAAGTGGACATTCGCAGCGCTAAGAGGGTAATAGTGGAAAAAGGGATATATTCAAATATAAACCACACAGTAGCATTCTGTGAAAATTCTTTCTGTTCTGTTCATTCAACTAACAGAGTTGAACCTTACTTTTGATTGAGCCGTTCTGAAACACTCTTTCTGTAGAAACTGCAATTGGACATTCTGAGCGCTAAGAGGCCTACATTGGGAAAAAGAATATCTTCAAATAAAAACTACACAGATGCATTCTGTGCAACTTATTTCTGATCTGTAAATTCAGTTAACAGAGATAAAACATATTTTTCATTGAGCAGTTATGAAACACTCTTTTTGTAGAAAATGCAAGTGGAGATTCGGAGCGCTAAGAGGGTAATAGTGGAAAAAGGAATGTCTTCAAACATAAACTACACAGAATCATTCGGTGAAACTTCTTTCTGATCTGTGCATTCAGCTAACAGAGTTAAACCATACTTTTGATTGAGCAGATCTGAACACTCTTTCTGTAGAAAATGCAACTGGACATTTGGAGCGCTAAGAGCGTAGTAGTGGAAAAAGGAATATAATCAAATATAAACTACACAGAAGCATTCTGTGAAACTTTTTTCTGATCTGAGCATTCAGCTAACAGAGTTAAACCATACTTTTGATTGAGCAGTTTTGAAACACTCTGTCTGTAGAAAATGCAACTGGACATTCGTAGCGCTAAGTGGGTAATAGTGGAAAAAAGAATATGTTCAAATATAAACTACACAGAAGCATTGTATGAAACTTCTTTCTGTTCTGTGCATTCAACTAACAGAGTTGAACCTTACTTTTGATTGAGGCGTTCTGAAACACTCTTTCTGTAGAAACTGCAATTGGACATTCTGAGCGCTAAGAGGCCTATATTGGGAAATATTATGTCTACAAATAAAAACTACACAGAAGAATTGTGTGAAACTTCTTTCTGTTCTGTTTGTTCAACTAAAAGTGTTGAACCTTAGTTTTGATTGAGCCGTTCTGAAACACTCTTTCTGTAGAAAATGCAAGTGGAGATTCGGAGCGCTAAGAGGGTAATAGTGGAAAAAGGAAGGTCTCCAAATATAAACTACACAGAATCATTCTGTGAAACATCTTTCTGATCTGTGCATTCAGCTAACAGAGTTAAACCATACTTTTGATTGAGCAGATCTGAACTCTCTTTCTGTAGAAAATGCAACTGGACATTTGGAGCGCTAAGAGAGTAGTAGTGGAAAAAGGAATATATTCAAATATAAACTACACAGAAGGATTCTGTGAAACTTCTTTCTGATCTGAGCATTCAGCTAACAGAGTTAAACCATACTTTTGATTGAGCAGTTTTGAAACACTCTGTCTGTAGAAAATGCAACTGGACATTCGTAGCGCTAAGTGGGTAATAGTGGAAAAAAGAATATGTTCAAATATAAACTACACAGAAGCATTGTATGAAACTTCTTTCTGTTCTGTGCATTCAACTAACAGAGTTGAACCTTACTTTTGATTGAGCCGTTCTGAAACACTCTTTCTGTAGAAACTGCAATTGGATAGTCTGAGCGCTAAGAGGCCTATATTGGGAAAAAGAATGTCTACAAATAAAAACTACACAGAAGAATTGTGTGAAACTACTTTCTGTTCTGTTTGTTCAACTAAAAGTGTTGAACCTTAGTTTTGATTGAGCCGTTCTGAAACACTCTTTCTGTAGAAAATGCAATGGAGATTCGGAGCGCTAAGAGGGTAATAGTGGAAAAAGGAATATATTCAAATATAAACTACACAGTAGCATTCTGCGAAAATTCTTTCTGTTCTGTGCATTCAACTAACAGAGTTGAACCTTACTTTTGATTGAGCCGTTCTGAAACACTCTTTCTGTAGAAACTGCAATTGGACATGCTAAGCGCTAAGAGGCCTACATTGGGAAAAAGAATATCTTCAAATAAAAACTACACAGATGCATTCTGTGAAACTTATTTCTGATCTGTAAATTCAGTTAACAGAGATAAAACATATTTTTGATTGAGCAGTTATGAAACACTCTTTTTGTAGAAAATGCAAGTGGAGATTCGGAGCGCTAAGAGGGTAATAGTGGAAAAAGGAATGTCTTCAAATATAAACTACACAAAATCTTTCAGTGAAACTTCTTTCTGATCTGTGCATTCAGCTAACAGAGTTAAACCATACTTTTGATTGAGCAGATCTGAACACTCTTTCTGTAGAAAATGCAACTGGACATTTGGAGCGCTAAGAGCGTAGTAGTGGAAAAAGGAATATATTCAAATATAAACTACACAGAAGCATTCTGTGAAACTTCTTTCTGATCTGAGCATTCAGCTAACAGATTTAAACCATACTTTTGATTGAGCAGTTTTGAAACACTCTGTCTGTAGAAAATGCAACTGGACATTCGTAGCGCTAAGTGGGTAATAGTGGAAAAAAGAATATGTTCAAATATAAACTACACAGAAGCATTGTATGAAACTTCTTTCTGTTCTGTGCATTCAACTAACAGAGTTGAACCTTACTTTTGATTGAGCCTTTCTGAAACACTCTTTCTGTAGAAACTGCAATTGGACATTCTGAGCGCTAAGAGGCCTATAATGGGAAAAATAATATCTTCAAATAAAAACTACACAGAAGCATTGTGTGAAACTTATTTCTGATATGTTCATTAAGCTAACAGAGTTAAACCATACTTTTGATTGCGCAGTTCTGAACACTCTTTCTGTAGAAAATGCAAGTGGTCATTCGGAGCGCTAAGAGGGTAATAGTGGAAAAAGGAATATATTCAAATATAAACTACACAGTAGCATTCTGTGAAAATTCTTTCTGTTCTGTGCATTCAACTAACAGAGTTGAACCTTACTTTTGATTGAGCCGTTCTGAAACACTCTTTCTGTAGAAACTGCAATTGGACATGCTAAGCGCTAAGAGGCCTACATTGGGAAAAAGAATATCTTCAAATAAAAACTACACAGATGCATTCTGTGAAACTTATTTCTGATCTGTAAATTCAGTTAACAGAGATAAAACATATTTTTGATTGAGCAGTTATGAAACACTCTTTTTGTAGAAAATGCAAGTGGAGATTCGGAGCGCTAAGAGGGTAATAGTGGAAAAAGGAATGTCTTCAAATATAAACTACACAGAATCATTCGGTGAAACTTCTTTCTGATCTGTGCATTCAGCTAACAGAGTTAAACCATACTTTTGATTGAGCAGATCTGAACACTCTTTCTGTAGAAAATGCAACTGGACATTTGGAGCGCTAAGAGCGTAGTAGTGGAAAAAGGAATATATTCAAATATAAACTACACAGAAGCATTCTGTGAAACTTCTTTCTGATCTGAGCATTCAGCTAACAGAGTTAAACCATACTTTTGATTGAGCAGTTTTGAAACACTCTGTCTGTAGAAAATGCAACTGGACATTCGTAGCGCTAAGTGGGTAATAGTGGAAAAAAGAATATGTTCAAATATAAACTACACAGAAGCATTGTATGAAACTTCTTTCTGTTCTGTGCATTCAACTAACAGAGTTGAACCTTACTTTAGATTGAGCCGTTCTGAAACACTCTTTCTGTAGAAACTGCAATTGGACATTCTGAGCGCTAAGAGGCCTATATTGGGAAAAAGAATTTCTACAAATAAAAACTACACAGAGGAATTGTGTGAAACTTCTTTCTGTTCTGTTTGTTCAACTAAAAGAGTTGAACCTTAGTTTTGATTGAGCCGTTCTGAAACACTCTTTCTGTAGAAAATGCAATGGAGATTCGGAGCGCTAAGAGGGTAATAGTGGAAAAAGGAATATATTCAAATATAAACTACACAGTAGCATTCTGTGAAAATTCTTTCTGTTCTGTGCATTCAACTAACAGAGTTGAACCTTACTTTTGATTGAGCCGTTCTGAAACACTCTTTCTGTAGAAACTGCAATTGGACATGCTAAGCGCTAAGAGGCCTACATTGGGAAAAAGAATATCTTCAAATAAAAACTACACAGATGCATTCTGTGAAACTTATTTCTGATCTGTAAATTCAGTTAACAGAGATAAAACATATTTTTGATTGAGCAGTTATGAAACACTCTTTTTGTAGAAAATGCAAGTGGAGATTCGGAGCGCTAAGATGGTTATAGTGGAAAAAGGAATGTCTTCAAATATAAACTACACAGAATCATTCGGTGAAACTTGTTTCTGATCTGTGCATTCAGCTAACAGAGTTAAACCATACTTTTGATTCAGCAGATCTGAACACTCTTTCTGTAGAAAATGCAACTGGACATTTGGAGCGCTAAGAGCGTAGTAGTGGAAAAAGGAATATATTCAAATATAAACTACACAGAAGCATTCTGTGAAACTTCTTTCTGATCTGAGCATTCAGCTAACAGAGTTAAACCATACTTTTGATTGAGCAGTTTTGAAACACTCTGTCTGTAGAAAATGCAACTGGACATTCGTAGCGCTAAGTGGGTAATAGTGGAAAAAAGAATATGTTCAAATATAAACTACACAGAAGCATTGTATGAAACTTCTTTCTGTTCTGTGCATTCAACTAACAGAGTTGAACCTTACTTTTGATTGAGCCGTTCTGAAACACTCTTTCTGTAGAAACTGCAATTGGACATTCTGAGCGCTAAGAGGCCTATATTGGGAAAAAGTATGTCAACAAATAAAAACTACACAGAAGAATTGTGTGAAACTTCTTTCTGTTCTGTTTGTTCAACTAAAAGTGTTGAACCTTAGTTTTGATTGAGCCGTTCTGAAACACTCTTTCTGTAGAAAATGCAAGTGGAGATTCGGAGCGCTAAGAGGGTAATAGTGGAAAAAGGAATGTCTCCAAATATAAACTACACAGAATCATTCTGTGAAACATCTTTCTGATCTGTGCATTCAGCTAACAGAGTTAAACCATACTTTTGATTGAGCAGATCTGAACTCTCTTTCTGTAGAAAATGCAACTGGACATTTGGAGCGCTAAGAGAGTAGTAGTGGAAAAAGGAATATATTCAAATATAAACTACACAGAAGCATTCTGTGAAACTTCTTTCTGATCTGAGCATTCAGCTAACAGAGTTAAACCATACTTTTGATTGAGCAGTTTTGAAACACTCTGTCTGTAGAAAATGCAACTGGACATTCGTAGCGCTAAGTGGGTAATTGTGGAAAAAAGAATATGTTCAAATATAAACTACACAGAAGCAGTGTATGAAACTTCTTTCTGTTCTGTGCATTCAACTAACAGAGTTGAACCTTACTTTTGATTGAGCCTTTCTGAAACACTCTTTCTGTAGAAACTGCAATTGGACATTCTGAGCGCTAAGAGGCCTATATTGGGAAAAATAATATCTTCAAATAAAAACTACACAGAAGCATTGTGTGAAACTTATTTCTGATATGTTCATTAAGCTAACAGAGTTAAACCATACTTTTGATTGCGCAGTTCTGAACACTCTTTCTGTAGAAAATGCAAGTGGACATTCGGAGCGCTAAGAGGGTAATAGTGGAAAAAGGAATATATTCAAATATAAACTACACAGTAGCATTCTGTGAAAATTCTTTCTGTTCTGTGCATTCAACTAACAGAGTTGAACCTTACTTTTGATTGAGCCGTTCTGAAACACTCTTTCTGTAGAAACTGCAATTGGACATGCTAAGCGCTAAGAGGCCTACATTGGGAAAAAGAATATCTTCAAATAAAAACTACACAGATGCATTCTGTGAAACTTATTTCTGATCTGTAAATTCAGTTAACAGAGATAAAACATATTTTTGATTGAGCAGTTATGAAACACTCTTTTTGTAGAAAATGCAAGAGGAGATTCGGAGTGCTAAGGGGGTAATAGTGGAAAAAGGAATGTCTTCAAATATAAACTACACAGAATCATTCGGTGAAACTTCTTTCTGATCTGTGCATTCAGCTAACAGAGTTAAACCATACTTTTGATTGAGCAGATCTGAACACTCTTTCTGTAGAAAATGCAACTGGACATTTGGAGCGCTAAGAGCGTAGTAGTGGAAAAAGGAATATTTTCAAATATAAACTACACAGAAGCATTCTGTGAAACTTCTTTCTGATCTGAGCATTCAGCTAACAGAGTTAAACCATACTTTTGATTGAGCAGTTTTGAAACACTCTGTCTGTAGAAAATGCAACTGGACATTCGTAGCGCTAAGTGGGTAATAGTGGAAAAAAGAATATGTTCAAATATAAACTACACAGAAGCATTGTATGAAACTTCTTTCTGTTCTGTGCATTCAACTAACAGAGTTGAACCTTACTTTTGATTGAGCCGTTCTGAAACACTCTTTCTGTAGAAACTGCAATTGGACATGCTAAGCGCTAAGAGGCCTACATTGGGAAAAAGAATATCTTCAAATAAAAATTACACAGATGCATTCTGTGAAACTTATTTCTGATCTGTAAATTCAGTTAACAGAGATAAAACATATTTTTGATTGAGCAGTTATGAAACACTCTTTTTGTAGAAAATGCAAGTGGAGATTCGGAGCGCTAAGAGGGTAATAGTGGAAAAAGGAATGTCTTCAAATATAAACTACACAAAATCTTTCGGTGAAACTTCTTTCTGATCTGTGCATTCAGCTAACAGAGTTAAACCATACTTTTGATTGAGCAGATCTGAACACTCTTTCTGTAGAAATTGCAACTGGACATTTGGAGCGCTAAGAGCGTAGTAGTGGAAAAAGGAATATATTCAAATATAAACTACACAGAAGCATTCTGTGAAACTTCTTTCTGATCTGAGCATTCAGCTAACAGAGTTAAACCATACTTTTGATTGAGCAGTTTTGAAACACTCTGTCTGTAGAAAATGCAACTGGACATTCGTAGCGCTAAGTGGGTAATAGTGGAAAAAAGAATATGTTCAAATATAAACTACACAGAAGCATTCTGTGAAAATTCTTTCTGTTCTGTGCATTCAACAAACAGAGTTGAACCTTACTTTTGATTGAGCCTTTCTGAAACACTCTTTCTGTAGAAACTGCAATTGGACATTCTGAGCGCTAAGAGGCCTATATTGGGAAAAAGAATGTCTACAAATAAAAACTACACAGAGGAATTGTGTGAAACTTCTTTCTGTTCTGTTTGTTCAACTAAAAGAGTTGAACCTTAGTTTTGATTGAGCCGTTCTGAAACACTCTTTCTGTAGAAAATGCAATGGAGATTCGGAGCGCTAAGAGGGTAATAGTGGAAAAAGGAATATATTCAAATATAAACTACACAGTAGCATTCTGTGAAAATTCTTTCTGTTCTGTGCATTCAACTAACAGAGTTGAATCTTACTTTTGATTGAGCCGTTCTGAAACACTCTTTCTGTAGAAACTGCAATTGGACATGCTAAGCGCTAAGAGGCCTACATTGGGAAAAAGAATATCTTCAAATAAAAACTACACAGATGCATTCTGTGAAACTTATTTCTGATCTGTAAATTCAGTTAACAGAGATAAAACATATTTTTGATTGAGCAGTTATGAAACACTCTTTTTGTAGAAAATGCAAGTGGAGATTCGGAGCGCTAAGAGGGTAATAGTGGAAAAAGGAATGTCTTCAAATATAAACTACACAGAATCATTCGGTGAAACTTGTTTCTGATCTGTGCATTCAGCTAACAGAGTTAAACCATACTTTTGATTCAGAAGATCTGAACACTCTTTCTGTAGAAAATGCAACTGGACATTTGGAGCGCTAAGAGCGTAGTAGTGGAAAAAGTAATATATTCAAATATAAACTACACAGAAGCATTCTGTGAAACTTCTTTCTGATCTGAGCATTCAGCTAACAGAGTTAAACCATACTTTTGATTGAGCAGTTTTGAAACACTCTGTCTGTAGAAAATGCAACTGGACATTCGTAGCGCTAAGTGGGTAATAGTGGAAAAAAGAATATGTTCAAATATAAACTACACAGAAGCATTGTATGAAACTTCTTTCTGTTCTGTGCATTCAACTAACAGAGTTGAACCTTACTTTTGATTGAGCCGTTCTGAAACACTCTTTCTGTAGAAACTGCAATTGGACATTCTGAGCGCTAAGAGGCCTATATTGGGAAAAAGTATGTCTACAAATAAAAACTACACAGAAGAATTGTGTGAAACTTCTTTCTGTTCTGTTTGTTCAACTAAAAGTGTTGAACCTTAGTTTTGATTGAGCCGTTCTGAAACACTCTTTCTGTAGAAAATGCAAGTGGAGATTCGGAGCGCTAAGAGGGTAATAGTGGAAAAAGGAATGTCTCCAAATATAAACTACACAGAATCATTCTGTGAAACATCTTTCTGATCTGTGCATTCAGCTAACAGAGTTAAACCATACTTTTGATTGAGCAGATCTGAACTCTCTTTCTGTAGAAAATGCAACTGGACATTTGGAGCGCTAAGAGAGTAGTAGTGGAAAAAGGAATATATTCAAATATAAACTACACAGAAGGATTCTGTGAAACTTCTTTCTGATCTGAGCATTCAGCTAACAGAGTTAAACCATACTTTTGATTGAGCAGTTTTGAAACACTCTGTCTGTAGAAAATGCAACTGGACATTCGTAGCGCTAAGTGGGTAATTGTGGAAAAAAGAATATGTTCAAATATAAACTACACAGAAGCAGTGTATGAAACTTCTTTCTGTTCTGTGCATTCAACTAACAGAGTTGAACCTTACTTTTGATTGAGCCTTTCTGAAACACTCTTTCTGTAGAAACTGCAATTGGACATTCTGAGCGCTAAGAGGCCTATATTGGGAAAAATAATATCTTAAAATAAAAACTACACAGAAGCATTGTGTGAAACTTATTTCTGATATGTTCATTAAGCTAACAGAGTTAAACCATACTTTTGATTGCGCAGTTCTGAACACTCTTTCTGTAGAAAATGCAAGTGGACATTCGGAGCGCTAAGAGGGTAATAGTGGAAAAAGGAATATATTCAAATATAAACTACACAGTAGCATTCTGTGAAAATTCTTTCTGTTCTGTGCATTCAACTAACAGAGTTGAACCTTACTTTTGATTGAGCCGTTCTGAAACACTCTTTCTTTAGAAACTGCAATTGGACATGCTAAGCGCTAAGAGGCCTACATTGGGAAAAAAAATATCTTCAAATAAAAACTACACAGATGCATTCTGTGAAACTTATTTCTGATCTGTAAATTCAGTTAACAGAGATAAAACATATTTTTGATTGAGCAGTTATGAAACACTCTTTTTGTAGAAAATGCAAGTGGAGATTCGGAGTGCTAAGAGGGTAATAGTGGAAAAAGGAATGTCTTCAAATATAAACTACACAGAATCATTCGGTGAAACTTCTTTCTGATCTGTGCATTCAGCTAACAGAGTTAAACCATACTTTTGATTGAGCAGATCTGAACACTCTTTCTGTAGAAAATGCAACTGGACATTTGGAGCGCTAAGAGCGTAGTAGTGGAAAAAGGAATATTTTCAAATATAAACTAAACAGAAGCATTCTGTGAAACTTCTTTCTGATCTGAGCATTCAGCTAACAGAGTTAAACCATACTTTTGATTGAGCAGTTTTGAAACACTCTGTCTGTAGAAAATGCAACTGGACATTCGTAGCGCTAAGTGGGTAATAGTGGAAAAAAGAATATGTTCAAATATAAACTACACAGAAGCATTGTATGAAACTTCTTTCTGTTCTGTGCATTCAACTAACAGAGTTGAACCTTACTTTTGATTGAGCCGTTCTGAAACACTCTTTCTGTAGAAACTGCAATTGGATATTCTGAGCGCTAAGAGGCCTATATTGGGAAAAAGAATGTCTACAAATAAAAACTACACAGAAGAATTGTGTGAAACTTCTTTCTGTTCTGTTTGTTCAACTAAAAGAGTTGAACCTTAGTTTTGATTGAGCCGTTCTGAAACACTCTTTCTGTAGAAAATGCAATGGAGATTCGGAGCGCTAAGAGGGTAATAGTGGAAAAAGGAATATATTCATATATAAACTACACAGTAGCATTCTGCGAAAATTCTTTCTGTTCTGTGCATTCAACTAACAGAGTTGAACCTTACTTTTGATTGAGCCGTTCTGAAACACTCTTTCTGTAGAAACTGCAATTGGACATGCTAAGCGCTAAGAGGCCTACATTGGGAAAAAGAATATCTTCAAATAAAAACTACACAGATGCATTCTGTGAAACTTATTTCTGATCTGTAAATTCAGTTAACAGAGATAAAACATATTTTTGATTGAGCAGTTATGAAACACTCTTTTTGTAGAAAATGCAAGTGGAGATTCGGAGCGCTAAGAGGGTAATAGTGGAAAAAGGAATGTCTTCAAATATAAACTACACAAAATCTTTCGGTGAAACTTCTTTCTGATCTGTGCATTCAGCTAACAGAGTTAAACCATACTTTTGATTGAGCAGATCTGAACACTCTTTCTGTAGAAAATGCAACTGGACATTTGGAGCGCTAAGAGCGTAGTAGTGGAAAAAGGAATATATTCAAATATAAACTACACAGAAGCATTCTGTGAAACTTCTTTCTGATCTGAGCATTCAGCTAACAGAGTTAAACCATACTTTTGATTGAGCAGTTTTGAAACACTCTGTCTGTAGAAAATGCAACTGGACATTCGTAGCGCTAAGTGGGTAATAGTGGAAAAAAGAATATGTTCAAATATAAAATACACAGAAGCATTGTATGAAACTTCTTTCTGTTCTGTGCATTCAACTAACAGAGTTGAACCTTACTTTTGATTGAGCCTTTCTGAAACACTCTTTCTGTAGAAACTGCAATTGGACATTCTGAGCGCTAAGAGGCTTATAATGGGAAAAATAATATCTTCAAATAAAAACTACACAGAAGCATTGTGTGAAACTTATTTCTGATATGTTCATTAAGCTAACAGAGTTAAACCATACTTTTGATTGCGCAGTTCTGAACACTCTTTCTGTAGAAAATGCAAGTGGTCATTCGGAGCGCTAAGAGGGTAATAGTGGAAAAAGGAATATATTCAAATATAAACTACACAGTAGCATTCTGTGAAAATTCTTTCTGTTCTGTGCATTCAACTAACAGAGTTGAACCTTACTTTTGATTGAGCCGTTCTGAAACACTCTTTCTGTAGAAACTGCAATTGGACATGCTAAGCGCTAAGAGGCCTACATTGGGAAAAAGAATATCTTCAAATAAAAACTACACAGATGCATTCTGTGAAACTTATTTCTGATCTGTAAATTCAGTTAACAGAGATAAAACATATTTTTGATTGAGCAGTTATGAAACACTCTTTTTGTAGAAAATGCAAGTGGAGATTCGGAGCGCTAAGAGGGTAATAGTGGAAAAAGGAATGTCTTCAAATATAAACTACACAGAATCATTCGGTGAAACTTGTTTCTGATCTGTGCATTCAGCTAACAGAGTTAAACCATACTTTTGATTGAGCAGATCTGAACACTCTTTCTGTAGAAAATGCAACTGGACATTTGGAGCGCTAAGAGCGTAGTAGTGGAAAAAGGAATATATTCAAATATAAACTACACAGAAGCATTCTGTGAAACTTCTTTCTGATCTGAGCATTCAGCTAACAGAGTTAAACCATACTTTTGATTGAGCAGTTTTGAAACACTCTGTCTGTAGAAAATGCAACTGGACATTCGTAGCGCTAAGTGGGTAATAGTGGAAAAAAGAATATGTTCAAATATAAACTACACAGAAGCATTGTATGAAACTTCTTTCTGTTCTGTGCATTCAACTAACAGAGTTGAACCTTACTTTTGATTGAGCCGTTCTGAAACACTCTTTCTGTAGAAACTGCAATTGGACATTCTGAGCGCTAAGAGGCCTATATTGGGAAAAAGAATGTCTACAAATAAAAACTACACAGAGGAATTGTGTGAAACTTCTTTCTGTTCTGTTTGTTCAACTAAAAGAGTTGAACCTTAGTTTTGATTGAGCCGTTCTGAAACACTCTTTCTGTGGAAAATGCAATGGAGATTCGGAGCGCTAAGAGGGTAATAGTGGAAAAAGGAATATATTCAAATATAAACTACACAGTAGCATTCTGTGAAAATTCTTTCTGTTCTGTGCATTCAACTAACAGAGTTGAATCTTACTTTTGATTGAGCCGTTCTGAAACACTCTTTCTGTAGAAACTGCAATTGGACATGCTAAGCGCTAAGAGGCCTACATTGGGAAAAAGAATATCTTCAAATAAAAACTACACAGATGCATTCTGTGAAACTTATTTCTGATCTGTAAATTCAGTTAACAGAGATAAAACATATTTTTGATTGAGCAGTTATGAAACACTCTTTTTGTAGAAAATGCAAGTGGAGATTCGGAGCGCTAAGAGGGTAATAGTGGAAAAAGGAATGTCTTCAAATATAAACTACACAGAATCATTCGGTGAAACTTGTTTCTGATCTGTGCATTCAGCTAACAGAGTTAAACCATACTTTTGATTCAGCAGATCTGAACACTCTTTCTGTAGAAAATGCAACTGGACATTTGGAGCGCTAAGAGCGTAGTACTGGAAAAAGGAATATATTCAAATATAAACTACACAGAAGCATTCTGTGAAACTTCTTTCTGATCTGAGCATTCAGCTAACAGAGTTAAACCATACTTTTGATTGAGCAGTTTTGAAACACTCTGTCTGTAGAAAATGCAACTGGACATTCGTAGCGCTAAGTGGGTAATAGTGGAAAAAAGAATATGTTCAAATATAAACTACACAGAAGCATTGTATGAAACTTCTTTCTGTTCTGTGCATTCAACTAACAGAGTTGAACCTTACTTTTGATTGAGCCGTTCTGAAACACTCTTTCTGTAGAAACTGCAATTGGACATTCTGAGCGCTAAGAGGCCTATATTGGGAAAAAGTATGTCTACAAATAAAAACTACACAGAAGAATTGTGTGAAACTTCTTTCTGTTCTGTTTGTTCAACTAAAAGTGTTGAACCTTAGTTTTGATTGAGCCGTTCTGAAACACTCTTTCTGTAGAAAATGCAAGTGGAGATTCGGAGCGCTAAGAGGGTAATAGTGGAAAAAGGAATGTCTCCAAATATAAACTACACAGAATCATTCTGTGAAACATCTTTCTGATCTGTGCATTCAGCTAACAGAGTTAAACCATACTTTTGATTGAGCAGATCTGAACTCTCTTTCTGTAGAAAATGCAACTGGACATTTGGAGCGCTAAGAGAGTAGTAGTGGAAAAAGGAATATATTCAAATATAAACTACACAGAAGGATTCTGTGAAAGTTCTTTCTGATCTGAGCATTCAGCTAACAGAGTTAAACCATACTTTTGATTGAGCAGTTTTGAAACACTCTGTCTGTAGAAAATGCAACTGGACATTCGTAGCGCTAAGTGGGTAATTGTGGAAAAAAGAATATGTTCAAATATAAACTACACAGAAGCAGTGTATGAAACTTCTTTCTGTTCTGTGCATTCAACTAACAGAGTTGAACCTTACTTTTGATTGAGCCTTTCTGAAACACTCTTTCTGTAGAAACTGCAATTGGACATTCTGAGCGCTAAGAGGCCTATATTGGGAAAAATAATATCTTAAAATAAAAACTACACAGAAGCATTGTGTGAAACTTATTTCTGATATGTTCATTAAGCTAACAGAGTTAAACCATACTTTTGATTGCGCAGTTCTGAACACTCTTTCTGTAGAAAATGCAAGTGGACATTCGGAGCGCTAAGAGGGTAATAGTGGAAAAAGGAATATATTCAAATATAAACTACACAGTAGCATTCTGTGAAAATTCTTTCTGTTCTGTGCATTCAACTAACAGAGTTGAACCTTACTTTTGATTGAGCCGTTCTGAAACACTCTTTCTTTAGAAACTGCAATTGGACATGCTAAGCGCTAAGAGGCCTACATTGGGAAAAAGAATATCTTCAAATAAAAACTACACAGATGCATTCTGTGAAACTTATTTCTGATCTGTAAATTCAGTTAACAGAGATAAAACATATTTTTGATTGAGCAGTTATGAAACACTCTTTTTGTAGAAAATGCAAGTGGAGATTCGGAGTGCTAAGAGGGTAATAGTGGAAAAAGGAATGTCTTCAAATATAAACTACACAGAATCATTCGGTGAAACTTCTTTCTGATCTGTGCATTCAGCTAACAGATTTAAACCATACTTTGATTGAGCAGATCTGAACACTCTTTCTGTAGAAAATGCAACTGGACATTTGGAGCGCTAAGAGCGTAGTAGTGGAAAAAGGAATATTTTCAAATATAAACTACACAGAAGCATTCTGTGAAACTTCTTTCTGATCTGAGCATTCAGCTAACAGAGTTAAACCATACTTTTGATTGAGCAGTTTTGAAACACTCTGTCTGTAGAAAATGCAACTGGACATTCGTAGCGCTAAGTGGGTAATAGTGGAAAAAAGAATATGTTCAAATATAAACTACACAGAAGCATTGTATGAAACTTCTTTCTGTTCTGTGCATTCAACTAACAGAGTTGAACCTTACTTTTGATTGAGCCGTTCTGAAACACTCTTTCTGTAGAAACTGCAATTGGATATTCTGAGCGCTAAGAGGCCTATATTGGGAAAAAGAATGTCTACAAATAAAAACTACACAGAAGAATTGTGTGAAACTTCTTTCTGTTCTATTTGTTCAACTAAAAGAGTTGAACCTTAGTTTTGATTGAGCCGTTCTGAAACACTCTTTCTGTAGAAAATGCAATGGAGATTCGGAGCCCTAAGAGGGTAATAGTGGAAAAAGGAATATATTCAAATATAAACTACACAGTAGCATTCTGCGAAAATTCTTTCTGTTCTGTGCATTCAACTAACAGAGTTGAACCTTACTTTTGATTGAGCCGTTCTGAAACACTCTTTCTGTAGAAACTGCAATTGGACATGCTAAGCGCTAAGAGGCCTACATTGGGAAAAAGAATATCTTCAAATAAAAACTACACAGATGCATTCTGTGAAACTTATTTCTGATCTGTAAATTCAGTTAACAGAGATAAAACATATTTTTGATTGAGCAGTTATGAAACACTCTTTTTGTAGAAAATGCAAGTGGAGATTCGGAGCGCTAAGAGGGTAATAGTGGAAAAAGGAATGTCTTCAAATATAAACTACACAAAACCTTTCGGTGAAACTTCTTTCTGATCTGTGCATTCAGCTAACAGAGTTAAACCATACTTTTGATTGAGCAGATCTGAACACTCTTTCTGTAGAAAATGCAACTGGACATTTGGAGCGCTAAGAGCGTAGTAGTGGAAAAAGGAATATATTCAAATATAAACTACACAGAAGCATTCTGTGAAACTTCTTTCTGATCTGAGCATTCAGCTAACAGAGTTAAACCATACTTTTGATTGAGCAGTTTTGAAACACTCTGTCTGTAGAAAATGCAACTGGACATTCGTAGCGCTAAGTGGGTAATAGTGGAAAAAAGAATATGTTCAAATATAAACTACACAGAAGCATTGTATGAAACTTCTTTCTGTTCTGTGCATTCAACTAACAGAGTTGAACCTTACATTTGATTGAGCCTTTCTGAAACACTCTTTCTGTAGAAACTGCAATTGGACATTCTGAGCGCTAAGAGGCCTATAATGGGAAAAATAATATCTTCAATTAAAAACTACACAGAAGCATTGTGTGAAACTTATTTCTGATATGTTCATTAAGCTAACAGAGTTAAACCATACTTTTGATTGCGCAGTTCTGAACACTCTTTCTGTAGAAAATGCAAGTGGTCATTCGGAGCGCTAAGAGGGTAATAGTGGAAAAAGGAATATATTCAAATATAAACTACACAGTAGCATTCTGTGAAAATGCTTTCTGTTCTGTGCCTTCAACTAACAGAGTTGAACCTTACTTTTGATTGAGCCGTTCTGAAACACTCTTTCTGTAGAAACTGCAATTGGACATGCTAAGCGCTAAGAGGCCTACATTGGGAAAAAGAATATCTTCAAATAAAAACTACACAGATGCATTCTGTGAAACTTATTTCTGATCTGTAAATTCAGTTAACAGAGATAAAACATATTTTTGATTGAGCAGTTATGAAACACACTTTTTGTAGAAAATGCAAGTGGAGATTCGGAGCGCTAAGAGGGTAATAGTGGAAAAAGGAATGTCTTCAAATATAAACTACACAGAATCATTCGGTGAAACTTGTTTCTGATCTGTGCATTCAGCTAACAGAGTTAAACCATACTTTTGATTGAGCAGATCTGAACACTCTTTCTGTAGAAAATGCAACTGGACATTTGGAGCGCTAAGAGCGTAGTAGTGGAAAAAGGAATATATTCAAATATAAACTACACAGAAGCATTCTGTGAAACTTCTTTCTGATCTGAGCATTCAGCTAACAGAGTTAAACCATACTTTTGATTGAGCAGTTTTGAAACACTCTGTCTGTAGAAAATGCAACTGGACATTCGTAGCGCTAAGTGGGTAATAGTGGAAAAAAGAATATGTTCAAATATAAACTACACAGAAGCATTGTATGAAACTCCTTTCTGTTCTGTGCATTCAACTAACAGAGTTGAACCTTACTTTTTATTGAGCCGTTCTGAAACACTCTTTCTGTAGAAACTGCAATTGGACATTCTGAGCGCTAAGAGGCCTATATTGGGAAAAAGAATGTCTACAAATAAAAACTACACAGAAGAATTGTGTGAAACTTCTTTCTGTTCTGTTTGTTCAACTAAAAGAGTTGAACCTTAGTTTTGATTGAGCCGTTCTGAAACACTCTTTCTGTAGAAAATGCAATGGAGATTCGGAGCGCTAAGAGGGTAATAGTGGAAAAAGGAATGTCTCCAAATATAAACTACACAGAATCATTCTGTGAAACATCTTTCTGATCTGTGCATTCAGCTAACAGAGTTAAACCATACTTTTGATTGAGCAGATCTGAACTCTCTTTCTGTAGAAAATGCAACTGGACATTTGGAGCGCTAAGAGAGTAGTAGTGGAAAAAGGAATATATTCAAATATAAACTACACAGAAGGATTCTGTGAAACTTCTTTCTGATCTGAGCATTCAGCTAACAGAGTTAAACCATACTTTTGATTGAGCAGTTTTGAAACACTCTGTCTGTAGAAAATGCAACTGGACATTCGTAGCGCTAAGTGGGTAATAGTGGAAAAAAGAGTATGTTCAGATATAAACTACACAGAAGCAGTGTATGAAACTTCTTTCTGTTCTGTGCATTCAACTAACAGAGTTGAACCTTACTTTTGATTGAGCCTTTCTGAAACACTCTTTCTGTAGAAACTGCAATTGGACATTCTGAGCGCTAAGATGCCTCTATTGGGAAAAATAATATCTTCAAATAAAAACTACACAGAAGCATTGTGTGAAACTTATTTCTGATATGTTCATTAAGCTAACAGAGTTAAAACATACTTTTGATTGCGCAGTTCTGAACACTCTTTCTGTAGAAAATGCAAGTGGACTTTCGGAGCGCTAAGAGTTTAATAGTGGAAAAAGGAATATATTCAAATATAAACTACACAGTAGCATTCTGTGAAAATTCTTTCTGTTCTGTGCATTCAACTAACAGAGTTGAACCTTACTTTTTATTGAGCCGTTCTGAAACACTCTTTCTGTAGAAACTGCAATTGGACATGCTAAGCGCTAAGAGTCCTACATTGGGAAAAAGAATATCTTCAAATAAAAACTACACAGATGCATTCTGTGAAACTTATTTCTGATCTGTAAATTCAGTTAACAGAGATAAAACATATTTTTGATTGAGCAGTTATGAAACACTCTTTTTGTAGAAAATGCAAGTGGAGATTCGGAGCGCTAAGAGGGTAATAGTGGAAAAAGGAATGTCTTCAAATATAAACTACACAGAATCATTCGGTGAAACTTCTTTCTGATCTGTGCATTCAGCTAACAGAGTTAAACCATACTTTTGATTGAGCAGATCTGAACACTCTTTCTCTAGAAAATGCAACTGGACATTTGGAGCGCTAAGAGCGTAGTAGTGGAAAAAGGAATATATTCAAATATAAACTACACAGAAGCATTCTGTGAAACTTTTTTCTGATCTGAGCATTCATCTAACAGAGTTAAACCATACTTTTGATTGAGCAGTTTTGAAACACTCTGTCTGTAGAAAATGCAACTGGACATTCGTAGCGCTAAGTGGGTAATAGTGGAAAAAAGAATATGTTCAAATATAAACTACACAGAAGCATTGTATGAAACTTCTTTCTGTTCTGTGCATTCAATTAACAGAGTTGAACCTTACTTTTGATTGAGCCGTTCTGAAACACTCTTTCTGTAGAAACTGCAATTGGACATTCTGAGCGCTAAGAGGCCTATATTGGGAAAAAGAATGTCTACAAATAAAAACTACACAGAAGAATTGTGTGAAACTTCTTTCTGTTCTGTTTGTTCAACTAAAAGAGTTGAAACTTAGTTTTGATTGAGCCGTTCTGAAACACTCTTTCTGTAGAAAATGCAAGTGGAGATTCGGAGCGCTAAGAGGGTAATAGTGGAAAAAGGAATGTCTCCAAATATAAACTACACAGAATCATTCTGTGAAACTTCTTTCTGATCTGTGCATTCAGCTAACAGAGTTAAACCATACTTTTGATTGAGCAGATCTGAACTCTCTTTCTGTAGAAAATGCAACTGGACATTTGGAGCGCTAAGAGAGTAGTAGTGGAAAAAGGAATATATTCAAATATAAACTACACAGAAGGATTCTGTGAAACTTCTTTCTGATCTGAGCATTCAGCTAACAGAGTTAAACCATACTTTTGATTGAGCAGTTTTGAAACACTCTGTCTGTAGAAAATGCAACTGGACATTCGTAGCGCTAAGTGGGTAATTGTGGAAAAAAGAATATGTTCAAATATAAACTACACAGAAGCAGTGTATAAACCTTCTTTCTGTTCTGTGCATTCAACTAACAGAGTTGAACCTTACTTTTGATGGAGCCTTTCTGAAACACTCTTTCTGTAGAAACTGCAATTGGACATTCTGAGCGCTAAGAGGCCTATATTGGGAAAAATAATATCTTCAAATAAAAACTACACAGAAGCATTGTGTGAAACTTATTTCTGATATGTTCATTAAGTTAACAGAGTTAAACCATACTTTTGATTGCGCAGTTCTGAACACTCTTTCTGTAGAAAATGCAAGTGGACATTCGGAGCGCTAAGAGGGTAATAGTGGAAAAAGGAATATATTCAAATATAAACTACACAGTAGCATTCTGTGAAAATTCTTTCTGTTCTGTGCATTCAACTAACAGAGTTGAACCTTACTTTTGATTGAGCCGTTCTGAAACACTCTTTCTGTAGAAACTGCAATTGGACATGCTAAGCGCTAAGAGGCCTACATTGGGAAAAAGAATATCTTCAAATAAAAACTACACAGATGCATTCTGTGAAACTTATTTCTGATCTGTAAATTCAGTTAACAGAGATAAAACATATTTTTGATTGAGCAGTTATGAAACACTCTTTTTGTAGAAAATGCAATTGGAGATTCGGAGCGCTAAGAGGGTAATAGTGGAAAAAGGAATGTCTTCAAATATAAACTACACAGAATCATTCGGTGAAACTTCTTTCTGATCTGTGCATTCAGCTAACAGAGTTAAACCATACTTTTGATTGAGCAGATCTGAACACTCTTTCTGTAGAAAATGCAACTGGACATTTGGAGCGCTAAGAGCGTAGTAGTGGAAAAAGGAATATATTCAAATATAAACTACACAGAAGCATTCTGTGAAACTTCTTTCTGATCTGAGCATTCAGCTAACAGAGTTAAACCATACTTTTGATTGAGCAGTTTTGAAACACTCTGTCTGTAGAAAATGCAACTGGACATTCGTAGCGCTAAGTGGGTAATAGTGGAAAAAAGAATATGTTCAAATATAAACTACACAGAAGCATTGTATGAAACTTCTTTCTGTTCTGTGCATTCAACTAACAGAGTTGAACCTTACTTTTGATTGAGCCGTTCTGAAACACTCTTTCTGTAGAAACTGCAATTGGACATTCTGAGCGCTAAGAGGCCTATATTGGGAAAAAGAATGTCTACAAATAAAAACTACACAGAAGAATTGTGTGAAACTTCTTTCTGTTCTTTTTGTTCAACTAAAAGTGTTGAACCTTAGTTTTGATTGAGCCGTTCTGAAACACTCTTTCTGTAGAAAATGCAAGTGGAGATTCGGAGCGCTAAGAGGGTAACAGTGGAAAAAGGAATGTCTCCAAATATAAACTACACCGAATCATTCTGTGAAAATTCTTTCTGATCTGTGCATTCAGCTAACAGAGTAAAACCATACTTTTGATTGAGCAGATCTGAACACTCTTTCTGTAGAAAATGCAACTGGACATTTGGAGCGCTAAGAGAGTAGTAGTGGAAAAAGGAATATATTCAAATATAAACTACACAGAAGTATTCTGTGAAACTTCTTTCTGATCTGAGCATTCAGCTAACAGAGTTAAACCATACTTTTGATTGAGCAGTTTTGAAACACTCTGTCTGTAGAAAATGCAACTGGACATTCGTAGCGCCAAGTGGGTAATAGTGGAAAAAAGAATATCTTCAAATATAAACTACACAGAAGCATTGTATGAAATTTCTTTCTGTTCTGTGCATTCAACTAACAGAGTTGAACCTTACTTTTGATTGAGCCTTTCTGAAACACTCTTTCTGTAGAAACTGCAATTGGACATTCTCAGCGCTTAGAGGCCTATATTGGGAAAAATAATATCTTCAAATAAAAACTACACAGAAGCATTGTGTGAAACTTATTTCTGATATGTTCATTAAGCTAACAGAGTTAAACCATACTTTTGATTGCGCAGTTCTGAACACTCTTTCTGTAGAAAATGCAAGTGGAGATTCGGAGCGCTAAGAGGGTAATAGTGGAGAAAGGAATATATTCATATATAAACTACACAGTAGCATTCTGTGAAAATTTTTTCTGTTCTGTGCATTCAACTAACAGAGTTGAACCTTACTTTTGATTGAGCCGTTCTGAAACACTCTTTCTGTAGAAACTGCAATTGGACATGCTAAGCGCTAAGAGGCCTACATAGGGAAAAAGAATATCTTCAAATAAAAACTACACAGATGCATTCTGTGAAACTTATTTCTGATCTGTAAATTCAGTTAACAGCGATAAAACATATTTTTGATTGAGCAGTTATGAAACACTCTTTTTGTAGAAAATGCAAGTGTAGATTCGGAGCGCTAAGAGGGTAATAGTGGAAAAAGGAATGTCTTCAAATATAAACTACAGAGAATCATTCGGTGAAACTTCTTTCTGATCTGTGCATTCAGCTAACAGAGTTAAACCATACTTTTCATTGAGCAGATCTGAACACTCTTTCTGTAGAAAATGCAACTGGACATTTGGAGCGCTAAGAGAGTAGTAGTGGAAAAAGGAATATATTCAAATATAAACTACACAGAAGCATTCTGTGAAACTTCTTTCTGATCTGAGCATTCAGCTAACAGAGTTAAACCATACTTTTGATTGAGCAGTTTTGAAACACTCTGTCTGTAGAAAATGCAACTGGACATTCGTAGCGCCAAGTGGGTAATAGTGGAAAAAAGAATATGTTCAAATATAAACTACACAGAAGCATTGTATGAAATTTCTTTCTGTTCTGTGCATTCAACTAACAGAGTTGAACCTTGCTTTTGATTGAGCCTTTCTGAAACACTCTTTCTGTAGAAACTGCAATTGGACATTCTGAGCGCTAAGAGGCCTATATTGGGAAAAATAATATCTTCAAATAAAAACTACACAGAAGCATTGTGTGAAACTTATTTCTGATATGTTCATTAAGCTAACAGAGTTAAACCATACTTTTGATTGCGCAGTTCTGAACACTCTTTCTGTAGAAAATGCAAGTGGACATTCCGAGCGCTAAGAGGGTAATAGTGGAGAAAGGAATATATTCAAATATAAACTACACAGTAGCATTCTGTGAAAATTCTTTCTGTTCTGTGCATTCAACTAACTGAGTTGAACCTTACTTTTGATTGAGCCGTTCTGAAACACTCTTTCTGTAAAAAATGCCATTGGACATGCTAAGCGCTAAGAGGCCTACATTGGGAAAAAGAATATCTTCAAATAAAAACTACTCAGATGCATTCTGTGAAACTTATTTCTGATCTGTAAATTCAGGTAACGGAGATAAAACATATTTTTGATTGAGCAGTTATGAAACACTCTTTTTGTAGAAAATGCAAGTGGAGATTCGGAGCGCTAAGAGGGTAATAGTGGAAAAAGGAATGTCTTCAAATATAAACTACAGAGAATCATTCGGTGAAACTTCCTTCTGATCTGTGCATTCAGCTAACAGAGTTAAACCATACTTTTGATTGAGCAGATCTGAACACTCTTTCTGTAGAAAATGCAACTGGACATTTGGAGCGCTAAGAGCGTAGTAGTGGAAAAAGGAATATATTCAAATATAAACTACACAGAAGCATTCTGTGAAACTACTTTCTGATCTGAGCATTCAGCTAACAGACTTAAACCATACTTTTGATTGAGCAGTTTTGAAACACTCTGTCTGTAGAAAATGCCACTGGACATTCGTAGCGCTAAGTGGGTAATAGTGGAAAAAAGAATATGTTCAAATATAAACTACACAGAAGCATTGTATGAAACTTCTTTCTGTTCTGTGCATTCAACTAACAGAGTTGAACCTTACTTTTGATTGAGCCGTTCTGAAACACTCTTTCTGTAGAAACTGCAATTGGACATTCTGAGCGCTAAGAGGCCTATATTGGGAAAAAGAATGTCTACAAATAAAAACTACACAGAAGAATTGTGTGAAACTTCTTTCTGTTCTGTTTGTTCAACTAAAAGAGTTGAACCTTAGTTTTGATTGAGCCGTTCTGAAACACTCTTTCTGTAGAAAATGCAAGTGGAGATTCGGAGCGCTAAGAGGGTAATAGTGGAAAAAGGAATGTCTCCAAATATAAACTACACAGAATCATTCTGTGAAACTTCTTTCTGATCTGTGCATTCAGCTAACAGAGTAAAAGCATACTTTTGATTGAGCAGATCTGAACACTCTTTCTGTAGAAAATGCAACTGGACATTTGGAGCGCTAAGAGAGTAGTAGTGGAAAAAGGAATATATTCATATATAAACTACACAGAAGCATTCTGTGAAACTTCTTTCTGATCTGAGCATTCAGCTAACAGAGTTAAACCATACTTTTGATTGAGCAGTTTTGAAAAACTCTGTCTGTAGAAAATGCAACTGGACATTCGTAGCGCCAAGTCGGTAATAGTGGAAAAAAGAATATGTTCAAATATAAACTACACAGAAGAATTGTATGAAATTACTTTCTGTTCTGTGCATTCAACTAACAGAGTTGAACCTTACTTTTGATTGAGCCTTTCTGAAACACTCTTTCTGTAGAAACTGCAATTGGACATTCTGAGCGCTAAGAGGCCTATATTGGGAAAAATAATATCTTCAAATAAAAACTACACAGAAGCATTGTGTGAAACTTATTTCTGATATGTTCATTAAGCTAACAGAGTTAAACCATACTTTTGATTGCGCAGTTCTGAACACTCTTTCTGTAGAAAATGCAAGTGGACATTCGGAGCGCTAAGAGGGTAATAGTGGAGAAAGGAATATATTCAAATATAAACTACACAGTAGCATTCTGTGAAAATACTTTCTGTTCTGTGCATTCAACTAACAGAGTTGAACCTTACTTTTGATTGAGCCGTTCTGAAACACTCTTTCTGTAGAAACTGCAATTGGACCTGCTAAGCGCTAAGAGGCCTATATTGGGAAAAATAATATCTTCAAATAAAAACTACACAGAAGCATTGTGTGAAACTTATTTCTGATATGTTCATTAAGCTAACAGAGTTAAACCATACTTTTGATTGCGCAGTTCTGAACACTCTTTCTGTAGAAAATGCAAGTGGACATTCGGAGCGCTAAGAGGGTAATAGTGGAGAAAGGAATATATTCAAATATAAACTACACAGTAGCATTCTGTGAAAATTCTTTCTGTTCTGTGCATTCAACTAACTGAGTTGAACCTTACTTTTGATTGAGCCGTTCTGAAACACTCTTTCTGTAAAAAATGCAATTGGACATGTTAAGCGCTAAGAGGCCTACATTGGGAAAAAGAATATCTTCAAATAAAAACTACACAGATGCATTCTGTGAAACTTATTTCTGATCTGTAAATTCAGTTAACGGAGATAAAACAAATTTTTGATTGAGCAGTTATGAAACACTCTTTTTGTAGAAAATGCAAGTGGAGATTCGGAGCGCTAAGAGGGTAATAGTGGAAAAAGGAATGTCTTCAAATATAAACTACAGAGAATCATTCGGTGAAACTTCTTTCTGATCTGTGCATTCAGCTAACAGAGTTAAACCATACTTTTGATTGAGCAGATCTGAACACTCTTTCTGTAGAAAATGCAACTGGACATTTGGAGCGCTAAGAGCGTAGTAGTGGAAAAAGGAATATATTCAAATATAAACTACACAGAAGCATTCTGTGAAACTTCTTTCTGATCTGAGCATTCAGCTAACAGAGTTAAACCATACTTTTGATTGAGCAGTTTTGAAACACTCTGTCTGTAGAAAATGCCACTGGACATTCGTAGCGCTAAGTGGGTAATAGTGGAAAAAAGAATATGTTCAAATATAAACTACACAGAAGCATTGTATGAAATTACTTTCTGTTCTGTGCATTCAACTAACAGAGTTGAACCTTACTTTTGATTGAGCCGTTCTGAAACACTCTTTCTGTAGAAACTGCAATTGGACATTCTGAGCGCTAAGAGGCCTATATTGGGAAAAAGAATGTATACAAATAAAAACTACACAGAAGAATTGTGTGAAACTTCTTTCTGTTCTGTTTGTTCAACTAAAAGAGTTGAACCTTAGTTTTGATTGAGCCGTTCTGAAACACTCTTTCTGTAGAAAATGCAAGTGGAGATTCGGAGCGCTAAGAGGGTAACAGTGGAAAAAGGAATGTCTCCAAATATAAACAACACAGAATCATTCTGTGAAACTTCTTTCTGATCTGTGCATTCAGCTAACAGATTTAAAACATACTTTTGATTGAGCAGATCTGAACACTCTTTCTGTAGAAAATGCAACTGGACATTTGGAGCGCTAAGAGAGTAGTAGTGGAAAAAGGAATATATTCAAATATAAACTACACAGAAGCATTCTGTGAAACTTCTTTCTGATCTGAGCATTCAGCTAACAGAGTTAAACCATACTTTTGATTGAGCAGTTTTGAAACACTCTGTCTGTAGAAAATGCAACTGGACATTCGTAGCGCCAAGCGGGTAATAGTGGAAAAAAGAATATCTTCAAATATAACCTACACAGAAGCATTGTATGAAATACCTTTCTGTTCTGTGCATTCAACTAACAGAGTTGAACCTTCCTTTTGATTGAGCCTTTCTGAAACACTCTCTCTGTAGAAACTGCAATTGGACATTCTGAGCGCTAAGAGGCCTCTATTGGGAAAAATAATATCTTCAAATAAAAACTACACAGAAGCATTGTGTGAAACTTATTTATGATATGTTCATTAAGCTAACAGAGTTAAACCATACTTTTGATTGCGCAGTTCTGAACACTCTTTCTGTAGAAAATGCAAGTGGACATTCGGAGCGCTAAGAGGGTAAGAGTGGAGAAAGGAATATATTCAAATATAAACTACACAGTAGCATTCTGTGAAAATTCTTTCTGTTCTGCGCATTCAACTAACAGAGTTGAACCTTACTTTTGATTGAGCCGTTCTGAAACACTCTTTCTTTAGAAACTGCAATTGGACATGCTAAGCGCTAAGAGGCCTACATTGGGAAAAAGAATATCTTCAAATAAAAACTACACAGATGCATTCTGTGAAACTTATTTCTGATCTGTAAATTCAGTTAACGGAGATAAAACATATTTTTGATTGAGCAGTTATGAAACACTCTTTTTGTAGAAAATGCAAGTGGAGATTCGGAGCGCTAAGAGGGTAATAGTGGAAAAAGGAATGTCTTCAAATATAAACTACAGAGAATCATTCGGTGAAACTTCTTTCTGATCTGTGCATTCAGCTAACAGAGTTAAACCATACTTTTGATTGAGCAGATCTGAACACTCTTTCTGTAGAAAATGCAACTGGACATTTGGAGCGCTAAGAGCGTAGTAGTGGAAAAAGGAATATATTCAAATATAAACTACACAGAAGCATTCTGTGAAACTTCTTTCTGATCTGAGCATTCAGCTAACAGAGTTAAACCATACTTTTGATTGAGCAGTTTTGAAACACTCTGTCTGTAGAAAATGCCACTGGACATTCGTAGCGCTAAGTGGGTAATAGTGGAAAAAAGAATATGTTCAAATATAAACTACACAGAAGCATTGTATGAAACTTCTTTCTGTTCTGTGCATTCAACTAACAGAGTTGAACCTTACTTTTGATTGAGCCGTTCTGAAACACTCTTTCTGTAGAAACTGCAATTGGACATTCTGAGCGCTAAGAGGCCTATATTGGGAAAAAGAATGTCTACAAATAAAAACTACACAGAAGAATTGTGTGAAACTTCTTTCTGTTCTGTTTGTTCAACTAAAAGAGTTGAACCTTAGTTTTGATTGAGCCGTTCTGAAACACTCTTTCTGTAGAAAATGCAAGTGGAGATTCGGAGCGCTAAGAGGGTAATAGTGGAAAAAGGAATGTCTCCAAATATAAACTACACAGAATCATTCTGTGAAACTTCTTTCTGATCTGTGCATTCAGCTAACAGAGTAAAAGCATACTTTTGATTGAGCAGATCTGAACACTCTTTCTGTAGAAAATGCAACTGGACATTTGGAGCGCTAAGAGAGTAGTAGTGGAAAAAGGAATATATTCAAATATAAACTACACAGAAGCATTCTGTGAAACTTCTTTCTGATCTGAGCATTCAGCTAACAGAGTTAAACCATACTTTTGATTGAGCAGTTTTGAAACACTCTGTCTGTAGAAAATGCAACTGGACATTCGTAGCGCCAAGTCGGTAATAGTGGAAAAAAGAATATGTTCAAATATAAACTACACAGAAGCATTGTATGAAATTACTTTCTGTTCTGTGCATTCAACTAACAGAGTTGAACCTTACTTTTGATTGAGCCTTTCTGAAACACTCTTTCTGTAGAAACTGCAATTGGACATTCTGAGCGCTAAGAGGCCTATATTGGGAAAAATAATATCTTCAAATAAAAACTACACAGAAGCATTGTGTGAAACTTATTTCTGATATGTTCATTAAGCTAACAGAGTTAAACCATACTTTTGATTGCGCAGTTCTGAACACTCTTTCTGTAGAAAATGCAAGTGGACATTCGGAGCACTAAGAGGGTAATAGTGGAGAAAGGAATATATTCAAATATAAACTACACAGTAGCATTCTGTGAAAATACTTTCTGTTCTGTGCATTCAACTAACAGAGTTGAACCTTACTTTTGATTGAGCCGTTCTGAAACACTCTTTCTGTAGAAACTGCAATTGGACATGCTAAGCGCTAAGAGGCCTACATTGGGAAAAAGAATATCTTCAAATAAAAACTACACAGATGCATTCTGTGAAACTTATTTCTGATCTGTAAATTCAGTTAACAGAGATAAAACATATTTTTGATTGAGCAGTTATGAAACACTCTTTTTGTAGAAAATGCAAGTGGAGATTCGGAGCGCTAAGAGGGAAATAGTGGAAAAAGGAATGTCTTCAAATATAAACTACACAGAATCATTCGGTGAAACTTCTTTCTGATCTGTGCATTCAGCTAACAGAGTTAAACCATACTTTTGATTGAGCAGATCTGAACACACTTTCTGTAGAAAATGCAACTGGACATTTGGAGCGCTAAGAGCGTAGTAGTGGAAAAAGGAATATATTCAAATATAAACTACACAGAAGCATTCTGTGAAACTTCTTTCTGATCTGAGCATTCAGCTAACAGAGTTAAACCATACTTTTGATTGAGCAGTTTTGAAAGACTCTGTCTGTAGAAAATGCCACTGGACATTCGTAGCGCTAAGTGGGTAATAGTGGAAAAAATAATGTGTTCAAATATAAACTACACAGAAGCATTGTATGAAACTTCTTTCTGTTCTGTGCATTCAACTAACAGAGTTGAACCTTACTTTTGATTGGGCCGTTCTGAAACACTCTTTCTGTAGAAACTGCAATTGGACATTCTGAGCGCTAAAAGGCCTATATTGGGAAAAAGAATGTCTACAAATAAAAACTACACAGAAGAATTGTGTGAAACTTCTTTCTGTTCTGTTTGTTCAACTAAAAGAGTTGAACCTTAGTTTTGATTGAGCTGTTCTGAAACACTCTTTCTGTAGAAAATGCAAGTGGAGATTCGGAGCACTAAGAGGGTAACAGTGGAAAAAGGAATGTCTCCAAATATAAACTACACAGAATCATTCTGTGAAACTTCTTTCTGATCTGTGCATTCAGCTAACAGAGTTAAACCATACTTTTGATTGAGCAGATCTGAACACTCTTTCTGTAGAAAATGCAACTGGACATTTGGAGCGCTAAGAGAGTAGTAGTGGAAAAAGGAATATATTCAAATATAAACTACACAGAAGCATTCTGTGAAACTTATTTCTGATCTGAGCATTCAGCTAACAGAGTTAAACCATACTTTTGATTGAGCAGTTTTGAAACACTCTGTCTGTAGAAAATGCAACTGGACATTCGTAGCGCCAAGTGGGTAATAGTGGAAAAAAGAATATCTTCAAATATAACCTACACAGAAGCATTGTATGAAATACCTTTCTGTTCTGTGCATTCAACTAACAGAGTTGAACCTTCCTTTTGATTGAGCCTTTCTGAAACACTCTTTCTGTAGAAACTGCAATTGGACATTCTGAGCGCTAAGAGGCCTCTATTGGGAAAAATAATATCTTCAAATAAAAACTACAAAGAAGCATTGTGTGAAACTTATTTATGATATGTTCATTAAGCTAACGGAGTTAAACCATACTTTTGATTGCGCAGTTCTGAACACTCTTTCTGTAGAAAATGCAAGTGGACATTCGGAGCGCTAAGAGGGTAATAGTGGAGAAAGGAATATATTCAAATATAAACTACACAGTAGCATTCTGTGAAAATTCTTTCTGTTCTGTGCATTCAACTAACAGAGTTGAACCTTACTTTTGATTGAACCGTTCTGAAACACTCTTTCTGTAGAAACTGCAATTGGACATGCTAAGCGCTAAGAGGCCTACATTGGGAAAAAGAATATCATCAAATAAAAACTACACAGATGCATTCTGTGAAACTTATTTCTGATCTGTAAATTCAGTTAACAGAGATAAAACATATTTTTGATTGAGCAGTTATGAAACACTCTTTTTGTAGAAAATGCAAGTGGAGATTCGGAGCGCTAAGAGGGAAATAGTGGAAAAAGGAATGTCTTCAAATATAAACTACACAGAATCATTCGGTGAAACTTCTTTCTGATCTGTGCATTCAGCTAACAGAGTTAAACCATACTTTTGATTGAGCAGATCTGAACACTCTTTCTGTAGAAAATGCAACTGGACATTTGGAGCGCTAAGAGCGTAGTAGTGGAAAAAGGAATATATTCAAATATAAACTACACAGAAGCATTCTGTGAAACTTCTTTCTGATCTGAGCATTCAGCTAACAGAGTTAAACCATACTTTTGATTGAGCAGTTTTGAAACACTCTGTCTGTAGAAAATGCAACTGGACATTCCTAGCACCAAGTCGGTAATAGTGGAAAAAAGAATATGTTCAAATATAAACTACACAGAAGCATTGTATGAAATTACTTTCTGTTCTGTGCATTCAACTAACAGAGTTGAACCTTACTTTTGATTGAGCCTTTCTGAAACACTCTTTCTGTAGAAACTGCAATTGGACATTCTGAGCGCTAAGAGGCCTATATTGGGAAAAATAATATCTTCAAATAAAAACTACACAGAAGCATTGTGTGAAACGTATTTCTGATATGTTCATTAAGCTAACAGAGTTAAACCATACTTTTGATTGCGCAGTTCTGAACACTCTTTCTGTAGAAAATGCAAGTGGACATTCGGAGCGCTAAGAGGGTAATAGTGGAGAAAGGAATATATTCAAATATAAACTACACAGTAGCATTCTGTGAAAATACTTTCTGTTCTGTGCATTCAACTAACAGAGTTGAACCTTACTTTTGATTGAGCCGTTCTGAAACACTCTTTCTGTAGAAACTGCAATTGGACATGCTAAGCGCTAAGAGGCCTACATTGGGAAAAAGAATATCTTCAAATAAAAACTACACAGATGCATTCTGTGAAACTTATTTCTGGTCTGTAAATTCAGTTAACAGAGATAAAACATATTTTTGATTGAGCAGTTATGAAACACTCTTTTTGTAGAAAATGCAAGTGGAGATTCGGAGCGCTAAGAGGGAAATAGTGGAAAAAGGAATGTCTTCAAATATAAACTACACAGAATAATTCGGTGAAACTTCTTTCTGATCTGTGCATTCAGCTAACAGAGTTAAACCATACTTTTGATTGAGCAGATCTGAACACTCTTTCTGTAGAAAATGCAACTGGACATTTGGAGCGCTAAGAGCGTAGTAGTGGAAAAAGGAATATATTCAAATATAAACTACACAGAAGCATTCTGTGAAACTTCTTTCTGATCTGAGCATTCAGCTAACAGAGTTAAACCATACTTTTGATTGAGCAGTTTTGAAACACTCTGTCTGTAGAAAATGTAACTGGACATTCGTAGCGCTGAGTGGGTAATAGTGGAAAAAAGAATATGTTCAAATATAAACTACACAGAAGCATTGTATGAAACTTCTTTCTGTTCTGTGCATTCAACTAACAGAGTTGAACCTTCCTTTTGATTGAGCCTTTCTGAAACACTCTTTCTGTAGAAACTGCAATTGGACATTCTGAGCGCTAAGAGGCCTATATTGGGAAAAAGAATGTCTACAAATAAAAACTACACAGAAGAATTGTGTGAAACATCTTTCTGTTCTGTTTGTTCAACTAAAAGAGTTGAACCTTAGTTTTGATTGAGCCGTTCTGAAACACTCTTTCTGTAGAAAATGCAAGTGGAGATTCGGAGCGCTAAGAGGGTAATAGTGGAAAAAGGAATGCCTCCAAATATAAACTACACAGAATCATTCTGTGAAACTTCTTTCTGATCTGTGCATTCAGCTAACAGAGTTAAAACATACTTTTGATTGAGCAGATCTGAACACTCTTTCTGTAGAAAATGCAACCGGACATTTGGAGCGCTAAGAGAGTAGTAGTGGAAAAAGGAATATAATCAAATATAAACTACACAGAAGCATTCTGTGAAACTTCTTTCTGATCTGAGCATTCAGCTAACAGAATTAAACCATACTTTTGACTGAGCAGTTTTGAAACTCTCTGTCTGTAGAAAATGCAACTGGACATTCTTAGCGCTAAGTGGGTAATAGTGGAAAAAAGAATATGTTCAAATATAAACTACACAGAAGCATTGTATGAAATTTCTTTCTGTTCTGTGCATTCAACTAACAGAGATGAACCTTACTTTTGATTGAGCCTTTCTGAAACACTCTTTCTGTAGTAACTGGAATTGGACATTCTGAGCGCTAAGAGGCCTATATTGGGAAAAATAATATCTTCAAATAAAAACTCCACAGAAGCATTGTGTGAAACTTATTTCTGATATGTTCATTAAGCTAACAGAGTTAAACCATACTTTTGATTGCGCAGTTCTGAACACTCTTTCTGTAGAAAATGCAAGTGGACATTCGGAGCGCTAAGAGGGTAATAGTGGAGAAAGGAATATATTCAAATATAAACTACACAGTAGCATTCTGTGAAAATTCTTTCTGTTCTGTGCATTCAACTAACAGAGTTGAACCTTACTTTTGATTGAGCCGTTCTGAAACACTCTTTCTGTAGAAACTGCAATTGGACATGCTAAGCGCTAAGAGGCCTACATTGGGAAAAAGAATATCTTCAAATAAAAACTACACATATGCATTCTGTGAAACTTATTTCTGATCTGTAAATTCAGTTAACAGAGATAAACCATATTTTTGATTGAGCAGTTATGAAACACTCTTTTTGTAGAAAATGCAAGTGGAAATTCGGAGCGCTAAGAGGGTAATAGTGGAAAAAGGAATGTCTTCAAATATAAACTACACAGAATCATTCGGTGAAACTTCTTTCTGATCTGTGCATTCAGCTAACAGAGTTAAACCATACTTTTGATTGAGCAGATCTGAACACACTTTCTGTAGAAAATGCAACTGGACATTTGGAGCGCTAAGAGCGTAGTAGTGGAAAAAGGAATATATTCAAATATAAACTACACAGAAGCATTCTGTGAAACTTCTTTCTGATCTGAGCATTCAGCTAACAGAGTTAAACCATACTTTTGATTGAGCAGTTTTGAAACACTCTGTCTGTAGAAAATGCCACTGGACATTCGTAGCGCTAAGTGGGTAATAGTGGAAAAAATAATGTGTTCAAATATAAACTACACAGAAGCATTGTATGAAACTTCTTTCTGTTCTGTGCATTCAACTAACAGAGTTGAACCTTACTTTTGATTGAGCCGTTCTGAAACACTCTTTCTTTAGAAACTGCAATTGGACATTCTGAGCGCTAAGAGGCCTATATTGGGAAAAAGAATGTCTACAAATAAAAACTACACAGAAGAATTGTGTGAAACTTCTTTCTGTTCTGTTTGTTCAACTAAAAGAGTTGAACCTTAGTTTTGATTGAGCCGTTCTGAAACACTCTTTCTGTAGAAAATGCAAGTGGAGATTCGGAGCGCTAAGAGGGTAACAGTGGAAAAAGGAATGTCTCCAAATATAAACTACACAGAATCATTCTGTGAAACTTCTTTCTGATCTGTGCATTCAGCTAACAGAGTTAAACCATACTTTTGATTGAGCAGATCTGAACACTCTTTCTGTAGAAAATGCAACTGGACATTTGGAGCGCTAAGAGAGTAGTAGTGGAAAAAGGAATATATTCAAATATAAACTACACAGAAGCATTCTGTGAAACTTCTTTCTGATCTGAGCATTCAGCTAACAGAGTTAAACCATACTTTTGATTGAGCAGTTTTGAAACACTCTGTCTGTAGAAAATGCAACTGGACATTCGTAGCGCCAAGTGGCTAATAGTGGAAAAAAGAATATCTTCAAATATAACGTACACAGAAGCATTGTATGAAATAACTTTCTGTTCTGTGCATTCAACTAACAGAGTTGAACCTTCCTTTTGATTGAGCCTTTCTGAAACACTCTTTCTGTAGAAACTGCA
Organism: Symphalangus syndactylus; assembly: GCF_028878055.3. Lineage (NCBI taxonomy): Eukaryota > Metazoa > Chordata > Mammalia > Primates > Hylobatidae > Symphalangus > Symphalangus syndactylus. The sequence continues at coordinate 119,814,765 of NC_072437.2, forward strand.
ATTGGACATTCTGAGCGCTAAGAGGCCTCTATTGGGAAAAATAATATCTTCAAATAAAAACTACACAGAAGCATTGTGTGAAACTTATTTATGATATGTTCATTAAGCTAACAGAGTTAAACCATACTTTTGATTGCGCAGTTCTGAACACTCTTTCTGTAGAAAATGCAAGTGGACATTCGGAGCGCTAAGAGGGTAATAGTGGAGAAAGGAATATATTCAAATATAAACTACACAGTAGCATTCTGTGAAAATTCTTTCTGTTCTGTGCATTCAACTAACAGAGTTGAACCTTACTTTTGATTGAGCCGTTCTGAAACACTCTTTCTGTAGAAACTGCAATTGGACATGCTAAGCGCTAAGAGGCCTACATTGGGAAAAAGAATATCATCAAATAAAAACTACACAGATGCATTCTGTGAAACTTATTTCTGATCTGTAAATTCAGTTAACAGAGATAAAACATATTTTTGATTGAGCAGTTATGAAACACTCTTTTTGTAGAAAATGCACGTGGAGATTCGGAGCGCTAAGAGGGAAATAGTGGAAAAAGGAATGTCTTCAAATATAAACTACACAGAATCATTCGGTGAAACTTCTTTCTGATCTGTGCATTCAGCTAACAGAGTTAAACCATACTTTTGATTGAGCAGATCTGAACACTCTTTCTGTAGAAAATGCAACTGGACATTTGGAGCGCTAAGAGCGTAGTAGTGGAAAAAGGAATATATTCAAATATAAACTACACAGAAGCATTCTGTGAAACTTCTTTCTGATCTGAGCATTCAGCTAACAGAGTTAAACCATACTTTTGATTGAGCAGTTTTGAAACACTCTGTCTGTAGAAAATGCCACTGGACATTCGTAGCGCTAAGTGGGTAATAGTGGAAAAAAGAATATGTTCAAATATAAACTACACAGAAGCATTGTATGAAACTTCTTTCTGTTCTGTGCATTCAACTAACAGAGTTGAACCTTACTTTTGATTGACCCGTTCTGAAACACTCTTTCTGTAGAAACTGCAATTGGACATTCTGAGCGCTAAGAGGCCTATATTGGGAAAAATAATATCTTCAAATAAAAACTACACAGAAGAATTGTGTGAAACTTCTTTCTGTTCTGTTTGTTCAACTAAAAGAGTTGAACCTTAGTTTTGATTGAGCCGTTCTGAAACACTCTTTCTGTAGAAAATGCAAGTGGAGATTCGGAGCGCTAAGAGGGTAATAGTGGAAAAAGGAATGTCTCCAAATATAAACTACACAGAATCATTCTGTGAAACTTCTTTCTGATCTGTGCATTCAGCTAAGAGAGTAAAAGCATACTTTTGATTGAGCAGATCTGAACACTCTTTCTGTAGAAAATGCAACTGGACATTTGGAGCGCTAAGAGAGTAGTAGAGGAAAAAGGAATATATTCAAATATAAACTACACAGAAGCATTCTGTGAAACTTCTTTCTGAACTGAGCATTCAGCTAACAGAGTTAAACCATACTTTTGATTGAGCAGTTTTGAAACACTCTGTCTGTAGAAAATGCAACTGGACATTCGTAGCGCCAAGTCGGTAATAGTGGAAAAAAGAATATGTTCAAATATAAACTACACAAAAGCATTGTATGAAATTACTTTCTGTTCTGTGCATTCAACTAACAGAGTTGAACCTTACTTTTGATTGAGCCTTTCTGAAACACTCTTTCTGTAGAAAGTGCAATTGGACATTCTGAGCACTAAGAGGCCTATATTGGGAAAAATAATATCTTCAAATAAAAACTACACAGAAGCATTGTGTGAAACTTATTTCTGATATGTTCATTAAGCTAACAGAGTTAAACCATACTTTTGATTGCGCAGTTCTGAACACTCTTTCTGTAGAAAATGCAAGTGGACATTCGGAGCGCTAAGAGGGTAATAGTGGAGAAAGGAATATATTCAAATATAAACTACACAGTAGCATTCTGTGAAAATACTTTCTGTTCTGTGCATTCAACTAACAGAGTTGAACCTTACTTTTGATTGAGCCGTTCTGAAACACTCTTTCTGTAGAAACTGCAATTGGACATGCTAAGCGCTAAGAGGCCTACATAGGGAAAAAGAATATCTTCAAATAAAAACTACACAGATGCATTCTGTGAAACTTATTTCTGATCTGTAAATTCAGTTAACAGAGATAAAACATATTTTTGATTGAGCAGTTATGAAACACTCTTTTTGTAGAAAATGCAAGTGTAGATTCGGAGCGCTAAGAGGGTAATAGTGGAAAAAGGAATGTCTTCAAATATAAACTACACAGAATCATTCGGTGAAACCTCTTTCTGATCTGTGCATTCAGCTAACAGAGTTAAACCATACTTTTGATTGAGCAGATCTGAACACTCTTTCTGTAGAAAATGCAACTGGACATTTGGAGCGCTAAGAGCGTAGTAGTGGAAAAAGGTGTATATTCAAATATAAACTACACAGAAGCATTCTGTGAAACTTCTTTCTGATCTGAGCATTCAGCTAACAGAGTTAAACCATACTTTTGATTGAGCAGTTTTGAAACACTCTGTCTGTAGAAAATGCAACTGGACATTCGTAGCGCCAAGTGGGTAATAGTGGAAAAAAGAATAACTTCAAATATAAACTACACAGAAGCATTGTATGAAATTTCTTTCTGTTCTGTGCATTCAACTAACAGAGTTGAACCTTACTTTTGATTGAGCCTTTCTGAAACACTCTTTCTGTAGAAACTGCAATTGGACATTCTCAGCGCTAAGAGGCCTATATTGGGAAAAATAATATCTTCAAATAAAAACTACACAGAAGCATTGTGTGAAACTTATTTCCGATATGTTCATTAAGCTAACAGAGTTAAACCATACTTTTGATTGCGCAGTTCTGAACACTCTTTCTGTAGAAAATGCAAGTGGAGATTCGGAGCGCTAAGAGGGTAATAGTGGAGAAAGGAATATATTCATATATAAACTACACAGTAGCATTCTGTGAAAATTTTTTCTGTTCTGTGCATTCAACTAACAGAGTTGAACCTTACTTTTGATTGAGCCGTTCTGAAACACTCTTTCTGTAGAAACTGCAATTGGACATGCTAAGCGCTAAGAGGCCTACATAGGGAAAAAGAATATCTTCAAATAAAAACTACACAGATGCATTCTGTGAAACTTATTTCTGATCTGTAAATTCAGTTAACAGCGATAAAACATATTTTTGATTGAGCAGTTATGAAACACTCTTTTTGTAGAAAATGCAAGTGTAGATTCGGAGCGCTAAGAGGGTAATAGTGGAAAAAGGAATGTCTTCAAATATAAACTACAGAGAATCATTCGGTGAAACTTCTTTCTTATCTGTGCATTCAGCTAACAGAGTTAAACCATACTTTTGATTGAGCAGATCTGAACAATCTTTCTGTAGAAAATGCAACTGGACATTTGGAGCGCTAAGAGCGTAGTAGTGGAAAAAGGAATATATTCAAATATAAACTACACAGAAGCATTCTGTGAAACTTCTTTCTGATCTGAGCATTCAGCTAACAGAGTTAAACCATACTTTTGATTGAGCAGTTTTGAAACACTCTGTCTGTAGAAAATGCCACTGGACATTCGTAGCGCTAAGTGGGTAATAGTGGAAAAAAGAATATGTTCAAATATAAACTACACAGAAGCATTGTATGAAACTTCTTTCTGTTCTGTGCATTCAACTAACAGATTTGAACCTTACTTTTGATTGAGCCGTTCTGAAACACTCTTTCTGTAGAAACTGCAATTGGACATTCTGAGCGCTAAGAGGCCTATATTGGGAAAAAGAATGTCTACAAATAAAAACTACACAGAAGAATTGTGTGAAACTTCTTTCTGTTCTGTTTGTTCAACTAAAAGAGTTGAACCTTAGTTTTGATTGAGCCGCTCTGAAACACTCTTTCTGTAGAAAATGCAAGTGGAGATTCGGAACGCTAAGAGGGTAATAGTGGAAAAAGGAATGTCTCCAAATATAAACTACACAGAATAATTCTGTGAAACTTCTTTCTGATCTGTGCATTCAGCTAACAGAGTAAAACCATACTTTTGATTGAGCAGATCTGAACACTCTTTCTGTAGAAAATGTAACTGGACATTTGGAGCGCTAAGAGAGTAGTAGTGGAAAAAGGAATATATTCAAATATAAACTACACAGAAGCATTCTGTGAAACTTCTTTCTGATCTGAGCATTCAGCTAACAGAGTTAAACCATACATTTGATTGAGCAGTTTTGAAACACTCTGTCTGTAGAAAATGCAACTGGACATTCGTAGCGCCAAGTGGGTAATAGTGGAAAAAAGACTATCTTAAAATATAAACTACACAGAAGCATTGTATGAAATTTCTTTCTGTTCTGTGCATTCAACTAACAGAGTTGAACCTTACTTTTGATTGAGCCTTTCTGAAACACTCTTTCTGTAGAAACTGCAATTGGACATTCTCAGCGCTAAGAGGCCTATATTGGAAAAAATAATATCTTCAAATAAAAACTACACAGAAGCATTGTGTGAAACTTATTTCTGATATGTTCATTAAGCTAACAGAGTTAAACCATACTTTTGATTGCGCAGTTCTGAACACTCTTTCTGTAGAAAATGCAAGTGGACATTCCGAGCGCTAAGAGGGTAATAGTGGAGAAAGGAATATATTCAAATATAAACTACACAGTAGCATTCTGTGAAAATTCTTTCTGTTCTGTGCATTCAACTAACTGAGTTGAACCTTACTTTTGATTGAGCCGTTCTGAAACACTCTTTCTGTAAAAAATGCCATTGGACATGCTAAGCGCTAAGAGGCCTACATTGGGAAAAAGAATATCTTCAAATAAAAACTACTCAGATGCATTCTGTGAAACTTATTTCTGATCTGTAAATTCAGGTAACGGAGATAAAACATATTTTTGATTGAGCAGTTATGAAACACTCTTTTTGTAGAAAATGCAAGTGGAGATTCGGAGCGCTAAGAGGGTAATAGTGGAAAAAGGAATGTCTTCAAATATAAACTACAGAGAATCATTCGGTGAAACTTCCTTCTGATCTGTGCATTCAGCTAACAGAGTTAAACCATACTTTTGATTGAGCAGATCTGAACACTCTTTCTGTAGAAAATGCAACTGGACATTTGGAGCGCTAAGAGCGTAGTAGTGGAAAAAGGAATATATTCAAATATAAACTACACAGAAGCATTCTGTGAAACTTCTTTCTGATCTGAGCATTCAGCTAACAGAGTTAAACCATACTTTTGATTGAGCAGTTTTGAAACACTCTGTCTGTAGAAAATGCCACTGGACATTCGTAGCGCTAAGTGGGTAATAGTGGAAAAAAGAATATGTTCAAATATAAACTACACAGAAGCATTGTATGAAACTTCTTTCTGTTCTGTGCATTCAACTAACAGAGTTGAACCTTACTTTTGATTGAGCCGTTCTGAAACACTCTTTCTGTAGAAACTGCAATTGGACATTCTGAGCGCTAAGAGGCCTATATTGGGAAAAAGAATGTCTACAAATAAAAACTACACAGAAGAATTGTGTGAAACTTCTTTCTGTTCTGTTTGTTCAACTAAAAGAGTTGAACCTTAGTTTTGATTGAGCCGTTCTGAAACACTCTTTCTGTAGAAAATGCAAGTGGAGATTCGGAGCGCTAAGAGGGTAATAGTGGAAAAAGGAATGTCTCCAAATATAAACTACACAGAATCATTCTGTGAAACTTCTTTCTGATCTGTGCATTCAGCTAACAGAGTAAAAGCATACTTTTGATTGAGCAGATCTGAACACTCTTTCTGTAGAAAATGCAACTGGACATTTGGAGCGCTAAGAGAGTAGTAGTGGAAAAAGGAATATATTCAAATATAAACTACACAGAAGCATTCTGTGAAACTTCTTTCTGATCTGAGCATTCAGCTAACAGAGTTAAACCATACTTTTGATTGAGCAGTTTTGAAAAACTCTGTCTGTAGAAAATGCAACTGGACATTCGTAGCGCCAAGTCGGTAATAGTGGAAAAAAGAATATGTTCAAATATAAACTACACAGAAGAATTGTATGAAATTACTTTCTGTTCTGTGCATTCAACTAACAGAGTTGAACCTTACTTTTGATTGAGCCTTTCTGAAACACTCTTTCTGTAGAAACTGCAATTGGACATTCTGAGCGCTAAGAGGCCTATATTGGGAAAAATAATATCTTCAAATAAAAACTACACAGAAGCATTGTGTGAAACTTATTTCTGATATGTTCATTAAGCTAACAGAGTTAAACCATACTTTTGATTGCGCAGTTCTGAACACTCTTTCTGTAGAAAATGCAAGTGGACATTCGGAGCGCTAAGAGGGTAATAGTGGAGAAAGGAATATATTCAAATATAAACTACACAGTAGCATTCTGTGAAAATACTTTCTGTTCTGTGCATTCAACTAACAGAGTTGAACCTTACTTTTGATTGAGCCGTTCTGAAACACTCTTTCTGTAGAAACTGCAATTGGACCTGCTAAGCGCTAAGAGGCCTATATTGGGAAAAATAATATCTTCAAATAAAAACTACACAGAAGCATTGTGTGAAACTTATTTCTGATATGTTCATTAAGCTAACAGAGTTAAACCATACTTTTGATTGCGCAGTTCTGAACACTCTTTCTGTAGAAAATGCAAGTGGACATTCGGAGCGCTAAGAGGGTAATAGTGGAGAAAGGAATATATTCAAATATAAACTACACAGTAGCATTCTGTGAAAATTCTTTCTGTTCTGTGCATTCAACTAACTGAGTTGAACCTTACTTTTGATTGAGCCGTTCTGAAACACTCTTTCTGTAAAAAATGCAATTGGACATGTTAAGCGCTAAGAGGCCTACATTGGGAAAAAGAATATCTTCAAATAAAAACTACACAGATGCATTCTGTGAAACTTATTTCTGATCTGTAAATTCAGTTAACGGAGATAAAACAAATTTTTGATTGAGCAGTTATGAAACACTCTTTTTGTAGAAAATGCAAGTGGAGATTCGGAGCGCTAAGAGGGTAATAGTGGAAAAAGGAATGTCTTCAAATATAAACTACAGAGAATCATTCGGTGAAACTTCTTTCTGATCTGTGCATTCAGCTAACAGAGTTAAACCATACTTTTGATTGAGCAGATCTGAACACTCTTTCTGTAGAAAATGCAACTGGACATTTGGAGCGCTAAGAGCGTAGTAGTGGAAAAAGGAATATATTCAAATATAAACTACACAGAAGCATTCTGTGAAACTTCTTTCTGATCTGAGCATTCAGCTAACAGAGTTAAACCATACTTTTGATTGAGCAGTTTTGAAACACTCTGTCTGTAGAAAATGCCACTGGACATTCGTAGCGCTAAGTGGGTAATAGTGGAAAAAAGAATATGTTCAAATATAAACTACACAGAAGCATTGTATGAAATTACTTTCTGTTCTGTGCATTCAACTAACAGAGTTGAACCTTACTTTTGATTGAGCCGTTCTGAAACACTCTTTCTGTACAAACTGCAATTGGACATTCTGAGCGCTAAGAGGCCTATATTGGGAAAAAGAATGTCTACAAATAAAAACTACACAGAAGAATTGTGTGAAACTTCTTTCTGTTCTGTTTGTTCAACTAAAAGAGTTGAACCTTAGTTTTGATTGAGCCGCTCTGAAACACTCTTTCTGTAGAAAATGCAAGTGGAGATTCGGAACGCTAAGAGGGTAATAGTGGAAAAAGGAATGTCTCCAAATATAAACTACACAGAATAATTCTGTGAAACTTCTTTCTGATCTGTGCATTCAGCTAACAGAGTAAAACCATACTTTTGATTGAGCAGATCTGAACACTCTTTCTGTAGAAAATGTAACTGGACATTTGGAGCGCTAAGAGAGTAGTAGTGGAAAAAGGAATATATTCAAATATAAACTACACAGAAGCATTCTGTGAAACTTCTTTCTGATCTGAGCATTCAGCTAACAGAGTTAAACCATACATTTGATTGAGCAGTTTTGAAACACTCTGTCTGTAGAAAATGCAACTGGACATTCGTAGCGCCAAGTGGGTAATAGTGGAAAAAAGACTATCTTAAAATATAAACTACACAGAAGCATTGTATGAAATTTCTTTCTGTTCTGTGCATTCAACTAACAGAGTTGAACCTTACTTTTGATTGAGCCTTTCTGAAACACTCTTTCTGTAGAAACTGCAATTGGACATTCTCAGCGCTAAGAGGCCTATATTGGGAAAAATAATATCTTCAAATAAAAACTACACAGAAGCATTGTGTGAAACTTATTTCTGATATGTTCATTAAGCTAACAGAGTTAAACCATACTTTTGATTGCGCAGTTCTGAACACTCTTTCTGTAGAAAATGCAAGTGGAGATTCGGAGCGCTAAGAGGGTAATAGTGGAGAAAGGAATATATTCAAATATAAACTACACAGTAGCATTCTGTGAAAATTCTTTCTGTTCTGTGCATTCAACTAACAGAGTTGAACCTTACTTTTGATTGAGCCGTTCTGAAACACTCTTTCTGTAGAAACTGCAATTGGACATGCTAAGCGCTAAGAGGCCTACATAGGGAAAAAGAATATCTTCAAATAAAAACTACACAGATGCATTCTGTGAAACTTATTTCTGATCTGTAAATTCAGTTAACAGAGATAAAACATATTTTTGATTGAGCAGTTATGAAAAACTCTTTTTGTAGAAAATGCAAGTGTAGATTCGGAGCGCTAAGAGGGTAATAGTGGAAATAGGAATGTCTTCAAATATAAACTACACAGAATCATTCGGTGAAACTTCTTTCTGATCTGTGCATTCAGCTAACAGAGTTAAACCATACTTTTGATTGAGCAGATCTGAACACTCTTTCTGTAGAAAATGCAACTGGACATTTGGAGCGCTAAGAGCGTAGTAGTGGAAAAAGGAGTATATTCAAATATAAACTACACAGAAGCATTCTGTGAAACTTCTTTCTGATCTGAGCATTCAGCTAACAGAGTTAAACCATACTTTTGATTGAGCAGTTTTGAAACACTCTGTCTGTAGAAAATGCAACTGGACATTCGTAGCGCTAAGTGGGTAATAGTGGAAAAAAGAATATGTTCAAATATAAACTACACAGAAGCATTGTATGAAACTTCTTTCTGTTCTGTGCATTCAACTAACAGAGTTGAACCTTACTTTTGATTGAGCCGTTCTGAAACACTCTTTCTGTAGAAACTGCAATTGGACATTCTGAGCGCTAAGAGGCCTATATTGGGAAAAGGAATGTCTACAAATAAAAACTACACAGAAGAATTGTGTGAAACTTCTTTCTGTTCTGTTTGTTCAACTAAAAGAGTTGAACCTTAGTTTTGATTGAGCCGTTCTGAAACACTCTTTCTGTAGAAAATGCAAGTGGAGATTCGGAGCGCTAAGAGGGTAATAGTGGAAAAAGGAATGTCTCCAAATATAAACTACACAGAATCATTCTGTGAAACTTCTTTCTGATCTGTGCATTCAGCTAACAGAGTTAAACCATACTTTTCATTGAGCAGATCTGAACACTCTTTCTGTAGAAAATGCAACTGGACATTTGGAGCGCTAAGAGAGTAGTAGTGGAAAAAGGAATATATTCAAATATAAACTACACAGAAGCATTCTGTGAAACTTCTTTCTGATCTGAGCATTCAGCTAACAGAGTTAAACCATACTTTTGATTGAGCAGTTTTGAAACACTCTGTCTGTAGAAAATGCAACTGGACATTCGTAGCGCCAAGTGGGTAATAGTGGAAAAAAGAATATGTTCAAATATAAACTACACAGAAGCATTGTATGAAATTTCTTTCTGTTCTGTGCATTCAACTAACAGAGTTGAACCTTGCTTTTGATTGAGCCTTTCTGAAACACTCTTTCTGTAGAAACTGCAATTGGACATTCTGAGCGCTAAGAGGCCTATATTGGAAAAAATAATATCTTCAAATAAAAACTACACAGAAGCATTGTGTGAAACTTATTTCTGATATGTTCATTAAGCTAACAGAGTTAAACCATACTTTTGATTGCGCAGTTCTGAACACTCTTTCTGTAGAAAATGCAAGTGGACATTCCGAGCGCTAAGAGGGTAATAGTGGAGAAAGGAATATATTCAAATATAAACTACACAGTAGCATTCTGTGAAAATTCTTTCTGTTCTGTGCATTCAACTAACTGAGTTGAACCTTACTTTTGATTGAGCCGTTCTGAAACACTCTTTCTGTAAAAAATGCCATTGGACATGCTAAGCGCTTAGAGGCCTACATTGGGAAAAAGAATATCTTCAAATAAAAACTACTCAGATGCATTCTGTGAAACTTATTTCTGATCTGTAAATTCAGGTAACGGAGATAAAACATATTTTTGATTGAGCAGTTATGAAACACTCTTTTTGTAGAAAATGCAAGTGGAGATTCGGAGCGCTAAGAGGGTAATAGTGGAAAAAGGAATGTCTTCAAATATAAACTACAGAGAATCATTCGGTGAAACTTCCTTCTGATCTGTGCATTCAGCTAACAGAGTTAAACCATACTTTTGATTGAGCAGATCTGAACACTCTTTCTGTAGAAAATGCAACTGGACATTTGGAGCGCTAAGAGCGTAGTAGTGGAAAAAGGAATATATTCAAATATAAACTACACAGAAGCATTCTGTGAAACTTCTTTCTGATCTGAGCATTCAGCTAACAGAGTTAAACCATACTTTTGATTGAGCAGTTTTGAAACACTCTGTCTGTAGAAAATGCCACTGGACATTCGTAGCGCTAAGTGGGTAATAGTGGAAAACAGAATATGTTCAAATATAAACTACACAGAAGCATTGTATGAAACTTCTTTCTGTTCTGTGCATTCAACTAACAGAGTTGAACCTTACTTTTGATTGAGCCGTTCTGAAACACTCTTTCTGTAGAAACTGCAATTGGACATTCTGAGCGCTAAGAGGCCTATATTGGGAAAAAGAATGTCTACAAATAAAAACTACACAGAAGAATTGTGTGAAACTTCTTTCTGTTCTGTTTGTTCAACTAAAAGAGTTGAACCTTAGTTTTGATTGAGCCGTTCTGAAACACTCTTTCTGTAGAAAATGCAAGTGGAGATTCGGAGCGCTAAGAGGGTAATAGTGGAAAAAGGAATGTCTCCAAATATAAACTACACAGAATCATTCTGTGAAACTTCTTTCTGATCTGTGCATTCAGCTAACAGAGTAAAAGCATACTTTTGATTGAGCAGATCTGAACACTCTTTCTGTAGAAAATGCAACTGGACATTTGGAGCGCTAAGAGAGTAGTAGTGGAAAAAGGAATATATTCAAATATAAACTACACAGAAGCATTCTGTGAAACTTCTTTCTGATCTGAGCATTCAGCTAACAGAGTTAAACCATACTTTTGATTGAGCAGTTTTGAAAAACTCTGTCTGTAGAAAATGCAACTGGACATTCGTAGCGCCAAGTCGGTAATAGTGGAAAAAAGAATATGTTCAAATATAAACTACACAGAAGAATTGTATGAAATTACTTTCTGTTCTGTGCATTCAACTAACAGAGTTGAACCTTACTTTTGATTGAGCCTTTCTGAAACACTCTTTCTGTAGAAACTGCAATTGGACATTCTGAGCGCTAAGAGGCCTATATTGGGAAAAATAATATCTTCAAATAAAAACTACACAGAAGCATTGTGTGAAACTTATTTCTGATATGTTCATTAAGCTAACAGAGTTAAACCATACTTTTGATTGCGCAGTTCTGAACACTCTTTCTGTAGAAAATGCAAGTGGACATTCGGAGCGCTAAGAGGGTAATAGTGGAGAAAGGAATATATTCAAATATAAACTACACAGTAGCATTCTGTGAAAATACTTTCTGTTCTGTGCATTCAACTAACAGAGTTGAACCTTACTTTTGATTGAGCCGTTCTGAAACACTCTTTCTGTAGAAACTGCAATTGGACCTGCTAAGCGCTAAGAGGCCTATATTGGGAAAAATAATATCTTCAAATAAAAACTACACAGAAGCATTGTGTGAAACTTATTTCTGATATGTTCATTAAGCTAACAGAGTTAAACCATACTTTTGATTGCGCAGTTCTGAACACTCTTTCTGTAGAAAATGCAAGTGGACATTCGGAGCGCTAAGAGGGTAATAGTGGAGAAAGGAATATATTCAAATATAAACTACACAGTAGCATTCTGTGAAAATTCTTTCTGTTCTGTGCATTCAACTAACTGAGTTGAACCTTACTTTTGATTGAGCCGTTCTGAAACACTCTTTCTGTAAAAAATGCAATTGGACATGTTAAGCGCTAAGAGGCCTACATTGGGAAAAAGAATATCTTCAAATAAAAACTACACAGATGCATTCTGTGAAACTTATTTCTGATCTGTAAATTCAGTTAACGGAGATAAAACAAATTTTTGATTGAGCAGTTATGAAACACTCTTTTTGTAGAAAATGCAAGTGGAGATTCGGAGCGCTAAGAGGGTAATAGTGGAAAAAGGAATGTCTTCAAATATAAACTACAGAGAATCATTCGGTGAAACTTCTTTCTGATCTGTGCATTCAGCTAACAGAGTTAAACCATACTTTTGATTGAGCAGATCTGAACACTCTTTCTGTAGAAAATGCAACTGGACATTTGGAGCGCTAAGAGCGTAGTAGTGGAAAAAGGAATATATTCAAATATAAACTACACAGAAGCATTCTGTGAAACTTCTTTCTGATCTGAGCATTCAGCTAACAGAGTTAAACCATACTTTTGATTGAGCAGTTTTGAAACACTCTGTCTGTAGAAAATGCCACTGGACATTCGTAGCGCTAAGTGGGTAATAGTGGAAAAAAGAATATGTTCAAATATAAACTACACAGAAGCATTGTATGAAATTACTTTCTGTTCTGTGCATTCAACTAACAGAGTTGAACCTTACTTTTGATTGAGCCGTTCTGAAACACTCTTTCTGTACAAACTGCAATTGGACATTCTGAGCGCTAAGAGGCCTATATTGGGAAAAAGAATGTCTACAAATAAAAACTACACAGAAGAATTGTGTGAAACTTCTTTCTGTTCTGTTTGTTCAACTAAAAGAGTTGAACCTTAGTTTTGATTGAGCCGTTCTGAAACACTCTTTCTGTAGAAAATGCAAGTGGAGATTCGGAGCGCTAAGAGGGTAATAGTGGAAAAAGGAATGTCTCCAAATATAAACTACACAGAATCATTCTGTGAAACTTCTTTCTGATCTGTGCATTCACCTAACAGAGTAAAAGCATACTTTTGATTGAGCAGATCTGAACACTCTTTCTGTAGAAAATGCAACTGGACATTTGGAGCGCTAAGAGAGTAGTAGTGGAAAAAGGAATATATTCAAATATAAACTACACAGAAGCATTCTGTGAAACTTCTTTCTGATCTGAGCATTCAGCTAACAGAGTTAAACCATACTTTTGATTGAGCAGTTTTGAAAAACTCTGTCTGTAGAAAATGCAACTGGACATTCGTAGCGCCAAGTCGGTAATAGTGGAAAAAAGAATATGTTCAAATATAAACTACACAGAAGAATTGTATGAAATTACTTTCTGTTCTGTGCATTCAACTAACAGAGTTGAACCTTACTTTTGATTGAGCCTTTCTGAAACACTCTTTCTGTAGAAACTGCAATTGGACATTCTGAGCGCTAAGAGGCCTATATTGGGAAAAATAATATCTTCAAATAAAAACTACACAGAAGCATTGTGTGAAACTTATTTCTGATATGTTCATTAAGCTAACAGAGTTAAACCATACTTTTGATTGCGCAGTTCTGAACACTCTTTCTGTAGAAAATGCAAGTGGACATTCGGAGCGCTAAGAGGGTAATAGTGGAGAAAGGAATATATTCAAATATAAACTACACAGTAGCATTCTGTGAAAATACTTTCTGTTCTGTGCATTCAACTAACAGAGTTGAACCTTACTTTTGATTGAGCCGTTCTGAAACACTCTTTCTGTAGAAACTGCAATTGGACCTGCTAAGCGCTAAGAGGCCTATATTGGGAAAAATAATATCTTCAAATAAAAACTACACAGAAGCATTGTGTGAAACTTATTTCTGATATGTTCATTAAGCTAACAGAGTTAAACCATACTTTTGATTGCGCAGTTCTGAACACTCTTTCTGTAGAAAATGCAAGTGGACATTCGGAGCGCTAAGAGGGTAATAGTGGAGAAAGGAATATATTCAAATATAAACTACACAGTAGCATTCTGTGAAAATTCTTTCTGTTCTGTGCATTCAACTAACTGAGTTGAACCTTACTTTTGATTGAGCCGTTCTGAAACACTCTTTCTGTAAAAAATGCAATTGGACATGTTAAGCGCTAAGAGGCCTACATTGGGAAAAAGAATATCTTCAAATAAAAACTACACAGATGCATTCTGTGAAACTTATTTCTGATCTGTAAATTCAGTTAACGGAGATAAAACAAATTTTTGATTGAGCAGTTATGAAACACTCTTTTTGTAGAAAATGCAAGTGGAGATTCGGAGCGCTAAGAGGGTAATAGTGGAAAAAGGAATGTCTTCAAATATAAACTACAGAGAATCATTCGGTGAAACTTCTTTCTGATCTGTGCATTCAGCTAACAGAGTTAAACCATACATTTGATTGAGCAGATCTGAACACTCTTTCTGTAGAAAATGCAACTGGACATTTGGAGCGCTAAGAGCGTAGTAGTGGAAAAAGGAATATATTCAAATATAAACTACACAGAAGCATTCTGTGAAACTTCTTTCTGATCTGAGCATTCAGCTAACAGAGTTAAACCATACTTTTGATTGAGCAGTTTTGAAACACTCTGTCTGTAGAAAATGCCACTGGACATTCGTAGCGCTAAGTGGGTAATAGTGGAAAAAAGAATATGTTCAAATATAAACTACACAGAAGCATTGTATGAAATTACTTTCTGTTCTGTGCATTCAACTAACAGAGTTGAACCTTACTTTTGATTGAGCCGTTCTGAAACACTCTTTCTGTACAAACTGCAATTGGACATTCTGAGCGCTAAGAGGCCTATATTGGGAAAAAGAATGTCTACAAATAAAAACTACACAGAAGAATTGTGTGAAACTTCTTTCTGTTCTGTTTGTTCAACTAAAAGAGTTGAACCTTAGTTTTGATTGAGCCGTTCTGAAACACTCTTTCTGTAGAAAATGCAAGTGGAGATTCGGAGCGCTAAGAGGGTAACAGTGGAAAAAGGAATGTCTCCAAATATAAACAACACAGAATCATTCTGTGAAACTTCTTTCTGATCTGTGCATTCAGCTAACAGATTTAAACCATACTTTTGATTGAGCAGATCTGAACACTCTTTCTGTAGAAAATGCAACTGGACATTTGGAGCGCTAAGAGAGTAGTAGTGGAAAAAGGAATATATTCAAATATAAACTACACAGAAGCATTCTGTGAAACTTCTTTCTGATCTGAGCATTCAGCTAACAGAGTTAAACCATACTTTTGATTGAGCAGTTTTGAAACACTCTGTCTGTAGAAAATGCAACTGGACATTCGTAGAGCCAAGTGGGTAATAGTGGAAAAAAGAATATCTTCAAATATAACCTACACAGAAGCATTGTATGAAATACCTTTCTGTTCTGTGCATTCAACTAACAGAGTTGAACCTTCCTTTTGATTGAGCCTTTCTGAAACACTCTCTCTGTAGAAACTGCAATTGGACATTCTGAGCGCTAAGAGGCCTGTATTGGGAAAAATAATATCTTCAAATAAAAACTACACAGAAGCATTGTGTGAAACTTATTTATGATATGTTCATTAAGCTAACAGAGTTAAACCATACTTTTGATTGCGCAGTTCTGAACACTCTTTCTGTAGAAAATGCAAGTGGACATTCGGAGCGCTAAGAGGGTAATAGTGGAGAAAGGAATATATTCAAATATAAACTACACAGTAGCATTCTGTGAAAATTCTTTCTGTTCTGCGCATTCAACTAACAGAGTTGAACCTTACTTTTGATTGAGCCGTTCTGAAACACTCTTTCTTTAGAAACTGCAATTGGACATGCTAAGCGCTAAGAGGCCTACATTGGGAAAAAGAATATCTTCAAATAAAAACTACACAGATGCATTCTGTGAAACTTATTTCTGATCTGTAAATTCAGTTAACGGAGATAAAACATATTTTTGATTGAGCAGTTATGAAACACTCTTTTTGTAGAAAATGCAAGTGGAGATTCGGAGCGCTAAGAGGGTAATAGTGGAAAAAGGAATGTCTTCAAATATAAACTACAGAGAATCATTCGGTGAAACTTCTTTCTGATCTGTGCATTCAGCTAACAGAGTTAAACCATACTTTTGATTGAGCAGATCTGAACACTCTTTCTGTAGAAAATGCAACTGGACATTTGGAGCGCTAAGAGCGTAGTAGTGGAAAAAGGAATATATTCAAATATAAACTACACAGAAGCATTCTGTGAAACTTCTTTCTGATCTGAGCATTCAGCTAACAGAGTTAAACCATACTTTTGATTGAGCAGTTTTGAAACACTCTGTCTGTAGAAAATGCCACTGGACATTCGTAGCGCTAAGTGGGTAATAGTGGAAAAAAGAATATGTTCAAATATAAACTACACAGAAGCATTGTATGAAACTTCTTTCTGTTCTGTGCATTCAACTAACAGAGTTGAACCTTACTTTTGATTGAGCCGTTCTGAAACACTCTTTCTGTAGAAACTGCAATTGGACATTCTGAGCGCTAAGAGGCCTATATTGGGAAAAAGAATGTCTACAAATAAAAACTACACAGAAGAATTGTGTGAAACTTCTTTCTGTTCTGTTTGTTCAACTAAAAGAGTTGAACCTTAGTTTTGATTGAGCCGTTCTGAAACACTCTTTCTGTAGAAAATGCAAGTGGAGATTCGGAGCGCTAAGAGGGTAATAGTGGAAAAAGGAATGTCTCCAAATATAAACTACACAGAATCATTCTGTGAAACTTCTTTCTGATCTGTGCATTCAGCTAACAGAGTAAAAGCATACTTTTGATTGAGCAGATCTGAACACTCTTTCTGTAGAAAATGCAACTGGACATTTGGAGCGCTAAGAGAGTAGTAGTGGAAAAAGGAATATATTCAAATATAAACTACACAGAAGCATTCTGTGAAACTTCTTTCTGATCTGAGCATTCAGCTAACAGAGTTAAACCATACTTTTGATTGAGCAGTTTTGAAAAACTCTGTCTGTAGAAAATGCAACTGGACATTCGTAGCGCCAAGTCGGTAATAGTGGAAAAAAGAATATGTTCAAATATAAACTACACAGAAGCATTGTATGAAATTACTTTCTGTTCTGTGCATTCAACTAACAGAGTTGAACCTTACTTTTGATTGAGCCTTTCTGAAACACTCTTTCTGTAGAAACTGCAATTGGACATTCTGAGCGCTAAGAGGCCTATATTGGGAAAAATAATATCTTCAAATAAAAACTACACAGAAGCATTGTGTGAAACTTATTTCTGATATGTTCATTAAGCTAACAGAGTTAAACCATACTTTTGATTGCGCAGTTCTGAACACTCTTTCTGTAGAAAATGCAAGTGGACATTCGGAGCGCTAAGAGGGTAATAGTGGAGAAAGGAATATATTCAAATATAAACTACACAGTAGCATTCTGTGAAAATACTTTCTGTTCTGTGCATTCAACTAACAGAGTTGAACCTTACTTTTGATTGAGCCGTTCTGAAACACTCTTTCTGTAGAAACTGCAATTGGACCTGCTAAGCGCTAAGAGGCCTATATTGGGAAAAATAATATCTTCAAATAAAAACTACACAGAAGCATTGTGTGAAACTTATTTCTGATATGTTCATTAAGCTAACAGAGTTAAACCATACTTTTGATTGCGCAGTTCTGAACACTCTTTCTGTAGAAAATGCAAGTGGACATTCGGAGCGCTAAGAGGGTAATAGTGGAGAAAGGAATATATTCAAATATAAACTACACAGTAGCATTCTGTGAAAATTCTTTCTGTTCTGTGCATTCAACTAACTGAGTTGAACCTTACTTTTGATTGAGCCGTTCTGAAACACTCTTTCTGTAAAAAATGCAATTGGACATGTTAAGCGCTAAGAGGCCTACATTGGGAAAAAGAATATCTTCAAATAAAAACTACACAGATGCATTCTGTGAAACTTATTTCTGATCTGTAAATTCAGTTAACGGAGATAAAACAAATTTTTGATTGAGCAGTTATGAAACACTCTTTTTGTAGAAAATGCAAGTGGAGATTCGGAGCGCTAAGAGGGTAATAGTGGAAAAAGGAATGTCTTCAAATATAAACTACAGAGAATCATTCGGTGAAACTTCTTTCTGATCTGTGCATTCAGCTAACAGAGTTAAACCATACTTTTGATTGAGCAGATCTGAACACTCTTTCTGTAGAAAATGCAACTGGACATTTGGAGCGCTAAGAGCGTAGTAGTGGAAAAAGGAATATATTCAAATATAAACTACACAGAAGCATTCTGTGAAACTTCTTTCTGATCTGAGCATTCAGCTAACAGAGTTAAACCATACTTTTGATTGAGCAGTTTTGAAACACTCTGTCTGTAGAAAATGCCACTGGACATTCGTAGCGCTAAGTGGGTAATAGTGGAAAAAAGAATATGTTCAAATATAAACTACACAGAAGCATTGTATGAAATTACTTTCTGTTCTGTGCATTCAACTAACAGAGTTGAACCTTACTTTTGATTGAGCCTTTCTGAAACACTCTTTCTGTACAAACTGCAATTGGACATTCTGAGCGCTAAGAGGCCTATATTGGGAAAAAGAATGTCTACAAATAAAAACTACACAGAAGAATTGTGTGAAACTTCTTTCTGTTCTGTTTGTTCAACTAAAAGAGTTGAACCTTAGTTTTGATTGAGCCGTTCTGAAACACTCTTTCTGTAGAAAATGCAAGTGGAGATTCGGAGCGCTAAGAGGGTAACAGTGGAAAAAGGAATGTCTCCAAATATAAACAACACAGAATCATTCTGTGAAACTTCTTTCTGATCTGTGCATTCAGCTAACAGATTTAAACCATACTTTTGATTGAGCAGATCTGAACACTCTTTCTGTAGAAAATGCAACTGGACATTTGGAGCGCTAAGAGAGTAGTAGTGGAAAAAGGAATATATTCAAATATAAACTACACAGAAGCATTCTGTGAAACTTCTTTCTGATCTGAGAATTCAGCTAACAGAGTTAAACCATACTTTTGATTGAGCAGTTTTGAAACACTCTGTCTGTAGAAAATGCAACTGGACATTCGTAGCGCCAAGTGGGTAATAGTGGAAAAAAGAATATCTTCAAATATAACCTACACAGAAGCATTGTATGAAATACCTTTCTGTTCTGTGCATTCAACTAACAGAGTTGAACCTTCCTTTTGATTGAGCCTTTCTGAAACACTCTCTCTGTAGAAACTGCAATTGGACATTCTGAGCGCTAAGAGGCCTCTATTGGGAAAAATAATATCTTCAAATAAAAACTACACAGAAGCATTGTGTGAAACTTATTTATGATATGTTCATTAAGCTAACAGAGTTAAACCATACTTTTGATTGCGCAGTTCTGAACACTCTTTCTGTAGAAAATGCAAGTGGACATTCGGAGCGCTAAGAGGGTAATAGTGGAAAAAGGAATGTCTCCAAATATAAACTACACAGAATCATTCTGTGAAACTTCTTTCTGATCTGTGCATTCAGCTAACAGAGTTAAACCATACTTTTGATTGAGCAGATCTGAACACTCTTTCTGTAGAAAATGCAACTGGACATTTGGAGCGCTAAGAGAGTAGTAGAGGAAAAAGGAATATATTCAAATATAAACTACACAGAAGCATTCTGTGAAACTTCTTTCTGAACTGAGCATTCAGCTAACAGAGTTAAACCATACTTTTGATTGAGCAGTTTTGAAACACTCTGTCTGTAGAAAATGCAACTGGACATTCGTAGCGCCAAGTCGGTAATAGTGGAAAAAAGAATATGTTCAAATATAAACTACACAAAAGCATTGTATGAAATTACTTTCTGTTCTGTGCATTCAACTAACAGAGTTGAACCTTACTTTTGATTGAGCCTTTCTGAAACACTCTTTCTGTAGAAAGTGCAATTGGACATTCTGAGCGCTAAGAGGCCTATATTGGGAAAAATAATATCTTCAAATAAAAACTACACAGAAGCATTGTGTGAAACTTATTTCTGATATGTTCATTAAGCTAACAGAGTTAAACCATACTTTTGATTGCGCAGTTCTGAACACTCTTTCTGTAGAAAATGCAAGTGGACATTCGGAGCGCTAAGAGGGTAATAGTGGAGAAAGGAATATATTCAAATATAAACTACACAGTAGCATTCTGTGAAAATACTTTCTGTTCTGTGCATTCAACTAACAGAGTTGAACCTTACTTTTGATTGAGCCGTTCTGAAACACTCTTTCTGTAGAAACTGCAATTGGACATTCTGAGCGCTAAGAGGCCTACATTGGGAAAAAGAATATCTTCAAATAAAAACTACACAGATGCATTCTGTGAAACTTATTTCTGATCTGTAAATTCAGTTAACAGAGATAAAACATATTTTTGATTGAGCAGTTATGAAACACTCTTTTTGTGGAAAATGCAAGTGGAGATTCGGAGCGCTAAGAGGGAAATAGTGGAAAAAGGAATGTCTTCAAATATAAACTACACAGAATAATTCGGTGAAACTTCTTTCTGATCTGTGCATTCAGCTAACAGAGTTAAACCATACTTTTGATTGAGCAGATCTGAACACTCTTTCTGTAGAAAATGCAACTGGACATTTGGAGCGCTAAGAGCGTAGTAGTGGAAAAAGGAATATATTCAAATATAAACTACACAGAAGCATTCTGTGAAACTTCTTTCTGATCTGAGCATTCAGCTAACAGAGTTAAACCATACTTTTGATTGAGCAGTTTTGAAACACTCTGTCTGTAGAAAATGCCACTGGACATTCGTAGCGCTAAGTGGGTAATAGTGGAAAAAAGAATATGTTCAAATATAAACTACACAGAAGCATTGTATGAAACTTCTTTCTGTTCTGTGCATTCAACTAACAGAGTTGAACCTTACTTTTGATTGAGCCGTTCTGAAACACTCTTTCTGTAGAAACTGCAATTGGACATTCTGAGCGCTAAGAGGCCTATATTGGGAAAAAGAATGTCTACAAATAAAAACTACACAGAAGAATTGTGTGAAAATTCTTTCTGTTCTGTTTGTTCAACTAAAAGAGTTGAACCTTAGTTTTGATTGAGCCGTTCTGAAACACTCTTTCTGTAGAAAATGCAAGTGGAGATTCGGAGCGCTAAGAGGGTAATAGTGGAAAAAGGAATGTCTCCAAATATAAACTACACAGAATCATTCTGTGAAACTTCTTTCTGATCTGTGCATTCAGCTAACAGAGTAAAAGCATAGTTTTGATTGAGCAGATCTGAACACTCTTTCTGTAGAAAATGCAACTGGACATTTGGAGCGCTAAGAGAGTAGTAGAGGAAAAAGGAATATATTCAAATATAAACTACACTGAAGCATTCTGTGAAACTTCTTTCTGATCTGAGCATTCAGCTAACAGAGTTAAACCATACTTTTGATTGAGCAGTTTTGAAACACTCTGTCTGTAGAAAATGCAACTGGACATTCATAGCGCCAAGTCGGTAATAATGGAAAAAAGAATATGTTCAAATATAAACTACACAAAAGCATTGTATGAAATTACTTTCTGTTCTGTGCATTCAACTAACAGAGTTGAACCTTACTTTTGATTGAGCCTTTCTGAAACACTCTTTCTGTAAAAAGTGCAATTGGACATTCTGAGCGCTAAGTGGCCTATATTGGGAAAAATAATATCTTCAAATAAAAACTACACAGAAGCATTGTGTGAAACTTATTTCTGATATGTTCATTAAGCTAACAGAGTTAAACCATACTTTTGATTGCGCAGTTCTGAACACTCTTTCTGTAGAAAATGCAAGTGGACATTCGGAGCGCTAAGAGGGTAATAGTGGAGAAAGGAATATATTCAAATATAAACTACACAGTAGCATTCTGTGAAAATACTTTCTGTTCTGTGCATTCAACTAACAGAGTTGAACCTTACTTTTGATTGAGCCGTTCTGAAACACTCTTTGTGTAGAAACTGCAATTGGACATGCTAAGCGCTAAGGGGCCTACATTGGGAAAAAGAATATCTTCAAATAAAAACTACACAGATGCATTCTGTGAAACTTATTTCTGATCTGTAAATTCAGTTAACAGAGATAAAACATATTTTTGATTGAGCAGTTATGAAACACTCTTTTTGTAGAAAATGCAAGTGGAGATTCGGAGCGCTAAGTGGGTAATAGTGGAAAAAGGAATGTCTTCAAATATAAACTACACAGAATCATTCGGTGAAACCTCTTTCTGATCTGTGCATTCAGCTAACAGAGTTAAACCATACTTTTGATTGAGCAGATCTGAACACACTTTCTGTAGAAAATGCAACTGGACATTTGGAGCGCTAAGAGCGTAGTAGTGGAAAAAGGAATATATTCAAATATAAACTACACAGAAGCATTCTGTGAAACTTCTTTCTGATCTGAGCATTCAGCTAACAGAGTTAAACCATACTTTTGATTGAGCAGTTTTGAAACACTCTGTCTGTAGAAAATGCCACTGGACATTCGTAGCGCTAAGTGGGTAATAGTGGAAAAAATAATGTGTTCAAATATAAACTACACAGAAGCATTGTATGAAACTTCTTTCTGTTCTGTGCATTCAACTAACAGAGTTGAACCTTACTTTTGATTGAGCCGTTCTGAAACACTCTTTCTGTAGAAACTGCAATTGGACATTCTGAGCGCTAAGAAGCCTATATTGGGAAAAAGAATGTCTACAAATAAAAACTACACAGAAGAATTGTGTGAAACTTCTTTCTGTTCTGTTTGTTCAACTAAAAGAGTTGAACCTTAGTTTTGATTGAGCCGTTCTGAAACACTCTTTCTGTAGAAAATGCAAGTGGAGATTCGGAGCGCTAAGAGGGTAACAGTGGAAAAAGGAATGTCTCCAAATATAAACTACACAGAATCATTCTGTGAAACTTCTTTCTGATCTGAGCATTCAGCTAACAGAGTTAAACCATACTTTTGATTGAGCAGTTTTGAAACACTCTGTCTGTAGAAAATGCAACTGGACATTCGTAGCGCCAAGTGGGTAATAGTGGAAAAAAGAATATCTTCAAATATAACCTACACAGAAGCATTGTATGAAATTTCTTTCTGTTCTGTGCATTCAACTAACAGAGTTGAAACTTCCTTTTGATTGAGCCTTTCTGAAACACTCTTTCTGTAGAAACTGCAATTGGACATTCTGAGCGCTAAGAGGCCTCTATTGGGAAAAAAAATATCTTCAAATAAAAACTACACAGAAGCATTGTGTGAAACTTATTTATGATATGTTCATTAAGCTAACAGAGTTAAACCATAGTTTTGATTGCGCAGTTCTGAACACTCTTTCTGTAGAAAATGCAAGTGGACATTCGGAGCGCTAAGAGGGTAATAGTGGAGAAAGGAATATATTCTAATATAAACTACACAGTAGCATTTTGTGAAAATTCTTTCTGTTCTGTGCATTCAACTAACAGAGTTGAACCTTACTTTTGATTGAGCCGTTCTGAAACACTCTTTCTGTAGAAACTGCAATTGGACATGCTAAGCGCTAAGAGGCCTACATTGGGAAAAAGAATATCATCAAATAAAAACTACACAGATGCATTCTGTGAAACTTATTTCTGATCTGTAAATTCAGTTAACAGAGATAAAACATATTTTTGATTGAGCAGTTATGAAACACTCTTTTTGTAGAAAATGCAAGTGGAGATTCGGAGCGCTAAGAGGGAAATAGTGGAAAAAGGAATGTCTTCAAATATAAACTACACAGAATCATTCGGTGAAACTTCTTTCTGATCTGTGCATTCAGCTAACAGAGTTAAACCATACTTTTGATTGAGCAGATCTGAACACTCCTTCTGTAGAAAATGCAACTGGACATTTGGAGCGCTAAGAGCGTAGTAGTGGAAAAAGGAATATATTCAAATATAAACTACACAGAAGCATTCTGTGAAACTTCTTTCTGATCTGAGCATTCAGCTAACAGAGTTAAACCATACTATTGATTGAGCAGTTTTGAAACACTCTGTCTGTAGAAAATGCCACTGGACATTCGTAGCGCTAAGTGGGTAATAGTGGAAAAAAGAATATGTTCAAATATAAACTACACAGAAGCATTGTATGAAACTTCTTTCTGTTCTGTGCATTCAACTAACAGAGTTGAACCTTACTTTTGATTGAGCCGTTCTGAAACACTCTTTCTGTAGAAACTGCAATTGGACATGCTAAGCGCTAAGAGGCCTACATTGGGAAAAAGAATATCTTCAAATAAAAACTACACAGATGCATTCTGTGAAACTTATTTCTGATCTGTAAATTCAGTTAACAGAGATAAAACATATTTTTGATTGAGCAGTTATGAAACACTCTTTTTGTAGAAAATGCAAGTGGAGATTCGGAGCGCTAATAGGGAAATAGTGGAAAAAGGAATGTCTTCAAATATAAACTACACAGAATCATTCGGTGAAACTTCTTTCTGATCTGTGCATTCAGCTAACAGAGTTAAACCATACTTTTGATTGAGCAGATCTGAACACTCTTTCTGTAGAAAATGCAACTGGACATTTGGAGCGATAAGAGCGTAGTAGTGGAAAAAGGAATATATTCAAATATAAACTACACAGAAGCATTCTGTGAAACTTCTTTCTGATCTGAGCATTCAGCTAACAGAGTTAAACCATACTTTTGATTGAGCAGTTTTGAAACACTCTGTCTGTAGAAAATGCCACTGGACATTCGTAGCGCTAAGTGGGTAATAGTGGAAAAAAGAATATGTTCAAATATAAACTACACAGAAGCATTGTATGAAACTTCTTTCTGTTCTGTGCATTCAACTAACAGAGTTGAACCTTACTTTTGATTGAGCCATTCTTAAACACTCTTTCTGTAGAAACTGCAATTGGACATTCTGAGCGCTAAGAGGCCTATATTGGGAAAAAGAATGTCTACAAATAAAAACTACACAGAAGAATTGTGTGAAACTTCTTTCTGTTCTGTTTGTTCAACTAAAAGATTTGAACCTTAGTTTTGATTGAGCCGTTCTGAAACACTCTTTCTGTAGAAAATGCAAGTGGAGATTCGGAGCGCTAAGAGGGTAATAGTGGAAAAAGGAATGTCTCCAAATATAAACTACACAGAATCATTCTGTGAAACTTCTTTCTGATCTGTGCATTCAGCTAACAGAGTAAAAGCATACTTTTGATTGAGCAGATCTGAACACTCTTTCTGTAGAAAATGCAACTGGACATTTGGAGCGCTAAGAGCGTAGTAGTGGAAAAAGGAATATATTCAAATATAAACTACACAGAAGCATTCTGTGAAACTTCTTTCTGATCTGAGCATTCAGCTAACAGAGTTAAACCATACTTTTGATTGAGCAGTTTTGAAACACTCTGTCTGTAGAAAATGCAACTGGACATTCGTAGCGCCAAGTGGGTAATAGTGGAAAAAAGAATATCTTCAAATATAACCTACACAGAAGCATTGTATGAAATACCTTTCTGTTCTGTGCATTCAACTAACAGAGTTGAACCTTCCTTTTGATTGAGCCTTTCTGAAACACTCTTTCTGTAGAAACTGCAATTGGACATTCTGAGCGCTAAGAGGCCTCTATTGGGAAAAATAATATCTTCAAATAAAAACTACACAGAAGCATTGTGTGAAACTTATTTATGATATGTTCATTAAGCTAACAGAGTTAAACCATACTTTTGATTGCGCAGTTCTGAACACTCTTTCTGTAGAAAATGCAAGTGGACATTCGGAGCGCTAAGAGGGTAATTGTGGAGAAAGGAATATATTCAAATATAAACTACACAGTAGCATTCTGTGAAAATTCTTTCTGTTCTGTGCATTCAACTAACAGAGTTGAACCTTACTTTTGATTGAGCCTTTCTGAAAAACTCTTTCTGTAGAAACTGCAATTGGACATGCTAAGCGCTAAGAGGCCTACATTGGGAAAAAGAATATCTTCAAATAAAAACTACACAGATGCATTCTGTGAAACTTATTTCTGATCTGTAAATTCAGTTAACGGAGATAAAACATATTTTTGATTGAGCAGTTATGAAACACTCTTTTTGTAGAAAATGCAAGTGGAGATTCGGAGCGCTAAGAGGGTAATAGTGGAAAAAGGAATGTCTTCAAATATAAACTACACAGAATCATTCGGTGAAACTTCTTTCTGATCTGTGCATTCAGCTAACAGAGTTAAACCATACTTTTGATTGAGCAGATCTGAACACTCTTTCTGTAGAAAATGCAACTGGACATTTGGAGCGCTAAGAGCGTAGTAGTGGAAAAAGGAATATATTCAAATATAAACTACACAGAAGCATTCTGTGAAACTTCTTTCTGATCTGAGCATTCAGCTAACAGAGTTAAACCATACTTTCGATTGAGCAGTTTTGAAACACTCTGTCTGTAGAAAATGCCACTGGACATTCGTAGCGCTAAGTGGGTAATAGTGGAAAAAAGAATATGTTCAAATATAAACTACACAGAAGCATTGTATGAAACTTCTTTCTGTTCTGTGCATTCAACTAACAGAGTTGAACCTTACTTTTGATTGAGCCGTTCTGAAACACTCTTTCTGTAGAAACTGCAATTGGACTTTCTGAGCGCTAAGAGGCCTATATTGGGAAAAAGAATGTCTACAAATAAAAACTACACAGAAGAATTGTGTGAAACTTCTTTCTGTTCTGTTTGTTCAACTAAAAGAGTTGAACCTTAGTTTTGATTGAGCCGTTCTGAAACACTCTTTCTGTAGAAAATGCAAGTGGAGATTCGGAGCGCTAAGAGGGTAATAGTGGAAAAAGGAATGTCTCCAAATATAAACTACACAGAATCATTCTGTGAAACTTCTTTCTGATCTGTGCATTCAGCTAACAGAGTAAAAGCATACTTTTGATTGAGCAGATCTGAACACTCTTTCTGTAGAAAATGCAACTGGACATTTGGAGCGCTAAGAGAGTAGTAGAGGAAAAAGGAATATATTCAAATATAAACTACACAGAAGCATTCTGTGAAACTTCTTTCTGATCTGAGCATTCAGCTAACAGAGTTAAACCATACTTTTGATTGAGCAGTTTTGAAACACTCTGTCTGTAGAAAATGCAACTGGACATTCGTAGCGCCAAGTCGGTAATAGTGGAAAAAAGAATATGTTCAAATATAAACTACACAAAAGCATTGTATGAAATTACTTTCTGTTCTGTGCATTCAACTAACAGAGTTGAACCTTACTTTTGATTGAGCCTTTCTGAAACACTCTTTCTGTAGAAAGTGCAATTGGACATTCTGAGCGCTAAGAGGCCTATATTGGGAAAAATAATATCTTCAAATAAAAACTACACAGAAGCATTGTGTGAAACTTATTTATGATATGTTCATTAAGCTAACAGAGTTAAATCATACTTTTGATTGCGCAGTTCTGAACACTCTTTCTGTAGAAAATGCAAGTGGACATTCGGAGCGCTAAGAGGGTAATAGTGGAGAAAGGAATATATTCAAATATAAACTACACAGTAGCATTCTGTGAAAATTCTTTCTGTTCTGTGCATTCAACTAACAGAGTTGAACCTTACTTTTGATTGAGCCGTTCTGAAACACTCTTTCTGTAGAAACTGCAATTGGACATGCTAAGCGCTAAGAGGCCTACATTGGGAAAAAGAATATCATCAAATAAAAACTACACAGATGCATTCTGTGAAACTTATTTCTGATCTGTAAATTCAGTTAACAGAGATAAAACATATTTTTGATTGAGCAGGTGTGAAACACTCTTTTTGTAGAAAATGCAAGTGGAGATTCGGAGCGCTAAGAGGGAAATAGTGGAAAAAGGAATGTCTTCAAATATAAACTACACAGAATCATTCGGTGAAACTTCTTTCTGATCTGTGCATTCAGCTAACAGAGTTAAACCATACTTTTGATTGAGCAGATCTGAACACTCTTTCTGTAGAAAATGCAACTGGACATTTGGAGCGCTAAGAGCGTAGTAGTGGAAAAAGGAATATATTCAAATATAAACTACACAGAATCATTCTGTGAAACTTCTTTCTGATCTGAGCATTCAGCTAACAGAGTTAAACCATACTTTTGAATGAGCAGTTTTGAAACACTCTGTCTGTAGAAAATGCCACTGGACATTCGTAGCGCTAAGTAGGTAATAGTGGAAAAAATAATATGTTCAAATATAAACTACACAGAAGCATTGTATGAAACTTCTTTCTGTTCTGTGCATTCAACTAACAGAGTTGAACCTTACTTTTGATTGACCCGTTCTGAAACACTCTTTCTGTAGAAACTGCAATTGGACATTCTGAGCGCTAAGAGGCCTATATTGGGAAAAATAATATCTTCAAATAAAAACTACACAGAAGCATTGTGTGAAACTTATTTCTGAAATGTTCATTAAGCTAACAGAGTTAAACCATACTTTTGATTGCGCAGTTCTGAACACTCTTTCTGTAGAAAATGCAAGTGGACATTCGGAGCGCTAAGAGGGTAATAGTGGAGAAAGGAATATATTCAAATATAAACTACACAGTAGCATTCTGTGAAAATTCTTTCTGTTCTGTGCATTCAACTAACTGAGTTGAACCTTACTTTTGATTGAGCCGTTCTGAAACACTCTTTCTGTAAAAAATGCAATTGCACATGTTAAGCGCTAAGAGGCCTACATTGGGAAAAAGAATATCTTCAAATAAAAACTACACAGATGCATTCTGTGAAACTTATTTCTGATCTGTAAATTCAGTTAACGGAGATAAAACATATTTTTGATTGAGCAGTTATGAAACACTCTTTTTGTAGAAAATGCAAGTGGAGATTCGGAGCGCTAAGAGGGTAATAGTGGAAAAAGGAATGTCTTCAAATATAAACTACAGAGAATCATTCGGTGAAACTTCTTTCTGATCTGTGCATTCAGCTAACAGAGTTAAACCATACTTTTGATTGAGCAGATCTGAACACTCTTTCTGTAAAAAATGCAACTGGACATTTGGAGCGCTAAGAGCGTAGTAGTGGAAAAAGGAATATATTCAAATATAAACTACACAGAAGCATTCTGTGAAACTTCTTTCTGATCTGAGCATTCAGCTAACAGAATTAAACCATACTTTTGATTGAGCAGTTTTGAAACACTCTGTCTGTAGAAAATGCCACTGGACATTCGTAGCGCTAAGTGGGTTATAGTGGAAAAAAGAATATGTTCAAATATAAACTACACAGAAGCATTGTATGAAACTTCTTTCTGTTCTGTGCATTCAACTAACAGAGTTGAACCTTACTTTTGATTGAGCCGTTCTGAAACACTCTTTCTGTAGAAACTGCAATTGGACATTCTGAGCGCTAAGAGGCCTATATTGGGAAAAAGAATGTCTACAAATAAAAACTACACAGAAGAATTGTGTGAAACTTCTTTCTGTTCTGTTTGTTCAACTAAAAGAGTTGAACCTTAGTTTTGATTGAGCCGTTCTGAAACACTCTTTCTGTAGAAAATGCAAGTGGAGATTCGGAGCGCTAAGAGGGTAATAGTGGAAAAAGGAATGTCTCCAAATATAAACTACACAGAATCATTCTGTGAAACTTCTTTCTGATCTGTGCATTCAGCTAACAGAGTAAAAGCATACTTTTGATTGAGCAGATCTGAACACTCTTTCTGTAGAAAATGCAACTGGACATTTGGAGCGCTAAGAGAGTAGTAGAGGAAAAAGGAATATATTCAAATATAAACTACACAGAAGCATTCTGTGAAACTTCTTTCTGATCTGAGCATTCAGCTAACAGAGTTAAACCATACTTTTGATTGAGCAGTTTTGAAACACTCTGTCTGTAGAAAATGCAACTGGACATTCGTAGCGCCAAGTCGGTAATAGTGGAAAAAAGAATATGTTCAAATATAAACTACACAAAAGCATTGTATGAAATTACTTTCTGTTCTGTGCATTCAACTAACAGAGTTGAACCTTACTTTTGATTGAGCCTTTCTGAAACACTCTTTCTGTAGAAAGTGCAATTGGACATTCTGAGCACTAAGAGGCCTATATTGGGAAAAATAATATCTTCAAATAAAAACTACACAGAAGCATTGTGTGAAACTTATTTCTGATATGTTCATTAAGCTAACAGAGTTAAACCATACTTTTGATTGCGCAGTTCTGAACACTCTTTCTGTAGAAAATGCAAGTGGACATTCGGAGCGCTAAGAGGGTAATAGTGGAGAAAGGAATATATTCAAATATAAACTACACAGTAGCATTCTGTGAAAATACTTTCTGTTCTGTGCATTCAACTAACAGAGTTGAACCTTACTTTTGATTGAGCCGTTCTGAAACACTCTTTCTGTAGAAACTGCAATTGGACATGCTAAGCGCTAAGAGGCCTACATTGGGAAAAAGAATATCTTCAAATAAAAACTACACAGATGCATTCTGTGAAACTTATTTCTGATCTGTAAATTCAGTTAACAGAGATAAAACATATTTTTGATTGAGCAGTTATGAAACACTCTTTTTGTAGAAAATGCAAGTGGAGATTCGGAGCGCTAAGAGGGAAATAGTGGAAAAAGGAATGTCTTCAAATATAAACTACACAAAATAATTCGGTGAAACTTCTTTCTGATCTGTGCATTCAGCTAACAGAGTTAAACCATACTTTTGATTGTGCAGATCTGAACACTCTTTCTGTAGAAAATGCAACTGGACATTTGGAGCGCTAAGAGCGTAGTAGTGGAAAAAGGAATATATTCAAATATAAACTACACAGAAGCATTCTGTGAAACTTCTTTCTGATCTGAGCATTCAGCTAACAGAGTTAAACCATACTTTTGATTGAGCAGTTTTGAAACACTCTGTCTTTAGAAAATGCAACTGGACATTCGTAGCGCTAAGTGGGTAATAGTGGAAAAAAGAATATGTTCAAATATAAACTACACAGAAGCATTGTATGAAACTTCTTTCTGTTCTGTGCATTCAACTAACAGAGTTGAACCTTACTTTTGATTGAGCCGTTCTGAAACACTCTTTCTGTAGAAACTGCAATTGGACATTCTGAGCGCTAAGAGGCCTATATTGGGAAAAAGAATGTCTACAAATAAAAACTACACAGAAGAATTGTGTGAAACTTCTTTCTGTTCTGTTTGTTCAACTAAAAGAGTTGAACCTTAGTTTTGATTGAGCCGTTCTGAAACACTCTTTCTGTAGAAAATGCAAGTGGAGATTCGGAGCGCTAAGAGGGTCACAGTGGAAAAAGGAATGTCTCCAAATATAAACTACACAGAATCATTCTGTGAAACTTCTTTCTGATCTGAGCATTCAGCTAACAGAGTTAAACCATACTTTTGATTGAGCAGTTTTGAAACACTCTGCCTGTAGAAAATGCAACTGGACATTCGTAGCGCCAAGTGGGTAATAGTGGAAAAAAGAATATCTTCAAATATAACCTACACAGAAGCATTGTATGAAATTTCTTTCTGTTCTGTGCATTCAACTAACAGAGTTGAACCTTCCTTTTGATTGAGCCTTTCTGAAACACTCTTTCTGTAGAAACTGCAATTGGACATTCTGAGCGCTAAGAGGCCTCTATTGGGAAAAATAATATCTTCAAATAAAAACTACACAGAAGCATTGTGTGAAACTTATTTATGATATGTTCATTAAGCTAACAGAGTTAAACCATACTTTTGATTGCGCAGTTCTGAACACTCTTTCTGTAGAAAATGCAAGTGGACATTCGGAGCGCTAAGAGGGTAATAGTGGAGAAAGGAATATATTCAAATGTAAACTACACAGTAGCATTCTGTGAAAATTCTTTCTGTTCTGTGCACTCAACTAACAGAGTTGAACCTTACTTTTGATTGAGCCGTTCTGAAACACTCTTTCTGTAGAAACTGCAATTGGACATGCTAAGCGCTAAGAGGCCTACATTGGGAAAAAGAATATCATCAAATAAAAACTACACAGATGCATTCTGTGAAACTTATTTCTGATCTGTAAATTCAGTTAACAGAGATAAAACATATTTTTGATTGAGCAGTTATGAAACACTCTTTTTGTAGAAAATGCAAGTGGAGATTCGGAGCGCTAAGAGGGAAATAGTGGAAAAAGAATGCTTCAAATATAAACTACACAGAATCATTCGGTGAAACTTCTTTCTGATCTGTGCATTCAGCTAACAGAGTTAAACCATACTTTTGATTGAGCAGATCTGAACACTCTTTCTGTAGAAAATGCAACTGGACATTTGGAGCGCTAAGAGCGTAGTAGTGGAAAAAGGAATATATTCAAATATAAACTACACAGAAACATTCTGTGAAACTTCTTTCTGATCTGAGCATTCAGCTAACAGAGTTAAACCATACTTTTGATTGAGCAGTTTTGAAACACTCTGTCTGTAGAAAATGCCACTGGACATTCGTAGCGCTAAGTGGGTAATAGTGGAAAAAAGAATATGTTCAAATATAAACTACACAGAAGCATTGTATGAAACTTCTTTCTGTTCTGTGCATTCAACTAACAGAGTTGAACCTTACTTTTGATTGAGCCGTTCTGAAACACTCTTTCTGTAGAAACTGCAATTGGACATTCTGAGCGCTAAGAGGCCTATATTGGGAAAAAGAATGTCTACAAATAAAAACTACACAGAAGAATTGTGTGAAACTTCTTTCTGTTCTGTTTGTTCAACTAAAAGAGTTGAACCTTAGTTTTGATTGAGCCGTTCTGAAACACTCTTTCTGTAGAAAATGCAAGTGGAGATTCGGAGCGCTAAGAGGGTCACAGTGGAAAAAGGAATGTCTCCAAATATAAACTACACAGAATCATTCTGTGAAACTTCTTTCTGATCTGAGCATTCAGCTAACAGAGTTAAACCATACTTTTGATTGAGCAGTTTTGAAACACTCTGCCTGTAGAAAATGCAACTGGACATTCGTAGCGCCAAGTGGGTAATAGTGGAAAAAAGAATATCTTCAAATATAACCTACACAGAAGCATTGTATGAAATTTCTTTCTGTTCTGTGCATTCAACTAACAGAGTTGAACCTTCCTTTTGATTGAGCCTTTCTGAAACACTCTTTCTGTAGAAACTGCAATTGGACATTCTGAGCGCTAAGAGGCCTCTATTGGGAAAAATAATATCTTCAAATAAAAACTACACAGAAGCATTGTGTGAAACTTATTTATGATATGTTCATTAAGCTAACAGAGTTAAACCATACTTTTGATTGCGCAGTTCTGAACACTCTTTCTGTAGAAAATGCAAGTGGACATTCGGAGCGCTAAGAGGGTAATAGTGGAGAAAGGAATATATTCAAATATAAACTACACAGTAGCATTCTGTGAAAATTCTTTCTGTTCTGTGCACTCAACTAACAGAGTTGAACCTTACTTTTGATTGAGCCGTTCTGAAACACTCTTTCTGTAGAAACTGCAATTGGACATGCTAAGCGCTAAGAGGCCTACATTGGGAAAAAGAATATCATCAAATAAAAACTACACAGATGCATTCTGTGAAACTTATTTCTGATCTGTAAATTCAGTTAACAGAGATAAAACATATTTTTGATTGAGCAGTTATGAAACACTCTTTTTGTAGAAAATGCAAGTGGAGATTCGGAGCGCTAAGAGGGAAATAGTGGAAAAAGAATGTCTTCAAATATAAACTACACAGAATCATTCGGTGAAACTTCTTTCTGATCTGTGCATTCAGCTAACAGAGTTAAACCATACTTTTGATTGAGCAGATCTGAACACTCTTTCTGTAGAAAATGCAACTGGACATTTGGAGCGCTAAGAGCGTAGTAGTGGAA
This sequence comes from Symphalangus syndactylus, assembly GCF_028878055.3. Taxonomy (NCBI): domain Eukaryota; kingdom Metazoa; phylum Chordata; class Mammalia; order Primates; family Hylobatidae; genus Symphalangus; species Symphalangus syndactylus. The sequence goes on from NC_072437.2 coordinate 119,848,767, forward strand.
AAAGGAATATATTCAAATATAAACTACACAGAAACATTCTGTGAAACTTCTTTCTGATCTGAGCATTCAGCTAACAGAGTTAAACCATACTTTTGATTGAGCAGTTTTGAAACACTCTGTCTGTAGAAAATGCCACTGGACATTCGTAGCGCTAAGTGGGTAATAGTGGAAAAAAGAATATGTTCAAATATAAACTACACAGAAGCATTGTATGAAACTTCTTTCTGTTCTATGCATTCAACTAACAGAGTTGAACCTTACTTTTGATTGAGCCCTTCTGAAACACTCTTTCTGTAGAAACTGCAATTGGACATTCTGAGCGCTAAGAGGCCTATATTGGGAAAAAGAATGTCTACAAATAAAAACTACACAGAAGAATTGTGTGAAACTTCTTTCTGTTCTGTTTGTTCAACTAAAAGAGTTGAACCTTAGTTTTGATTGAGCCGTTCTGAAACACTCTTTCTGTAGAAAATGCAAGTGGAGATTCGGAGCGCTAAGAGGGTAATAGTGGAAAAAGGAATGTCTCCAAATATAAACTACACAGAATCATTCTGTGAAACTTCTTTCTGATCTGTGCATTCAGCTAACAGAGTAAAAGCATACTTTTGATTGAGCAGATCTGAACACTCTTTCTGTAGAAAATGCAACTGGACATTTGGAGCGCTAAGAGAGTAGTAGTGGAAAAAGGAATATACTCAAATATAAACTGCACAGAAGCATTCTGTGAAACTTCTTTCTGATCTGAGCATTCAGCTAACAGAGTTAAACCATACTTTTGATTGAGCAGTTCTGAAACACTCTGTCTGTAGAAAATGCAACTGGACATTCGTAGCGCCAAGTCGGTAATAGTGGAAAAAAGAATATGTTCAAATATAAACTACACAGAAGCATTGTATGAAATTACTTTCTGTTCTGTGCATTCAACTAACAGAGTTGAACCTTACTTTTGATTGAGCCTTTCTGAAACACTCTTTCTGTAGAAACTGCAATTGGACATTCTGAGCGCTAAGAGGCCTATATTGGGAAAAATAATATCTTCAAATAAAAACTACACAGAAGCATTGTGTGAAACTTATTTCTGATATGTTCATTAAGCTAACAGAGTTAAACCATACTTTTGAGTGCGCAGCTCTGAACACTCTTTCTGTAGAAAATGCAAGTGGACATTCGGAGCGCTAAGAGGGTAATAGTGGAGAAAGGAATATATTCAAATATAAACTACACAGTAGCATTCTGTGAAAATACTTTCTGTTCTGTGCATTCAACTAACCGAGTTGAACCTTAATTTTGATTGAGCCGTTCTGAAACACTCTTTCTGTAGAAACTGCAATTGGACATGCTAAGCGCTAAGAGGCCTACATTGGGAAAAAGAATATCTTCAAATAAAAACTACACAGATGCATTCTGTGAAACTTATTTCTGATCTGTAAATTCAGTTAACAGAGATAAAACATATTTTTGATTGAGCAGTTATGAAACACTCTTTTTGTAGAAAATGCAAGTGGAGATTCGGAGCGCTAAGAGGGAAATAGTGGAAAAAGGAATGCCTTCAAATATAAACTACACAGAATCATTCGGTGAAACTTCTTTCTGATCTGTGCATTCAGCTAACAGAGTTAAACCATGCTTTTGATTGAGCAGATCTGAACACTCTTTCTGTAGAAAATGCAACTGGACATTTGGAGCGCTAAGAGCGTAGTAGTGGAAAAAGGAATATATTCAAATATAAACTACACAGAAGCATTCTGTGAAACTTCTTTCTGATCTGAGCATTCAGCTAACAGAGTTAAACCATACTTTTGATTGAGCAGTTTTGAAACACTCTGTCTGTAGAAAATGCCACTGGACATTCGTAGCGCTAAGTGGGTAATAGTGGAAAAAAGAATATGTTCAAATATAAACTACACAGAAGCATTGTATGAAACTTCTTTCTGTTCTGTGCATTCAACTAACAGAGTTGAACCTTACTTTTGATTGAGCCGTTCTGAAACACTCTTTCTGTAGAAACTGCAATTGGACATGCTAAGCGCTAAGTGGCCTACATTGGGAAAAAGAATATCTTCAAATAAAAACTACACAGATGCATTCTGTGAAACTTATTTCTGATCTGTAAATTCAGTTAACAGAGATAAAACATATTTTTGATTGAGCAGTTATGAAAAACTCTTTTTGTAGAAAATGCAAGTGGAGATTCGGAGCGCTAAGAGGGAAATAGTGGAAAAAGGAATGTCTTCAAATATAAACTACACAGAATCATTCGGTGAAACTTCTTTCTGATCTGTGCATTCAGCTAACAGAGTTAAACCATACTTTTGATTGAGCAGATCTGAACACTCTTTCTGTAGAAAATGCAACTGGACATTTTGAGCGCTAAGAGCGTAGTAGTGGAAAAAGGAATATATTCAAATATAAACTACACAGAAGCATTCTGTGAAACTTCTTTCTGATCTGAGCATTCAGCTAACAGAGTTAAACCATACTTTTGATTGAGCAGTTTTGAAACACTCTGTCTGTAGAAAATGCCACTGGACATTCGTAGCGCTAAGTGTTTAATAGTGGAAAAAAGAATATGTTCAAATATAAACTACACAGAAGCATTGTATGAAACTTCTTTCTGTTCTGTGCATTCAACTAACAGAGTTGAACCTTACTTTTGATTGAGCCGTTCTGAAACACTCTTTCTGTAGAAACTGCAATTGGACATTCTGAGCGCTAAGAGGCCTATATTGGGAAAAAGAATGTCTACAAATAAAAACTACACAGAAGAATTGTGTGAAACTTCTTTCTGTTTTGTTTGTTCAACTAAAAGAGTTGAACCTTAGTTTTGATTGAGCCGTTCTGAAACACTCTTTCTGTAGAAAATGCAAGTGGAGATTCGGTGCGCTATGAGGGTAATAGTGGAAAAAGGAATGCCTCCAAATATAAACTACACAGAATCAATCTGTGAAACTTCTTTCTGATCTGTGCATTCAGCTAACAGAGTTAAAACATACTTTTGATTGAGCAGATCTGAACACTCTTTCTGTCGAAAATGCAACCGGACATTTGGAGCGCTAAGAGAGTAGTAGTGGAAAAAGGAATATATACAAATATAAACTACACAGAAGCATCCTGTGAAACTTCTTTCTGATCTGAGCATTCAGCTAACAGAGTTAAACCATACCTTTGATTGAGCAGTTTTGAAACTCTCTGTCTGTAGAAAATGCAACTGGACATTCGTAGCGCTAAGTGGGTAATAGTGGAAAAAATAATATGTTCAAATATAAACTACACAGAAGCATTGTGTGAAATTTCTTTCTGTTCTGTGCATTCAACTAACAGAGATGAACCTTACTTTTGATTGAGCCTTTCTGAAACACTCTTTCTGTAGTAACTGCAATTGGACATTCTGAGCGCTAAGAGGCCTATATTGGGAAAAATAATATCTTCAAATAAAAACTACACAGAAGCATTGTGTGAAACTTATTTCTGATATGTTCATTAAGCAAACAGAGTTAAACCATACTTTTAATTGCGCAGTTCTGAACACTCTTTCTGTAGAAAATGCAAGTGGACATTCGGAGCGCTAAGAGGGTAATCGTGGAAAAAGGAATATATTCAAATATAAACTACACAGTAGCATTCTGTGAAAATTCTTTCTGTTCTGTGCATTCAACTAACAGAGTTGAACCTTACTTTTGATTGAGCCCTTCTGAAACACTCTTTCTGTAGAAACTGCAATTGGACATGCTAAGCGCTAAGAGGCCTACATTGGGAAAAAGAATATCTTCAAATAAAAACTACACAGATGCATTCTGTGAAACTTATTTCTGATCTGTAAATTCAGTTAACAGAGATAAAACATATTTTTGATTGAGCAGTTATGAAACACTCTTTTTGTAGAAAATGCAAGTGGAGATTCGGAGCGCTAAGAGGGTAATAGTGGAAAAAGGAATGTCTTCAAATATAAACTACACAGAATCATTCGGTGAAACTTCTTTCTGATCTGTGCATTCAGCTAACAGAGTTAAACCATACTTTTGATTGAGCAGATCTGAACACTCTTTCTGTAGAAAATGCAACTGGACATTTGGAGCGCTAAGAGAGTAGTAGTGGAAAAAGGAATATATTCAAATATAAACTACACAGAAGCATTCTGTGAAACTTCTTTCTGATCTGAGCATTCAGCTAACAGAGTTAAACCATACTTTTGATTGAGCAGTTTTGAAACACTCTGTCTGTAGAAAATGCAACTGGACATTCGTAGCGCTAAGTGGGTAATAGTGGAAAAAAGAATATGTTCAAATATAAACTACACAGAAGCATTGTATGAAACTTCTTTCTGTTCTGTGCATTCAACTAACAGAGTTGAACCTTACTTTTGATTGAGCCGTTCTGAAACACTCTTTCTGTAGAAACTGCAATTGGACATTCTGAGCGCTAAGAGGCCTATATTCGGAAAAAGAATGTCTACAAATAAAAACTACACAGAAGAATTGTGTGAAACTTCTTTCTGTTCTGTTTGTTCAACTAAAAGAGTTGAACCTTAGTTTTGATTGAGCCGTTCTGAAACACTCTTTCTGTAGAAAATGCAAGTGGAGATTCGGAGCGCTAAGAGGGTAATAGTGGAAAAAGGAATGCCTCCAAATATAAACTACACAGAATCATTCTGTGAAACTTCTTTCTGATCTGTGCATTCAGCTAACAGAGTTAAACCATACTTTTGATTGAGCAGATCTGAACACTCTTTCTGTAGAAAATGCAACTGGACATTTGGAGCGCTAAGAGAGTAGTAGTGGAAAAAGGAATATATTCAAATATAAACTACACATAAGCATTCTGTGAAACTTCTTTCTGATCTGAGCATTCAGCTAACAGAGTTAAACCATACTTTTGATTGAGCAGTTTTGAAACTCTCTGTCTGTAGAAAATGCAACTGGACATTCGTAGCGCCAAGTGTTTAATAGTGGAAAAAAGAATATCTTCAAATATAACCTACACAGAAGCATTGTATGAAATTTCTTTCTGTTCTGTGCATTCAACTAACAGAGTTGAACCTTCCTTTTGATTGAGCCTTTCTGAAACTCTCTTTCTGTAGAAACTGCAATTGGACATTCTGAGCGCTAAGAGGCCTATATTGGGAAAAATAATATCCTCAAATAAAAACTACACAGAAGCATTGTGTGAAACTTATTTCTGATAAGTTCATTAAGTTAACAGAGTTAAACCATACTTTTGATTGCGCAGTTCTGAACACTCTTTCTGTAGAAAATGCAAGTGGACATTCGGAGCGCTAAGAGGGTAATAGTGGAGAAAGGAATATATTCAAATATAAACTACACAGTAGCATTCTGTGAAAATTCTTTCTGTTCTGTGCATTCAACTAACAGAGTTGAACCTTACTTTTGATTGAGCCGTTCTGAAACACTCTTTCTGTAGAAACTGCAATTGGACATGCTAAGCGCTAAGAGGCCTACATTGGGAAAAAGAATATCATCAAATAAAAACTACACAGATGCATTCTGTGAAACTTATTTCTGATCTGTAAATTCAGTTAACAGAGATAAAACATATTTTTGATTGAGCAGTTATGAAACACTCTTTTTGTAGAAAATGCAAGTGGAGATTCGGAGCGCTAAGAGGGAAATAGTGGAAAAAGGAATGTCTTCAAATATAAACTACACAGAATCATTCGGTGAAACTTCTTTCTGATCTGTGCATTCAGCTAACAGAGTTAAACCATACTTTTGATTGAGCAGATCTGAACACTCTTTCTGTAGAAAATGCAACTGGACATTTGGAGCGCTAAGAGCGTAGTAGTGGAAAAAGGAATATATTCAAATATAAACTACACAGAAACATTCTGTGAAACTTCTTTCTGATCTGAGCATTCAGCTAACAGAGTTAAACCATACTTTTGATTGAGCAGTTTTGAAACACTCTGTCTGTAGAAAATGCAACTGGACATTCGTAGCGCTAAGTGGGTAATAGTGGAAAAAATAATATGTTCAAATATAAACTACACAGAAGCATTGTATGAAACTTCTTTCTGTTCTGTGCATTCAACTAACAGAGTTGAACCTTACTTTTGATTGAGCCGTTCTGAAACACTCATTCTGTAGAAACTGCAATTGGACATTCTGAGCGCTAAGAGGCCTATATTGGGAAAAAGAATGTCTACAAATAAAAACTACACAGAAGAATTGTGTGAAACTTCTTTCTGTTCTGTTTGTTCAACTAAAAGAGTTGAACCTTAGTTTTGATTGAGCCGTTCTGAAACACTCTTTCTGTAGAAAATGCAAGTGGAGATTCGGAGCGCTAAGAGGGTAATAGTGGAAAAAGGAATGTCTCCAAATATAAACTACACAGAATCATTCTGTGAAACTTCTTTCTGATCTGTGCATTCAGCTAACAGAGTTAAACCATACTTTTGATTGAGCAGATCTGAACACTCTTTCTGTAGAAAATGCAACTGGACATTTGGAGCGCTAAGAGCGTAGTAGTGGAAAAAGGAATATATTCAAATATAAACTACACAGAAGCATTCTGTGAAACTTCTTTCTGATCTGAGCATTCAGCTAACAGAGTTAAACCATACTTTTGATTGAGCAGTTTTGAAACACTCTGTCTGTAGAAAATGCAACTGGACATTCGTAGCGCCAAGTGGGTAATAGTGGAAAAAAGAATATCTTCAAATATAACCTACACAGAAGCATTGTATGAAATTTCTTTCTGTTCTGTGCATTCAACTAACAGAGTTGAACCTTACTTTTGATTGAGCCTTTCTGAAACACTCTTTCTGTAGAAACTGCAATTGGACATTCTGAGCGCTAAGAGGCCTATATTGGGAAAAATAATATCTTCAAATAAAAACTACACAGAAGCATTGTGTGAAACTTATTTCTGATATGTTCATTAAGCTAACAGAGTTAAACCATACTTTTGATTGCGCCGTTCTGAACACTCTTTCTGTAGAAAATGCAAGTGGACATTCGGAGCGCTAAGAAGGTAATAGTGGAGAAAGGAATATATTCAAATATAAACTACACAGTAGCATTCTGTGAAAATTCTTTCTGTTCTGTGCATTCAACTAACAGAGTTGAACCTTACTTTTGATTGAGCCGTTCTGAAACACTCTTTCTGTAGAAACTGCAATTGGACATGCTAAGCGCTAAGAGGCCTACATTGGGAAAAAGAATATCTTCAAATAAAAACTACACAGATGCATTCTGTGAAACTTATTTCTGATCTGTAAATTCAGTTAACAGAGATAAAACATATTTTTGATTGAGCAGTTATGAAACACTCTTTTTGTAGAAAATGCAAGTGGAGATTCGGAGCGCTAAGAGGGTAATAGTGGAAAAAGGAATGTCTTCAAATATAAACTACACAGAATCATTCGGTGAAACTTCTTTCTGATCTGTGCATTCAGCTAACAGAGTTAAACCATACTTTTGATTGAGCAGATCTGAACACTCTTTCTGTAGAAAATGCAACTGGACATTTGGAGCGCTAAGAGCGTAGTAGTGGAAAAAGGAATATATTCAAATATAAACTACACAGAAGCATTCTGTGAAACTTCATTCTGATCTGAGCATTCAGCTAACAGAGTTAAACCATACTTTTGATTGAGCAGTTTTGAAACACTCTGTCTGTAGAAAATGCAACTGGACATTCGTAGCGCTAAGTGGGTAATAGTGGAAAAAAGAATATGTTCAAATATGAACTACACAGAAGCATTGAATGAAACTTCTTTCTGTTCTGTGCATTCAACTAACAGAGTTGAACCTTACTTTTGATTGAGCCGTTCTGAAACACTCTTTCTGTAGAAACTGCAATTGGACATGCTAAGCGCTAAGAGGCCTACATTGGGAAAAAGAATATCTTCAAATAAAAACTACACAGATGCATTCTGTGAAACTTATTTCTGATCTGTAAATTCAGTTAACAGAGATAAAACATATTTTTGATTGAGCAGTTATGAAACACTCTTTTTGTAGAAAATGCAAGTGGAGATTCGGAGCGCTAAGTGGGTAATACTGGAAAAAGGAATGTCTTCAAATATAAACTACACAGAATCATTCGGTGAAACTTCTTTCTGATCTGTGCATTCAGCTAACAGAGTTAAACCATACTTTTGATTGAGCAGGTCTGAACACTCTTTCTGTAGAAAATGCAACTGGACATTTGGAGCGCTAAGTGCGTAGTAGTGGAAAAAGGAATATATTCAAATATAAACTACACAGAAGCATTCTGTGAAACTTCTTTCTGATCTGAGCATTCAGCTAACAGAGTTAAACCATACTTTTGATTGAGCAGTTTTGAAACACTCTGTCTGTAGAAAATGCAAATGGACATTCGTAGCGCTAAGTGGGTAATAGTGGAAAAAAGAATATGTTCAAATATAAACTACACAGAAGCATTGTATGAAACTTCTTTCTGTTCTGTGCATTCAACTAACAGAGTTGAACCTTACTTTTGATTGAGCCGTTCTGAAACACTCTTTCTGTAGAAACTGCAATTGGACATTCTGAGTGCTAAGAGGCCTATATTGGGAAAAAGAATGTCTACAAATAAAAACTACACAGAAGAATTGTGTGAAACTTCTTTCTGTTCTGTTTGTTCAACTAAAAGAGTTGAACCTTAGTTTTGATTGAGCCGTTCTGAAACACTCTTTCTGTAGAAAATGCAAGTGGAGATTCGGAGCGCTAAGAGGGTAATAGTGGAAAAAGGAATGCCTCCAAATATAAACTACACAGAATCATTCTGTGAAACTTCTTTCTGATCTGTGCATTCAGCTAACAGAGTTAAACCATACTTTTGATTGAGCAGATCTGAACACTCTTTCTGTAGAAAATGCAACTGGACATTTGGAGCGCTAAGAGAGTAGTAGTGGAAAAAGGAATATATTCAAATATAAACTACACATAAGCATTCTGTGAAACTTCTTTCTGATCTGAGCATTCAGCTAACAGAGTTAAACCATACTTTTGATTGAGCAGTTTTGAAACTCTCTGTCTGTAGAAAATGCAACTGGACATTCGTAGCGCCAAGTGGTTAATAGTGGAAAAAAGAATATCTTCAAATATAACCTACACAGAAGCATTGTATGAAATTTCTTTCTGTTCTGTGCATTCAACTAACAGAGTTGAACCTTCCTTTTGATTGAGCCTTTCTGAAACACTCTTTCTGTAGAAACTGCAATTGGACATTCTGAGCGCTAAGAGGCCTCTATTGGGAAAAATTATATCCTCAAATAAAAACTACACAGAAGCATTGTGTGAAACTTATTTCTGATAAGTTCATTAAGTTAACAGAGTTAAACCATACTTCTGATTGCGCAGTTCTGAACACTCTTTCTGTAGAAAATGCAAGTGGACATTCGGAGCGCTAAGAGGGTAATAGTGGAGAAAGGAATATATTCAAATATAAACTACACAGTAGCATTCTGTGAAAATTCTTTCTGTTCTGTGCATTCAACTAACAGAGTTGAACCTTACTTTTGATTGAGCCGTTCTGAAACACTCTTTCTGTAGAAACTGCAATTGGACATGCTAAGCGCTAAGAGGCCTACATTGGGAAAAAGAATATCATCAAATAAAAACTACACAGATGCATTCTGTGAAACTTATTTCTGATCTGTAAATTCAGTTAACAGAGATAAAACATATTTTTGATTGAGCAGTTATGAAACACTCTTTTTGTAGAAAATGCAAGTGGAGATTCGGAGCGCTAAGAGGGAAATAGTGGAAAAAGGAATGTCTTCAAATATAAACTACACAGAATCATTCGGTGAAACTTCTTTCTGATCTGTGCATTCAGCTAACAGAGTTAAACCATACTTTTGATTGAGCAGATCTGAACACTCTTTCTGTAGAAAATGCAACTGGACATTTGGAGCGCTAAGAGCGTAGTAGTGGAAAAAGGAATATATTCAAATATAAACTACACAGAAACATTCTGTGAAACTTCTTTCTGATCTGAGCATTCAGCTAACAGAGTTAAACCATACTTTTGATTGAGCAGTTTTGAAACACTCTGTCTGTAGAAAATGCAACTGGACATTCGTAGCGCTAAGTGGGTAATAGTGGAAAAAATAATATGTTCAAATATAAACTACACAGAAGCATTGTATGAAACTTCTTTCTGTTCTGTGCATTCAACTAACAGAGTTGAACCTTACTTTTGATTGAGCCGTTCTGAAACACTCATTCTGTAGAAACTGCAATTGGACATTCTGAGCGCTAAGAGGCCTATATTGGGAAAAAGAATGTCTACAAATAAAAACTACACAGAAGAATTGTGTGAAACTTCTTTCTGTTCTGTTTGTTCAACTAAAAGAGTTGAACCTTAGTTTTGATTGAGCCGTTCTGAAACACTCTTTCTGTAGAAAATGCAAGTGGAGATTCGGAGCGCTAAGAGGGTAATAGTGGAAAAAGGAATGTCTCCAAATATAAACTACACAGAATCATTCTGTGAAACTTCTTTCTGATCTGTGCATTCAGCTAACAGAGTTAAACCATACTTTTGATTGAGCAGATCTGAACACTCTTTCTGTAGAAAATGCAACTGGACATTTGGAGCGCTAAGAGCGTAGTAGTGGAAAAAGGAATATATTCAAATATAAACTACACAGAAGCATTCTGTGAAACTTCTTTCTGATCTGAGCATTCAGCTAACAGAGTTAAACCATACTTTTGATTGAGCAGTTTTGAAACACTCTGTCTGTAGAAAATGCAACTGGACATTCGTAGCGCCAAGTGGGTAATAGTGGAAAAAAGAATATCTTCAAATATAACCTACACAGAAGCATTGTATGAAATTTCTTTCTGTTCTGTGCATTCAACTAACAGAGTTGAACCTTACTTTTGATTGAGCCTTTCTGAAACACTCTTTCTGTAGAAACTGCAATTGGACATTCTGAGCGCTAAGAGGCCTATATTGGGAAAAATAATATCTTCAAATAAAAACTACACAGAAGCATTGTGTGAAACTTATTTCTGATATGTTCATTAAGCTAACAGAGTTAAACCATACTTTTGATTGCGCAGTTCTGAACACTCTTTCTGTAGAAAATGCAAGTGGACATTCGGAGCGCTAAGAAGGTAATAGTGGAGAAAGGAATATATTCAAATATAAACTACACAGTAGCATTCTGTGAAAATTCTTTCTGTTCTGTGCATTCAACTAACAGAGTTGAACCTTACTTTTGATTGAGCCGTTCTGAAACACTCTTTCTGTAGAAACTGCAATTGGACATGCTAAGCGCTAAGAGGCCTACATTGGGAAAAAGAATATCTTCAAATAAAAACTACACAGATGCATTCTGTGAAACTTATTTCTGATCTGGAAATTCAGTTAACAGAGATAAAACATATTTTTGATTGAGCAGTTATGAAACACTCTTTTTGTAGAAAATGCAAGTGGAGATTCGGAGCGCTAAGAGGGTAATAGTGGAAAAAGGAATGTCTTCAAATATAAACTACACAGAATCATTCGGTGAAACTTCTTTCTGATCTGTGCATTCAGCTAACAGAGTTAAACCATACTTTTGATTGAGCAGATCTGAACACTCTTTCTGTAGAAAATGCAACTGGACATTTGGAGCGCTAAGAGCGTAGTAGTGGAAAAAGGAATATATTCAAATATAAACTACACAGAAGCATTCTGTGAAACTTCATTCTGATCTGAGCATTCAGCTAACAGAGTTAAACCATACTTTTGATTGAGCAGTTTTGAAACACTCTGTCTGTAGAAAATGCAACTGGACATTCGTAGCGCTAAGTGGGTAATAGTGGAAAAAAGAATATGTTCAAATATGAACTACACAGAAGCATTGAATGAAACTTCTTTCTGTTCTGTGCATTCAACTAACAGAGTTGAACCTTACTTTTGATTGAGCCTTTCTGAAACACTCTTTCTGTAGAAACTGCAATTGGACATGCTAAGCGCTAAGAGGCCTACATTGGGAAAAAGAATATCTTCAAATAAAAACTACACAGATGCATTCTGTGAAACTTATTTCTGATCTGTAAATTCAGTTAACAGAGATAAAACATATTTTTGATTGAGCAGTTATGAAACACTCTTTTTGTAGACAATGCAAGTGGAGATTCGGAGCGCTAAGTGGGTAATAGTGGAAAAAGGAATGTCTTCAAATATAAACTACACAGAATCATTCGGTGAAACTTCTTTCTGATCTGTGCATTCAGCTAACAGAGTTAAACCATACTTTTGATTGAGCAGGTCTGAACACTCTTTCTGTAGAAAATTCAACTGGACATTTGGAGCGCTAAGTGCGTAGTAGTGGAAAAAGGAATATATTCAAATATAAACTACACAGAAGCATTCTGTGAAACTTCTTTCTGATCTGAGCATTCAGCTAACAGAGTTAAACCATACTTTTGATTGAGCAGTTTTGAAACACTCTGTCTGTAGAAAATGCAACTGGACATTCGTAGCGCTAAGTGGGTAATAGTGGAAAAAAGAATATGTTCAAATATAAACTACACAGAAGCATTGTATGAAACTTCTTTCTGTTCTGTGCATTCAACTAACAGAGTTGAACCTTACTTTTGATTGAGCCGTTCTGAAACACTCTTTCTGTAGAAACTGCAATTGGACATTCTGAGTGCTAAGAGGCCTATATTGGGAAAAAGAATGTCTACAAATAAAAACTACACAGAAGAATTGTGTGAAACTTCTTTCTGTTCTGTTTGTTCAACTAAAAGAGTTGAACCTTAGTTTTGATTGAGCCGTTCTGAAACACTCTTTCTGTAGAAAATGCAAGTGGAGATTCGGAGCGCTAAGAGGGTAATAGTGGAAAAAGGAATGCCTCCAAATATAAACTACACAGAATCATTCTGTGAAACTTCTTTCTGATCTGTGCATTCAGCTAACAGAGTTAAACCATACTTTTGATTGAGCAGATCTGAACACTCTTTCTGTAGAAAATGCAACTGGACATTTGGAGCGCTAAGAGAGTAGTAGTGGAAAAAGGAATATATTCAAATATAAACTACACAGAAGCATTCTGTGAAACTTCTTTCTGATCTCAGCATTCAGCTAACAGAGTTAAACCATACTTTTGATTGAGCAGTTTTGAAACTCTCTGTCTGTAGAAAATGCAACTGGACATTCGTAGCGCCAAGTGTTTAATAGTGGAAAAAAGAATATCTTCAAATATAACCTACACAGAAGCATTGTATGAAATTTCTTTCTGTTCTGTGCATTCAACTAACAGAGTTGAACCTTCCTTTTGATTGAGCCTTTCTGAAACACTCTTTCTGTAGAAACTGCAATTGGACATTCTGAGCGCTAAGAGGCCTATATTGGGAAAAATAATATCCTCAAATAAAAACTACACAGAAGCATTGTGTGAAACTTATTTCTGATAAGTTCATTAAGTTAACAGAGTTAAACCATACTTTTGATTGCGCAGTTCTGAACACTCTTTCTGTAGAAAATGCAAGTGGACATTCGGAGCGCTAAGAGGGTAATAGTGGAGAAAGGAATATATTCAAATATAAACTACACAGTAGCATTCTGTGAAAATTCTTTCTGTTCTGTGCATTCAACTAACAGAGTTGAACCTTACTTTTGATTGAGCCGTTCTGAAACACTCTTTCTGTAGAAACTGCAATTGGACATGCTAAGCGCTAAGAGGCCTACATTGGGAAAAAGAATATCATCAAATAAAAACTACACAGATGCATTCTGTGAAACTTATTTCTGATCTGTAAATTCAGTTAACAGAGATAAAACATATTTTTGATTGAGCAGTTATGAAACACTCTTTTTGTAGAAAATGCAAGTGGAGATTCGGAGCGCTAAGAGGGAAATAGTGGAAAAAGGAATGTCTTCAAATATAAACTACACAGAATCATTCGGTGAAACTTCTTTCTGATCTGTGCATTCAGCTAACAGAGTTAAACCATACTTTTGATTGAGCAGATCTGAACACTCTTTCTGTAGAAAATGCAACTGGACATTTTGAGCGCTAAGAGCGTAGTAGTGGAAAAAGGAATATATTCAAATATAAACTACACAGAAACATTCTGTGAAACTTCTTTCTGATCTGAGCATTCAGCTAACAGAGTTAAACCATACTTTTGATTGAGCAGTTTTGAAACACTCTGTCTGTAGAAAATGCAACTGGACATTCGTAGCGCTAAGTGGGTAATAGTGGAAAAAATAATATGTTCAAATATAAACTACACAGAAGCATTGTATGAAACTTCTTTCTGTTCTGTGCATTCAACTAACAGAGTTGAACCTTACTTTTGATTGAGCCGTTCTGAAACACTCATTCTGTAGAAACTGCAATTGGACATTCTGAGCGCTAAGAGGCCTATATTGGGAAAAAGAATGTCTACAAATAAAAACTACACAGAAGAATTGTGTGAAACTTCTTTCTGTTCTGTTTGTTCAACTAAAAGAGTTGAACCTTAGTTTTGATTGAGCCGTTCTGAAACACTCTTTCTGTAGAAAATGCAAGTGGAGATTCGGAGCGCTAAGAGGGTAATAGTGGAAAAAGGAATGTCTCCAAATATAAACTACACAGAATCATTCTGTGAAACTTCTTTCTGATCTGTGCATTCAGCTAACAGAGTTAAACCATACTTTTGATTGAGCAGATCTGAACACTCTTTCTGTAGAAAATGCAACTGGACATTTGGAGCGCTAAGAGCGTAGTAGTGGAAAAAGGAATATATTCAAATATAAACTACACAGAAGCATTCTGTGAAACTTCTTTCTGATCTGAGCATTCAGCTAACAGAGTTAAACCATACTTTTGATTGAGCAGTTTTGAAACACTCTGTCTGTAGAAAATGCAACTGGACATTCGTAGCGCCAAGTGGGTAATAGTGGAAAAAAGAATATCTTCAAATATAACCTACACAGAAGCATTGTATGAAATTTCTTTCTGTTCTGTGCATTCAACTAACAGAGTTGAACCTTACTTTTGATTGAGCCTTTCTGAAACACTCTTTCTGTAGAAACTGCAATTGGACATTCTGAGCGCTAAGAGGCCTATATTGGGAAAAATAATATCTTCAAATAAAAACTACACAGAAGCATTGTGTGAAACTTATTTCTGATATGTTCATTAAGCTAACAGAGTTAAACCATACTTTTGATTGCGCCGTTCTGAACACTCTTTCTGTAGAAAATGCAAGTGGACATTCGGAGCGCTAAGAAGGTAATAGTGGAGAAAGGAATATATTCAAATATAAACTACACAGTAGCATTCTGTGAAAATTCTTTCTGTTCTGTGCATTCAACTAACAGAGTTGAACCTTACTTTTGATTGAGCCGTTCTGAAACACTCTTTCTGTAGAAACTGCAATTGGACATGCTAAGCGCTAAGAGGCCTACATTGGGAAAAAGAATATCTTCAAATAAAAACTACACAGATGCATTCTGTGAAACTTATTTCTGATCTGTAAATTCAGTTAACAGAGATAAAACATATTTTTGATTGAGCAGTTATGAAACACTCTTTTTGTAGAAAATGCAAGTGGAGATTCGGAGCGCTAAGAGGGTAATAGTGGAAAAAGGAATGTCTTCAAATATAAACTACACAGAATCATTCGGTGAAACTTCTTTCTGATCTGTGCATTCAGCTAACAGAGTTAAACCATACTTTTGATTGAGCAGATCTGAACACTCTTTCTGTAGAAAATGCAACTGGACATTTGGAGCGCTAAGAGCGTAGTAGTGGAAAAAGGAATATATTCAAATATAAACTACACAGAAGCATTCTGTGAAACTTCATTCTGATCTGAGCATTCAGCTAACAGAGTTAAACCATACTTTTGATTGAGCAGTTTTGAAACACTCTGTCTGTAGAAAATGCAACTGGACATTCGTAGCGCTAAGTGGGTAATAGTGGAAAAAAGAATATGTTCAAATATGAACTACACAGAAGCATTGAATGAAACTTCTTTCTGTTCTGTGCATTCAACTAACAGAGTTGAACCTTACTTTTGATTGAGCCGTTCTGAAACACTCTTTCTGTAGAAACTGCAATTGGACATGCTAAGCGCTAAGAGGCCTACATTGGGAAAAAGAATATCTTCAAATAAAAACTACACAGATGCATTCTGTGAAACTTATTTCTGATCTGTAAATTCAGTTAACAGAGATAAAACATATTTTTGATTGAGCAGTTATGAAACACTCTTTTTGTAGAAAATGCAAGTGGAGATTCGGAGCGCTAAGTGGGTAATACTGGAAAAAGGAATGTCTTCAAATATAAACTACACAGAATCATTCGGTGAAACTTCTTTCTGATCTGTGCATTCAGCTAACAGAGTTAAACCATACTTTTGATTGAGCAGGTCTGAACACTCTTTCTGTAGAAAATGCAACTGGACATTTGGAGCGCTAAGTGCGTAGTAGTGGAAAAAGGAATATATTCAAATATAAACTACACAGAAGCATTCTGTGAAACTTCTTTCTGATCTGAGCATTCAGCTAACAGAGTTAAACCATACTTTTGATTGAGCAGTTTTGAAACACTCTGTCTGTAGAAAATGCAAATGGACATTCGTAGCGCTAAGTGGGTAATAGTGGAAAAAAGAATATGTTCAAATATAAACTACACAGAAGCATTGTATGAAACTTCTTTCTGTTCTGTGCATTCAACTAACAGAGTTGAACCTTACTTTTGATTGAGCCGTTCTGAAACACTCTTTCTGTAGAAACTGCAATTGGACATTCTGAGTGCTAAGAGGCCTATATTGGGAAAAAGAATGTCTACAAATAAAAACTACACAGAAGAATTGTGTGAAACTTCTTTCTGTTCTGTTTGTTCAACTAAAAGAGTTGAACCTTAGTTTTGATTGAGCCGTTCTGAAACACTCTTTCTGTAGAAAATGCAAGTGGAGATTCGGAGCGCTAAGAGGGTAATAGTGGAAAAAGGAATGCCTCCAAATATAAACTACACAGAATCATTCTGTGAAACTTCTTTCTGATCTGTGCATTCAGCTAACAGAGTTAAACCATACTTTTGATTGAGCAGATCTGAACACTCTTTCTGTAGAAAATGCAACTGGACATTTGGAGCGCTAAGAGAGTAGTAGTGGAAAAAGGAATATATTCAAATATAAACTACACATAAGCATTCTGTGAAACTTCTTTCTGATCTGAGCATTCAGCTAACAGAGTTAAACCATACTTTTGATTGAGCAGTTTTGAAACTCTCTGTCTGTAGAAAATGCAACTGGACATTCGTAGCGCCAAGTGGTTAATAGTGGAAAAAAGAATATCTTCAAATATAACCTACACAGAAGCATTGTATGAAATTTCTTTCTGTTCTGTGCATTCAACTAACAGAGTTGAACCTTCCTTTTGATTGAGCCTTTCTGAAACACTCTTTCTGTAGAAACTGCAATTGGACATTCTGAGCGCTAAGAGGCCTCTATTGGGAAAAATTATATCCTCAAATAAAAACTACACAGAAGCATTGTGTGAAACTTATTTCTGATAAGTTCATTAAGTTAACAGAGTTAAACCATACTTCTGATTGCGCAGTTCTGAACACTCTTTCTGTAGAAAATGCAAGTGGACATTCGGAGCGCTAAGAGGGTAATAGTGGAGAAAGGAATATATTCAAATATAAACTACACAGTAGCATTCTGTGAAAATTCTTTCTGTTCTGTGCATTCAACTAACAGAGTTGAACCTTACTTTTGATTGAGCCGTTCTGAAACACTCTTTCTGTAGAAACTGCAATTGGACATGCTAAGCGCTAAGAGGCCTACATTGGGAAAAAGAATATCATCAAATAAAAACTACACAGATGCATTCTGTGAAACTTATTTCTGATCTGTAAATTCAGTTAACAGAGATAAAACATATTTTTGATTGAGCAGTTATGAAACACTCTTTTTGTAGAAAATGCAAGTGGAGATTCGGAGCGCTAAGAGGGAAATAGTGGAAAAAGGAATGTCTTCAAATATAAACTACACAGAATCATTCGGTGAAACTTCTTTCTGATCTGTGCATTCAGCTAACAGAGTTAAACCATACTTTTGATTGAGCAGATCTGAACACTCTTTCTGTAGAAAATGCAACTGGACATTTGGAGCGCTAAGAGCGTAGTAGTGGAAAAAGGAATATATTCAAATATAAACTACACAGAAACATTCTGTGAAACTTCTTTCTGATCTGAGCATTCAGCTAACAGAGTTAAACCATACTTTTGATTGAGCAGTTTTGAAACACTCTGTCTGTAGAAAATGCAACTGGACATTCGTAGCGCTAAGTGGGTAATAGTGGAAAAAATAATATGTTCAAATATAAACTACACAGAAGCATTGTATGAAACTTCTTTCTGTTCTGTGCATTCAACTAACAGAGTTGAACCTTACTTTTGATTGAGCCGTTCTGAAACACTCATTCTGTAGAAACTGCAATTGGACATTCTGAGCGCTAAGAGGCCTATATTGGGAAAAAGAATGTCTACAAATAAAAACTACACAGAAGAATTGTGTGAAACTTCTTTCTGTTCTGTTTGTTCAACTAAAAGAGTTGAACCTTAGTTTTGATTGAGCCGTTCTGAAACACTCTTTCTGTAGAAAATGCAAGTGGAGATTCGGAGCGCTAAGAGGGTAATAGTGGAAAAAGGAATGTCTCCAAATATAAACTACACAGAATCATTCTGTGAAACTTCTTTCTGATCTGTGCATTCAGCTAACAGAGTTAAACCATACTTTTGATTGAGCAGATCTGAACACTCTTTCTGTAGAAAATGCAACTGGACATTTGGAGCGCTAAGAGCGTAGTAGTGGAAAAAGGAATATATTCAAATATAAACTACACAGAAGCATTCTGTGAAACTTCTTTCTGATCTGAGCATTCAGCTAACAGAGTTAAACCATACTTTTGATTGAGCAGTTTTGAAACACTCTGTCTGTAGAAAATGCAACTGGACATTCGTAGCGCCAAGTGGGTAATAGTGGAAAAAAGAATATCTTCAAATATAACCTACACAGAAGCATTGTATGAAATTTCTTTCTGTTCTGTGCATTCAACTAACAGAGTTGAACCTTACTTTTGATTGAGCCTTTCTGAAACACTCTTTCTGTAGAAACTGCAATTGGACATTCTGAGCGCTAAGAGGCCTATATTGGGAAAAATAATATCTTCAAATAAAAACTACACAGAAGCATTGTGTGAAACTTATTTCTGATATGTTCATTAAGCTAACAGAGTTAAACCATACTTTTGATTGCGCAGTTCTGAACACTCTTTCTGTAGAAAATGCAAGTGGACATTCGGAGCGCTAAGAAGGTAATAGTGGAGAAAGGAATATATTCAAATATAAACTACACAGTAGCATTCTGTGAAAATTCTTTCTGTTCTGTGCATTCAACTAACAGAGTTGAACCTTACTTTTGATTGAGCCGTTCTGAAACACTCTTTCTGTAGAAACTGCAATTGGACATGCTAAGCGCTAAGAGGCCTACATTGGGAAAAAGAATATCTTCAAATAAAAACTACACAGATGCATTCTGTGAAACTTATTTCTGATCTGGAAATTCAGTTAACAGAGATAAAACATATTTTTGATTGAGCAGTTATGAAACACTCTTTTTGTAGAAAATGCAAGTGGAGATTCGGAGCGCTAAGAGGGTAATAGTGGAAAAAGGAATGTCTTCAAATATAAACTACACAGAATCATTCGGTGAAACTTCTTTCTGATCTGTGCATTCAGCTAACAGAGTTAAACCATACTTTTGATTGAGCAGATCTGAACACTCTTTCTGTAGAAAATGCAACTGGACATTTGGAGCGCTAAGAGCGTAGTAGTGGAAAAAGGAATATATTCAAATATAAACTACACAGAAGCATTCTGTGAAACTTCATTCTGATCTGAGCATTCAGCTAACAGAGTTAAACCATACTTTTGATTGAGCAGTTTTGAAACACTCTGTCTGTAGAAAATGCAACTGGACATTCGTAGCGCTAAGTGGGTAATAGTGGAAAAAAGAATATGTTCAAATATGAACTACACAGAAGCATTGAATGAAACTTCTTTCTGTTCTGTGCATTCAACTAACAGAGTTGAACCTTACTTTTGATTGAGCCGTTCTGAAACACTCTTTCTGTAGAAACTGCAATTGGACATGCTAAGCGCTAAGAGGCCTACATTGGGAAAAAGAATATCTTCAAATAAAAACTACACAGATGCATTCTGTGAAACTTATTTCTGATCTGTAAATTCAGTTAACAGAGATAAAACATATTTTTGATTGAGCAGTTATGAAACACTCTTTTTGTAGAAAATGCAAGTGGAGATTCGGAGCGCTAAGTGGGTAATAGTGGAAAAAGGAATGTCTTCAAATATAAACTACACAGAATCATTCGGTGAAACTTCTTTCTGATCTGTGCATTCAGCTAACAGAGTTAAACCATACTTTTGATTGAGCAGGTCTGAACACTCTTTCTGTAGAAAATGCAACTGGACATTTGGAGCGCTAAGTGCGTAGTAGTGGAAAAAGGAATATATTCAAATATAAACTACACAGAAGCATTCTGTGAAACTTCTTTCTGATCTGAGCATTCAGCTAACAGAGTTAAACCATACTTTTGATTGAGCAGTTTTGAAACACTCTGTCTGTAGAAAATGCAACTGGACATTCGTAGCGCTAAGTGGGTAATAGTGGAAAAAAGAATATGTTCAAATATAAACTACACAGAAGCATTGTATGAAACTTCTTTCTGTTCTGTGCATTCAACTAACAGAGTTGAACCTTACTTTTGATTGAGCCGTTCTGAAACACTCTTTCTGTAGAAACTGCAATTGGACATTCTGAGTGCTAAGAGGCCTATATTGGGAAAAAGAATGTCTACAAATAAAAACTACACAGAAGAATTGTGTGAAACTTCTTTCTGTTCTGTTTGTTCAACTAAAAGAGTTGAACCTTAGTTTTGATTGAGCCGTTCTGAAACACTCTTTCTGTAGAAAATGCAAGTGGAGATTCGGAGCGCTAAGAGGGTAATAGTGGAAAAAGGAATGCCTCCAAATATAAACTACACAGAATCATTCTGTGAAACTTCTTTCTGATCTGTGCATTCAGCTAACAGAGTTAAACCATACTTTTGATTGAGCAGATCTGAACACTCTTTCTGTAGAAAATGCAACTGGACATTTGGAGCGCTAAGAGAGTAGTAGTGGAAAAAGGAATATATTCAAATATAAACTACACAGAAGCATTCTGTGAAACTTCTTTCTGATCTCAGCATTCAGCTAACAGAGTTAAACCATACTTTTGATTGAGCAGTTTTGAAACTCTCTGTCTGTAGAAAATGCAACTGGACATTCGTAGCGCCAAGTGGGTAATAGTGGAAAAAAGAATATCTTCAAATATAACCTACACAGAAGCATTTTATGAAATTTCTTTCTGTTCTGTGCATTCAACTAACAGAGTTGAACCTTCCTTTTCATTGAGCCTTTCTGAAACACTCTTTCTGTAGAAACTGCAATTGGACATTCTGAGCGCTAAGAGGCCTATATTGGGAAAAATAATATCCTCAAATAAAAACTACACAGAAGCATTGTGTGAAACTTATTTCTGATATGTTCATTAAGTTAACAGAGTTAAACCATACTTTTGATTGCGCAGTTCTGAACACTCTTTCTGTAGAAAATGCAAGTGGACATTCGGAGTGCTAAGAGGGTAATAGTGGAGAAAGGAATATATTCAAATATAAACTACACAGTAGCATTCTGTGAAAATTCTTTCTGTTCTGTGCATTCAACTAACAGAGTTGAACCTTACTTTTGATTGAGCCGTTCTGAAACACTCTTTCTGTAGAAACTGCAATTGGACATGCTAAGCGCTAAGAGGCCTACATTGGGAAAAAGAATATCTTCAAATAAAAACTACACAGATGCATTCTGTGAAACTTATTTCTGATCTGTAAATTCAGTTAACAGAGATAAAACATATTTTTGATTGAGCAGTTATGAAACACTCTTTTTGTAGAAAATGCAAGTGGAGATTCGGAGCGCTAAGAGGGTAATAGTGGAAAAAGGAATGTCTTCAAATATAAACTACACAGAATCATTCGGTGAAACTTCTTTCTGATCTGTGCATTCAGCTAACAGAGTTAAACCATACTTTTGATTGAGCAGATCTGAACACTCTTTCTGTAGAAAATGCAACTGGACATTTGGAGCGCTAAGAGCGTAGTAGTGGAAAAAGGAATATATTCAAATATAAACTACACAGAAGCATTCTGTGAAACTTCTTTCTGATCTGAGCATTCAGCTAACAGAGTTAAACCATACTTTTGATTGAGCAGTTTTGAAACACTCTGTCTGTAGAAAATGCCACTGGACATTCGTAGCGCTAAGTGGGTAATAGTGGAAAAAAGAATATGTTCAAATATAAACTACACAGAAGCATTGTATGAAACTTCTTTCTGTTCTGTGCATTCAACTAACAGAGTTGAACCTTACTTTTGATTGAGCCGTTCTGAAACACTCTTTCTCTAGAAACTGCAATTGGACATTCTGAGCGCTAAGAGGCCTATATTGGGAAAAAGAATGTCTACAAATAAAAACTACACAGAAGAATTGTTTGAAACTTCTTTCTGTTCTGTTTGTTCAACTAAAAGAGTTGAACCTTAGTTTTGATTGAGCCGTTCTGAAACACTCTTTCTGTAGAAAATGCAAGTGGAGATTCGGAGCGCTAAGAGGGTAATAGTGGAAAAAGGAATGCCTCCAAATATAAACTACACAGAATCATTCTGTGAAACTTCTTTCTGATCTGTGCATTCAGCTAACAGAGTTAAACCATACTTTTGATTGAGCAGATCTGAACACTCTTTCTGTAGAAAATGCAACTGGACATTTGGAGCGCTAAGAGAGTAGTAGTGGAAAAAGGAATATATTCAAATATAAACTACACATAAGCATTCTGTGAAACTTCTTTCTGATCTGAGCATTCAGCTAACAGAGTTAAACCATACTTTTGATTGAGCAGTTTTGAAACTCTCTGTCTGTAGAAAATGCAACTGGACATTCGTAGCGCCAAGTGGGTAATAGTGGAAAAAAGAATATCTTCAAATATAACCTACACAGAAGCATTGTATGAAATTTCTTTCTGTTCTGTGCATTCAACTAACAGAGTTGAACCTTCCTTTTGATTGAGCCTTTCTGAAACACTCTTTCTGTAGAAACTGCAATTGGACATTCTGAGCGCTAAGAGGCCTATATTGGGAAAAATAATATCCTCAAATAAAAACTACACAGAAGCATTGTGTGAAACTTATTTCTGATAAGTTCATTACGTTAACAGAGTTAAACCATACTTTTGATTGCGCAGTTCTGAACACTCTTTCTGTAGAAAATGCAAGTGGACATTCGGAGCGCTAAGAGGGTAATAGTGGAGAAAGGAATATATTCAAATATAAACTACACAGTAGCATTCTGTGAAAATTCTTTCTGTTCTGTGCATTCAACTAACAGAGTTGAACCTTACTTTTGATTGAGCCGTTCTGAAACACTCTTTCTGTAGAAACTGCAATTGGACATGCTAAGCGCTAAGAGGCCTACATTGGGAAAAAGAATATCATCAAATAAAAACTACACAGATGCATTCTGTGAAACTTATTTCTGATCTGTAAATTCAGTTAACAGAGATAAAACATATTTTTGATTGAGCAGTTATGAAACACTCTTTTTGTAGAAAATGCAAGTGGAGATTCGGAGCGCTAAGAGGGAAATAGTGGAAAAAGGAATGTCTTCAAATATAAACTACACAGAATCATTCGGTGAAACTTCTTTCTGATCTGTGCATTCAGCTAACAGAGTTAAACCATACTTTTGATTGAGCAGATCTGAACACTCTTTCTGTAGAAAATGCAACTGGACATTTGGAGCGCTAAGAGCGTAGTAGTGGAAAAAGGAATATATTCAAATATAAACTACACAGAAACATTCTGTGAAACTTCTTTCTGATCTGAGCATTCAGCTAACAGAGTTAAACCATACTTTTGATTGAGCAGTTTTGAAACACTCTGTCTGTAGAAAATGCAACTGGACATTCGTAGCGCTAAGTGGGTAATAGTGGAAAAAAGAATATGTTCAAATATAAACTACACAGAAGCATTGTATGAAACTTCTTTCTGTTCTGTGCATTCAACTAACAGAGTTGAACCTTACTTTTGATTGAGCCGTTCTGAAACACTCATTCTGTAGAAACTGCAATTGGACATTCTGAGCGCTAAGAGGCCTATATTGGGAAAAAGAATGTCTACAAATAAAAACTACACAGAAGAATTTTGTGAAACTTCTTTCTGTTCTGTTTGTTCAACTAAAAGAGTTGAACCTTAGTTTTGATTGAGCCGTTCTGAAACACCCTTTCTGTAGAAAATGCAAGTGGAGATTCGGAGCGCTAAGAGGGTAATAGTGGAAAAAGGAATGTCTCCAAATATAAACTACACAGAATCATTCTGTGAAACTTCTTTCTGATCTGTGCATTCAGCTAACAGAGTTAAACCATACTTTTGATTGAGCAGATCTGAACACTCTTTCTGTAGAAAATGCAACTGGACATTTGGAGCGCTAAGAGGGTAGTAGTGGAAAAAGGAATATATTCAAATATAAACTACACAGAAGCATTCTGTGAAACTTCTTTCTGATCTGAGCATTCAGCTAACAGAGTTAAACCATACTTTTGATTGAGCAGTTTTGAAACACTCTGTCTGTAGAAAATGCAACTGGACATTCGTAGCGCCAAGTGGGTAATAGTGGAAAAAAGAATATCTTCAAATATAACCTACACAGAAGCATTGTATGAAATTTATTTCTGTTCTGTGCATTCAACTAACAGAGTTGAACCTTACTTTTGATTGAGCCTTTCTGAAACACTCTTTCTGTAGAAACTGCAATTGGACATTCTGAGCGCTAAGAGGCCTATATTGGGAAAAATAATATCTTCAAATAAAAACTACACAGAAGCATTGTGTGAAACTTATTTCTGATATGTTCATTAAGCTAACAGAGTTAAACCATACTTTTGATTGCGCAGTTCTGAACACTCTTTCTGTAGAAAATGCAAGTGGACATTCGGAGCGCTAAGAAGGTAATAGTGGAGAAAGGAATATATTCAAATATAAACTACACAGTAGCATTCTGTGAAAATTCTTTCTGTTCTGTGCATTCAACTAACAGAGTTGAACCTTACTTTTGATTGAGCCGTTCTGAAACACTCTTTCTGTAGAAACTGCAATTGGACATGCTAAGCGCTAAGAGGCCTACATTGGGAAAAAGAATATCTTCAAATAAAAACTACACAGATGCATTCTGTGAAACTTATTTCTGATCTGTAAATTCAGTTAACAGAGATAAAACATATTTTTGATTGAGCAGTTATGAAACACTCTTTTTGTAGAAAATGCAAGTGGAGATTCGGAGCGCTAAGAGGGTAATAGTGGAAAAAGGAATGTCTTCAAATATAAACTACACAGAATCATTCGGTGAAACTTTTTTCTGATCTGTGCATTCAGCTAACAGAGTTAAACCATACTTTTGATTGAGCAGATCTGAACACTCTTTCTGTAGAAAATGCAACTGGACATTTGGAGCGCTAAGAGCGTAGTAGTGGAAAAGGGAATATATTCAAATATAAACTACACAGAAGCATTCTGTGAAACTTCATTCTGATCTGAGCATTCAGCTAACAGAGTTAAACCATACTTTTGATTGAGCAGTTTTGAAACACTCTGTCTGTAGAAAATGCAACTGGACATTCGTAGCGCTAAGTGGGTAATAGTGGAAAAAAGAATATGTTCAAATATGAACTACACAGAAGCATTGAATGAAACTACTTTCTGTTCTGTGCATTCAACTAACAGAGTTGAACCTTACTTTTGATTGAGCCGTTCTGAAACACTCTTTCTGTAGAAACTGCAATTGGACATGCTAAGCGCTAAGAGGCCTACATTGGGAAAAAGAATATCTTCAAATAAAACTACACAGATGCATTCTGTGAAACTTATTTCTGATCTGTAAATTCAGTTAACAGAGATAAAACATATTTTTGATTGAGCAGTTATGAAACACTCTTTTTGTAGAAAATGCAAGTGGAGATTCGGAGCGCTAAGAAATTAATAGTGGAAAAAGGAATGTCTTCAAATATAAACTACACAGAATCATTCGGTGAAACTTCTTTCTGATCTGTGCATTCAGCTAACAGAGTTAAACCATACTTTTGATTGAGCAGATCTGAACACTCTTTCTGTAGAAAATGCAACTGGACATTTGGAGCGCTAAGAGCGTAGTAGTGGAAAAAGGAATATATTCAAATATAAACTACACAGAAGCATTCTGTGAAACTTCTTTCTGATCTGAGCATTCAGCTAACAGAGTTAAACCATACTTTTGATTGAGCAGTTTTGAAACTCTCTGTCTGTAGAAAATGCAACTGGACATTCGTAGCGCCAAGTGGGTAATAGTGGAAAAAAGAATATCTTCAAATATAACATATACAGAAGCATTGTATGAAATTTCTTTCTGTTCTGTGCATTCAACTAACAGAGTTGAACCTTCCTTTTGATTGAGCCTTTCTGAAACACTCTTTCTGTAGAAACTGCAATTGGACATTCTGAGCGCTAAGAGGCCTATATTGGGAAAAATTATATCTTCAAATAAAAACTACACAGAAGCATTGTGTGAAACTTATTTATGATATGTTCATTAAGCTAACAGAGTTAAACCATACTTTTGATTGCGCAGTTCTGAACACTCTTTCTGTAGAAAATGCAAGTGGACATTCGGAGCGCTAAGAGGGTAATAGTGGAGAAAGGAATATATTCAAATATAAACTACACAGTAGCATTCTGTGAAAATTCTTTCTGTTCTGTGCATTCAACTAACAGAGTTGAACCTTACTTTTGATTGAGCCGTTCTGAAACACTCTTTCTGTAGAAACTGCAATTGGACATGCTAAGCGCTAAGAGGCCTACATTGGGAAAAAGAATATCATCAAATAAAAACTACACAGATGCATTCTGTGAAACTTATTTCTGATCTGTAAATTCAGTTAACAGAGATAAAACATATTTTTGATTGAGCAGTTATGAAACACTCTTTTTTAGAAAATGCAAGTGGAGATTCGGAGCGCTAAGAGGGAAATAGTGGAAAAAGGAATGTCTTCAAATATAAACTACACAGAATCATTCGGTGAAACTTCTTTCTGATCTGTGCATTCAGCTAACAGAGTTAAACCATACTTTTGATTGAGCAGGTCTGAACACTCTTTCTGTAGAAAATGCAACTGGACATTTGGAGCGCTAAGAGCGTAGTAGTGGAAAAAGGAATATATTCAAATATAAACTACACAGAAACATTCTGTGAAACTTCTTTCTGATCTGAGCATTCAGCTAACAGAGTTAAACCATACTTTTGATTGAGCAGTTTTGAAACACTCTGTCTGTAGAAAATGCAACTGGACATTCGTAGCGCTAAGTGGGTAATAGTGGAAAAAAGAATATGTTCAAATATAAACTACACAGAAGCATTGTATGAAACTTCTTTCTGTTCTGTGCATTCAACTAACAGAGTTGAACCTTACTTTTGATTGAGCCGTTCTGAAACACTCATTCTGTAGAAACTGCAATTGGACATTCTGAGCGCTAAGAGGCCTATATTGGGAAAATGAATGTCTACAAATAAAAACTACACAGAAGAATTGTGTGAAACTTCTTTCTGTTCTGTTTGCTCAACTAAAACAGTTGAACCTTAGTTTTGATTGAGCCGTTCTGAAACACACTTTCTGTAGAAAATGCAAGTGGAGATTCGGAGCGCTAAGAGGGTAATAGTGGAAAAAGGAATGTCTCCAAATATAAACTACACAGAATCACTCTGTGAAACTTCTTTCTGATCTGTGCATTCAGCTAACAGAGTTAAACCATACTTTTGATTGAGCAGATCTGAACACTCTTTCTGTAGAAAATGCAACTGGACATTTGGAGCGCTAAGAGCGTAGTAGTGGAAAAAGGAATATATTCAAATATAAACTACACAGAAGCATTCTGTGAAACTTCTTTCTGATCTGAGCATTCAGCTAACAGAGTTAAACCATACTTTTGATTGAGCAGTTTTGAAACTCTCTGTCTGTAGAAAATGCAACTGGACATTCGTAGCGCCAAGTGGGTAATAGTGGAAAAAAGAATATCTTCAAATATAACCTACACAGAAGCATTGTATGAAATTACTTTCTGTTCTGTGCATTCAACTAACAGAGTTGAACCTTACTTTTGATTGAGCCTTTCTGAAACACTCTTTCTGTAGAAACTGCAATTGGACATTCTGAGCGCTAAGAGGCCTATATTGGGAAAAATAATATCTTCAAATAAAAACTACACAGAAGCATTGTGTGAAACTTATTTCTGATATGTTCTTTAAGCTAACAGAGTTAAACCATACTTTTGATTGCGCAGTTCTGAACACTCTTTCTGTAGAAAATGCAAGTGGACATTCGGAGCGCTAAGAGGGTAATAGTGGAGAAAGGAATA
The DNA here is from genome assembly GCF_028878055.3 of Symphalangus syndactylus. NCBI lineage: Eukaryota > Metazoa > Chordata > Mammalia > Primates > Hylobatidae > Symphalangus > Symphalangus syndactylus. The sequence continues at coordinate 119,877,282 of NC_072437.2, forward strand.
TATTCAAATATAAACTACACAGTAGCATTCTGTGAAAATTCTTTCTGTTCTGTGCATTCAACTAACAGAGTTGAACCTTACTTTTGATTGAGCCGTTCTGAAACACTCTTTCTGTAGAAACTGCAATTGGACATGCTAAGCGCTAAGAGGCCTACATTGGGAAAAAGAATATCTTCAAATAAAAACTACACAGATGCATTCTGTGAAACTTATTTCTGATCTGTAAATTCAGTTAACAGAGATAAAACATATTTTTGATTGAGCAGTTATGAAACACTCTTTTTGTAGAAAATGCAAGTGGAGATTCGGAGCGCTAAGAGGGTAATAGTGGAAAAAGGAATGTCTTCAAATGTAAACTACACAGAATCATTCGGTGAAACTTCTTTCTGATCTGTGCATTCAGCTAACAGAGTTAAACCATACTTTTGATTGTGCAGATCTGAACACTCTTTCTGTAGAAAATGCAACTGGACATTTGGAGCGCTAAGAGCGTAGTAGTGGAAAAAGGAATATATTCAAATATAAACTACACAGAAGCATTCTGTGAAACTTCTTTCTGATCTGAGCATTCAGCTAACGGAGTTAAACCATACTTTTGATTGAGCAGTTTTGAAACACTCTGTCTGTAGAAAATGCAACTGGACATTCGTAGGGCTAAGTGGGTAATAGTGGAAAAAAGAATATGTTCAAATATAAACTACACAGAAGCATTGTATGAAACTTCTTTCTGTTCTGTGCATTCAACTAACAGAGTTGAACCTTACTTTTGATTGAGCCGTTCTGAAACACTCTTTCTGTAGAAAATGCAATTAGACATTCTGAGCGCTAAGAGGCCTATATTGGGAAAAAGAATGTCTACAAATAAAAACTACACAGAAAAATTGTGTGAAACTTCTTTCTGTTCTGTTTGTTCAACTAAAAGAGTTGAACCTTAGTTTTGATTGAGCCGTTCTGAAACACTCTTTCTGTAGAAAATGCAAGTGGAGATTCGGAGCGCTAAGAGGGTAATAGTGGAAAAAGGAATGTCTCCAAATATAAACTAGACAGAATCATTCTGTGAAACTTATTTCTGATCTGTGAATTCAGCTAACAGAGTTAAACCATACTTTTGATTGAGCAGATCTGAACACTCTTTCTGTATAAAATGCAACTGGACATTTGGAGCGCTAAGAGAGTAGTAGTGGAAAAAGAAATATATTCAGATATAAACTACACAGAAGCATTCTGTGAAACTTCTTTCTGATCCGAGCATTCAGCTAACAGAGATAAGCCATAGTTTTGATTGAGCAGTTTTGAAACACTCTGTCTGTAGAAAATGCAACTGGACATTCGTAGCGCTAAGTGGGTAATAGTGGAAAAAAGAATATGTTCAAATATAAACTACACAGTAGCATTCTGTGAAAAATCTTTCTGTTTTGTGCATTCATCTAACAGAGTTGAACCTTACTTTTGATTGAGCCTTTCTGAAACACTCTTTCTGTAGAAACTGCAATTGGACATTCTGAGCGCTAAGAGGCCTCTATTGGGAAAAATAATACCTTCAAATAAAAACTAAACAGAAGCATTGTGTGAAATTTCTGATATGTTCATTAAGCAAACAGAGTTAAACCATACTTTGGATTGCGCAGTTCTGAACACTCTTTCTGTAGAAAATGCAAGTGGACATTCGGAGCGCTAAGTGGGTAATAGTGGAAAAAGGAATATATTCAAATATAAACTACACAGTAGCATTCTGTGAAAATTCTTTCTGTTCTGTGCATTCAACTAACAGAGTTGAACCTTACTTTTGATTGAGCCGTTCTGAAACACTCTTTCTGTAGAAACTGCAATTGGACATGCTAAGCGCTAAGAGGCCTACATTGGGAAAAACAATATATTCAAATAAAAACTACACAGATGCATTCTGTGAAACTTATTTCTGATCTGTAAATTCAGTTAACAGAGATAAAACATATTTTTGATTGAGCAGTTATGAAACACTCTTTTTGTAGAAAATGCAAGTGGAGATTCGGAGCTTTAAGAGGTTAATAGTGGAAAAAGGAATGTCTTCAAATATAAACTACACAGAATCATTCGGTGAAACTTCTTTCTGATCTGTGCATTCAGCTAACAGAGTTAAACCATACTTTTTATTGAGCAGATCTGAACACTCTTTCTGTAGAAAATGCAACTGGACGTTTGGAGCGCTAAGAGCGTAGTAGTGGAAAAAGGAATATATTCAAATATAAACTACACAGAAGCATTCTGTGAAACTTCTTTCTGATCTGAGCATTCAGCTAACAGAGTTAAACCATACTTTTGATTGAGCAGTTTTGAAACACTCTGTCTGTAGAAAATGCAACTGGACATTCGTAGCGCTAAGTGGGTAATAGTGGAAAAAAGAATATGTTCAAATATGAACTACACAGAAGCATTGAATGAAACTTCTTTCTGTTCTGTGCATTCAACTAACAGAGTTGAACCTTACTTTTGATTGAGCCGTTCTGAAACACTCTTTCTGTAGAAACTGCAATTGGACATGCTAAGCGCTAAGAGGCCTACATTGGGAAAAAGAATATCTTCAAATAAAAACTACACAGATGCATTCTGTGAAACTTATTTCTGATCTGTAAATTCAGTTAACAGAGATAAAACATATTTTTGATTGAGCAGTTATGAAACACTCTTTTTGTAGAAAATGCAAGTGGAGATTCGGAGCGCTAAGAGGGTAATAGTGGAAAAAGGAATGTCTTCAAATATAAACTACACAGAATCATTCGGTGAAACTTCTTTCTGATCTGTGCATTCAGCTAACAGAGTTAAACCATACTTTTGATTGAGCAGATCTGAACACTCTTTCTGTAGAAAATGCAACTGGACATTTGGAGCGCTAAGAGCGTAGTAGTGGAAAAAGGAATATATTCAAATATAAACTACACAGAAGCATTCTGTGAAACTTCTTTCTGATCTGAGCATTCAGCTAACAGAGTTAAACCATACTTTTGATTGAGCAGTTTTGAAACACTCTGTCTGTAGAAAATACAACTGGACATTCGTAGCGCTAAGTGGGTAATAGTGGAAAAAAGAGTATGTTCAAATATAAACTACACAGAAGCATTGTATGAAACTTCTTTCTGTTCTGTGCATTCTACTAACAGAGTTGAACCTTAATTTTGATTGAGCCGTTCTGAAACACTCTTTCTGTAGAAACTGCAATTGGACATTCTGAGCGCTAAGAGGCCTATATTGGGAAAAAGAATGTCTACAAATAAAAGCTACACAGAAGAATTGTGTGAAACTTCTTTCTGTTCTGTTTGTTCAACTAAAAGAGTTGAACCTTAGTTTTGATTGAGCCGTTCTGAAACACTCTTTCTGTAGAAAATGCAAGTGGAGATTCGGAGCGCTAAGAGGGTAATAGTGGAAAAAGGAATGTCTCCAAATATAAACTACACAGAATCATTCTGTGAAACTTCTTTCTGATCTGTGCATTCAGCTAACAGAGTTAAACCATACTTTTGATTGAGCAGATCTGAACACTCTTTCTGTAGAAAATGCAACTGGACATTTGGAGCGCTAAGAGAGTAGTAGTGGAAAAAGGAATATATTCAAATATAAACTACACAGAAGCATTCTGTGAAACTTCTTTCTGATCTGAGCATTCAGCTAACAGAGTTAAACCATACTTTTGATTGAGCAGTTTTGAAACACTCTGTCTGTAGAAAATGCAACTGGACATTCGTAGCGCTAAGTGGGTAATAGTGGAAAAAAGAATATGTTCAAATATAAACTACACAGAAGCATTGTATGAAACTTCTTTCTGTTCTGTGCATTCAACTAACAGAGTTGAACCTTACTTTTGATTGAGCCTTTCTGAAACACTCTTTCTGTAGAAACTGCAATTGGACATTCTGAGCGCTAAGAGGCCTCTATTGGGAAAAATAATATCTTCAAATAAAAACTACAAAGAAGCATTGTGAGAAACTTATTTCTGATATGTTCATTAAGCTAACAGAGTTAAACCATACTTTTGATTGCGCAGTTCTGAACACTCTTTCTGTAGAAAATGCAAGTGGACATTCGGAGCGCTAAGAGGGTAATAGTGGAGAAAGGAATATATTCGAATATAAACTACACAGTAGCATTCTGTGAAAATTCTTTCTGTTCTGTGCATTCAACTAACAGAGTTGAACCTTACTTTTGATTGAGCCGTTCTGAAACACTCTTTCTGTAGAAACTGCAATTGGACATGCTAAGCGCTAAGAGGCCTACATTGGGAAAAAGAATATCTTCAAATAAAAACTACACAGATGCATTCTGTGAAACTTATTTCTGATCTGTAAATTCAGTTAACAGAGATAAAACATATTTTTGATTGAGCAGTTATGAAACACTCTTTTTGTAGAAAATGCAAGTGGAGATTCGGAGCGCTAAGAGGGTAATAGTGGAAAAAGGAATGTCTTCAAATATAAACTACACAGAATCATTCGTTGAAACTTCTTTCTGATCTGTGCATTCAGCTAACAGAGTTAAACCATACTTTTGATTGAGCAGTTTTGAAAAACTCTGTCTGTAGAAAATGCAACTGGACATTCGTAGCGCTAAGTGGTAATAGTGGAAAAAAGAATATGTTCAAATATGAACTACACAGAAGCATTCTGTGAAACTTCTTTCTGATCTGAGCATTCAGCTAACAGAGTTAAACCATACTTTTGATTGAGCAGTTTTGAAACACTCTGTCTGTAGAAAATGCAACTGGACATTCGTAGCGCTAAGTGGGTAATAGTGGAAAAAAGAATATGTTCAAATATGAACTACACAGAAGCATTGTATGAAACTTCTTTCTGTTCTGTGCATTCTACTAACGGAGTTGAACCTTACTTTTGATTGAGCCGTTCTGAAACACTCTTTCTGTAGAAACTGCAATTGGACATTCTGAGCGCTAAGAGGCCTATATTGGGAAAATGAATGTCTACAAATAAAAGCTACACAGAAGAATTGTGTGAAACTTCTTTCTGTTCTGTTTGTTCAACTAAAAGAGTTGAACCTTAGTTTTGATTGAGCCGTTCTGAAACACTCTTTTTGAAGAAAATGCAAGTGGAGATTCGGAGCGCTAAGAGGGTAATAGTGGAAAAAGGAATGTCTCCAAATATAAACTACACAGAATCATTCTGTGAAACTTCTTTCTGATCTGTGCATTCAGCTAACATAGTTAAACCATACTTTTGATTGAGCAGATCTGAACACTCTTTCTGTAGAAAATGCAACTGGACATTTGGAGCGCTAAGAGAGTAGTAGTGGAAAAAGGAATATATTCAAATATAAACTACACAGAAGCATTCTGCGAAACTTCTTTCTGATCTGAGCATTCAGCTAACAGAGTTAAACCATAATTTTGATTCAGCAGCTTTGAAACACTCTGTCTGTAGAAAATGCAACTGGACATTCGTAGCACTAAGTGGGTAATAGTGGAAAAAAGAATATGTTCAAATATAAACTACACAGAAGCATTGTATGAAACTTCTTTCTGTTCTGTGCATTCAACTAACAGAGTTGAACCTTACTTTTGATTGAGCCTTTCTGAAACACTCTTTCTGTAGAAACTGCAATTGGACATTCTGAGCGCTAAGAGGCCTCTATTGGGAAAAATAATATCTTCAAATAAAAACTACACAGAAGCATTGTGTGAAACTTATTTCTGATATGTTCATTAAGCTAACAGAGTTAAACCATACTTTGGATTGCGCAGTTCTGAACACTCTTTCTGTAGAAAATGCAAGGGGACATTCGGAGCGCTAAGAGGGTAATACTGGAAAAAGGAATATATTCAAATATAAACTACACAGTAGCATTCTGTGAAAATTCTTTCTGTTCTGTGCATTCAGCTAACAGAGTTGAACCTTACTTTTGATTGAGCCGTTCTGAAACACTCTTTCTGTAGAAACTGCAATTGGACATGCTAAGCGCTAAGAGGCCTACATTGGGAAAAAGAATATCTTCAAATAAAAACTACACAGATGCATTCTGTGAAACTTATTTCTGATCTGTAAATTCAGTTAACAGAGATAAAACATATTTTTGATTGAGCAGTTATGAAACACTCTTTTTGTAGAAAATGCAAGTGGAGATTCGGAGCGCTAAGAGGGTAATAGTGGAAAAAGGAATGTCTTCAAATATAAACTACACAGAATCATACGGTGAAACTTCTTTCTGATCTGTGCATTCAGCTAACAGAGTTAAAACATACTTTTGATTGAGCAGATCTGAACACTCTTTCTGTAGAAAATGCAACTGGACATTTGGAGCGCTAAGAGCGTAGTAGTGGAAAAAGGAATATATTCTAATATAAACTACACAGAAGCATTCTGTGAAACTTCTTTCTGATCTGAGCATTCAGCTAACAGAGTTAAACCATACTTTTGATTGAGCAGTTTTGAAACACTCTGTCTGTAGAAAATGCAACTGGACATTCGTAGCGCTAAGTGGGTAATAGTGGAAAAAAGAATATGTTCAAATATAAACTACACAGAAGCATTGTATGAAACTTCTTTCTGTTCTGTGCATTCAACTAACAGAGTTGAACCTTACTTTTGATTGAGCCGTTCTGAAACACTCTTTCTGTAGAAAATGCAATTAGACATTCTGAGCGCTAAGAGGCCTATATTGGGAAAAAGAATGTCTACAAATAAAAACTACACAGAAGAATTTTGTGAAACTTCTTTCTGTTCTGTTTGTTCAACTAAAAGATTTGAACCTTAGTTTTGATTGAGCCGTTCTGAAACACTCTTTCTGTACAAAATGCAAGTGGACATTCGGAGCACTAAGAGGGTAATAGTGGAAAAAGGAATGTCTCCAAATATAAACTACACAGAATCATTCTGTGAAACTTCTTTCTGATCTGTGAATTCAGCTAACAGAGTTAAACCATACTTTTGATTGAGCAGATCTGAACACTCTTTCTGTTGAAAATGCAACTGGACATTTGGAGCGCTAAGAGAGTAGTAGTGGAAAAAGGAATATATTCAAATATAAACTACACAGAAGCATTCTGTTTAACTTCTTTCTGATCTGAGCATTCAGCTAACAGAGTGAAACCATACTTTTGATTGAGCAGTTTTGAAACACTCTGTCTGTAGAAAATGCAACTGGACATTCGTAGCGCTAAGTGGGTAATAGTGGAAAAAAGAATATGTTCAAATATAAACTACACAGTAGCATTCTGTGAAAATTCTTTCTGTTTTGTGCATTCAACTAACAGAGTTGAACCTTACTTTTGATTGAGCCTTTCTGAAACACTCTTTCTGTAGAAACTGCAATTGGACATTCTGAGCGCTAAGAGGCCTCTATTGGGAAAAATAATACCTTCAAATACAAACTACACAGAAGCATTGTGTGAAACTTATTTCTGATATGTTCATTAAGCTAACAGAGTTAAACCATACTTTGGATTGCGCAGTTCTGAACACTCTTTCTGTAGAAAATGCAAGTGGACATTCGGAGCGCTAAGAGGGTAATAGTGGAAAAAGGAATATAGTCAAATATAAAATACACAGTAGCATTCTGTGAAAATTCTTTCTGTTCTGTGCATTCAACTAACACAGTTGAACCTTACTTTTGATTGAGCCGTTCTGAAACACTCTTTCTGTAGAAACTGCAATTGGACATGCTAAGCGCTAAGAGGCCTACATTGGGAAAAAGAATATCTTCAAATAAAAACTACACAGATGCATTCTGTGAAACTTATTTCTGATCTGTAAATTCAGTTAACAGAGATAAAATATATTTTTGATTGAGCAGTTATGAAACACTCTTTTTGTAGAAAATGCAAGTGGAGATTCGGAGCGCTAAGAGGGTAATAGTGGAAAAAGGAATGTCTTCAAATATAAACTACACAGAATCATTCGGTGAATCTTCTTTCTGATCTGTGCATTCAGCTAACAGAGTTAAACCATACTTTTGATTGAGCAGATCTGAACACTCTTTCTGTAGAAAATGCAACTGGACATTTGGAGCGCTAAGAGCGTAGTAGTGGAAAAAGGAATATATTCAAATATAAACTACACAGAAGCATTCTGTGAAACTTCTTTCTGATCTGAGCATTCAGCTAACAGAGTTAAACCATACTTTTGATTGAGCAGTTTTGAAACACTCTGTCTGTAGAAAATGCAACTGGACATTCGTAGCGCTAAGTGGGTAATAGTGGAAAAAAGAACATGTTCAAATATGAACTACACAGAAGCATTGTATGAAACTTCTTTCTGTTCTGTGCATTCAACTAACAGAGTTGAACCTTACTTTTGATTGAGCCGTTCTGAAACACTCTTTCTGTAGAAACTGCAATTGGACATTCTGAGCGCTAAGAGGCCTATATTGGGAAAAAGAATGTCTGCAAATAAAAACTACAGAGAAGAATTGTGTGAAACTTCTTTCTGTTCTATTTGTTCAACTAAAAGAGTTGAACCTTAGTTTTGATTGAGCCGTTCTGAAACACTCTTTCTGTAGAAAATGCAAGTGGAGATTCGGAGCGCTAAGAGGGTAATAGTGGAAAAAGGAATGTCTCCAAATATAAACTACACAGAATCATTCGGTGAAACTTCTTTCTGATCTGTGCATTCAGCTAACAGAGTTAAACCATACTTTTGATTGAGCAGATCTGAACACTCTTTCTCTAGAAAATGCCACTGGACATTTGGAGCGCTAAGAGCGTAGTAGTGGAAAAAGGAATATATTCAAATATAAACTACACAGAAGCATTCTGTGAAACTTCTTTCTGATCTGAGCATTCAGCTAACAGAGTTAAACCATACTTTTGATTGCGCAGTTCTGAACACTCTTTCTGTAGAAAATTCAAGTGGACATTCGGAGCGCTAAGAGGGTAATAGTGGAAAAAGGAATATATTCAAATATAAACTACACCGTAGCATTCTGTGAAAATTCTTTCTGTTCTGTGCATTCAACTAACAGAGTTGAACCTTACTTTTGATTGAGCCGTTCTGAAACACTCTTTCTGTAGAAACTGCAATTGGACATGCTAAGCGCTAAGAGGCCTACATTGGGAAAAAGAATATCTTCAAATAAAAACTACACAGATGCATTCTGTGAAACTTATTTCTGATCTGTAAATTCAGTTAACAGAGATAAAATATATTTTTGATTGAGCAGTTATGAAACACTCTTTTTGTAGAAAATGCAAGTGGAGATTCGGAGCGCTAAGAGGGTAATAGTGGAAAAAGGAATGTCTTCAAATATAAACTACACAGAATCATTCGGTGAATCTTCTTTCTGATCTGTGCATTCAGCTAACAGAGTTAAACCATACTTTTGATTGAGCAGATCTGAACACTCTTTCTGTAGAAAATGCAACTGGACATTTGGAGCGCTAAGAGCGTAGTAGTTGAAAAAGGAATATATTCAAATATAAACTACACAGAAGCATTCTGTGAAACTTCTTTCTGATCTGAGCATTCAGCTAACAGAGTTAAACCATACTTTTGATTGAGCAGTTTTGAAACACTCTGTCTGTAGAAAATGCAACTGGACATTCGTAGCGCTAAGTGGGTAATAGTGGAAAAAAGAACATGTTCAAATATGAACTACACAGAAGCATTGTATGAAACTTCTTTCTGTTCTGTGCATTCAACTAACAGAGTTGAACCTTACTTTTGATTGAGCCGTTCTGAAACACTCTTTCTGTAGAAACTGCAATTGGACATTCTGAGCGCTAAGAGGCCTATATTGGGAAAAAGAATGTCTGCAAATAAAAACTACAGAGAAGAATTGTGTGAAACTTCTTTCTGTTCTATTTGTTCAACTAAAAGAGTTGAACCTTAGTTTTGATTGAGCCGTTCTGAAACACTCTTTCTGTAGAAAATGCAAGTGGAGATTCGGAGCGCTAAGAGGGTAATAGTGGAAAAAGGAATGTCTCCAAATATAAACTACACAGAATCATTCGGTGAAACTTCTTTCTGATCTGTGCATTCAGCTAACAGAGTTAAACCATACTTTTGATTGAGCAGATCTGAACACTCTTTCTCTAGAAAATGCCACTGGACATTTGGAGCGCTAAGAGCGTAGTAGTGGAAAAAGGAATATATTCAAATATAAACTACACAGAAGCATTCTGTGAAACTTCTTTCTGATCTGAGCATTCAGCTAACAGAGTTAAACCATACTTTTGATTGAGCAGTTTTGAAACACTCTGTCTGTAGAAAATGCAACTGGACCTTCGTAGCGCGAAGTGGGTAATAGTGGAAAAAAGAATATGTTCAAATATAAACTACACAGAAGCATTGTATGAAACTTCTTTCTGTTCTGTGCATTCAACTAACAGAGTTGAACCTTACTTTTGATTGAGCCTTTCTGAAACACTCTTTCTGTAGAAACTGCAATTGGACATTCTGAGCGCTAAGAGGCCTCTATTGGAAAAAATAATATCTTCAAATAAAAACTACACAGAAGCATTGTGTGAAACTTATTTCTGATATGTTCATTAAGCTAACAGAGTTAAACCATACTTTTGATTGCGCAGTTCTGAACACTCTTTCTGTAGAAAATTCAAGTGGACATTCGGAGCGCTAAGAGGGTAATAGTGGAAAAAGGAATATATTCAAATATAAACTACACCGTAGCATTCTGTGAAAATTCTTTCTGTTCTGTGCATTCAACTAACAGAGTTGAACCTTACTTTTGATTGAGCCGTTCTGAAACACTCTTTCTGTAGAAACTGCAATTGGACATGCTAAGCGCTAAGAGGCCTACATTGGGAAAAAGAATATCTTCAAATAAAAACTACACAGATGCATTCTGTGAAACTTATTTCTGATCTGTAAATTCAGTTAACAGAGATAAAATATATTTTTGATTGAGCAGTAATGAAACACTCTTTTTGTAGAAAATGCAAGTGGAGATTCGGAGCGCTAAGAGGGTAATAGTGGAAAAAGGAATGTCTTCAAATATAAACTACACAGAATCATTCGGTGAATCTTCTTTCTGATCTGTGCATTCAGCTAACAGAGTTAAACCATACTTTTGATTGAGCAGATCTGAACACTCTTTCTGTAGAAAATGCAACTGGACATTTGGAGCGCTAAGAGCGTAGTAGTGGAAAAAGGAATATATTCAAATATAAACTACACAGAAGCATTCTGTGAAACTTCTTTCTGATCTGAGCATTCAGCTAACAGAGTTAAACCATACTTTTGATTGAGCAGTTTTGAAACACTCTGTCTGTAGAAAATGCAACTGGACATTCGTAGCGCTAAGTGGGTAATAGTGGAAAAAAGAACATGTTCAAATATGAACTACACAGAAGCATTGTATGAAACTTCTTTCTGTTCTGTGCATTCAACTAACAGAGTTGAACCTTACTTTTGATTGAGCCGTTCTGAAACACTCTTTCTGTAGAAACTGCAATTGGACATTCTGAGCGCTAAGAGGCCTATATTGGGAAAAAGAATGTCTGCAAATAAAAACTACAGAGAAGAATTGTGTGAAACTTCTTTCTGTTCTATTTGTTCAACTAAAAGAGTTGAACCTTAGTTTTGATTGAGCCGTTCTGAAACACTCTTTCTGTAGAAAATGCAAGTGGAGATTCGGAGCGCTAAGAGGGTAATAGTGGAAAAAGGAATGTCTCCAAATATAAACTACACAGAATCATTCGGTGAAACTTCTTTCTGATCTGTGCATTCAGCTAACAGAGTTAAACCATACTTTTGATTGAGCAGATCTGAACACTCTTTCTCTAGAAAATGCCACTGGACATTTGGAGCGCTAAGAGCGTAGTAGTGGAAAAAGGAATATATTCAAATATAAACTACACAGAAGCATTCTGTGAAACTTCTTTCTGATCTGAGCATTCAGCTAACAGAGTTAAACCATACTTTTGATTGAGCAGTTTTGAAACACTCTGTCTGTAGAAAATGCAACTGGACCTTCGTAGCGCGAAGTGGGTAATAGTGGAAAAAAGAATATGTTCAAATATAAACTACACAGAAGCATTGTATGAAACTTCTTTCTGTTCTGTGCATTCAACTAACAGAGTTGAACCTTACTTTTGATTGAGCCTTTCTGAAACACTCTTTCTGTAGAAACTGCAATTGGACATTCTGAGCGCTAAGAGGCCTCTATTGGAAAAAATAATATCTTCAAATAAAAACTACACAGAAGCATTGTGTGAAACTTATTTCTGATATGTTCATTAAGCTAACAGAGTTAAACCATACTTTTGATTGCGCAGTTCTGAACACTCTTTCTGTAGAAAATTCAAGTGGACATTCGGAGCGCTAAGAGGGTAATAGTGGAAAAAGGAATATATTCAAATATAAACTACACCGTAGCATTCTGTGAAAATTCTTTCTGTTCTGTGCATTCAACTAACAGAGTTGAACCTTACTTTTGATTGAGCCGTTCTGAAACACTCTTTCTGTAGAAACTGCAATTGGACATGCTAAGCGCTAAGAGGCCTACATTGGGAAAAAGAATATCTTCAAATAAAAACTACACAGATGCATTCTGTGAAACTTATTTCTGATCTGTAAATTCAGTTAACAGAGATAAAATATATTTTTGATTGAGCAGTAATGAAACACTCTTTTTGTAGAAAATGCAAGTGGAGATTCGGAGCGCTAAGAGGGTAATAGTGGAAAAAGGAATGTCTTCAAATATAAACTACACAGAATCATTCGGTGAATCTTCTTTCTGATCTGTGCATTCAGCTAACAGAGTTAAACCATACTTTTGATTGAGCAGATCTGAACACTCTTTCTGTAGAAAATGCAACTGGACATTTGGAGCGCTAAGAGCGTAGTAGTGGAAAAAGGAATATATTCAAATATAAACTACACAGAAGCATTCTGTGAAACTTCTTTCTGATCTGAGCATTCAGCTAACAGAGTTAAACCATACTTTTGATTGAGCAGTTTTGAAACACTCTGTCTGTAGAAAATGCAACTGGACATTCGTAGCGCTAAGTGGGTAATAGTGGAAAAAAGAACATGTTCAAATATGAACTACACAGAAGCATTGTATGAAACTTCTTTCTGTTCTGTGCATTCAACTAACAGAGTTGAACCTTACTTTTGATTGAGCCGTTCTGAAACACTCTTTCTGTAGAAACTGCAATTGGACATTCTGAGCGCTAAGAGGCCTATATTGGGAAAAAGAATGTCTGCAAATAAAAACTACAGAGAAGAATTGTGTGAAACTTCTTTCTGTTCTATTTGTTCAACTAAAAGAGTTGAACCTTAGTTTTGATTGAGCCGTTCTGAAACACTCTTTCTGTAGAAAATGCAAGTGGAGATTCGGAGCGCTAAGAGGGTAATAGTGGAAAAAGGAATGTCTCCAAATATAAACTACACAGAATCATTCGGTGAAACTTCTTTCTGATCTGTGCATTCAGCTAACAGAGTTAAACCATACTTTTGATTGAGCAGATCTGAACACTCTTTCTCTAGAAAATGCCACTGGACATTTGGAGCGCTAAGAGCGTAGTAGTGGAAAAAGGAATATATCCAAATATAAACTACACAGAAGCATTCTGTGAAACTTCTTTCTGATCTGAGCATTCAGCTAACAGAGTTAAACCATACTTTTGATTGAGCAGTTTTGAAACACTCTGTCTGTAGAAAATGCAACTGGACCTTCGTAGCGCTAAGTGGGTAATAGTGGAAAAAAGAATATGTTCAAATATAAACTACACAGAAGCATTGTATGAAACTTCTTTCTGTTCTGTGCATTCAACTAACAGAGTTGAACCTTACTTTTGATTGAGCATTTCTGAAACACTCTTTCTGTAGAAACTGCAATTGGACATTCTGAGCGCTAAGAGGCCTCTATTGGAAAAAATAATATCTTCAAATAAAAACTACACAGAAGCATTGTGTGAAACTTATTTCTGATATGTTCATTAAGCTAACAGAGTTAAACCATACTTTTGATTGCGCAGTTCTGAACACTCTTTCTGTAGAAAATTCAAGTGGACATTCGGAGCGCCAAGAGGGTAATAGTGGAAAAAGGAATGTCACCAAATATAAACTACACAGAATCATTCTGTGAAACTTCTTTCTGATCTGTGCATTCAGCTAACAGAGTTAAACCATACTTTTGATTGAGCAGATCTGAACACTCTTTCTGTAGAAAATGCAACTGGACATTTGGAGCGCTAAGAGAGTAGTAGTGGAAAAAGGAATATATTCAAATATAAACTACACAGGAGCATTCTGTGAAACTTCTTTCTGATCTGAGAATTCAGCTAACAGAGTTAAACCATACTTTTGATTGAGCAGGTTTGAAACACTCTGTCTGTAGAAAATGCAACTGGACATTCGTAGCGCTAAGTGGCTAATAGTGGAATAAAGAATATGTTCAAATATAAACTACACAGAAGCATTGTATGAAACTCGTTTCTGTTCTGTGCATTCAACTAACAGAGTTGAACCTTACTTTTGATTGAGCCTTTCTGAAACACTCTTTCTGTAGAAACTGCAATTGGACATTCTGAGCGCTAAGAGGTCTCTATTGGGAAAAATAATATCTTCAAATAAAAACTACACAGAAGCATTGTGTGAAACTTATTTCTGATATGTTCATTAAGCTAACAGAGTTAAACCATATTTTTGATTGCGCAGTTCTGAACACTCTTTCTGTAGAAAATGCAAGTGGACATTCGGAGCGCTAAGAGGGTAATAGTGGAAAAAGGAATATATTCAAATATAAACTACAAAGTAGCATTCTGTGAAAATTATTTCTGTTCTGTGCATTCAACTAACAGAGTTGAACCTTACTTTTGATTGAGCTGTTCTGAAACACTCTTTCTGTAGAAACTGCAATTGGACATGCTAAGCGCTAAGAGGCCTACATTGGGAAAAAGAATATCTTCAAATAAAAACTACACAGATGCATTCTGTGAAACTTATTTCTGATCTGTAAATTCAGTTAATAGAGATAAAACATATTTTTGATTGAGCAGTTATGAAACACTCTTTTTGTAGAAAATGCAAGTGGAGATTCGGAGCGCTAAGTGGGTAATAGTGGAAAAAGGAATGTCTTCAAATATAAACTACACAGAATCATTCGGTGAAACTTCTTTCTGATCTGTGCATTCAGCTAACAGAGTTAAACCATACTTTTGATTGAGCAGATCTGAACACTCTTTCTGTAGAAAATGCCACTGGACATTTGGAGCGCTAAGAGCGTAGTAGTGGAAAAAGGAATATATTAAAATATAAACTACACAGAAGCATTCTGTGAAACTTCTTTCTGATCTGAGCATTCAGCTAACAGAGTTAAACCATACTTTTGATTGAGCAGCTTTGAAACACTCTGTCTGTAGAAAATGCAACTGGACATTCGTAGCGCTAAGTGGGTAAAAGTGGAAAAAAGTATATGTTCAAATATAAACTACACAGAAGCATTGTATGAAACTTCTTTCTGTTATGTGCATTCAACTAACAGAGTTGAACCTTACTTTGATTGAGCCTTTCTGAAACACTCTTTCTGTAGAAACTGCAATTGGACATTCTGAGCGCTAAGAGGCCTCTATTGGGAAAAATAATATCTTCAAATAAAAACTACACAGAAGCATTGTGTGAAACTTATTTCTGATATGTTCATTAAGCTAACAGAGTTAAACCACACTTTTGATTGCGCAGTTCTGAACACTCTTTCTGTAGAAAATGCAAGTGGATATTCGGAGCGCTAAGAGGGTAATTGTGGAAAAAGGAATATATTCAAATATAAACTACACAGTAGCATTCTGTGAAAATTCTTTCTGTTCTGTGCATTCAACTAGCAGAGTTGAACCTTACTTTTGATTGAGCCGTTCTGAAACACTCTTTCTGTAGAAACTGCAATTGGACATGCTAAGCGCTAAGAGGCCTACATTGGGAAAAAGAATATCTTCAAATAAAAACTACACAGATGCATTCTGTGAAACTTATTTCTGATCTGTAAATTCAGTTAACAGAGATAAAACATATTTTTGATTGAGCAGTTACGAAACACTCTTTTTGTAGAAAATGCAAGTGGAGATTCGGAGCGCTAAGTGGGTAATAGTGGAAAAAGGAATGTCTTCAAATATAAACTACACAGAATCATTCGGTGAAACTTCTTTCTGATCTGTGCATTCAGCTAACAGAGTTAAACCATACTTTTGATTGAGGAGATCTGAACACTCTTTCTGTAGAAAATGCAACTGGACATTTGGAGCGCTAAGAGCGTAGTAGTGGAAAAAGGAATATATTCAAATATAAACTACACAGAAGCATTCTGTGAAACTTCTTTCTGATCTGAGCATTCAGCTAGCAGAGTTAAACCATACTTTTGATTGAGCAGTTTTGAAACACTCTGTCTGTAGAAAATGCAACTGGACATTCGTAGCGCTAAGTGGGTAATAGTGGAAAAAAGAATATGTTCAAATATGAACTACACAGAAGCATTGTATGAAACTTCTTTCTGTTCTGTGCATTCAACTAACAGAGTTGAACCTTACTTTTGATTGAGCCGTTCTGAAACACTCTTTCTGTAGAAACTGCAATTGGACATTCTGAGCGCTAAGAGGCCTATATTGGGAAAAAGAATGTCTACAAATAAAAACTACACAGAAGAATTGTGTGAAACTTCTTTCTGTTCTGTTTGTTCAACTAAAAGAGTTGAACCTTAGTTTTGATTGAGCCGTTCTGAAACACTCTTTCTGTAGAAAATGCAAGTGGAGTTTCGGAGCGCTAAGAGGGTAATAGTGGAAAAAGGAATGTCTCCAAATATAAACTACACAGAATCATTCTGTGAAACTTCTTTCTGATCTGTGCATTCAGCTAACAGAGTTAAACCATACTTTTGATTGAGCAGATCTGAACACTCTTTCTGTAGAAAATGCAACTGGACATTTGGAGCGCTAAGAGAGTAGTAGTGGAAAAAGGAATATATTCAAATATAAACTACACAGAAGCATTCTGTGAAACTTCTTTCTGATCTGAGAATTCAGCTAACAGAGTTAAACCATACTTTTGATTGAGCAGGTTTGAAACACTCTGTCTGTAGAAAATGCAACTGGACATTCGTAGCGCTAAGTGGGTAATATTGGAATAAAGAATATGTTCAAATATAAACTACACAGAAGCATTGTATGAAACTCGTTTCTGTTCTGTGCATTCAACTAACAGAGTTGAACCTTACTTTTGATTGAGCCTTTCTGAAACACTCTTTCTGTATAAACTGCAATTGGACATTCTGAGCGCTAAGAGGCCTCTATTGGGAAAAATAATATCTTCAAATAAAAACTACACAGAAGCATTGTGTGAAACTTATTTCTGATATGTTCATTAAGCTAACAGAGTTAAACCATATTTTTGATTGCGCAGTTCTGAACACTCTTTCTGTAGAAAATGCAAGTGGACATTCGGAGCGCTAAGAGGGTAATAGTGGAAAAAGGAATATATTCAAATATAAACTACAAAGTAGCATTCTGTGAAAATTATTTCTGTTCTGTGCATTCAACTAACAGAGTTGAACCTTACTTTTGATTGAGCTGTTCTGAAACACTCTTTCTGTAGAAACTGCAATTGGACATGCTAAGCGCTAAGAGGCCTACATTGGGAAAAAGAATATCTTCAAATAAAAACTACACAGATGCATTCAGTGAAACTTATTTCTGATCTGTAAATTCAGTTAACAGAGATAAAACATATTTTTGATTGAGCAGTTATGAAACACTCTTTTTGAAGAAAATGCAAGTGGAGATTCGGAGCGCTAAGAGGGTAATAGTGGAAAAAGGAATGTCTTAAAATATAAACTACACAGAAGCATTGTATGAAACTTCTTTCTGTTCTTTGCATTCAACTAACAGAGTTGAACCTTACTTTTGATTGAGCCGTTCTGAAACACTCTTTCTGTAGAAACTGCAATTGGACATTCTGAGCGCTAAGAGGCCTATATTGGGAAAAAGAATGTCTACAAATTAAAACTACACAGAAGAATTGTGTGAAACTTCTTTCTGTTCTGTTTGTTCAACTAAAAGAGTTGAACCTTAGTTTTGATTGAGCCGTTCTGAAACACTCTTTCTGTAGAAAATGCAAGTGGAGATTCGGAGCGCTAAGAGGGTAATAGTGGAAAAAGGAATGTCTCCAAATATAAACTACACAGAATCATTCTGTGAAACTTCTTTCTGATCTGTGCATTCAGCTAACAGAGTTAAACCATACTTTTGATTGAGCAGATCTGAACACTCTTTCTGTAGAAAATGCAACTGGACATTTGGAGCGCTAAGAGAGTAGTAGTGGAAAAAGGAATATATTCAAATATAAACTACACAGAAGCATTCTGTGAAACTTCTTTCTGATCTGAGCATTCAGCTAACAGAGTTAAACCATACTTTTGATTGAGCAGTTTTGAAACACTCTGTCTGTAGAAAATGCAACTGGACATTCGTAGCGCTAAGTGGGTAATAGTGGAAAAAAGAATATGTTCAAATATAAACTACACAGAAGCATTGTATGAAACTTCTTTCTGTTCTGTGCATTCAACTAACAGAGTTGAACCTTACTTTTGATTGAGCCTTTCTGAAACACTCTTTCTGTAGAAAGTGCAATTGGACATTCTGAGCGCGAAGAGGCCTATATTGGGAAAAATAATATCTTCAAATAAAAACTACACAGAAGCATTGTGTGAAACTTATTTCTGATATGTTCATTAAGCTAACAGAGTTAAAACATACTTTTGATTGCGCAGTTCTGAACACTCTTTCTGTAGAAAATGCAAGTGGACATTCGGAGCGCTAAGAGGGTAATAGTGGATAAAGGAATATATTCAAATATAAACTACACAGTAGCATTCTGTGAAAATTCTTTCTGTTCTGTGCATTCAACTAACAGAGTTGAACCTTACTTTTGATTGAGCCGTTCTGAAACACTCTTTCTGTAGAAACTGCAATTGGACATGCTAAGCGCTAAGAGGCCTACATTGGGAAAAAGAATATCTTCAAATAAAAACTACACAGATGCATTCTGTGAAACTTATTTCTGATCTGTAAATTCAGTTAACAGAGATAAAACATGTTTTTGATTGAGCAGTTATGAAACACTCTTTTTGTAGAAAATGCAAGTGGAGATTCGGAGCGCTAAGAGGGTAATAGTGGAAAAAGGAATGTCTTCAAATATAAACTACACAGAATCATTCGGTGAAACTTCTTTCTGATCTGTGCATTCAGCTAACAGAGTTAAACCATACTTTTGATTGAGCAGATCTGAACACTCTTTCTGTAGAAAATGCAACTGGACATTTGGAGCGCTAAGAGCGTAGTAGTGGAAAAAGGAATATATTCTAATATAAACTACACAGAAGCATTCTGTGAAACTTCTTTCTGATCTGAGCATTCAGCTAACACAGTTAAACCATACTTTTGATTGAGCAGTTTTGAAACACTCTGTCTTTAGAAAATGCAACTGGACATTCGTAGCGCTAAGTGGGTAATAGTGGTAAAAAGAATATGTTCAAATATAAACTACACAGAAGCATTGTATGAAACTTCTTTCTGTTCTGTGCATTCAACTAACAGAGTTGAACCTTACTTTTGATTGAGCCGTTCTGAAACACTCTTTCTGTAGAAACTGCAATTGGACATTCTGAGCGCTATGAGGCCTATATTGGGAAAAAGAATGTCTACAAATAAAAACTACACAGAAGAATTGTGTGAAACTTCTTTCTGTTCTGTTTGTTCAACTAAAAGAGTTGAACCTTAGTTTTGATTGAGCCGTTCTGAAACACTCTTTCTGTAGAAAATGCAAGTGGAGATTCGTAGCGCTAAGTGGGTAATAGTGGAAAAAAGAATATGTTCAAATATAAACTACACAGAAGCATTGTATGAAACTTCTTTCTGTTCTGTGCATTCAACTAACAGAGTTGAACCTTACTTTTGATTGAGCCTTTCTGAAACACTCTTTCTGTAGAAACTGCAATTGGACATTCTGAGCGCTAAGAGGCCTCTATTGGGAAAAATAATATCTTCAAATAAAAACTACACAGAAGCATTGTGTGAAACTTATTTCTGATATGTTCATTAAGCTAAGAGAGTTAAACCATACTTTTGATTGCGCAGTTCTGAACACTCTTTCTGTAGAAAATGCAAGTGGAGATTCGGAGCGCTAAGAGGGTAATAGTGGAAAAAGGAATGTCTCCAAATATAAACTACACAGAATCATTCGGTGAAACTTCTTTCTGATCTGTGCATTCAGCTAACAGAGTTAAACCATACTTTTGATTGAGCAGATCTGAACACTCTTTCTGTAGAAAATGCAACTGGACATTTGGAGCGCTAAGAGCGTAGTAGTGGAAAAAGGAATATATTCAAATATAAACTACACAGAAGCATTCTGTGAAACTTCTTTCTGATCTGAGCATTCAGCTAACAGAGTTAAACCATACTTTTCATTGAGCAGTTTTGAAACACTCTGTCTGTAGAAAATGCAACTGGACATTCGTAGCGCTAAGTGGGTAATAGTGGAAAAAAGAATATGTTCAAATATAAATTACACAGAAGCATTGTATGAAGCTTCTTTCTGTTCTGTGCATTCAACTAACAGAGTTGAACCTTACTTTTGATTGAGCCTTTCTGAAACACTCTTTCTGTAGAAACTGCAATTGGACATTCTGAGCGCTAAGAGGCCTCTATTGGGAAAAATAATATCTTCAAATAAAAACTACACAGAAGCACTGTGTGAAACTTATTTCTGATATGTTCATTAAGCTAACAGAGTTAAACCATACTTTTGATTGCGCAGTTCTGAACACTCTTTCTGTAGAAAATGCAAGTGGACATTCGGAGCGCAAAGAGGGTAATAGTGGAAAAAGGAATATATTCAAATATAAACTACACAGTAGCATTCTGTGAAAATTCTTTCTGATCTGAGCATTCAGCTAACAGAGTTGAACCTTACTTTTGATTGAGCCGTTCTGAAACACTCTTTCTGTAGAAACTGCAATTGGACATGCTAAGCGCTAAGAGGCCTACATTGGGAAAAAGAATATCTTCAAATAAAAATTACACAGATGCATTCTGTGAAACTTATTTCTGATCTGTAAATTCAGTTAACAGAGATAAAACATATTTTTGATTGAGCAGTTATGAAACACTCTTTTTGTAGAAAATGCAAGTGGAGATTCGGAGCGCTAAGGGGGTAATAGTGGAAAAAGGAATGTCTTCAAATATAAACTACACAGAATCATTCGGTGAAACTTCTTTCTGATCTGTGCATTCAGCTAACAGAGTTAAACCATACTTTTGATTGAGCAGATCTGAACACTCTTTCTGTTGAAAATGCAACTGGACATTTGGAGCGCTAAGTGCGTAGTAGTGGAAAAAGGAATATATTCAAATATAAACTACACAGAAGCATTCTGTGAAACTTCTTTCTGATCTGAGCATACAGCTAACAGAGTTAAACCATACTTTTGATTGAGCAGTTTTGAAACACTCTGTCTGTAGAAAATGCAACTGGACATTCGTAGCGCTAAGTGGGTAATAGTGGAAAAAAGAATATGTTCAAATATAAACTACACAGAAGCATTGTATGAAACTTCTTTCTGTTCTGTGCATTCAACTAACAGAGTTGAACCTTACTTTTGATAGAGCCGTTCTGAAACACTCTTTCTGTAGAAACTGCAATTGGACATTCTGAGCGCTAAGAGGCCTATATTGGGAAAAAGAATGTCTACAAATAAAAACTACACAGAAGAATTGTGTGAAACTTCTTTCTGTTCTGTTTGTTCAACTAAAAGAGTTGAACCTTAGTTTTGATTGAGCCGTTCTGAAACACTCTTTCTGTAGAAAATGCAAGTGGAGATTCGGAGCGCTAAGAGGGTAATAGTGGAAAAAGGAATGTCTCCAAATATAAACTACACAGAATCATTCTGTGAAACTTCTTTCTGATCTGTGCATTCAGCTAACAGAGTTAAACCATACTTTTGATTGAGCAGATCTGAACACTCTTTCTGTAGAAAATGCAACTGGACATTTGGAGCGCTAAGAGAGTAGTAGTGGAAAAAGGAATATATTCAAATATAAACTACACAGAAGCATTCTGTGAAACTTCTTTCTGATCTGAGAATTCAGCTAACAGAGTTAAACCATACTTTTGATTGAGCAGTTTTGAAACACTCTGTCTGTAGAAAATGCAACTGGACATTCGTAGCGCTAAGTGGGTAATAGTGGAAAAAAGAATATGTTCAAATATAAACTACACAGAAGCATTGTATGAAACTTCTTTCTGTTCTGTGCATTCAACTAACAGAGTTGAACCTTACTTTGATTGAGCCTTTCTGAAACACTCTTTCTGTAGAAACTGCAATTGGACATTCTGAGCGCTAAGAGGCCTCTATTGGGAAAAATAATATCTTCAAATAAAAACTACACAGAAGCATTGTGTGAAACTTATTTCTGATATGTTCATTAAGCTAACAGAGTTAAACCATACTTTTGATTGCGCAGTTCTGAACACTCTTTCTGTAGAAAATGCTAGTGGACATTCGGAGCGCTAAGAGGGTAATAGTGGAAAAAGGAATATATTCAAATATAAACTACACAGTAGCATTCTGTGAAAATTCTTTCTGTTCTGTGCATTCAACTAGCAGAGTTGAACCTTACTTTTGATTGAGCCGTTCTGAAACACTCTTTCTGTAGAAACTGCAATTGGACATGCTAAGCGCTAAGAGGCCTACATTGGGAAAAAGAATATCTTCAAATAAAAACTACACAGATGCATTCTGTGAAACTTATTTCTGATCTGTAAATTCAGTTAACAGAGATAAAACATATTTTTGATTGAGCAGTTATGAAACACTCTTTTTGAAGAAAATGCAAGTGGAGATTCGGAGCGCTAAGAGGGTAATAGTGGAAAAAGGAATGTCTTCAAATATAAACTACACAGAAGCATTGTATGAAACTTCTTTCTGTTCTGTGCATTCAACTAACAGAGTTGAACCTTACTTTTGATTGAGCCGTTCTGAAACACTCTTTCTGTAGAAACTGCAATTGGACATTCTGAGCGCTAAGAGGCCTAAATTGGGAAAAAGAATGTCTACAAATTAAAACTACACAGAAGAATTGTGTGAAACTTCTTTCTGTTCTGTTTGTTCAACTAAAGGAGTTGAACCTTAGTTTTGATTGAGCTGTTCTGAAACACTCTTTCTGTAGAAAATGCAAGTGGAGATTCGGAGCGCTAAGAGGGTAATAGTGGAAAAAGGAATGTCTCCAAATATAAACTACACAGAATCATTCTGTGAAACTTCTTTCTGATCTGTGCATTCAGCTAACAGAGTTAAACCATACTTTTGATTGAGCAGATCTGAACACTCTTTCTGTAGAAAATGCAACTGGACATTTGGAGCGCTAAGAGAGTAGTAGTGGAAAAAGGAATATATTCAAATATAAACTACACAGAAGCATTCTGTGAAACTTCTTTCTGATCTGAGCATTCAGCTAACAGAGTTAAACCATACTTTTGATTGAGGAGTTTTGAAACACTCTGTCTGTAGAAAATGCAACTGGACATTCGTAGCGCTAAGTGGGTAATAGTGGAAAAAAGAATATGTTCAAATATAAACTACACAGAAGCATTGTATGAAACTTCTTTCTGTTCTGTGCATTCAACTAACAGAGTTGAACCTTACTTTTGATTGAGCCTTTCTGAAACACTCTTTCTGTAGAAACTGCAATTGGACATTCTGAGCGCGAAGAGGCCTATATTGGGAAAAATAATATCTTCAAATAAAAACTACACAGAAGCATTGTGTGAAACTTATTTCTGATATGTTCATTAAGCTAACAGAGTTAAAACATACTTTTGATTGCGCAGTTCTGAACACTCTTTCTGTAGAAAATGCAAGTGGACATTCGGAGCGCTAAGAGGGTAATAGTGGATAAAGGAATATATTCAAATATAAACTACACAGTAGCATTCTGTGAAAATTCTTTCTGTTCTGTGCATTCAACTAACAAAGTTGAACCTTACTTTTGATTGAGCCGTTCTGAAACACTCTTTCTGTAGAAACTGCAATTGGACATGCTAAGCGCTAAGAGGCCTACATTGGGAAAAAGAATATCTTCAAATAAAAACTACACAGATGCATTCTGTGAAACTTATTTCTGATCTGTAAATTCAGTTAACAGAGATAAAACATGTTTTTGATTGAGCAGTTATGAAACACTCTTTTTGTAGAAAATGCAAGTGGAGATTCGGAGCGCTAAGAGGGTAATAGTGGAAAAAGGAATGTCTTCAAATATAAACTACACAGAATCATTCGGTGAAACTTCTTTCTGATCTGTGCATTCAGCTAACAGAGTTAAACCATACTTTTGATTGAGCAGATCTGAACACTCTTTCTGTAGAAAATGCAACTGGACATTTGGAGCGCTAAGAGCGTAGTAGTGGAAAAAGGAATATATTCTAATATAAACTACACAGAAGCATTCTGTGAAACTTCTTTCTGATCTGAGCATTCAGCTAACAGAGTTAAACAATACTTTTGATTGAGCAGTTTTGAAACACTCTGTCTTTAGAAAATGCAACTGGACATTCGTAGCGCTAAGTGGGTAATAGTGGTAAAAAGAATATGTTCAAATATAAACTACACAGAAGCATTGTATGAAACTTCTTTCTGTTCTGTGCATTCAACTAACAGAGTTGAACCTTACTTTTGATTGAGCCGTTCTGAAACACTCTTTCTGTAGAAACTGCAATTGGACATTCTGAGCGCTAAGAGGCCTATATTGGGAAAAAGAATGTCTACAAATAAAAACTACACAGAAGAATTGTGTGAAACTACTTTCTGTTCTGTTTGTTCAACTAAAAGAGTTGAACCTTAGTTTTGATTGAGCCGTTCTGAAACACTCTTTCTGTAGAAAATGCAAGTGGAGATTCGTAGCGCTAAGTGGGTAATAGTGGAAAAAAGAATATGTTCAAATATAAACTACACAGAAGCATTGTATGAAACTTCTTTCTGTTCTGTGCATTCAACTAACAGAGTTGAACCTTACTTTTGATTGAGCCTTTCTGAAACACTCTTTCTGTAGAAACTGCAATTGGACATTCTGAGCGCTAAGAGGCCTCTATTGGGAAAAATAATATCTTCAAATAAAAACTACACAGAAGCATTGTGTGAAACTTATTTCTGATATGTTCATTAAGCTAACAGAGTTAAACCATACTTTTGATTGCGCAGTTCTGAACACTCTTTCTGTAGAAAATGCAAGTGGACATTCGGAGCGCTAAGAGGGTAATAGTGGAAAAAGGAATATATTCAAATATAAACTACACAGTAGCATTCTGTGAAAATTCTTTCTGTTCTGTGAATTCAACTAACAGAATTGAACCTTACTTTTGATTGAGCCGTTCTGAAACACTCTTTCTGTAGAAACTGCAATTGGACATGCTAAGCGCTAAGAGGCCTACATTGGTAAAAAGAATATCTTCAAATAAAAACTACACAGATGCATTCTGTGAAACTTATTTCTGATCTGTAAATTCAGTTAACAGAGATAAAACATATTTTTGATTGAGCAGTTATGAAACACTCTTTTTGTAGAAAATGCAAGTTTAGATTCGGAGCGCTAAGAGGGTAATAGTGGAAAAAGGAATGTCTTCAAATATAAACTACACAGAATCATTCGGTGAAACTTCTTTCTGATCTGTGCATTCAGCTAACAGAATTAAACCATACTTTTGACTGAGCAGATCTGAACACTCTTTCTGTTGAAAATGCAACTGGACATTTGGAGCGCTAAGAGCGTAGTAGTGGAAAAAGGAATATATTCAAATATAAACTACACAGAAGCATTCTGTGAAACTTCTTTCTGATCTGAGCATACAGCTAACAGAGTTAAACCATACTTTTGATTGAGCAGTTTTGAAACACTCTGTCTGTAGAAAATGCAACTGGACATTCGTAGCGCTAAGTGGGTAATAGTGGAAAAAAGAATATGTTCAAATATAAACTACACAGAAGCATTGTATGAAACTTCTTTCTGTTCTGTGCATTCAACTAACAGAGTTGAACCTTACTTTTGATTGAGCCCTTCTGAAACACTCTTTCTGTAGAAACTGCAATTGGATATTCTGAGCGCTAAGAGGCCTATATTGGGAAAAAGAATGTCTACAAATAAAAACTACACAGAAGAATTGTGTGAAACTTCTTTCTGTTCTGTTTGTTCAACTAAAAGAGTTGAATCTTAGTTTTGATTGAGCCGTTCTGAAACACTCTTTCTGTAGAAAATGCAAGTGGAGATTCGGAGCGCTAAGAGGGTAATAGTGGAAAAAGGAATGTCTCCAAATATAAACTACACAGAATCATTCTGTGAAACTTCTTTCTGATCTGTGCATTCAGCTAACAGAGTTAAACCATACTTTTGATGGAGCAGATCTGAACACTCTTTCTGTAGAAAATGCAACTGGACATTTGGAGCGCTAAGAGAGTAGTAGTGGAAAAAGGAATATATTCAAATATAAACTACACAGAAGCATTCTGTGAAACTTCTTTCTGATCTGAGCATTCAGCTAACAGAGTTAAACCATACTTTTGATTGAGCAGTTTTGAAACACTCTGTCTGTAGAAAATGCAACTGGACATTCGTAGCGCTAAGTGGGTAATAGTGGAAAAAAGAATATGTTCAAATATAAATTACACAGAAGCATTGTATGAAGCTTCTTTCTGTTCTGTGCATTCAACTAACAGAGTTGAACCTTACTTTTGATTGAGCCTTTCTGAAACACTCTTTCTGTAGAAACTGCAATTGGACATTCTGAGCGCTAAGAGGCCTCTATTGGGAAAAATAATATCTTCAAATAAAAACTACACAGAAGCATTGTGTGAAACTTATTTCTGATATGTTCATTAAGCTAACAGAGTTAAACCATACTTTTGATTGCGCAGTTCTGAACACTCTTTCTGTAGAAAATGCAAGTGGACATTCGGAGCGCAAAGAGGGTAATAGTGGAAAATGTAATATATTCAAATATAAACCACACAGTAGCATTCTGTGAAAATTCTTTCTGATCTGAGCATTCAGCTAACAGAGTTGAACCTTACTTTTGATTGAGCCGTTCTGAAACACTCTTTCTGTAGAAACTGCAATTGGACATGCTAAGCGCTAAGAGGCCTACATTGGGAAAAAGAATATCTTCAAATAAAAATTACACAGATGCATTCTGTGAAACTTATTTCTGATTTGTAAATTCAGTTAACAGAGATAAAACATATTTTTGATTGAGCAGTTATGAAACACTCTTTTTGTAGAAAATGCAAGTGGAGATTCGGAGCGCTAAGAGGGTAATAGTGGAAAAAGGAATGTCTTCAAATATAAACTACACAGAATCATTCGGTGAAACTTCTTTCTGTTCTGGGCATTCAGCTAACAGAGTTAAACCATACTTTTGATTGAGCAGATCTGAACACTCTTTCTGTTGAAAATGCAACTGGACATGTGGAGCGCTAAGTGCGTAGTAGTGGAAAAAGGAATATATTCAAATATAAACTACACAGAAGCATTCTGTGAAACTTCTTTCTGATCTGAGCATACAGCTAACAGAGTTAAACCATACTTTTGATTGAGCAGTTTTGAAACACTCTGTCTTTAGAAAATGCAACTGGACATTCGTAGCGCTAAGTGGGTAATAGTGGTAAAAAGAATATGTTCAAATATAAACTACACAGAAGCATTGTATGAAACTTCTTTCTGTTCTGTGCATTCAACTAACAGAGTTGAACCTTACTTTTGATTGAGCCGTTCTGAAACACTCTTTCTGTAGAAACTGCAATTGGACATTCTGAGCGCTAAGAGGCCTATATTGGGAAAAAGAATGTCTACAAATAAAAACTACACAGAAGAATTGTGTGAAACTTCTTTCTGTTCTGTTTGTTCAACTAAAAGAGTTGAACCTTAGTTTTGATTGAGCCGTTCTGAAACACTCTTTCTGTAGAAAATGCAAGTGGAGATTCGTAGCGCTAAGTGGGTAATAGTGGAAAAAAGAATATGTTCAAATATAAACTACACAGAAGCATTGTATGAAACTTCTTTCTGTTCTGTGCATTCAACTAACAGAGTTGAACCTTACTTTTGATTGAGCCTTTCTGAAACACTCTTTCTGTAGAAACTGCAATTGGACATTCTGAGCGCTAAGGGGCCTCTATTGGGAAAAATAATACCTTCAAATAAAAACTACACAGAAGCATTGTGTGAAACTTATTTCTGATATGTTCATTAAGCTAACAGAGTTAAACCATACTTTTGATTGCGCAGTTCTGAACACTCTTTCTGTAGAAAATGCAAGTGGACATTCGGAGCGCTAAGAGGGTAATAGTGGAAAAAGGAATATATTCAAATGTAAACTACACAGTAGCATTCTGTGAAAATTCTTTCTGTTCTGTGCATTCAACTAACAGAATTGAACCTTACTTTTGATTGAGCCGTTCTGAAACACTCTTTCTGTAGAAACTGCAATTGGACATGCTAAGCGCTAAGAGGCCTACATTGGTAAAAAGAATATCTTCAAATAAAAACTACACAGATGCATTCTGTGAAACTTATTTCTGATCTGTAAATTCAGTTAATAGAGATAAAACATATTTTTGATTGAGCAGTTATGAAACACTCTTTTTGTAGAAAATGCAAGTGGAGATTCGGAGCGCTAAGAGGGTAATAGTGGAAAAAGGAATGTCTTCAAATATAAACTACACAGAATCATTCGGTGAAACTTCTTTCTGATCTGTGCATTCAGCTAACAGAATTAAACCATACTTTTGACTGAGCAGATCTGAACACTCTTTCTGTTGAAAATGCAACTGGACATTTGGAGCGCTAAGAGCGTAGTAGTGGAAAAAGGAATATATTCAAATATAAACTACACAGAAGCATTCTGTGAAACTTCATTCTGATCTGAGCATTCAGCTAACAGAGTTAAACCATACTTTTGATTGAGCAGATCTGAACACTCTTTCTGTAGAAAATGCAACTGGACATTTGGAGCGCTAAGAGCGTAGTAGTGGAAAAAGGAATATATTCTAATATAAACTACACAGAAGCATTCTGTGAAACTTCTTTCTGATCTGAGCATTCAGCTAACAGAGTTAAACAATACTTTTGATTGAGCAGTTTTGAAACACTCTGTCTTTAGAAAATGCAACTGGACATTCGTAGCGCTAAGTGGGTAATAGTGGTAAAAAGAATATGTTCAAATATAAACTACACAGAAGCATTGTATGAAACTTCTTTCTGTTCTGTGCATTCAACTAACAGAGTTGAACCTTACTTTTGATTGAGCCGTTCTGAAACACTCTTTCTGTAGAAACTGCAATTGGACATTCTGAGCGCTAAGAGGCCTATATTGGGAAAAAGAATGTCTACAAATAAAAACTACACAGAAGAATTGTGTGAAACTACTTTCTGTTCTGTTTGTTCAACTAAAAGAGTTGAACCTTAGTTTTGATTGAGCCGTTCTGAAACACTCTTTCTGTAGAAAATGCAAGTGGAGATTCGTAGCGCTAAGTGGGTAATAGTGGAAAAAAGAATATGTTCAAATATAAACTACACAGAAGCATTGTATGAAACTTCTTTCTGTTCTGTGCATTCAACTAACAGAGTTGAACCTTACTTTTGATTGAGCCTTTCTGAAACACTCTTTCTGTAGAAACTGCAATTGGACATTCTGAGCGCTAAGAGGCCTCTATTGGGAAAAATAATATCTTCAAATAAAAACTACACAGAAGCATTGTGTGAAACTTATTTCTGATATGTTCATTAAGCTAACAGAGTTAAACCATACTTTTGATTGCGCAGTTCTGAACACTCTTTCTGTAGAAAATGCAAGTGGACATTCGGAGCGCTAAGAGGGTAATAGTGGAAAAAGGAATATATTCAAATATAAACTACACAGTAGCATTCTGTGAAAATTCTTTCTGTTCTGTGCATTCAACTAACAGAATTGAACCTTACTTTTGATTGAGCCGTTCTGAAACACTCTTTCTGTAGAAACTGCAATTGGACATGCTAAGCGCTAAGAGGCCTACATTGGTAAAAAGAATATCTTCAAATAAAAACTACACAGATGCATTCTGTGAAACTTATTTCTGATCTGTAAATTCAGTTAACAGAGATAAAACATATTTTTGATTGAGCAGTTATGAAACACTCTTTTTGTAGAAAATGCAAGTTTAGATTCGGAGCGCTAAGAGGGTAATAGTGGAAAAAGGAATGTCTTCAAATATAAACTACACAGAATCATTCGGTGAAACTTCTTTCTGATCTGTGCATTCAGCTAACAGAATTAAACCATACTTTTGACTGAGCAGATCTGAACACTCTTTCTGTTGAAAATGCAACTGGACATTTGGAGCGCTAAGAGCGTAGTAGTGGAAAAAGGAATATATTCAAATATAAACTACACAGAAGCATTCTGTGAAACTTCTTTCTGATCTGAGCATACAGCTAACAGAGTTATACCATACTTTTGATTGAGCAGTTTTGAAACACTCTGTCTGTAGAAAATGCAACTGGACATTCGTAGCGCTAAGTGGGTAATAGTGGAAAAAAGAATATGTTCAAATATAAACTACACAGAAGCATTGTATGAAACTTCTTTCTGTTCTGTGCATTCAACTAACAGAGTTGAACCTTACTTTTGATTGAGCCCTTCTGAAACACTCTTTCTGTAGAAACTGCAATTGGATATTCTGAGCGCTAAGAGGCCTATATTGGGAAAAAGAATGTCTACAAATAAAAACTACACAGAAGAATTGTGTGAAACTTCTTTCTGTTCTGTTTGTTCAACTAAAAGAGTTGAATCTTAGTTTTGATTGAGCCGTTCTGAAACACTCTTTCTGTAGAAAATGCAAGTGGAGATTCGGAGCGCTAAGAGGGTAATAGTGGAAAAAGGAATGTCTCCAAATATAAACTACACAGAATCATTCTGTGAAACTTCTTTCTGATCTGTGCATTCAGCTAACAGAGTTAAACCATACTTTTGATGGAGCAGATCTGAACACTCTTTCTGTAGAAAATGCAACTGGACATTTGGAGCGCTAAGAGAGTAGTAGTGGAAAAAGGAATATATTCAAATATAAACTACACAGAAGCATTCTGTGAAACTTCTTTCTGATCTGAGCATTCAGCTAACAGAGTTAAACCATACTTTTGATTGAGCAGTTTTGAAACACTCTGTCTGTAGAAAATGCAACTGGACATTCGTAGCGCTAAGTGGGTAATAGTGGAAAAAAGAATATGTTCAAATATAAATTACACAGAAGCATTGTATGAAGCTTCTTTCTGTTCTGTGCATTCAACTAACAGAGTTGAACCTTACTTTTGATTGAGCCTTTCTGAAACACTCTTTCTGTAGAAACTGCAATTGGACATTCTGAGCGCTAAGAGGCCTCTATTGGGAAAAATAATATCTTCAAATAAAAACTACACAGAAGCATTGTGTGAAACTTATTTCTGATATGTTCATTAAGCTAACAGAGTTAAACCATACTTTTGATTGCGCAGTTCTGAACACTCTTTCTGTAGAAAATGCAAGTGGACATTCGGAGCGCAAAGAGGGTAATAGTGGAAAAAGTAATATATTCAAATATAAACTACACAGTAGCATTCTGTGAAAATTCTTTCTGATCTGAGCATTCAGCTAACAGAGTTGAACCTTACTTTTGATTGAGCCGTTCTGAAACACTCTTTCTGTAGAAACTGCAATTGGACATGCTAAGCGCTAAGAGGCCTACATTGGGAAAAAGAATATCTTCAAATAAAAATTACACAGATGCATTCTGTGAAACTTATTTCTGATCTGTAAATTCAGTTAACAGAGATAAAACATATTTTTGATTGAGCAGTTATGAAACACTCTTTTTGTAGAAAATGCAAGTGGAGATTCGGAGCGCTAAGAGGGTAATAGTGGAAAAAGGAATGTCTTCAAATATAAACTACACAGAATCATTCGGTGAAACTTCTTTCTGATCTGGGCATTCAGCTAACAGAGTTAAACCATACTTTTGATTGAGCAGATCTGAACACTCTTTCTGTTGAAAATGCAACTGGACATTTGGAGCGCTAAGTGCGTAGTAGTGGAAAAAGGAATATATTCAAATATAAACTACACAGAAGCATTCTGTGAAACTTCTTTCTGATCTGAGCATACAGCTAACAGAGTTAAACCATACTTTTGATTGAGCAGTTTTGAAACACTCTGTCTTTAGAAAATGCAACTGGACATTCGTAGCGCTAAGTGGGTAATAGTGGTAAAAAGAATATGTTCAAATATAAACTACACAGAAGCATTGTATGAAACTTCTTTCTGTTCTGTGCATTCAACTAACAGAGTTGAACCTTACTTTTGATTGAGCCGTTCTGAAACACTCTTTCTGTAGAAACTGCAATTGGACATTCTGAGCGCTAAGAGGCCTATATTGGGAAAAAGAATGTCTACAAATAAAAACTACACAGAAGAATTGTGTGAAACTTCTTTCTGTTCTGTTTGTTCAACTAAAAGAGTTGAACCTTAGTTTTGATTGAGCCGTTCTGAAACACTCTTTCTGTAGAAACTGCAATTGGACATGCTAAGCGCTAAGAGGCCTACATTGGTAAAAAGAATATCTTCAAATAAAAACTACACAGATGCATTCTGTGAAACTTATTTCTGATCTGTAAATTCAGTTAATAGAGATAAAACATATTTTTGATTGAGCAGTTATGAAACACTCTTTTTGTAGAAAATGCAAGTGGAGATTCGGAGCGCTAAGAGGGTAATAGTGGAAAAAGGAATGTCTTCAAATATAAACTACACAGAATCATTCGGTGAAACTTCTTTCTGATCTGTGCATTCAGCTAACAGAATTAAACCATACTTTTGACTGAGCAGATCTGAACACTCTTTCTGTTGAAAATGCAACTGGACATTTGGAGCGCTAAGAGCGTAGTAGTGGAAAAAGGAATATATTCAAATATAAACTACACAGAAGCATTCTGTGAAACTTCATTCTGATCTGAGCATTCAGCTAACAGAGTTAAACCATACTTTTGATTGAGCAGATCTGAACACTCTTTCTGTAGAAAATGCAACTGGACATTTGGAGCGCTAAGAGCGTAGTAGTGGAAAAAGGAATATATTCTAATATAAACTACACAGAAGCATTCTGTGAAACTTCTTTCTGATCTGAGCATTCAGCTAACAGAGTTAAACAATACTTTTGATTGAGCAGTTTTGAAACACTCTGTCTTTAGAAAATGCAACTGGACATTCGTAGCGCTAAGTGGGTAATAGTGGTAAAAAGAATATGTTCAAATATAAACTACACAGAAGCATTGTATGAAACTTCTTTCTGTTCTGTGCATTCAACTAACAGAGTTGAACCTTACTTTTGATTGAGCCGTTCTGAAACACTCTTTCTGTAGAAACTGCAATTGGACATTCTGAGCGCTAAGAGGCCTATATTGGGAAAAAGAATGTCTACAAATAAAAACTACACAGAAGAATTGTGTGAAACTACTTTCTGTTCTGTATGTTCAACTAAAAGAGTTGAACCTTAGTTTTGATTGAGCCGTTCTGAAACACTCTTTCTGTAGAAAATGCAAGTGGAGATTCGTAGCGCTAAGTGGGTAATAGTGGAAAAAAGAATATGTTCAAATATAAACTACACAGAAGCATTGTATGAAACTTCTTTCTGTTCTGTGCATTCAACTAACAGAGTTGAACCTTACTTTTGATTGAGCCTTTCTGAAACACTCTTTCTGTAGAAACTGCAATTGGACATTCTGAGCGCTAAGAGGCCTCTATTGGGAAAAATAATATCTTCAAATAAAAACTACACAGAAGCATTGTGTGAAACTTATTTCTGATATGTTCATTAAGCTAACAGAGTTAAACCATACTTTTGATTGCGCAGTTCTGAACACTCTTTCTGTAGAAAATGCAAGTGGACATTCGGAGCGCTAAGAGGGTAATAGTGGAAAAAGGAATATATTCAAATATAAACTACACAGTAGCATTCTGTGAAAATTCTTTCTGTTCTGTGCATTCAACTAACAGAATTGAACCTTACTTTTGATTGAGCCGTTCTGAAACACTCTTTCTGTAGAAACTGCAATTGGACATGCTAAGCGCTAAGAGGCCTACATTGGTAAAAAGAATATCTTCAAATAAAAACTACACAGATGCATTCTGTGAAACTTATTTCTGATCTGTAAATTCAGTTAACAGAGATAAAACATATTTTTGATTGAGCAGTTATGAAACACTCTTTTTGTAGAAAATGCAAGTTTAGATTCGGAGCGCTAAGAGGGTAATAGTGGAAAAAGGAATGTCTTCAAATATAAACTACACAGAATCATTCGGTGAAACTTCTTTCTGATCTGTGCATTCAGCTAACAGAATTAAACCATACTTTTGACTGAGCAGATCTGAACACTCTTTCTGTTGAAAATGCAACTGGACATTTGGAGCGCTAAGAGCGTAGTAGTGGAAAAAGGAATATATTCAAATATAAACTACACAGAAGCATTCTGTGAAACTTCTTTCTGATCTGAGCATACAGCTAACAGAGTTAAACCATACTTTTGATTGAGCAGTTTTGAAACACTCTGTCTGTAGAAAATGCAACTGGACATTCGTAGCGCTAAGTGGGTAATAGTGGAAAAAAGAATATGTTCAAATATAAACTACACAGAAGCATTGTATGAAACTTCTTTCTGTTCTGTGCATTCAACTAACAGAGTTGAACCTTACTTTTGATTGAGCCCTTCTGAAACACTCTTTCTGTAGAAACTGCAATTGGATATTCTGAGCGCTAAGAGGCCTATATTGGGAAAAAGAATGTCTACAAATAAAAACTACACAGAAGAATTGTGTGAAACTTCTTTCTGTTCTGTTTGTTCAACTAAAAGAGTTGAATCTTAGTTTTGATTGAGCCGTTCTGAAACACTCTTTCTGTAGAAAATGCAAGTGGAGATTCGGAGCGCTAAGAGGGTAATAGTGGAAAAAGGAATGTCTCCAAATATAAACTACACAGAATCATTCTGTGAAACTTCTTTCTGATCTGTGCATTCAGCTAACAGAGTTAAACCATACTTTTGATGGAGCAGATCTGAACACTCTTTCTGTAGAAAATGCAACTGGACATTTGGAGCGCTAAGAGAGTAGTAGTGGAAAAAGGAATATATTCAAATATAAACTACACAGAAGCATTCTGTGAAACTTCTTTCTGATCTGAGCATTCAGCTAACAGAGTTAAACCATACTTTTGATTGAGCAGTTTTGAAACACTCTGTCTGTAGAAAATGCAACTGGACATTCGTAGCGCTAAGTGGGTAATAGTGGAAAAAAGAATATGTTCAAATATAAATTACACAGAAGCATTGTATGAAGCTTCTTTCTGTTCTGTGCATTCAACTAACAGAGTTGAACCTTACTTTTGATTGAGCCTTTCTGAAACACTCTTTCTGTAGAAACTGCAATTGGACATTCTGAGCGCTAAGAGGCCTCTATTGGGAAAAATAATATCTTCAAATAAAAACTACACAGAAGCATTGTGTGAAACTTATTTCTGATATGTTCATTAAGCTAACAGAGTTAAACCATACTTTTGATTGCGCAGTTCTGAACACTCTTTCTGTAGAAAATGCAAGTGGACATTCGGAGCGCAAAGAGGGTAATAGTGGAAAAAGTAATATATTCAAATATAAACTACACAGTAGCATTCTGTGAAAATTCTTTCTGATCTGAGCATTCAGCTAACAGAGTTGAACCTTACTTTTGATTGAGCCGTTCTGAAACACTCTTTCTGTAGAAACTGCAATTGGACATGCTAAGCGCTAAGAGGCCTACATTGGGAAAAAGAATATCTTCAAATAAAAATTACACAGATGCATTCTGTGAAACTTATTTCTGATCTGTAAATTCAGTTAACAGAGATAAAACATATTTTTGATTGAGCAGTTATGAAACACTCTTTTTGTAGAAAATGCAAGTGGAGATTCGGAGCGCTAAGAGGGTAATAGTGGAAAAAGGAATGTCTTCAAATATAAACTACACAGAATCATTCGGTGAAACTTCTTTCTGATCTGGGCATTCAGCTAACAGAGTTAAACCATACTTTTGATTGAGCAGATCTGAACACTCTTTCTGTTGAAAATGCAACTGGACATTTGGAGCGCTAAGTGCGTAGTAGTGGAAAAAGGAATATATTCAAATATAAACTACACAGAAGCATTCTGTGAAACTTCTTTCTGATCTGAGCATACAGCTAACAGAGTTAAACCATACTTTTGATTGAGCAGTTTTGAAACACTCTGTCTTTAGAAAATGCAACTGGACATTCGTAGCGCTAAGTGGGTAATAGTGGTAAAAAGAATATGTTCAAATATAAACTACACAGAAGCATTGTATGAAACTTCTTTCTGTTCTGTGCATTCAACTAACAGAGTTGAACCTTACTTTTGATTGAGCCGTTCTGAAACACTCTTTCTGTAGAAACTGCAATTGGACATTCTGAGCGCTAAGAGGCCTATATTGGGAAAAAGAATGTCTACAAATAAAAACTACACAGAAGAATTGTGTGAAACTTCTTTCTGTTCTGTTTGTTCAACTAAAAGAGTTGAACCTTAGTTTTGATTGAGCCGTTCTGAAACACTCTTTCTGTAGAAACTGCAATTGGACATGCTAAGCGCTAAGAGGCCTACATTGGTAAAAAGAATATCTTCAAATAAAAACTACACAGATGCATTCTGTGAAACTTATTTCTGATCTGTAAATTCAGTTAATAGAGATAAAACATATTTTTGATTGAGCAGTTATGAAACACTCTTTTTGTAGAAAATGCAAGTGGAGATTCGGAGCGCTAAGAGGGTAATAGTGGAAAAAGGAATGTCTTCAAATATAAACTACACAGAATCATTCGGTGAAACTTCTTTCTGATCTGTGCATTCAGCTAACAGAATTAAACCATACTTTTGACTGAGCAGATCTGAACACTCTTTCTGTTGAAAATGCAACTGGACATTTGGAGCGCTAAGAGCGTAGTAGTGGAAAAAGGAATATATTCAAATATAAACTACACAGAAGCATTCTGTGAAACTTCATTCTGATCTGAGCATTCAGCTAACAGAGTTAAACCATACTTTTGATTGAGCAGATCTGAACACTCTTTCTGTAGAAAATGCAACTGGACATTTGGAGCGCTAAGAGCGTAGTAGTGGAAAAAGGAATATATTCTAATATAAACTACACAGAAGCATTCTGTGAAACTTCTTTCTGATCTGAGCATTCAGCTAACAGAGTTAAACAATACTTTTGATTGAGCAGTTTTGAAACACTCTGTCTTTAGAAAATGCAACTGGACATTCGTAGCGCTAAGTGGGTAATAGTGGTAAAAAGAATATGTTCAAATATAAACTACACAGAAGCATTGTATGAAACTTCTTTCTGTTCTGTGCATTCAACTAACAGAGTTGAACCTTACTTTTGATTGAGCCGTTCTGAAACACTCTTTCTGTAGAAACTGCAATTGGACATTCTGAGCGCTAAGAGGCCTATATTGGGAAAAAGAATGTCTACAAATAAAAACTACACAGAAGAATTGTGTGAAACTACTTTCTGTTCTGTTTGTTCAACTAAAAGAGTTGAACCTTAGTTTTGATTGAGCCGTTCTGAAACACTCTTTCTGTAGAAAATGCAAGTGGAGATTCGTAGCGCTAAGTGGGTAATAGTGGAAAAAAGAATATGTTCAAATATAAACTACACAGAAGCATTGTATGAAACTTCTTTCTGTTCTGTGCATTCAACTAACAGAGTTGAACCTTACTTTTGATTGAGCCTTTCTGAAACACTCTTTCTGTAGAAACTGCAATTGGACATTCTGAGCGCTAAGAGGCCTCTATTGGGAAAAATAATATCTTCAAATAAAAACTACACAGAAGCATTGTGTGAAACTTATTTCTGATATGTTCATTAAGCTAACAGAGTTAAACCATACTTTTGATTGCGCAGTTCTGAACACTCTTTCTGTAGAAAATGCAAGTGGACATTCGGAGCGCTAAGAGGGTAATAGTGGAAAAAGGAATATATTCAAATATAAACTACACAGTAGCATTCTGTGAAAATTCTTTCTGTTCTGTGCATTCAACTAACAGAATTGAACCTTACTTTTGATTGAGCCGTTCTGAAACACTCTTTCTGTAGAAACTGCAATTGGACATGCTAAGCGCTAAGAGGCCTACATTGTTAAAAAAATATCTTCAAATAAAAACTACACAGATGCATTCTGTGAAACTTATTTCTGATCTGTAAATTCAGTTAACAGAGATAAAACATATTTTTGATTGAGCAGTTATGAAACACTCTTTTTGTAGAAAATGCAAGTTTAGATTCGGAGCGCTAAGAGGGTAATAGTGGAAAAAGGAATGTCTTCAAATATAAACTACACAGAATCGTTCGGTGAAACTTCTTTCTGATCTGTGCATTCAGCTAACAGAATTAAACCATACTTTTGACTGAGCAGATCTGAACACTCTTTCTGTTGAAAATGCAACTGGACATTTGGAGCGCTAAGAGCGTAGTAGTGGAAAAAGGAATATATTCAAATATAAACTACACAGAAGCATTCTGTGAAACTTCTTTCTGATCTGAGCATACAGCTAACAGAGTTAAACCATACTTTTGATTGAGCAGTTTTGAAACACTCTGTCTGTAGAAAATGCAACTGGACATTCGTAGCGCTAAGTGGGTAATAGTGGAAAAAAGAATATGTTCAAATATAAACTACACAGAAACATTGTATGAAACTTCTTTCTGTTCTGTGCATTCAACTAACAGAGTTGAACCTTACTTTTGATTGAGCCCTTCTGAAACACTCTTTCTGTAGAAACTGCAATTGGATATTCTGAGCGCTAAGAGGCCTATATTGGGAAAAAGAATGTCTACAAATAAAAACTACACAGAAGAATTGTGTGAAACTTCTTTCTGTTCTGTTTGTTCAACTAAAAGAGTTGAATCTTAGTTTTGATTGAGCCGTTCTGAAACACTCTTTCTGTAGAAAATGCAAGTGGAGATTCGGAGCGCTAAGAGGGTAATAGTGGAAAAAGGAATGTCTCCAAATATAAACTACACAGAATCATTCTGTGAAACTTCTTTCTGATCTGTGCATTCAGCTAACAGAGTTAAACCATACTTTTGATGGAGCAGATCTGAACACTCTTTCTGTAGAAAATGCAACTGGACATTTGGAGCGCTAAGAGAGTAGTAGTGGAAAAAGGAATATATTCAAATATAAACTACACAGAAGCATTCTGTGAAACTTCTTTCTGATCTGAGCATTCAGCTAACAGAGTTAAACCATACTTTTGATTGAGCAGTTTTGAAACACTCTGTCTGTAGAAAATGCAACTGGACATTCGTAGCGCTAAGTGGGTAATAGTGGAAAAAAGAATATGTTCAAATATAAATTACACAGAAGCATTGTATGAAGCTTCTTTCTGTTCTGTGCATTCAACTAACAGAGTTGAACCTTACTTTTGATTGAGCCTTTCTGAAACACTCTTTCTGTAGAAACTGCAATTGGACATTCTGAGCGCTAAGAGGCCTCTATTGGGAAAAATAATATCTTCAAATAAAAACTACACAGAAGCATTGTGTGAAACTTATTTCTGATATGTTCATTAAGCTAACAGAGTTAAACCATACTTTTGATTGCGCAGTTCTGAACACTCTTTCTGTAGAAAATGCAAGTGGACATTCGGAGCGC
Source organism: Symphalangus syndactylus (assembly GCF_028878055.3). Classification (NCBI taxonomy): domain Eukaryota; kingdom Metazoa; phylum Chordata; class Mammalia; order Primates; family Hylobatidae; genus Symphalangus; species Symphalangus syndactylus. The sequence goes on from NC_072437.2 coordinate 119,917,020, forward strand.
AAAGAGGGTAATAGTGGAAAAAGTAATATATTCAAATATAAACTACACAGTAGCATTCTGTGAAAATTCTTTCTGATCTGAGCATTCAGCTAACAGAGTTGAACCTTACTTTTGATTGAGCCGTTCTGAAACACTCTTTCTGTAGAAACTGCAATTGGACATGCTAAGCGCTAAGAGGCCTACATTGGGAAAAAGAATATCTTCAAATAAAAATTACACAGATGCATTCTGTGAAACTTATTTCTGATCTGTAAATTCAGTTAACAGAGATAAAACATATTTTTGATTGAGCAGTTATGAAACACTCTTTTTGTAGAAAATGCAAGTGGAGATTCGGAGCGCTAAGAGGGTAATAGTGGAAAAAGGAATGTCTTCAAATATAAACTACACAGAATCATTCGGTGAAACTTCTTTCTGATCTGGGCATTCAGCTAACAGAGTTAAACCATACTTTTGATTGAGCAGATCTGAACACTCTTTCTGTTGAAAATGCAACTGGACATTTGGAGCGCTAAGTGCGTAGTAGTGGAAAAAGGAATATATTCAAATATAAACTACACAGAAGCATTCTGTGAAACTTCTTTCTGATCTGAGCATACAGCTAACAGAGTTAAACCATACTTTTGATTGAGCAGTTTTGAAACACTCTGTCTTTAGAAAATGCAACTGGACATTCGTAGCGCTAAGTGGGTAATAGTGGTAAAAAGAATATGTTCAAATATAAACTACACAGAAGCATTGTATGAAACTTCTTTCTGTTCTGTGCATTCAACTAACAGAGTTGAACCTTACTTTTGATTGAGCCGTTCTGAAACACTCTTTCTGTAGAAACTGCAATTGGACATTCTGAGCGCTAAGAGGCCTATATTGGGAAAAAGAATGTCTACAAATAAAAACTACACAGAAGAATTGTGTGAAACTTCTTTCTGTTCTGTTTGTTCAACTAAAAGAGTTGAACCTTAGTTTTGATTGAGCCGTTCTGAAACACTCTTTCTGTAGAAACTGCAATTGGACATGCTAAGCGCTAAGAGGCCTACATTGGTAAAAAGAATATCTTCAAATAAAAACTACACAGATGCATTCTGTGAAACTTATTTCTGATCTGTAAATTCAGTTAATAGAGATAAAACATATTTTTGATTGAGCAGTTATGAAACACTCTTTTTGTAGAAAATGCAAGTGGAGATTCGGAGCGCTAAGAGGGTAATAGTGGAAAAAGGAATGTCTTCAAATATAAACTACACAGAATCATTCGGTGAAACTTCTTTCTGATCTGTGCATTCAGCTAACAGAATTAAACCATACTTTTGACTGAGCAGATCTGAACACTCTTTCTGTTGAAAATGCAACTGGACATTTGGAGCGCTAAGAGCGTAGTAGTGGAAAAAGGAATATATTCAAATATAAACTACACAGAAGCATTCTGTGAAACTTCATTCTGATCTGAGCATTCAGCTAACAGAGTTAAACCATACTTTTGATTGAGCAGATCTGAACACTCTTTCTGTAGAAAATGCAACTGGACATTTGGAGCGCTAAGAGCGTAGTAGTGGAAAAAGGAATATATTCTAATATAAACTACACAGAAGCATTCTGTGAAACTTCTTTCTGATCTGAGCATTCAGCTAACAGAGTTAAACAATACTTTTGATTGAGCAGTTTTGAAACACTCTGTCTTTAGAAAATGCAACTGGACATTCGTAGCGCTAAGTGGGTAATAGTGGTAAAAAGAATATGTTCAAATATAAACTACACAGAAGCATTGTATGAAACTTCTTTCTGTTCTGTGCATTCAACTAACAGAGTTGAACCTTACTTTTGATTGAGCCGTTCTGAAACACTCTTTCTGTAGAAACTGCAATTGGACATTCTGAGCGCTAAGAGGCCTATATTGGGAAAAAGAATGTCTACAAATAAAAACTACACAGAAGAATTGTGTGAAACTACTTTCTGTTCTGTTTGTTCAACTAAAAGAGTTGAACCTTAGTTTTGATTGAGCCGTTCTGAAACACTCTTTCTGTAGAAAATGCAAGTGGAGATTCGTAGCGCTAAGTGGGTAATAGTGGAAAAAAGAATATGTTCAAATATAAACTACACAGAAGCATTGTATGAAACTTCTTTCTGTTCTGTGCATTCAACTAACAGAGTTGAACCTTACTTTTGATTGAGCCTTTCTGAAACACTCTTTCTGTAGAAACTGCAATTGGACATTCTGAGCGCTAAGAGGCCTCTATTGGGAAAAATAATATCTTCAAATAAAAACTACACAGAAGCATTGTGTGAAACTTATTTCTGATATGTTCATTAAGCTAACAGAGTTAAACCATACTTTTGATTGCGCAGTTCTGAACACTCTTTCTGTAGAAAATGCAAGTGGACATTCGGAGCGCTAAGAGGGTAATAGTGGAAAAAGGAATATATTCAAATATAAACTACACAGTAGCATTCTGTGAAAATTCTTTCTGTTCTGTGCATTCAACTAACAGAATTGAACCTTACTTTTGATTGAGCCGTTCTGAAACACTCTTTCTGTAGAAACTGCAATTGGACATGCTAAGCGCTAAGAGGCCTACATTGTTAAAAAAATATCTTCAAATAAAAACTACACAGATGCATTCTGTGAAACTTATTTCTGATCTGTAAATTCAGTTAACAGAGATAAAACATATTTTTGATTGAGCAGTTATGAAACACTCTTTTTGTAGAAAATGCAAGTTTAGATTCGGAGCGCTAAGAGGGTAATAGTGGAAAAAGGAATGTCTTCAAATATAAACTACACAGAATCGTTCGGTGAAACTTCTTTCTGATCTGGGCATTCAGCTAACAGAGTTAAACCATACTTTTGATTGAGCAGATCTGAACACTCTTTCTGTTGAAAATGCAACTGGACATTTGGAGCGCTAAGTGCGTAGTAGTGGAAAAAGGAATATATTCAAATATAAACTACACAGAAGCATTCTGTGAAACTTCTTTCTGATCTGAGCATACAGCTAACAGAGTTAAACCATACTTTTGATTGAGCAGTTTTGAAACACTCTGTCTTTAGAAAATGCAACTGGACATTCGTAGCGCTAAGTGGGTAATAGTGGTAAAAAGAATATGTTCAAATATAAACTACACAGAAGCATTGTATGAAACTTCTTTCTGTTCTGTGCATTCAACTAACAGAGTTGAACCTTACTTTTGATTGAGCCGTTCTGAAACACTCTTTCTGTAGAAACTGCAATTGGACATTCTGAGCGCTAAGAGGCCTATATTGGGAAAAAGAATGTCTACAAATAAAAACTACACAGAAGAATTGTGTGAAACTTCTTTCTGTTCTGTTTGTTCAACTAAAAGAGTTGAACCTTAGTTTTGATTGAGCCGTTCTGAAACACTCTTTCTGTAGAAACTGCAATTGGACATGCTAAGCGCTAAGAGGCCTACATTGGTAAAAAGAATATCTTCAAATAAAAACTACACAGATGCATTCTGTGAAACTTATTTCTGATCTGTAAATTCAGTTAATAGAGATAAAACATATTTTTGATTGAGCAGTTATGAAACACTCTTTTTGTAGAAAATGCAAGTGGAGATTCGGAGCGCTAAGAGGGTAATAGTGGAAAAAGGAATGTCTTCAAATATAAACTACACAGAATCATTCGGTGAAACTTCTTTCTGATCTGTGCATTCAGCTAACAGAATTAAACCATACTTTTGACTGAGCAGATCTGAACACTCTTTCTGTTGAAAATGCAACTGGACATTTGGAGCGCTAAGAGCGTAGTAGTGGAAAAAGGAATATATTCAAATATAAACTACACAGAAGCATTCTGTGAAACTTCATTCTGATCTGAGCATTCAGCTAACAGAGTTAAACCATACTTTTGATTGAGCAGATCTGAACACTCTTTCTGTAGAAAATGCAACTGGACATTTGGAGCGCTAAGAGCGTAGTAGTGGAAAAAGGAATATATTCTAATATAAACTACACAGAAGCATTCTGTGAAACTTCTTTCTGATCTGAGCATTCAGCTAACAGAGTTAAACAATACTTTTGATTGAGCAGTTTTGAAACACTCTGTCTTTAGAAAATGCAACTGGACATTCGTAGCGCTAAGTGGGTAATAGTGGTAAAAAGAATATGTTCAAATATAAACTACACAGAAGCATTGTATGAAACTTCTTTCTGTTCTGTGCATTCAACTAACAGAGTTGAACCTTACTTTTGATTGAGCCGTTCTGAAACACTCTTTCTGTAGAAACTGCAATTGGACATTCTGAGCGCTAAGAGGCCTATATTGGGAAAAAGAATGTCTACAAATAAAAACTACACAGAAGAATTGTGTGAAACTACTTTCTGTTCTGTTTGTTCAACTAAAAGAGTTGAACCTTAGTTTTGATTGAGCCGTTCTGAAACACTCTTTCTGTAGAAAATGCAAGTGGAGATTCGTAGCGCTAAGTGGGTAATAGTGGAAAAAAGAATATGTTCAAATATAAACTACACAGAAGCATTGTATGAAACTTCTTTCTGTTCTGTGCATTCAACTAACAGAGTTGAACCTTACTTTTGATTGAGCCTTTCTGAAACACTCTTTCTGTAGAAACTGCAATTGGACATTCTGAGCGCTAAGAGGCCTCTATTGGGAAAAATAATATCTTCAAATAAAAACTACACAGAAGCATTGTGTGAAACTTATTTCTGATATGTTCATTAAGCTAACAGAGTTAAACCATACTTTTGATTGCGCAGTTCTGAACACTCTTTCTGTAGAAAATGCAAGTGGACATTCGGAGCGCTAAGAGGGTAATAGTGGAAAAAGGAATATATTCAAATATAAACTACACAGTAGCATTCTGTGAAAATTCTTTCTGTTCTGTGCATTCAACTAACAGAATTGAACCTTACTTTTGATTGAGCCGTTCTGAAACACTCTTTCTGTAGAAACTGCAATTGGACATGCTAAGCGCTAAGAGGCCTACATTGTTAAAAAAATATCTTCAAATAAAAACTACACAGATGCATTCTGTGAAACTTATTTCTGATCTGTAAATTCAGTTAACAGAGATAAAACATATTTTTGATTGAGCAGTTATGAAACACTCTTTTTGTAGAAAATGCAAGTTTAGATTCGGAGCGCTAAGAGGGTAATAGTGGAAAAAGGAATGTCTTCAAATATAAACTACACAGAATCGTTCGGTGAAACTTCTTTCTGATCTGTGCATTCAGCTAACAGAATTAAACCATACTTTTGACTGAGCAGATCTGAACACTCTTTCTGTTGAAAATGCAACTGGACATTTGGAGCGCTAAGAGCGTAGTAGTGGAAAAAGGAATATATTCAAATATAAACTACACAGAAGCATTCTGTGAAACTTCTTTCTGATCTGAGCATACAGCTAACAGAGTTAAACCATACTTTTGATTGAGCAGTTTTGAAACACTCTGTCTGTAGAAAATGCAACTGGACATTCGTAGCGCTAAGTGGGTAATAGTGGAAAAAAGAATATGTTCAAATATAAACTACACAGAAACATTGTATGAAACTTCTTTCTGTTCTGTGCATTCAACTAACAGAGTTGAACCTTACTTTTGATTGAGCCCTTCTGAAACACTCTTTCTGTAGAAACTGCAATTGGATATTCTGAGCGCTAAGAGGCCTATATTGGGAAAAAGAATGTCTACAAATAAAAACTACACAGAAGAATTGTGTGAAACTTCTTTCTGTTCTGTTTGTTCAACTAAAAGAGTTGAATCTTAGTTTTGATTGAGCCGTTCTGAAACACTCTTTCTGTAGAAAATGCAAGTGGAGATTCGGAGCGCTAAGAGGGTAATAGTGGAAAAAGGAATGTCTCCAAATATAAACTACACAGAATCATTCTGTGAAACTTCTTTCTGATCTGTGCATTCAGCTAACAGAGTTAAACCATACTTTTGATGGAGCAGATCTGAACACTCTTTCTGTAGAAAATGCAACTGGACATTTGGAGCGCTAAGAGAGTAGTAGTGGAAAAAGGAATATATTCAAATATAAACTACACAGAAGCATTCTGTGAAACTTCTTTCTGATCTGAGCATTCAGCTAACAGAGTTAAACCATACTTTTGATTGAGCAGTTTTGAAACACTCTGTCTGTAGAAAATGCAACTGGACATTCGTAGCGCTAAGTGGGTAATAGTGGAAAAAAGAATATGTTCAAATATAAATTACACAGAAGCATTGTATGAAGCTTCTTTCTGTTCTGTGCATTCAACTAACAGAGTTGAACCTTACTTTTGATTGAGCCTTTCTGAAACACTCTTTCTGTAGAAACTGCAATTGGACATTCTGAGCGCTAAGAGGCCTCTATTGGGAAAAATAATATCTTCAAATAAAAACTACACAGAAGCATTGTGTGAAACTTATTTCTGATATGTTCATTAAGCTAACAGAGTTAAACCATACTTTTGATTGCGCAGTTCTGAACACTCTTTCTGTAGAAAATGCAAGTGGACATTCGGAGCGCAAAGAGGGTAATAGTGGAAAAAGTAATATATTCAAATATAAACTACACAGTAGCATTCTGTGAAAATTCTTTCTGATCTGAGCATTCAGCTAACAGAGTTGAACCTTACTTTTGATTGAGCCGTTCTGAAACACTCTTTCTGTAGAAACTGCAATTGGACATGCTAAGCGCTAAGAGGCCTACATTGGGAAAAAGAATATCTTCAAATAAAAATTACACAGATGCATTCTGTGAAACTTATTTCTGATCTGTAAATTCAGTTAACAGAGATAAAACATATTTTTGATTGAGCAGTTATGAAACACTCTTTTTGTAGAAAATGCAAGTGGAGATTCGGAGCGCTAAGAGGGTAATAGTGGAAAAAGGAATGTCTTCAAATATAAACTACACAGAATCATTCGGTGAAACTTCTTTCTGATCTGGGCATTCAGCTAACAGAGTTAAACCATACTTTTGATTGAGCAGATCTGAACACTCTTTCTGTTGAAAATGCAACTGGACATTTGGAGCGCTAAGTGCGTAGTAGTGGAAAAAGGAATATATTCAAATATAAACTACACAGAAGCATTCTGTGAAACTTCTTTCTGATCTGAGCATACAGCTAACAGAGTTAAACCATACTTTTGATTGAGCAGTTTTGAAACACTCTGTCTTTAGAAAATGCAACTGGACATTCGTAGCGCTAAGTGGGTAATAGTGGTAAAAAGAATATGTTCAAATATAAACTACACAGAAGCATTGTATGAAACTTCTTTCTGTTCTCTGCATTCAACTAACAGAGTTGAACCTTACTTTTGATTGAGCCGTTCTGAAACACTCTTTCTGTAGAAACTGCAATTGGACATTCTGAGCGCTAAGAGGCCTATATTGGGAAAAAGAATGTCTACAAATAAAAACTACACAGAAGAATTGTGTGAAACTTCTTTCTGTTCTGTTTGTTCAACTAAAAGAGTTGAACCTTAGTTTTGATTGAGCCGTTCTGAAACACTCTTTCTGTAGAAACTGCAATTGGACATGCTAAGCGCTAAGAGGCCTACATTGGTAAAAAGAATATCTTCAAATAAAAACTACACAGATGCATTCTGTGAAACTTATTTCTGATCTGTAAATTCAGTTAATAGAGATAAAACATATTTTTGATTGAGCAGTTATGAAACACTCTTTTTGTAGAAAATGCAAGTGGAGATTCGGAGCGCTAAGAGGGTAATAGTGGAAAAAGGAATGTCTTCAAATATAAACTACACAGAATCATTCGGTGAAACTTCTTTCTGATCTGTGCATTCAGCTAACAGAATTAAACCATACTTTTGACTGAGCAGATCTGAACACTCTTTCTGTTGAAAATGCAACTGGACATTTGGAGCGCTAAGAGCGTAGTAGTGGAAAAAGGAATATATTCAAATATAAACTACACAGAAGCATTCTGTGAAACTTCATTCTGATCTGAGCATTCAGCTAACAGAGTTAAACCATACTTTTGATTGAGCAGATCTGAACACTCTTTCTGTAGAAAATGCAACTGGACATTTGGAGCGCTAAGAGCGTAGTAGTGGAAAAAGGAATATATTCTAATATAAACTACACAGAAGCATTCTGTGAAACTTCTTTCTGATCTGAGCATTCAGCTAACAGAGTTAAACAATACTTTTGATTGAGCAGTTTTGAAACACTCTGTCTTTAGAAAATGCAACTGGACATTCGTAGCGCTAAGTGGGTAATAGTGGTAAAAAGAATATGTTCAAATATAAACTACACAGAAGCATTGTATGAAACTTCTTTCTGTTCTGTGCATTCAACTAACAGAGTTGAACCTTACTTTTGATTGAGCCGTTCTGAAACACTCTTTCTGTAGAAACTGCAATTGGACATTCTGAGCGCTAAGAGGCCTATATTGGGAAAAAGAATGTCTACAAATAAAAACTACACAGAAGAATTGTGTGAAACTACTTTCTGTTCTGTTTGTTCAACTAAAAGAGTTGAACCTTAGTTTTGATTGAGCCGTTCTGAAACACTCTTTCTGTAGAAAATGCAAGTGGAGATTCGTAGCGCTAAGTGGGTAATAGTGGAAAAAAGAATATGTTCAAATATAAACTACACAGAAGCATTGTATGAAACTTCTTTCTGTTCTGTGCATTCAACTAACAGAGTTGAACCTTACTTTTGATTGAGCCTTTCTGAAACACTCTTTCTGTAGAAACTGCAATTGGACATTCTGAGCGCTAAGAGGCCTCTATTGGGAAAAATAATATCTTCAAATAAAAACTACACAGAAGCATTGTGTGAAACTTATTTCTGATATGTTCATTAAGCTAACAGAGTTAAACCATACTTTTGATTGCGCAGTTCTGAACACTCTTTCTGTAGAAAATGCAAGTGGACATTCGGAGCGCTAAGAGGGTAATAGTGGAAAAAGGAATATATTCAAATATAAACTACACAGTAGCATTCTGTGAAAATTCTTTCTGTTCTGTGCATTCAACTAACAGAATTGAACCTTACTTTTGATTGAGCCGTTCTGAAACACTCTTTCTGTAGAAACTGCAATTGGACATGCTAAGCGCTAAGAGGCCTACATTGTTAAAAAAATATCTTCAAATAAAAACTACACAGATGCATTCTGTGAAACTTATTTCTGATCTGTAAATTCAGTTAACAGAGATAAAACATATTTTTGATTGAGCAGTTATGAAACACTCTTTTTGTAGAAAATGCAAGTTTAGATTCGGAGCGCTAAGAGGGTAATAGTGGAAAAAGGAATGTCTTCAAATATAAACTACACAGAATCGTTCGGTGAAACTTCTTTCTGATCTGTGCATTCAGCTAACAGAATTAAACCATACTTTTGACTGAGCAGATCTGAACACTCTTTCTGTTGAAAATGCAACTGGACATTTGGAGCGCTAAGAGCGTAGTAGTGGAAAAAGGAATATATTCAAATATAAACTACACAGAAGCATTCTGTGAAACTTCTTTCTGATCTGAGCATACAGCTAACAGAGTTAAACCATACTTTTGATTGAGCAGTTTTGAAACACTCTGTCTGTAGAAAATGCAACTGGACATTCGTAGCGCTAAGTGGGTAATAGTGGAAAAAAGAATATGTTCAAATATAAACTACACAGAAGCATTGTATGAAACTTCTTTCTGTTCTGTGCATTCAACTAACAGAGTTGAACCTTACTTTTGATTGAGCCCTTCTGAAACACTCTTTCTGTAGAAACTGCAATTGGATATTCTGAGCGCTAAGAGGCCTATATTGGGAAAAAGAATGTCTACAAATAAAAACTACACAGAAGAATTGTGTGAAACTTCTTTCTGTTCTGTTTGTTCAACTAAAAGAGTTGAATCTTAGTTTTGATTGAGCCGTTCTGAAACACTCTTTCTGTAGAAAATGCAAGTGGAGATTCGGAGCGCTAAGAGGGTAATAGTGGAAAAAGGAATGTCTCCAAATATAAACTACACAGAATCATTCTGTGAAACTTCTTTCTGATCTGTGCATTCAGCTAACAGAGTTAAACCATACTTTTGATGGAGCAGATCTGAACACTCTTTCTGTAGAAAATGCAACTGGACATTTGGAGCGCTAAGAGAGTAGTAGTGGAAAAAGGAATATATTCAAATATAAACTACACAGAAGCATTCTGTGAAACTTCTTTCTGATCTGAGCATTCAGCTAACAGAGTTAAACCATACTTTTGATTGAGCAGTTTTGAAACACTCTGTCTGTAGAAAATGCAACTGGACATTCGTAGCGCTAAGTGGGTAATAGTGGAAAAAAGAATATGTTCAAATATAAATTACACAGAAGCATTGTATGAAGCTTCTTTCTGTTCTGTGCATTCAACTAACAGAGTTGAACCTTACTTTTGATTGAGCCTTTCTGAAACACTCTTTCTGTAGAAACTGCAATTGGACATTCTGAGCGCTAAGAGGCCTCTATTGGGAAAAATAATATCTTCAAATAAAAACTACACAGAAGCATTGTGTGAAACTTATTTCTGATATGTTCATTAAGCTAACAGAGTTAAACCATACTTTTGATTGCGCAGTTCTGAACACTCTTTCTGTAGAAAATGCAAGTGGACATTCGGAGCGCAAAGAGGGTAATAGTGGAAAAAGTAATATATTCAAATATAAACTACACAGTAGCATTCTGTGAAAATTCTTTCTGATCTGAGCATTCAGCTAACAGAGTTGAACCTTACTTTTGATTGAGCCGTTCTGAAACACTCTTTCTGTAGAAACTGCAATTGGACATGCTAAGCGCTAAGAGGCCTACATTGGGAAAAAGAATATCTTCAAATAAAAATTACACAGATGCATTCTGTGAAACTTATTTCTGATCTGTAAATTCAGTTAACAGAGATAAAACATATTTTTGATTGAGCAGTTATGAAACACTCTTTTTGTAGAAAATGCAAGTGGAGATTCGGAGCGCTAAGAGGGTAATAGTGGAAAAAGGAATGTCTTCAAATATAAACTACACAGAATCATTCGGTGAAACTTCTTTCTGATCTGGGCATTCAGCTAACAGAGTTAAACCATACTTTTGATTGAGCAGATCTGAACACTCTTTCTGTTGAAAATGCAACTGGACATTTGGAGCGCTAAGTGCGTAGTAGTGGAAAAAGGAATATATTCAAATATAAACTACACAGAAGCATTCTGTGAAACTTCTTTCTGATCTGAGCATACAGCTAACAGAGTTAAACCATACTTTTGATTGAGCAGTTTTGAAACACTCTGTCTTTAGAAAATGCAACTGGACATTCGTAGCGCTAAGTGGGTAATAGTGGTAAAAAGAATATGTTCAAATATAAACTACACAGAAGCATTGTATGAAACTTCTTTCTGTTCTGTGCATTCAACTAACAGAGTTGAACCTTACTTTTGATTGAGCCGTTCTGAAACACTCTTTCTGTAGAAACTGCAATTGGACATTCTGAGCGCTAAGAGGCCTATATTGGGAAAAAGAATGTCTACAAATAAAAACTACACAGAAGAATTGTGTGAAACTTCTTTCTGTTCTGTTTGTTCAACTAAAAGAGTTGAACCTTAGTTTTGATTGAGCCGTTCTGAAACACTCTTTCTGTAGAAACTGCAATTGGACATGCTAAGCGCTAAGAGGCCTACATTGGTAAAAAGAATATCTTCAAATAAAAACTACACAGATGCATTCTGTGAAACTTATTTCTGATCTGTAAATTCAGTTAATAGAGATAAAACATATTTTTGATTGAGCAGTTATGAAACACTCTTTTTGTAGAAAATGCAAGTGGAGATTCGGAGCGCTAAGAGGGTAATAGTGGAAAAAGGAATGTCTTCAAATATAAACTACACAGAATCATTCGGTGAAACTTCTTTCTGATCTGTGCATTCAGCTAACAGAATTAAACCATACTTTTGACTGAGCAGATCTGAACACTCTTTCTGTTGAAAATGCAACTGGACATTTGGAGCGCTAAGAGCGTAGTAGTGGAAAAAGGAATATATTCAAATATAAACTACACAGAAGCATTCTGTGAAACTTCATTCTGATCTGAGCATTCAGCTAACAGAGTTAAACCATACTTTTGATTGAGCAGATCTGAACACTCTTTCTGTAGAAAATGCAACTGGACATTTGGAGCGCTAAGAGCGTAGTAGTGGAAAAAGGAATATATTCTAATATAAACTACACAGAAGCATTCTGTGAAACTTCTTTCTGATCTGAGCATTCAGCTAACAGAGTTAAACAATACTTTTGATTGAGCAGTTTTGAAACACTCTGTCTTTAGAAAATGCAACTGGACATTCGTAGCGCTAAGTGGGTAATAGTGGTAAAAAGAATATGTTCAAATATAAACTACACAGAAGCATTGTATGAAACTTCTTTCTGTTCTGTGCATTCAACTAACAGAGTTGAACCTTACTTTTGATTGAGCCGTTCTGAAACACTCTTTCTGTAGAAACTGCAATTGGACATTCTGAGCGCTAAGAGGCCTATATTGGGAAAAAGAATGTCTACAAATAAAAACTACACAGAAGAATTGTGTGAAACTACTTTCTGTTCTGTATGTTCAACTAAAAGAGTTGAACCTTAGTTTTGATTGAGCCGTTCTGAAACACTCTTTCTGTAGAAAATGCAAGTGGAGATTCGGAGCGCTAAGAGGGTAATAGTGGAAAAAGGAATGTCTCCAAATATAAACTACACAGAATCGTTCTGTGAAACTTCTTTCTGATCTGTGCATTCAGCTAACAGAGTTAAACCATACTTTTGATGGAGCAGATCTGAACACTCTTTCTGTAGAAAATGCAACTGGACATTTGGAGCGCTAAGAGAGTAGTAGTGGAAAAAGGAATATATTCAAATATAAACTACACAGAAGCATTCTGTGAAACTTCTTTCTGATCTGAGCATTCAGCTAACAGAGTTAAACCATACTTTTGATTGAGCAGTTTTGAAACACTCTGTCTGTAGAAAATGCAACTGGACATTCGTAGCGCTAAGTGGGTAATAGTGGAAAAAAGAATATGTTCAAATATAAATTACACAGAAGCATTGTATGAAGCTTCTTTCTGTTCTGTGCATTCAACTAACAGAGTTGAACCTTACTTTTGATTGAGCCTTTCTGAAACACTCTTTCTGTAGAAACTGCAATTGGACATTCTGAGCGCTAAGAGGCCTCTATTGGGAAAAATAATATCTTCAAATAAAAACTACACAGAAGCATTGTGTGAAACTTATTTCTGATATGTTCATTAAGCTAACAGAGTTAAACCATACTTTTGATTGCGCAGTTCTGAACACTCTTTCTGTAGAAAATGCAAGTGGACATTCGGAGCGCAAAGAGGGTAATAGTGGAAAAAGGAATATATTCAAATATAAACTACACAGTAGCATTCTGTGAAAATTCTTTCTGATCTGAGCATTCAGCTAACAGAGTTGAACCTTACTTTTGATTGAGCCTTTCTGAAACACTCTTTCTGTAGAAACTGCAATTGGACATGCTAAGCGCTAAGAGGCCTATATTGGGAAAAAGAATATCTTCAAATAAAAATTACACAGATGCATTCTGTGAAACTTATTTCTGATCTGTAAATTCAGTTAACCGAGATAAAACATATTTTTGACTGAGCAGTTATGAAACACTCTTTTTGTAGAAAATGCAAGTGGAGATTCGGAGCGCTAAGAGGGTAATAGTGGAAAAAGGAATGTCTTCAAATATAAACTACACAGAATCATTCGGTGAAACTTCTTTCTGATCTGTGCATTCAGCTAACAGAGTTAAACCATACTTTTGATTGAGCAGATCTGAACACTCTTTCTGTTGAAAATGTAACTGGACATTTGGAGCGCTAAGTGCGTAGTAGTGGAAAAAGGAATATATTCAAATATAAACTACACAGAAGCATTCTGTGAAACTTCTTTCTGATCTGAGCATACAGCTAACAGAGTTAAACCATACTTTTGATTGAGCAGTTTTGAAACACTCTGTCTTTAGAAAATGCAACTGGACATTCGTAGCGCTAAGTGGGTAATAGTGGTAAAAAGAATATGTTCAAATATAAACTACACAGAAGCATTGTATGAAACTTCTTTCTGTTCTGTGCATTCAACTAACAGAGTTGAACCTTACTTTTGATTGAGCCGTTCTGAAACACTCTTTCTGTAGAAACTGCAATTGGACATTCTGAGCGCTAAGAGGCCTATATTGGGAAAAAGAATGTCTACAAATAAAAACTACACAGAAGAATTGTGTGAAACTTCTTTCTGTTCTGTTTGTTCAACTAAAAGAGTTGAACCTTAGTTTTGATTGAGCCGTTCTGAAACACTCTTTCTGTAGAAACTGCAATTGGACATGCTAAGCGCTAAGAGGCCTACATTGGTAAAAAGAATATCTTCAAATAAAAACTACACAGATGCATTCTGTGAAACTTATTTCTGATCTGTAAATTCAGTTAATAGAGATAAAACATATTTTTGATTGAGCAGTTATGAAACACTCTTTTTGTAGAAAATGCAAGTGGAGATTCGGAGCGCTAAGAGGGTAATAGTGGAAAAAGGAATGTCTTCAAATATAAACTACACAGAATCATTCGGTGAAACTTCTTTCTGATCTGTGCATTCAGCTAACAGAATTAAACCATACTTTTGACTGAGCAGATCTGAACACTCTTTCTGTTGAAAATGCAACTGGACATTTGGAGCGCTAAGAGCGTAGTAGTGGAAAAAGGAATATATTCAAATATAAACTACACAGAAGCATTCTGTGAAACTTCATTCTGATCTGAGCATTCAGCTAACAGAGTTAAACCATACTTTTGATTGAGCAGATCTGAACACTCTTTCTGTAGAAAATGCAACTGGACATTTGGAGCGCTAAGAGCGTAGTAGTGGAAAAAGGAATATATTCTAATATAAACTACACAGAAGCATTCTGTGAAACTTCTTTCTGATCTGAGCATTCAGCTAACAGAGTTAAACAATACTTTTGATTGAGCAGTTTTGAAACACTCTGTCTTTAGAAAATGCAACTGGACATTCGTAGCGCTAAGTGGGTAATAGTGGTAAAAAGAATATGTTCAAATATAAACTACACAGAAGCATTGTATGAAACTTCTTTCTGTTCTGTGCATTCAACTAACAGAGTTGAACCTTACTTTTGATTGAGCCGTTCTGAAACACTCTTTCTGTAGAAACTGCAATTGGACATTCTGAGCGCTAAGAGGCCTATATTGGGAAAAAGAATGTCTACAAATAAAAACTACACAGAAGAATTGTGTGAAACTACTTTCTGTTCTGTTTGTTCAACTAAAAGAGTTGAACCTTAGTTTTGATTGAGCCGTTCTGAAACACTCTTTCTGTAGAAAATGCAAGTGGAGATTCGTAGCGCTAAGTGGGTAATAGTGGAAAAAAGAATATGTTCAAATATAAACTACACAGAAGCATTGTATGAAACTTCTTTCTGTTCTGTGCATTCAACTAACAGAGTTGAACCTTACTTTTGATTGAGCCTTTCTGAAACACTCTTTCTGTAGAAACTGCAATTGGACATTCTGAGCGCTAAGAGGCCTCTATTGGGAAAAATAATATCTTCAAATAAAAACTACACAGAAGCATTGTGTGAAACTTATTTCTGATATGTTCATTAAGCTAACAGAGTTAAACCATACTTTTGATTGCGCAGTTCTGAACACTCTTTCTGTAGAAAATGCAAGTGGACATTCCGAGCGCTAAGAGGGTAATAGTGGAAAAAGGAATATATTCAAATATAAACTACACAGTAGCATTCTGTGAAAATTCTTTCTGTTCTGTGCATTCAACTAACAGAATTGAACCTTACTTTTGATTGAGCCGTTCTGAAACACTCTTTCTGTAGAAACTGCAATTGGACATGCTAAGCGCTAAGAGGCCTACATTGTTAAAAAAATATCTTCAAATAAAAACTACACAGATGCATTCTGTGAAACTTATTTCTGATCTGTAAATTCAGTTAACAGAGATAAAACATATTTTTGATTGAGCAGTTATGAAACACTCTTTTTGTAGAAAATGCAAGTTTAGATTCGGAGCGCTAAGAGGGTAATAGTGGAAAAAGGAATGTCTTCAAATATAAACTACACAGAATCGTTCGGTGAAACTTCTTTCTGATCTGTGCATTCAGCTAACAGAATTAAACCATACTTTTGACTGAGCAGATCTGAACACTCTTTCTGTTGAAAATGCAACTGGACATTTGGAGCGCTAAGAGCGTAGTAGTGGAAAAAGGAATATATTCAAATATAAACTACACAGAAGCATTCTGTGAAACTTCTTTCTGATCTGAGCATACAGCTAACAGAGTTAAACCATACTTTTGATTGAGCAGTTTTGAAACACTCTGTCTGTAGAAAATGCAACTGGACATTCGTAGCGCTAAGTGGGTAATAGTGGAAAAAAGAATATGTTCAAATATAAACTACACAGAAGCATTGTATGAAACTTCTTTCTGTTCTGTGCATTCAACTAACAGAGTTGAACCTTACTTTTGATTGAGCCCTTCTGAAACACTCTTTCTGTAGAAACTGCAATTGGATATTCTGAGCGCTAAGAGGCCTATATTGGGAAAAAGAATGTCTACAAATAAAAACTACACAGAAGAATTGTGTGAAACTTCTTTCTGTTCTGTTTGTTCAACTAAAAGAGTTGAATCTTAGTTTTGATTGAGCCGTTCTGAAACACTCTTTCTGTAGAAAATGCAAGTGGAGATTCGGAGCGCTAAGAGGGTAATAGTGGAAAAAGGAATGTCTCCAAATATAAACTACACAGAATCATTCTGTGAAACTTCTTTCTGATCTGTGCATTCAGCTAACAGAGTTAAACCATACTTTTGATGGAGCAGATCTGAACACTCTTTCTGTAGAAAATGCAACTGGACATTTGGAGCGCTAAGAGAGTAGTAGTGGAAAAAGGAATATATTCAAATATAAACTACACAGAAGCATTCTGTGAAACTTCTTTCTGATCTGAGCATTCAGCTAACAGAGTTAAACCATACTTTTGATTGAGCAGTTTTGAAACACTCTGTCTGTAGAAAATGGAACTGGACATTCGTAGCGCTAAGTGGGTAATAGTGGAAAAAAGAATATGTTCAAATATAAATTACACAGAAGCATTGTATGAAGCTTCTTTCTGTTCTGTGCATTCAACTAACAGAGTTGAACCTTACTTTTGATTGAGCCTTTCTGAAACACTCTTTCTGTAGAAACTGCAATTGGACATTCTGAGCGCTAAGAGGCCTCTATTGGGAAAAATAATATCTTCAAATAAAAACTACACAGAAGCATTGTGTGAAACTTATTTCTGATATGTTCATTAAGCTAACAGAGTTAAACCATACTTTTGATTGCGCAGTTCTGAACACTCTTTCTGTAGAAAATGCAAGTGGACATTCGGAGCGCAAAGAGGGTAATAGTGGAAAAAGTAATATATTCAAATATAAACTACACAGTAGCATTCTGTGAAAATTCTTTCTGATCTGAGCATTCAGCTAACAGAGTTGAACCTTACTTTTGATTGAGCCGTTCTGAAACACTCTTTCTGTAGAAACTGCAATTGGACATGCTAAGCGCTAAGAGGCCTACATTGGGAAAAAGAATATCTTCAAATAAAAATTACACAGATGCATTCTGTGAAACTTATTTCTGATCTGTAAATTCAGTTAACAGAGATAAAACATATTTTTGATTGAGCAGTTATGAAACACTCTTTTTGTAGAAAATGCAAGTGGAGATTCGGAGCGCTAAGAGGGTAATAGTGGAAAAAGGAATGTCTTCAAATATAAACTACACAGAATCATTCGGTGAAACTTCTTTCTGATCTGGGCATTCAGCTAACAGAGTTAAACCATACTTTTGATTGAGCAGATCTGAACACTCTTTCTGTTGAAAATGCAACTGGACATTTGGAGCGCTAAGTGCGTAGTAGTGGAAAAAGGAATATATTCAAATATAAACTACACAGAAGCATTCTGTGAAACTTCTTTCTGATCTGAGCATACAGCTAACAGAGTTAAACCATACTTTTGATTGAGCAGTTTTGAAACACTCTGTCTTTAGAAAATGCAACTGGACATTCGTAGCGCTAAGTGGGTAATAGTGGTAAAAAGAATATGTTCAAATATAAACTACACAGAAGCATTGTATGAAACTTCTTTCTGTTCTGTGCATTCAACTAACAGAGTTGAACCTTACTTTTGATTGAGCCGTTCTGAAACACTCTTTCTGTAGAAACTGCAATTGGACATTCTGAGCGCTAAGAGGCCTATATTGGGAAAAAGAATGTCTACAAATAAAAACTACACAGAAGAATTGTGTGAAACTTCTTTCTGTTCTGTTTGTTCAACTAAAAGAGTTGAACCTTAGTTTTGATTGAGCCGTTCTGAAACACTCTTTCTGTAGAAACTGCAATTGGACATGCTAAGCGCTAAGAGGCCTACATTGGTAAAAAGAATATCTTCAAATAAAAACTACACAGATGCATTCTGTGAAACTTATTTCTGATCTGTAAATTCAGTTAATAGAGATAAAACATATTTTTGATTGAGCAGTTATGAAACACTCTTTTTGTAGAAAATGCAAGTGGAGATTCGGAGCGCTAAGAGGGTAATAGTGGAAAAAGGAATGTCTTCAAATATAAACTACACAGAATCATTCGGTGAAACTTCTTTCTGATCTGTGCATTCAGCTAACAGAATTAAACCATACTTTTGACTGAGCAGATCTGAACACTCTTTCTGTTGAAAATGCAACTGGACATTTGGAGCGCTAAGAGCGTAGTAGTGGAAAAAGGAATATATTCAAATATAAACTACACAGAAGCATTCTGTGAAACTTCATTCTGATCTGAGCATTCAGCTAACAGAGTTAAACCATACTTTTGATTGAGCAGATCTGAACACTCTTTCTGTAGAAAATGCAACTGGACATTTGGAGCGCTAAGAGCGTAGTAGTGGAAAAAGGAATATATTCTAATATAAACTACACAGAAGCATTCTGTGAAACTTCTTTCTGATCTGAGCATTCAGCTAACAGAGTTAAACAATACTTTTGATTGAGCAGTTTTGAAACACTCTGTCTTTAGAAAATGCAACTGGACATTCGTAGCGCTAAGTGGGTAATAGTGGTAAAAAGAATATGTTCAAATATAAACTACACAGAAGCATTGTATGAAACTTCTTTCTGTTCTGTGCATTCAACTAACAGAGTTGAACCTTACTTTTGATTGAGCCGTTCTGAAACACTCTTTCTGTAGAAACTGCAATTGGACATTCTGAGCGCTAAGAGGCCTATATTGGGAAAAAGAATGTCTACAAATAAAAACTACACAGAAGAATTGTGTGAAACTACTTTCTGTTCTGTATGTTCAACTAAAAGAGTTGAACCTTAGTTTTGATTGAGCCGTTCTGAAACACTCTTTCTGTAGAAAATGCAAGTGGAGATTCGTAGCGCTAAGTGGGTAATAGTGGAAAAAAGAATATGTTCAAATATAAACTACACAGAAGCATTGTATGAAACTTCTTTCTGTTCTGTGCATTCAACTAACAGAGTTGAACCTTACTTTTGATTGAGCCTTTCTGAAACACTCTTTCTGTAGAAACTGCAATTGGACATTCTGAGCGCTAAGAGGCCTCTATTGGGAAAAATAATATCTTCAAATAAAAACTACACAGAAGCATTGTGTGAAACTTATTTCTGATATGTTCATTAAGCTAACAGAGTTAAACCATACTTTTGATTGCGCAGTTCTGAACACTCTTTCTGTAGAAAATGCAAGTGGACATTCGGAGCGCTAAGAGGGTAATAGTGGAAAAAGGAATATATTCAAATATAAACTACACAGTAGCATTCTGTGAAAATTCTTTCTGTTCTGTGCATTCAACTAACAGAATTGAACCTTACTTTTGATTGAGCCGTTCTGAAACACTCTTTCTGTAGAAACTGCAATTGGACATGCTAAGCGCTAAGAGGCCTACATTGGTAAAAAGAATATCTTCAAATAAAAACTACACAGATGCATTCTGTGAAACTTATTTCTGATCTGTAAATTCAGTTAATAGAGATAAAACATATTTTTGATTGAGCAGTTATGAAACACTCTTTTTGTAGAAAATGCAAGTGGAGATTCGGAGCGCTAAGAGGGTAATAGTGGAAAAAGGAATGTATTCAAATATAAACTACACAGAATCATTCGGTGAAACTTCTTTCTGATCTGTGCATTCAGCTAACAGAATTAAACCATACTTTTGACTGAGCAGATCTGAACACTCTTTCTGTTGAAAATGCAACTGGACATTTGGAGCGCTAAGAGCGTAGTAGTGGAAAAAGGAATATATTCAAATATAAACTACACAGAAGCATTCTGTGAAACTTCTTTCTGATCTGAGCATACAGCTAACAGAGTTAAACCATACTTTTGATTGAGCAGTTTTGAAACACTCTGTCTGTAGAAAATGCAACTGGACATTCGTAGCGCTAAGTGGGTAATAGTGGAAAAAAGAATATGTTCAAATATAAACTACACAGAAGCATTGTATGAAACTTCTTTCTGTTCTGTGCATTCAACTAACAGAGTTGAACCTTACTTTTGATTGAGCCCTTCTGAAACACTCTTTCTGTAGAAACTGCAATTGGACATTCTGAGCGCTAAGAGGCCTATATTGGGAAAAAGAATGTCTACAAATAAAAACTACACAGAAGAATTGTGTGAAACTTCTTTCTGTTCTGTTTGTTCAACTAAAAGAGTTGAATCTTAGTTTTGATTGAGCCGTTCTGAAACACTCTTTCTGTAGAAAATGCAAGTGGAGATTCGGAGCGCTAAGAGGGTAATAGTGGAAAAAGGAATGTCTCCAAATATAAACTACACAGAATCGTTCTGTGAAACTTCTTTCTGATCTGTGCATTCAGCTAACAGAGTTAAACCATACTTTTGATGGAGCAGATCTGAACACTCTTTCTGTAGAAAATGCAACTGGACATTTGGAGCGCTAAGAGAGTAGTAGTGGAAAAAGGAATATATTCAAATATAAACTACACAGAAGCATTCTGTGAAACTTCTTTCTGATCTGAGCATTCAGCTAACAGAGTTAAACCATACTTTTGATTGAGCAGTTTTGAAACACTCTGTCTGTAGAAAATGCAACTGGACATTCGTAGCGCTAAGTGGGTAATAGTGGAAAAAAGAATATGTTCAAATATAAATTACACAGAAGCATTGTATGAAGCTTCTTTCTGTTCTGTGCATTCAACTAACAGAGTTGAACCTTACTTTTGATTGAGCCTTTCTGAAACACTCTTTCTGTAGAAACTGCAATTGGACATTCTGAGCGCTAAGAGGCCTCTATTGGGAAAAATAATATCTTCAAATAAAAACTACACAGAAGCATTGTGTGAAACTTATTTCTGATATGTTCATTAAGCTAACAGAGTTAAACCATACTTTTGATTGCGCAGTTCTGAACACTCTTTCTGTAGAAAATGCAAGTGGACATTCGGAGCGCAAAGAGGGTAATAGTGGAAAAAGGAATATATTCAAATATAAACTACACAGTAGCATTCTGTGAAAATTCTTTCTGATCTGAGCATTCAGCTAACAGAGTTGAACCTTACTTTTGATTGAGCCTTTCTGAAACACTCTTTCTGTAGAAACTGCAATTGGACATGCTAAGCGCTAAGAGGCCTATATTGGGAAAAAGAATATCTTCAAATAAAAATTACACAGATGCATTCTGTGAAACTTATTTCTGATCTGTAAATTCAGTTAACCGAGATAAAACATATTTTTGACTGAGCAGTTATGAAACACTCTTTTTGTAGAAAATGCAAGTGGAGATTCGGAGCGCTAAGAGGGTAATAGTGGAAAAAGGAATGTCTTCAAATATAAACTACACAGAATCATTCGGTGAAACTTCTTTCTGATCTGTGCATTCAGCTAACAGAGTTAAACCATACTTTTGATTGAGCAGATCTGAACACTCTTTCTGTTGAAAATGTAACTGGACATTTGGAGCGCTAAGTGCGTAGTAGTGGAAAAAGGAATATATTCAAATATAAACTACACAGAAGCATTCTGTGAAACTTCTTTCTGATCTGAGCATACAGCTAACAGAGTTAAACCATACTTTTGATTGAGCAGTTTTGAAACACTCTGTCTGTAGAAAATGCAACTGGACATTCGTAGCGCTAAGTGGGTAATAGTGGAAAAAAGAATATGTTCAAATATAAACTACACAGAAGCATTGTATGAAACTTCTTTCTGTTCTGTGCATTCAACTAACAGAGTTGAACCTTACTTTTGATAGAGCCGTTCTGAAACACTCTTTCTGTAGAAACTGCAATTGGACATTCTGAGCGCTAAGAGGCCTATATTGGGAAAAAGAATGTCTACAAATAAAACTACACAGAAGAATTGTGTGAAACTTCTTTCTGTTCTGTTTGTTCAACTAAAAGTGTTGAACCTTAGTTTTGATTGAGCCGTTCTGAAACACTCTTTCTGTAGAAAATGCAAGTGGAGATTCGGAGCGCTAAGAGGGTAATAGTGGAAAAAGGAATGTCTCCAAATATAAACTACACAGAATCATTCTGTGAAACTTCTTTCTGATCTGTGCATTCAGCTAACAGAGTTAAACCATACTTTTGATTGAGCAGATCTGAACACTCTTTCTGTAGAAAATGCAACTGGACATTTGGAGCGCTAAGAGAGTAGTAGTGGAAAAAGGAATATATTCAAATATAAACTACACAGAAGCATTCTGTGAAACTTCTTTCGGATCTGAGAATTCAGCTAACAGAGTTAAACCATACTTTTGATTGAGCAGTTTTGAAACACTCTGTCTGTAGAAAATGCAACTGGACATTCGTAGCGCTAAGTGGGTAATAGTGGAAAAAAGAATATGTTCAAATATAAACTACACAGAAGCATTGTATGAAACTTCTTTCTGTTCTGTGCATTCAACTAACAGAGTTGAACCTTACTTTTGATTGAGCCGTTCTGAAACACTCTTTCTGTAGAAACTGCAATTGGACATTCTGAGCGCTAAGAGGCCTATATTGGGAAAAAGAATGTCTACAAATAAAAACTACACAGAAGAATTGTGTGAAACTTCTTTCTGTTCTGTTTGTTCAACTAAAAGAGTTGAACCTTAGTTTTGATTGAGCCGTTCTGAAACACTCTTTCTGTAGAAAATGCAAGTGGAGATTCGGAGCGCTAAGAGGGTAATAGTGGAAAAAGGAATGTCTCCAAATATAAACTACACAGAATCATTCTGTGAAACTTCTTTCTGATCTGTGCATTCAGCTAACAGAGTTAAACCATACTTTTGATTGAGCAGATCTGAACACTCTTTCTGTAGAAAATGCAACTGGACATTTGGACCGCTAAGAGATTAGTAGTGGAAAAAGGAATATATTCAAATATAAACTACACAGAAGCATTCTGTGAAACTTCTTTCTGATCTGAGCATTCAGCTAACAGAGTTAAACCATACTTTTGATTGAGCAGTTTTGAAACACTCTGTCTGTAGAAAATGCAACTGGACATTCGTAGCGCTAAGTGGGTAATAGAGGAAAAAAAATATGTTCAAATATAAACTACACAGAAGCATTGTATGAAACTTCTTTCTGTTCTGTGCATTCAACTAACAGAGTTGAACCTTACTTTTGATTGAGCCGTTCTGAAACACTCTTTCTGTAGAAACTGCAATTGGACATTCTGAGCGCTAAGAGGCCTATATTGGGAAAAAGAATGTCTACAAATAAAAACTACACAGAAGAATTGTGTGAAACTTCTTTCTGTTCTGTTTGTTCAACTAAAAGAGTTGAACCTTAGTTTTGATTGAGCCGTTCTGAAACACTCTTTCTGTAGAAAATGCAAGTGGAGATTCGGAGCGCTAAGAGGGTAATAGTGGAAAAATGAATGTCTCCAAATATAAACTACACAGAATCATTCTGTGAAACTTCTTTCTGATCTGTGCATTCAGCTAACAGAGTTAAACCATACTTTTGATTGAGCAGATCTGAACACTCTTTCTGTAGAAAATGCAACTGGACATTTGGAGCGCTAAGAGAGTAGTAGTGGAAAAAGGAATATATTCAAATATAAACTACACAGAAGCATTCTGTGAAACTTCTTTCTGATCTGAGCATTCAGCTAACAGAGTTAAACCATACTTTTGATTGAGCAGTTTTGAAACACTCTGTCTGTAGAAAATGCAACTGGACATTCGTAGCGCTAAGTGGGTAATAGTGGAAAAAAGAATATGTTCAAATATAAACTACACAGAAGCATTGTATGAAACTTCTTTCTGTTCTGTGCATTCAACTAACAGAGTTGAACCTTACTTTTGATTCAGCCTTTCTGAAACACTCTTTCTGTAGAAACTGCAATTGGACATGCTGAGCGCTAAGAGGCCTCTATTGGGAAAAATAATACCTTCAAATAATAACTACACAGAAGCATTGTGTGAAACTTATTTCTGATATGTTCATTAAGCTAACAGAGTTAAACCACACTTTTGATTGCGCAGTTCTGAACACTCTTTCTGTAGAAAATGCAAGTGGACATTCGGAGCGCTAAGAGGGTAATAGTGGAAAAAGGAATATATTCAAATATAAACTACACAGTAGCATTCTGTGAAAATTCTTTCTCTTCTGTGCATTCAACTAACAGAGTTGAACCTTACTTTTGATTGAGCTGTTCTGAAACACTCTTTCTGTAGAGACTGCAATTGGACATGCTAAGCGCTAAGAGGCCTACATTGGGAAAAAGAATATCTTCAAATAAAAACTACACAGATGCATTCTGTGAAACTTATTTCTGATCTGTAAATTCAGTTAACAGAGATAAAACATATTTTTGATTGAGCAGTTATGAAACACTCTTTTTGTAGAAAATGCAAGTGGAGATTCGGAGCTCTAAGAGGGTAATAGTGGAAAAAGGAATGTCTTCAAATATAAACTACACAGAATCATTCGGTGAAACTTCTTTCTGATCTGTGCATTCAGCTAACAGAGTTAAACCATACTTTTGATTGAGCAGATCTGAACACTCTTTCTGTAGAAAATGCAACTGGACATTTGGAGCGCTAAGAGCGTAGTAGTGGAAAAAGGAATATATTCAAATATAAACTACACAGAAGCATTCTGTGAAACTTCTTTCTGATCTGAGCATTCAGCTAACAGAGTTAAACCATACTTTTGATTGAGCAGTTTTGAAACACTCTGTCTGTAGAAAATGCAACTGGACATTCGTAGCGCTAAGTGGGTAATAGTGGAAAAAAGAATATGTTCAAATATAAACTACACAGAAGCATTGTATGAAACATCTTTCTGTTCTGTGCATTCAACTAACAGAGTTGAACCTTATTTTTGATTGAGCCGTTCTGAAACACTCTTTCTGTAGAAACTGCAATTGGACATTCTGAGCGCTAAGAGGCCTATATTGGGAAAAAGAATGTCTACAAATAAAAACTACACAGAAGAATTGTGTGAAACTTCTTTCTGTTCTGTTTGTTCAACTAAAAGAGTTGAACTTTAGTTTTGATTGAGCCGTTCTGAAACACTCTTTCTGTAGAAAATGCAAGTGGAGATTTGGAGCGCTAAGAGGGTAATAGTGGAAAAAGGAATATATTCAAATATAAACTACACAGTAGCATTCTGTGAAAATTCTTTCTGTTCTGTGCATTCAACTAACCAAGTTGAACCTTACTTTCGATTGAGCCGTTCTGAAACACTCTTTCTGTAGAAACTGCAATTGGACATGCTAAGCGCTAAGAGGCCTACATTGGGAAAAAGAATATCTTCAAATAAAAACTACACAGATGCATTCTGTGAAACTTATTTCAGATCTGTAAATTCAGTTAACAGAGATAAAACATATTTTTGATTGAGCAGTTATGAAACACTCTTTTTGTAGAAAATGCAAGTGGAGATTCGGAGCGCTAAGAGGGTAATAGTGGAAAAAGGAATGTCTTCAAATATAAACTACACAGAATCATTCGGTGAAACTTCTTTCTGATCTGTGCATTCAGCTAACAGAGTTAAACCATACTTTTGATTGAGCAGATCTGAACACTCTTTCTGTTGAAAATGCAACTGGACATTTGGAGCGCTAAGAGCGTAGTAGTGGAAAAAGGAATATATTCAAATATAAACTACACAGAAGCATTCTGTGAAACTTCTTTCTGATCTGAGCATACAGCTAACCGAGTTAAACCATACTTTTGATTGAGCAGTTTTGAAACACTCTGTCTGTAGAAAATGCAACTGGACATTCGTAGCGCTAAGTGGGTAATAGTGGAAAAAAGAATATGTTCAAATATAAACTACACAGAAGCATTGTATGAAACTTCTTTCTGTTCTGTGCATTCAACTAACAGAGTTCAACCTTACTTTTGATTGAGCCGTTCTGAAACACTCTTTCTGTAGAAACTGCAATTGGACATTCTGAGCGCTAAGAGGCCTATATTGGGAAAAAGAATGTCTACAAATAAAAACTACACAGAAGAATTGTGTGAAACTTCTTTCTGTTCGGTTTGTTCAACTAAAAGAGTTGAACCTTAGTTTTGATTGAGCCGTTCTGAAACACTCTTTCTGTAGAAAATGCAAGTGGAAATTCGGAGCGCTAAGAGGGTAGTAGTGGAAAAAGGAATGTCTCCAAATATAAAATACACAGAATCATTCTGTGAAACTTCTTTCTGATCTGTGCATTCAGCTAACAGACTTAAACCATACTTTTGATTGAGCATATCTGAACACTCTTTCTGTAGAAAATGCAACTGGACATTTGGAGCGCTAAGAGAGTAGTAGTGGAAAAAGGAATATATTCAAATATAAACTACACAGAAGCATTCTGTGAAACTTCTTTCTGATCTGAGCATTCAGCTAACAGAGTTAAACCATACTTTTGATTGAGCAGTTTTGAAACACTCTGTCTGTAGAAAATGCAACTGGACATTCGTAGCGCTAAGTGGGTAATAGTGGAAAAAAGAATATGATCAAATATAAACTACACAGAAACATTGTATGAAACTTCTTTCTGTTCTGTGCATTCAACTAACAGAGTTGAACCTTACTTTTGATTGAGCCTTTCTGAAACACTCTTTCTGTAGAAACTGCAATTGGACATTCTGAGCGCTAAGAGGCCTCTATTGGGAAAAATAATATCTTCAAATAAAAACTACACAGAAGCATTGTGTGAAACTTATTTCTGATATGTTCATTAAGCTAACAGAGTTAAACCATACTTTTGATTGCGCAGTTCTGAACACTCTTTCTGTACAAAATTCAAGTGGACATTCGGAGCGCTAAGAGGGTAATAGTGGAAAAAGGAATATATTCAAATATAAACTACACAGTAGCATTCTGTGAAAATTCTTTCTGTTCTGTGCATTCAACTAACAGAGTTGAACCTTACTTTTGATTGATCCGTTCTGAAACACTCTTTCTGTAGAAACTGCAATTGGACATGCTAAGCGCTAAGAGGCCTACATTGGGAAAAATAATATCTTCAAATAAAAACTACACAGATGCATTCTGTGAAACTTATTTCTGATCTGTAAATTCAGTTAACAGAGATAAAACATATTTTTGATTGAGCAGTTATGAAACACTCTTTTTGTAGAAAATGCAAGTGGAGATTCGGAGCGCTAAGAGGGTAATAGTGGAAAAAGGAATGTCTTCAAATATAAACTACACAGAATCATTCGGTGAAACTTCTTTCTGATCTGTGCATTCAGCTAACAGAGTTAAACCATACTTTTGATTGAGCAGATCTGAACACTCTTTCTGTTGAAAATGCAAATGGACATTTGGAGCGCTAAGAGCGTAGTAGTGGAAAAAGGAATATATTCAAATATAAACTACACAGAAGCATTCTGTGAAACTTCTTTCTGATCTGAGCATACAGCTAACAGAGTTAAACCATACTTTTGATTGAGCAGTTTTGAAACACTCTGTCTGTAGGAAATGCAACTGGACATTCGTAGCGCTAAGTGGGTAATAGTGGAAAAAAGAATATGTTCAAATATAAACTACACAGAAGCATTGTATGAAACTCCTTTCTGTTCTGTGCATTCAACTAACAGAGTTGAACCTTACTTTTGATTGAGCCGTTCTGAAACACTCTTTCTGTAGAAACTGCCATTGGATATTCTGAGCGCTAAGAGGCCTATATTGGGAAAA
Source organism: Symphalangus syndactylus (assembly GCF_028878055.3). NCBI lineage: Eukaryota > Metazoa > Chordata > Mammalia > Primates > Hylobatidae > Symphalangus > Symphalangus syndactylus. The sequence goes on from NC_072437.2 coordinate 119,945,204, forward strand.
AGAATGTCTACAAATAAAAACTACAGAGAAGAATTATGTGAAACTTCTTTCTGTTCTGTTTGTTCAACTAAAAGAGTTGAACTTTAGTTTTGATTGAGCCGTTCTGAAACATTCTTTCTGTAGAAAATGCAAGTGGAGATTCGGAGCGCTAAGAGGGTAATAGTGGAAAAAGGAATGTCTCCAAATATAAACTACACAGAATCATTCTGTGAAACTTCTTTCTGATCTGTGCATTCAGCTATAAGAGTTAAAACATACTTTTGATTGAGTAGATCTGAACACTCTTTCTGTAGAAAATGCAACTGGACATTTGGAGTGCTAAGAGAGTAGTAGTGGAAAAAGGAATATATTCAAATATAAACTACACAGAAGCATTCTGTAAAACTTCTTTCTGATCTGAGCATTCAGCTAACAGAGTTAAACCATACTTTTGATTGAGCAGTTTTGAAACACTCTGTCTGTAGGAAATGCAACTGGACATTCGTAGCGCCAAGTGGGTAATAGTGGAAAAAAGAATAACTTCAAATATAACCTACACAGAAGCATTGTATGAAATTTCTTTCTGTTCTGTGCATTCAACTAACAGAGTTGAACCTTACTTTTGATTGAGCCTTTCTGAAACACTCTTTCTGTAGAAACTGCAATTGGACATTCTGAGCGCTAAGAGGCCTATATTGGGAAAAATAATATCTTCAAATAAAAACTACACAGAAGCATTGTGTGAAACTTATTTATGATATGTTCATTAAGCTAACAGAGTTAAACCATACTTTTGATTGCGCAGTTCTGAACACTCTTTCTGTAGAAAATGCAAGTGGACATTCCGAGCGCTAAGAGGGTAATAGTGGAGAAAGGAATATATTCAAATATAAACTACACAGTAGCATTCAGTGAAAATTCTTTCTGTTCTGTGCATTCAACTAACAGAGTTGAACCTTACTTTTGATTGAGGCGTTCTGAAACACTCTTTCTGTAGAAACTGCAATTGTACATGCTAAGCGCTAAGAGGCCTACATTGGGAAAAAGAATATCATCAAATAAAAACTACACAGATGCATTCTGTGAAACTTATTTCTGATCTGTAAATTCAGTTAACAGAGATAAAACATATTTTTGATTGAGCAGTTATGAAACACTCTTTTTGTAGAAAATGCAAGTGGAGATTCGGAGCGCTAAGAGGGAAATAGTGGAAAAAGGAATGTCTTCAAATATAAACTACACAGAATCATTCGGTGAAACTTCTTTCTGATCTGTGCATTCAGCTAACAGAGTTAAACCATACTTTTGATTGAGCAGATCTGAACACTCTTTCTGTAGAAAATGCAACTGGACATTTGGAGCGCTAAGAGCGTAGTAGTGGAAAAAGGAATATATTCAAATATAAACTACACAGAAGCATTCTGTGAAACTTCTTTCTGATCTGAGCATTCAGCTAACAGAGTTAAACCATACTTTTGATTGAGCAGTTTTGAAACACTCTGTCTGTAGAAAATGCAACTGGACATTCGTAGCGCTAAGTGGGTAATAGTGGAAAAAAGAATATGTTCAAATATAAACTACACAGAAGCATTGTATGAAACTTCTTTCTGTTCTGTGCATTCAACTAACAGAGTTGAACCTTACTTTTGATTGAGCCGTTCTGAAACACTCTTTCTGTAGAAACTGCAATTGGACATGCTAAGCGCTAAGAGGCCTACATTGGGAAAAAGAATATCTTCAAATAAAAACTACACAGATGCATTCTGTGAAACTTATTTCTGATCTGTAAATTCAGTTAACAGAGATAAAACATATTTTTGATTGAGCAGTTATGAAACACTCTTTTTGTAGAAAATGCAAGTGGAGATTCGGAGCGCTAAGAGGGTAATAGTGGAAAAAGGAATGTCTTCAAATATAAACTACACAGAATCATTCGGTGAAACTTCTTTCTGATCTGTGCATTCAGCTAACAGAGTTAAACCATACTTTTGATTGAGCAGATCTGAACACTCTTTCTGTAGAAAACGCAACTGGACATTTGGAGCGCTAAGAGCGTAGTAGTGGAAAAAGGAATATATTCAAATATAAACTACACAGAAGCATTCTGTGAAACTTCTTTCTGATCTGAGCATTCAGCTAACAGAGTTAAACCATACTTTTGATTGAGCAGTTTTGAAACACTCTGTCTGTAGAAAATGCAACTGGACATTCGTAGCGCTAAGTGGGTAATGGTGGAAAAAAGAATATGTTCAAATATAAACTACACAGAAGCATTGTATGAAACTTCTTTCTGTTCTGTGCATTCAACTAACAGAGTTGAACCTTACTTTTGATTGAGCCTTTCTGAAACACTCTTTCTGTAGAATCTGCAATTGGACATTCTGAGCGCTAAGAGGCCTCTATTGGGAAAAATAATATCTTCAAATAAAAACTACACAGAAGCATTGTGTGAAACTTATTTCTGATATGTTCATTAAGCTAACAGAGTTAAACCATAGTTTTGATTGCGCAGTTCTGAACACTCTTTCTGTAGAAAATGCAAGTGGAGATTCGGAGCGCTAAGAGGGTAATAGTGGAAATAGGAATATCTCCAAATATAAACTACACAGAATCATTCTGTGAAAATTCTTTCTGATCTGTGCATTCAGCAAACAGAGTTAAACCATACTTTTGATTGAGCAGATCTGAACACTCTTTCTGTAGAAAATGCAACTGGACATTTGGAGCGCTAGGAGAGTAGTAGTGGAAAAAGGAATATATTCAAATATAAACTACACAGAAGCATTCTGTGAAACTTCTTTCTGATCTGAGCATTCAGCTAACAGAGTTAAACCATACTTTTGATTGAGCAGTTTTGAAACACTCTGTCTGTAGGAAATGCAACTGGACATTCGTAGCGCCAAGTGGGTAATAGTGGAAAAAAGAATATCTTCAAATATAAACTACACAGAAGCATTGTATGAAATTACTTTCTGTTCTGTGCATTCAACTAACAGAGTTGAACCTTACTTTTGATTGAGCCTTTCTGAAACACTCTTTCTGTAGAAACTGCAATTGGACATTCTGAGCTCTAAGAGGCCTATATTGGGAAAAATAATATCTTCAAATAAAAACTACACAGAAGCATTGTGTGAAACTTATTTCTGATATGTTCATTAAGCTAACAGAGTTAAACCATACTTTTGATTGCGCAGTTCTGAACACTCTTTCTGTAGAAAATGCAAGTGGACATTCGGAGCGCTAAGAGGGTAATAGTGGAGAAAGGAATATATTCAAATATAAACTACACAGTAGCATTCTGTGAAAATTCTTTCTGTTCTGTGCATTCAACTAACAGAGTTGAACCTTACTTTTGATTGAGCCGTTCTGAAACACTCTTTCTGTAGAAACTGCAATTGGACATGCTAAGCGCTAAGAGGCCTACATTGGGAAAAAGAATATCTTCAAATAAAAACTACACAGATGCATTCTGTGAAACTTATTTCTGATCTGTAAATTCAGATAACAGAGATAAAATATATTTTTTATTGAGCAGTTATGAAACACTCTTTTTGTAGAAAATGCAAGTGGAGATTCGGAGCGCTAAGGGGGTAATAGTGGAAAAAGGAATGTCTTCAAATATAAACTACACAGAATCATTTGGTGAAACTTCTTTCTGATCTGTGCATTCAGCTAACAGAGTTAAACCATACTTTTGATTGAGCAGATCTGAACACTCTTTCTGTAGAAAATGCAACTGGACATTTGGAGCGCTAAGAGCGTAGTAGTGGAAAAAGGAATATATTCAAATATAAACTACACAGAAGCATTCTGTGAAACTTCTTTCTGATCTGAGCATTCAGCTAACAGAGTTAAACCATACTTTTGATTGAGCAGTTTTGAAACATTCTGTCTGTAGAAAATGCAACTGGACATTCGTAGCGCTAAGTGGGTAATAGTGGAAAAAAGAATATGTTCAAATATAAACTACACAGAAGCATTGTATGAAACTGCTTTCTGTTCTGTGCATTCAACTAACAGAGTTGAACCTTACTTTTGATTGAGCCGTTCTGAAACACTCTTTCTGTAGAAACTGCAATTGGACATTCTGAGCGCTAAGAGGCCTATATTGGGAAAAAGAATGTCTACAAATAAAAACTACACAGAAGAATTGTGTGAAACTTCTTTCTGTTCTGTTTGTTCAACTAAAAGAGTTGAACCTTAGTTTTGATTGAGCTGTTCTGAAACACTCTTTCTGTAGAAAATGCAAGTGGAGTTTCGGAGCGCTAAGAGGGTAATAGTGGAAAAAGTAATGCCTCCAAATATAAACTACACAGAATCATTCTGTGAAACTTCTTTCTGATCTGTGCATTCAGCTAACAGAGTTAAACCATACTTTTCATTGAGCAGTTTTGAAACACTCTGTCTGTAGAAAATGCAACTGGACATTCGTAGCGCTAAGTGGGTAATAGTGGAAAAAAGAATATGTTCAAATATAAACTACACAGAAGCATTGTATGAAACTTCTTTCTGTTCTGTGCATTCAACTAACAGAGTTGAACCTTACTTTTGATTGAGCCTTTCTGATACACTCTTTCTGTAGAAACTGCAATTGGACATTCTGAGCGCTAAGAGGCCTATATTGGGAAAAATAATATCTTCAAATAAAAACTACACAGAAGCATTGTGTGAAACTTATTTCTGATATGTTCATTAAGCTAACAGAGTTAAACCATACTTTTGATTGCGCAGTTCAGAACACTCTTTCTGTAGGAAATGCAAGTGGACATTCGGAGCGCTAAGAGCGTAGTAGTGGAAAAAGGAATATATTCAAATATAAACTACACAGAAGCATTCTGTGAAACTTCTTTCTGATCTGAGCATTCAGCTAACAGAGTTAAACCATACTTTTGATTGAGCAGTTTTGAAACACTCTGTCTGTAGAAAATGCAACTGGACATTCGTAGCGCTAAGTGGGTAATAGTGGAAAAAAGAATATGTTCAAATATAAACTACACAGAAGCATTGTATGAAACTTCTTTCTGTTCTGTGCATTCAACTAACAGAGTTGAACCTTACTTTTGATTGAGCCGTTCTGAAACACTCTTTCTGTAGAAACTGCAATTGGACATTCTGAACGCTAAGAGGCCTATATTGGGAAAAAGAATGTCTACAAATAAAAACTACACAGAAGAATTGTGTGAAACTTCTTTCTGTACTGTTTGTTCAACTAAAAGAGTTGAACCTTAGTTTTGATTGAGCCGTTCTGAAACACTCTTTCTGTAGAAAATGCAAGTGGAGATTCGGAGCGCTAAGAGGGTAATAGTGGAAAAAGGAATGCCTCCAAATATAAACTACACAGAATCATTCTGTGAAACTTCTTTCTGATCTGTGCATTCAGCTAACAGAGTTAAACCATACTTTTGATTGAGCAGATCTGAACACTCTTTCTGTAGAAAATGCAACCGGACATTTGGAGCGCTAAGAGAGTAGTAGTGGAAAAAGGAATATATTCAAATATAAACTACACAGAAGCATTCTGTGAAACTTCTTTCTGATCTGAGCATTCAGCTAACAGAGTTAAACCATACTATTGATTGAGCAGTTTTGAAACTCTCTGTCTGTAGAAAATGCAACTGGACATTCGTAGCGCTAAGTGGGTAATAGTGGGAAAAAGAATATGTTCAAATATAAACTACACAGAAGCATTGTATGAAATTTCTTTCTGTTCTGTGCATTCAACTAACAGAGATGAACCTTACTTTTGACTGAGCCTTTCTGAAACACTCTTTCTGTAGAAATTGCAATTGGACATTCTGAGCGCTAAGAGGCCTATATTGGGAAAAATAATATCTTCAAATAAAAACTACACAGAAGCATTGTGTGAAACTTATTTCTGATATGTTCATTAAGCTAACAGAGTTAAACCATACTTTTGATTGCGCAGTTCTGAACACTCTTTCTGTAGAAAATGCAAGTGGACATTCGGAGCGCTAAGAGGGTAATAGTGGAGAAAGGAATATATTCAAATATAAACTACACAGTAGCATTCTGTGAAAATTCTTTCTGTTCTGTGCATTCAACTAACAGAGTTGAACCTTACTTTTGATTGAGCCGTTCTGAAACACTCTTTCTGTAGAAACTGCAATTGGACATGCTAAGCGCTAAGAGGCCTACATTGGGAAAAAGAATATCTTCAAATAAAAACTACACAGATGCATTCTGTGAAACTTATTTCTGATCTGTAAATTCAGTTAACAGAGATAAAACATATTTTTGATTGAGCAGTTATGAAACACTCTTTTTGTAGAAAATGCAAGTGGATATTCGGAGCGCTAAGAGGGTAATAGTGGAAAAAGGAATGTCTTCAAATATAAACTACACAGAATCATTCGGTGAAACTTCTTTCTGATCTGTGCATTCAGCTAACAGAGTTAAACCATACTTTTGATTGAGCAGATCTGAACACTCTTTCTGTAGGAAATGCAACTGGACATTTGGAGCGCTAAGAGCGTAGTAGTGGAAAAAGGAATATATTCAAATATAAACTACACAGAAGCATTCTGTGAAACTTCTTTCTGATCTGAGCATTCAGCTAACAGAGTTAAACCATACTTTTGATTGAGCAGTTTTGAAACACTCTGTCTGTAGAAAATGCAACTGGACATTCGTAGCGCTAAGTGGGTAATAGTGGAAAAAAGAATATGTTCAAATATGAACTACACAGAAGCATTGTATGAAACTTCTTTCTGTACTGTGCATTCAACTAACAGAGTTGAACCTTACTTTTGATTCAGCCTTTCTGAAACACTCTTTCTGTAGAATCTGCAATTGGACATTCTGAGCGCTAAGAGGCCTCTATTGGGAAAAATAATATCTTCAAATAAAAACTACACAGAAGCATTGTGTGAAACTTATTTCTGATATGTTCATTAAGCTAACAGAGTTAAACCATAGTTTTGATTGCGCAGTTCTGAACACTCTTTCTGTAGAAAATGCAAGTGGAGATTCGGAGCGCTAAGAGGGTAATAGTGGAAATAGGAATATCTCCAAATATAAACTACACAGAATCATTCTGTGAAAATTCTTTCTGATCTGTGCATTCAGCAAACAGAGTTAAACCATACTTTTGATTGAGCAGATCTGAACACTCTTTCTGTAGAAAATGCAACTGGACATTTGGAGCGCTAGGAGAGTAGTAGTGGAAAAAGGAATATATTCAAATATAAACTACACAGAAGCATTCTGTGAAACTTCTTTCTGATCTGAGCATTCAGCTAACAGAGTTAAACCATACTTTTGATTGAGCAGTTTTGAAACACTCTGTCTGTAGGAAATGCAACTGGACATTCGTAGCGCCAAGTGGGTAATAGTGGAAAAAAGAATATCTTCAAATATAAACTACACAGAAGCATTGTATGAAATTACTTTCTGTTCTGTGCATTCAACTAACAGAGTTGAACCTTACTTTTGATTGAGCCTTTCTGAAACACTCTTTCTGTAGAAACTGCAATTGGACATTCTGAGCTCTAAGAGGCCTATATTGGGAAAAATAATATCTTCAAATAAAAACTACACAGAAGCATTGTGTGAAACTTATTTCTGATATGTTCATTAAGCTAACAGAGTTAAACCATACTTTTGATTGCGCAGTTCTGAACACTCTTTCTGTAGAAAATGCAAGTGGACATTCGGAGCGCTAAGAGGGTAATAGTGGAGAAAGGAATATATTCAAATATAAACTACACAGTAGCATTCTGTGAAAATTCTTTCTGTTCTGTGCATTCAACTAACAGAGTTGAACCTTACTTTTGATTGAGCCGTTCTGAAACACTCTTTCTGTAGAAACTGCAATTGGACATGCTAAGCGCTAAGAGGCCTACATTGGGAAAAAGAATATCTTCAAATAAAAACTACACAGATGCATTCTGTGAAACTTATTTCTGATCTGTAAATTCAGATAACAGAGATAAAATATATTTTTTATTGAGCAGTTATGAAACACTCTTTTTGTAGAAAATGCAAGTGGAGATTCGGAGCGCTAAGGGGGTAATAGTGGAAAAAGGAATGTCTTCAAATATAAACTACACAGAATCATTCGGTGAAACTTCTTTCTGATCTGTGCATTCAGCTAACAGAGTTAAACCATACTTTTGATTGAGCAGATCTGAACACTCTTTCTGTAGAAAATGCAACTGGACATTTGGAGCGCTAAGAGCGTAGTAGTGGAAAAAGGAATATATTCAAATATAAACTACACAGAAGCATTCTGTGAAACTTCTTTCTGATCTGAGCATTCAGCTAACAGAGTTAAACCATACTTTTGATTGAGCAGTTTTGAAACACTCTGTCTGTAGAAAATGCAACTGGACATTCGTAGCGCTAAGTGGGTAATAGTGGAAAAAAGAATATGTTCAAATATAAACTACACAGAAGCATTGTATGAAACTTCTTTCTGTTCTGTGCATTCAACTAACAGAGTTGAACCTTACTTTTGATTGAGCCGTTCTGAAACACTCTTTCTGTAGAAACTGCAATTGGACATTCTGAGCGCTAAGAGGCCTATATTGGGAAAAAGAATGTCTACAAATAAAAACTACACAGAAGAATTGTGTGAAACTTCTTTCTGTTCTGTTTGTTCAACTAAAAGAGTTGAACCTTAGTTTTGATTGAGCTGTTCTGAAACACTCTTTCTGTAGAAAATGCAAGTGGAGTTTCGGAGCGCTAAGAGGGTAATAGTGGAAAAAGTAATGCCTCCAAATATAAACTACACAGAATCATTCTGTGAAACTTCTTTCTGATCTGTGCATTCAGCTAACAGAGTTAAACCATACTTTTGATTGAGCAGTTTTGAAACACTCTGTCTGTAGAAAATGCAACTGGACATTCGTAGCGCTAAGTGGGTAATAGTGGAAAAAAGAATATGTTCAAATATAAACTACACAGAAGCATTGTATGAAACTTCTTTCTGTTCTGTGCATTCAACTAACAGAGTTGAACCTTACTTTTGATTGAGCCTTTCTGATACACTCTTTCTGTAGAAACTGCAATTGGACATTCTGAGCGCTAAGAGGCCTATATTGGGAAAAATAATATTTTCAAATAAAAACTACACAGAAGCATTGTGTGAAACTTATTTCTGATATGTTCATTAAGCTAACAGAGTTAAACCATACTTTTGATTGCGCAGTTCAGAACACTCTTTCTGTAGAAAATGCAAGTGGACATTCGGAGCGCTAAGAGGGTAATAGTGGAAAAAGGAATATATTCAAATATAAACTACACAGTAGCATTCTGTGAAAATTCTTTCTGTTCTGTGCATTCAACTAACAGAGTTGAACCTTACTTTTGATTGAGCCGTTCTGAAACACTCTTTCTGTAGAAACTGCAATTGGACATGCTAAGCGCTAAGAGGCCTACATTGGGAAAAAGAATATCTTCAAATAAAAACTACACAGATGCATTCTGTGAAACTTATTTCTGATCTGTAAATTCAGTTAACAGAGATAAAACATATTTTTGATTGAGCAGTTATGAAACACTCTTTTTGTAGAAAATGCAAGTTGATATTCGGAGCGCTAAGAGGGTAATAGTGGAAAAAGGAATGTCTTCAAATATAAACTACACAGAATCATTCGGTGAAACTTCTTTCTGATCTGTGCATTCAGCTAACAGAGTTAAACCATACTTTTGATTGAGCAGATCTGAACACTCTTTCTGTAGGAAATGCAACTGGACATTTGGAGCGCTAAGAGCGTAGTAGTGGAAAAAGGAATATATTCAAATATAAACTACACAGAAGCATTCTGTGAAACTTCTTTCTGATCTGAGCATTCAGCTAACAGAGTTAAACCATACTTTTGATTGAGCAGTTTTGAAACACTCTGTCTGTAGAAAATGCAACTGGACATTCGTAGCGCTAAGTGGGTAATAGTGGAAAAAAGAATATGTTCAAATATGAACTACACAGAAGCATTGTATGAAACTTCTTTCTGTACTGTGCATTCAACTAACAGAGTTGAACCTTACTTTTGATTCAGCCTTTCTGAAACACTCTTTCTGTAGAATCTGCAATTGGACATTCTGAGCGCTAAGAGGCCTCTATTGGGAAAAATAATATCTTCAAATAAAAACTACACAGAAGCATTGTGTGAAACTTATTTCTGATATGTTCATTAAGCTAACAGAGTTAAACCATAGTTTTGATTGCGCAGTTCTGAACACTCTTTCTGTAGAAAATGCAAGTGGAGATTCGGAGCGCTAAGAGGGTAATAGTGGAAATAGGAATATCTCCAAATATAAACTACACAGAATCATTCTGTGAAAATTCTTTCTGATCTGTGCATTCAGCTAACAGAGTTAAACCATACTTTTGATTGAGCAGTTTTGAAACACTCTGTCTGTAGAAAATGCAACTGGACATTCGTAGCGCTAAGTGGGTAATAGTGGAAAAAAGAATATGTTCAAATATAAACTACACAGAAGCATTGTATGAAACTTCTTTCTGTTCTGTGCATTCAACTAACAGAGTTGAACCTTACTTTTGATTGAGCCTTTCTGATACACTCTTTCTGTAGAAACTGCAATTGGACATTCTGAGCGCTAAGAGGCCTATATTGGGAAAAATAATATCTTCAAATAAAAACTACACAGAAGCATTGTGTGAAACTTATTTCTGATATGTTCATTAAGCTAACAGAGTTAAACCATACTTTTGATTGCGCAGTTCAGAACACTCTTTCTGTAGAAAATGCAAGTGGACATTCGGAGCGCTAAGAGGGTAATAGTGGAAAAAGGAATATATTCAAATATAAACTACACAGTAGCATTCTGTGAAAATTCTTTCTGTTCTGTGCATTCAACTAACAGAGTTGAACCTTACTTTTGATTGAGCCGTTCTGAAACACTCTTTCTGTAGAAACTGCAATTGGACATGCTAAGCGCTAAGAGGCCTACATTGGGAAAAAGAATATCTTCAAATAAAAACTACACAGATGCATTCTGTGAAACTTATTTCTGATCTGTAAATTCAGTTAACAGAGATAAAACATATTTTTGATTGAGCAGTTATGAAACACTCTTTTTGTAGAAAATGCAAGTGGATATTCGGAGCGCTAAGAGGGTAATAGTGGAAAAAGGAATGTCTTCAAATTTAAACTACACAGAATCATTCGGTGAAACTTCTTTCTGATCTGTGCATTCAGCTAACAGAGTTAAACCATACTTTTGATTGAGCAGATCTGAACACTCTTTCTGTAGGAAATGCAACTGGACATTTGGAGCGCTAAGAGCGTAGTAGTGGAAAAAGGAATATATTCAAATATAAACTACACAGAAGCATTCTGTGAAACTTCTTTCTGATCTGAGCATTCAGCTAACAGAGTTAAACCATACTTTTGATTGAGCAGTTTTGAAACACTCTGTCTGTAGAAAATGCAACTGGACATTCGTAGCGCTAAGTGGGTAATAGTGGAAAAAAGAATATGTTCAAATATGAACTACACAGAAGCATTGTATGAAACTTCTTTCTGTACTGTGCATTCAACTAACAGATTTGAACCTTACTTTTGATTCAGCCTTTCTGAAACACTCTTTCTGTAGAATCTGCAATTGGACATTCTGAGCGCTAAGAGGCCTCTATTGGGAAAAATAATATCTTCAAATAAAAACTACACAGAAGCATTGTGTGAAACTTATTTCTGATATGTTCATTAAGCTAACAGAGTTAAACCATAGTTTTGATTGCGCAGTTCTGAACACTCTTTCTGTAGAAAATGCAAGTGGAGATTCGGAGCGCTAAGAGGGTAATAGTGGAAATAGGAATATCTCCAAATATAAACTACACAGAATCATTCTGTGAAAATTCTTTCTGATCTGTGCATTCAGCAAACAGAGTTAAACCATACTTTTGATTGAGCAGATCTGAACACTCTTTCTGTAGAAAATGCAACTGGACATTTGGAGCGCTAAGAGAGTAGTAGTGGAAAAAGGAATATATTCAAATATAAACTACACAGAAGCATTCTGTGAAACTTCTTTCTGATCTGAGCATTCAGCTAACAGAGTTAAACCATACTTTTGATTGAGCAGTTTTGAAACACTCTGTCTGTAGGAAATGCAACTGGACATTCGTAGCGCCAAGTGGGTAATAGTGGAAAAAAGAATATCTTCAAATATAAACTACACAGAAGCATTGTATGAAATTACTTTCTGTTCTGTGCATTCAACTAACAGAGTTGAACCTTACTTTTGATTGAGCCTTTCTGAAACACTCTTTCTGTAGAAACTGCAATTGGACATTCTGAGCTCTAAGAGGCCTATATTGGGAAATATAATATCTTCAAATAAAAACTACACAGAAGCATTGTGTGAAACTTATTTCTGATATGTTCATTAAGCTAACAGAGTTAAACCATACTTTTGATTGCGCAGTTCTGAACACTCTTTCTGTAGAAAATGCAAGTGGACATTCGGAGCGCTAAGAGGGTAATAGTGGAGAAAGGAATATATTCAAATATAAACTACACAGTAGCATTCTGTGAAAATTCTTTCTGTTCTGTGCATTCAACTAACAGAGTTGAACCTTACTTTTGATTGAGCCGTTCTGAAACACTCTTTCTGTAGAAACTGCAATTGGACATGCTAAGCGCTAAGAGGCCTACATTGGGAAAAAGAATATCTTCAAATAAAAACTACACAGATGCATTCTGTGAAACTTATTTCTGATCTGTAAATTCAGATAACAGAGATAAAATATATTTTTTATTGAGCAGTTATGAAACACTCTTTTTGTAGAAAATGCAAGTGGAGATTCGGAGCGCTAAGGGGGTAATAGTGGAAAAAGGAATGTCTTCAAATATAAACTACACAGAATCATTTGGTGAAACTTCTTTCTGATCTGTGCATTCAGCTAACAGAGTTAAACCATACTTTTGATTGAGCAGATCTGAACACTCTTTCTGTAGAAAATGCAACTGGACATTTGGAGCGCTAAGAGCGTAGTAGTGGAAAAAAGAATATATTCAAATATAAACTACACAGAAGCATTCTGTGAAACTTCTTTCTGATCTGAGCATTCAGCTAACAGAGTTAAACCATACTTTTGATTGAGCAGTTTTGAAACACTCTGTCTGTAGAAAATGCAACTGGACATTCGTAGCGCTAAGTGGGTAATAGTGGAAAAAAGAATATGTTCAAATATAAACTACACAGAAGCATTGTATGAAACTTCTTTCTGTTCTGTGCATTCAACTAACAGAGTTGAACCATACTTTTGATTGAGCCGTTCTGAAACACTCTTTCTGTAGAAACTGCAATTGGACATTCTGAGCGCTAAGAGGCCTATATTGGGAAAAAGAATGTCTACAAATAAAAACTACACAGAAGAATTGTGTGAAACTACTTTCTGTTCTGTTTGTTCAACTAAAAGAGTTGAACCTTAGTTTTGATTGAGCTGTTCTGAAACACTCTTTCTGTAGAAAATGCAAGTGGAGTTTCGGAGCGCTAAGAGGGTAATAGTGGAAAAAGTAATGCCTCCAAATATAAACTACACAGAATCATTCTGTGAAACTTCTTATTGATCTGTGCATTCAGCTAACAGAGTTAAACCATACTTTTGATTGAGCAGTTTTGAAACACTCTGTCTGTAGAAAATGCAACTGGACATTCGTAGCGCTAAGTGGGTAATAGTGGAAAAAAGAATATGTTCAAATATAAACTACACAGAAGCATTGTATGAAACTTCTTTCTGTTCTGTGCATTCAACTAACAGAGTTGAAACTTACTTTTGATTGAGCCTTTCTGATACACTCTTTCTGTAGAAACTGCAATTGGACATTCTGAGCGCTAAGAGGCCTATATTGGGAAAAATAATATCTTCAAATAAAAACTACACAGAAGCATTGTGTGAAACTTATTTCTGATATGTTCATTAAGCTAACAGAGTTAAACCATACTTTTGATTGCGCAGTTCAGAACACTCTTTCTGTAGAAAATGCAAGTGGACATTCGGAGCGCTAAGAGCGTAGTAGTGGAAAAAGGAATATATTCAAATATAAACTACACAGAAGCATTCTGTGAAACTTCTTTCTGATCTGAGCATTCAGCTAACAGAGTTAAACCATACTTTTGATTGAGCAGTTTTGAAACACTCTGTCTGTAGAAAATGCAACTGGACATTCGTAGCGCTAAGTGGGTAATAGTGGAAAAAAGAATATGTTCAAATATAAACTACACAGAAGCATTGTATGAAACTTCTTTCTGTTCTGTGCATTCAACTAACAGAGTTGAACCTTACTTTTGATTGAGCCGTTCTGAAACACTCTTTCTGTAGAAACTGCAATTGGACATTCTGAACGCTAAGAGGCCTATATTGGGAAAAAGAATGTCTACAAATAAAAACTACACAGAAGAATTGTGTGAAACTTCTTTCTGTACTGTTTGTTCAACTAAAAGAGTTGAACCTTAGTTTTGATTGAGCCGTTCTGAAACACTCTTTCTGTAGAAAATGCAAGTGGAGATTCGGAGCGCTAAGAGGGTAATAGTGGAAAAAGGAATGCCTCCAAATATAAACTACACAGAATCATTCTGTGAAACTTCTTTCTGATCTGTGCATTCAGCTAACAGAGTTAAACCATACTTTTGATTGAGCAGATCTGAACACTCTTTCTGTAGAAAATGCAACCGGACATTTGGAGCGCTAAGAGAGTAGTAGTGGAAAAAGGAATATATTCAAATATAAACTACACAGAAGCATTCTGTGAAACTTCTTTCTGATCTGAGCATTCAGCTAACAGAGTTAAACCATACTTTTGATTGAGCAGTTTTGAAACTCTCTGTCTGTAGAAAATGCAACTGGACATTCGTAGCGCTAAGTGGGTAATAGTGGGAAAAAGAATATGTTCAAATATAAACTACACAGAAGCATTGTATGAAATTTCTTTCTGTTCTGTGCATTCAACTAACAGAGATGAACCTTACTTTTGACTGAGCCTTTCTGAAACACTCTTTCTGTAGAAATTGCAATTGGACATTCTGAGCGCTAAGAGGCCTATATTGGGAAAAATAATATCTTCAAATAAAAACTACACAGAAGCATTGTGTGAAACTTATTTCTGATATGTTCATTAAGCTAACAGAGTTAAACCATACTTTTGATTGCGCAGTTCTGAACACTCTTTCTGTAGAAAATGCAAGTGGACATTCGGAGCGCTAAGAGGGTAATAGTGGAGAAAGGAATATATTCAAATATAAACTACACAGTAGCATTCTGTGAAAATTCTTTCTGTTCTGTGCATTCAACTAACAGAGTTGAACCTTACTTTTGATTGAGCCGTTCTGAAACACTCTTTCTGTAGAAACTGCAATTGGACATGCTAAGCGCTAAGAGGCCTACATTGGGAAAAAGAATATCTTCAAATAAAAACTACACAGATGCATTCTGTGAAACTTATTTCTGATCTGTAAATTCAGATAACAGAGATAAAACATATTTTTGATTGAGCAGTTATGAAACACTCTTTTTGTAGAAAATGCAAGTGGAGATTCGGAGCGCTAAGAGGGTAATAGTGGAAAAAGGAATGTCTTCAAATATAAACTACACAGAATCATTCGGTGAAACTTCTTTCTGATCTGTGCATTCAGCTAACAGAGTTAAACCATACTTTTGATTGAGCAGATCTGAACACTCTCTCTGTAGAAAATGCAACTGGACATTTGGAGCGCTAAGAGCGTAGTAGTGGAAAAAGGAATATATTCAAATATAAACTACACAGAAGCATTCTGTGAAACTTCTTTCTGATCTGAGCATTCAGCTAACAGAGTTAAACCATACTTTTGATTGAGCAGTTTTGAAACACTCTGTCTGTAGAAAATGCAACTGGACATTCGTAGCGATAAGTGGGTAATAGTGGAAAAAAGAATATGTTCAAATATAAACTACACAGAAGCATTGTATGAAACTTCTTTCTGTTCTGTGCATTCAACTAACAGAGTTGAACCTTACTTTTGATTGAGCCGTTCTGAAACACTCTTTCTGTAGAAACTGCAATTGGACATTCTGAGCGCTAAGAGGCCTATATTGGGAAAAAGAATGTCTACAAATAAAAACTACACAGAAGAATTGTGTGAAACTTCTTTCTGTTCTGTTTGTTCAACTAAAAGAGTTGAACCTTAGTTTTGATTGAGCCGTACTGAAACACTCTTTCTGTAGAAAATGCAAGTGGAGATTCGGAGCGCTAAGAGGGTAATAGTGGAAAAAGGAATGCCTCCAAATATAAACTACACAGAATCATTCTGTGAAACTTCTTTCTGATCTGTGCATTCAGCTAACAGAGTTAAACCATACTTTTGATTGAGCAGTTTTGAAACACTCTGTCTGTAGAAAATGCAACTGGACATTCGTAGCGCCAAGTGGGTAATAGTGGAAAAAAGAATATGTTCAAATATAAACTACACAGAATCATTGTATGAAACTTCTTTCTGTTCTGTGCATTCAACTAACAGAGTTGAACCTTACTTTTGATTGAGCCTTTCTGAATCACTCTTTCTGTAGAAACTGCAATTGGACATTCTGAGCGCTAAGAGGCCTCTATTGGGAAAAATAATATCTTCAAATAAAAACTACACAGAAGCATTGTGTGAAACTTATTTCTGATATGTTCATTAAGCTAACAGAGTTAAACCATACTTTTGATTGCACAGTTCTGAACACTCTTTCTGTAGAAAATGCAAGTGGACATTCTGAGCGCTAAGAGGGTAATAGTGGAAAAAGGAATATATTCAAATATAAACTACACAGTAGCATTCTGTGAAAATTCTTTCTGTTCTGTGCATTCAACTAACAGAGTTGAACCTTACTTTTGATTGAGCCGTTCTGAAACACTCTTTCTGTAGAAACTGCAATTGGACATGCTAAGCGCTAAGAGGCCTACATTGGGAAAAAGAATATCTTCAAATAAAAACTACACAGAAGCATTCTGTGAAACTTATTTCTGATCTGTAAATTCAGTTAACAGAGATAAAACATATTTTTGATTGAGCAGTTATGAAACACTCTTTTTGTAGAAAATGCAAGTGGAGATTCGGAGCGCTAAGAGGGTAATAGTGGAAAAAGGAATGTCTTCAAATATAAACTACACAGAATCATTCGGTGAAACTTCTTTCTGATCTGTGCATTCAGCTAACAGAGTTAAACCATACTTTTGATTGAGCAGATCTGAACACTCTTTCTGTAGGAAATGCAACTGGACATTTGGAGCGCTAAGAGCATAGTAGTGGAAAAAGGAATATATTCAAATATAAACTACACAGAAGCATTCTGTGAAACTTCTTTCTGATCTGAGCATTCAGCTAACAGAGTTAAACCATACTTTTGATTGAGCAGTTTTGAAACACTCTGACTGTAGAAAATGCAACTGGACATTCGTAGCGCTAAGTGGGTAATAGTGGAAAAAAGAATATGTTCAAATATAAACTACACAGAAGCATTGTATGAAACTCCTTTCTGTACTGTGCATTCAACTAACAGAGTTGAACCTTACTTTTGATTGAGCCGTTCTGAAACACTCTTTCTGTAGAAACTGCAATTGGACATTCTGAGCGCTAAGAGGCCTCTATTGGGAAAAATAATATCTTCAAATAAAAACTACACAGAAGCATTGTGTGAAACTTATTTCTGATATGTTCATTAAGCTAACAGAGTTAAACCATACTTTTGATTGCGCAGTTCTGAACACTCTTTCTGTAGAAAATGCAAGTGGACATTCGGAGCGCTAAGAGGGTAATAGTGGAAAAGAATATATTCAAATATAAACTACACAGTAGCATTCTGTGAAAATTCTTTCTGTTCTGTGCATTCAACTAACAGAGTTGAACCTTACTTTTGATTGAGCCGTTCTGAAACACTCTTTCTGTAGAAACTGCAATTGGACATGCTAAGCGCTAAGAGGCCTACATTGGGAAAAAGAATATCTTCAAATAAAAACTACACAGATGCATTCTGTGAAACTTATTTCTGATCTGTAAATTCAGTTAACAGAGATAAAACATATTTTTGATTGATCAGTTATGAAACACTCTTTTTGTAGAAAATGCAAGTGGAGATTCGGAGCGCTAAGAGGTAATTGTGGAAAAAGGAATGTCTTCAAATATAAACTACACAGAATCATTCGGTGAAACTTCTTTCTGATCTGTGCATTCAGCTAACAGAGTTAAACCATACTTTTGATTGAGCAGATCTGAACACTCTTTCTGTAGAAAATGCAACTGGACATTTGGAGCGCTAAGAGCGTAGTAGTGGAAAAAGGAATATATTCAAATATAAACTACACAGAAGCATTCTGTGAAACTTCTTTCTGATCTGAGCATTCAGCTAACAGAGTTAAACCATACTTTTGATTGAGCAGTTCTGAAACACTCTGTCTGTAGAAAATGCAACTGGACATTCGTAGCGCTAAGTGGGTAATAGTGGAAAAAAGAATATGTTCAAATATGAACTACACAGAAGCATTTTATGAAACTTCTTTCTGTACTGTGCATTCAACTAACAGAGTTGAACCTTACTTTTGATTGAGCCGTTCTGAAACACTCTTTCTGTAGAAACTGCAATTGGACATTCTGAGCGCTAAGAGGCCTATATTGGGAAAAAGAATGTCTACAAATATAAACTACACAGAAGAATTGTGTGAAACTTCTTTCTGTTCTCTTTGTTCAACTAAAAGAGTTGAACCTTAGTTTTGATTGAGCCGTTCTGAAACAATCTTTCTGTAGAAAATGCAAGTGGAGATTCGGAGCGCTAAGAAGGTAATAGTGGAAAAAGGAATGTCTCCAAATATAAACTACACAGAATCATTCTGTGAAACTTCTTTCTGATCTGTGCATTCAGCTAACAGAGTTAAACCATACTTTTGATTGAGCAGATCTGAACACTCTTTCTGTAGAAAATGCAACCGGACATTTGGAGCGCTAAGAGAGTATTAGTGGAAACAGGAATATATTCAAATATAAACTACACAGAAGCATTCTGTGAAACTTCTTTCTGATCTGAGCATTCAGCTAACAGAGTTAAACCATAATTTGATTGAGCAGTTTTGAAACACTGTCCGTAGAAAATGCAACTGGACATTCGTAGCGCTAAGTGGGTAATAGTGGAAAAAAGAATATGTTCAAATATAAACTACACAGAAGCATTGTATGAAACTTCTTTCTGTTCTGTGCATTCAACTAACAGAGTTGAACCTTACTTTTGATTGAGCCTTTCTGAAACACTCTTTCTGTAGAATCTGCAATTGGACATTCTGAGCGCTAAGAGGCCTCTATTGGGAAAAATAATATCTTCAAATAAAAACTACACAGAAGCATTGTGTGAAACTTATTTCTGATATGTTCATTAAGCTAACAGAGTTAAACCATAGTTTTGATTGCGCAGTTCTGAACACTCTTTCTGTAGAAAATGCAAGTGGAGATTCGGAGCGCTAAGAGGGTAATAGTGGAAAAAGGAATATCTCCAAATATAAACTACACAGAATCATTCTGTGAAAATTCTTTCTGATCTGTGCATTCAGCTAACAGAGTTAAACCATACTTTTGATTGAGCAGATCTGAACACTCTTTCTGTAGAAAATGCAACTGGACATTTGGAGCGCTAGGAGAGTAGTAGTGGAAAAAGGAATATATTCAAATATAAACTACACAGAAGCATTCTGTGAAACTTCTTTCTGATCTGAGCATTCAGCTAACAGAGTTAAACCATACTTTTGATTGAGCAGTTTTGAAACACTCTGTCTGTAGGAAATGCAACTGGACATTCGTAGCGCCAAGTGGGTAATAGTGGAAAAAAGAAAATCTTCAAATATAAACTACACAGAAGCATTGTATGAAATTTCTTTCTGTTCTGTGCATTCAACTAACAGAGTTGAACCTTACTTTTGATTGAGCCTTTCTGAAACACTCTTTCTGTAGAAACTGCATTTGGACATTCTGAGCTCTAAGAGGCCTATATTGGGAAAAATAATATCTTCAAATAAAAACTACACAGAAGCATTGTGTGAAACTTATTTCTGATATGTTCATTAAGCTAACAGAGTTAAACCATACTTTTGATTGCGCAGTTCTGAACACTCTTTCTGTAGAAAATGCAAGTGGACATTCGGAGCGCTAAGAGGGTAATAGTGGAGAAAGGAATATATTCAAATATAAACTACACAGTAGCATTCTGTGAAAATTCTTTCTGTTCTGTGCATTCAACTAACAGAGTTGAACCTTACTTTTGATTGAGCCGTTCTGAAACACTCTTTCTGTAGAAACTGCAATTGGACATGCTAAGCGCTAAGAGGCCTACATTGGGAAAAAGAATATCTTCAAATAAAAACTACACAGATGCATTCTGTGAAACTTATTTCTCATCTGTAAATTCAGATAACAGAGATAAAACATATTTTTTATTGAGCAGTTATGAAACACTCTTTTTGTAGAAAATGCAAGTGGAGATTCGGAGAGCTAAGAGGGTAATAGTGGAAAAAGGAATGTCTTCAAATATAAACTACACAGAATCATTCGGTGAAACTTCTTTCTGATCTGTGCTTTCAGCTAACAGAGTTAAACCATACTTTTGATTGAGCAGATCTGAACACTCTTTCTGTAGAAAATGCAACTGGACATTTGGAGCGCTAAGAGCGTAGTAGTGGAAAAAGGAATATATTCAAATATAAATTACACAGAAGCATTCTGTGAAACTTCTTTCTGATCTGAGCATTCAGCTAACAGAGTTAAACCATACTTTTGATTGAGCAGTTTTGAAACCCTCTCTCTGTAGAAAATGCAACTGGACATTCGTAGCGCTAAGTGGGTAATAGTGGAAAAAAATATATGTTCAAATATAAACTACACAGAAGCATTGTATGAAACTTCTTTCAGTTCTGTGCATTCAATTAACAGAGTTGAACCTTACTTTTGATTGAGCCGTTCTGAAACACTCTTTCTGTAGAAACTGCAATTGGACATTCTGAGCGCTAAGAGGCCTATATTGGGAAAAAGAATGTCTACAAATAAAAACTACACAGAAGAATTGTGTGAAACTTCTTTCTGTTCTGTTTGTTCAACTAAAAGAGTTGAACCTTAGTTTTGATTGAGCCGTTCTGAAACACTCTTTCTGTAGAAAATGCAAGTGGAGATTCGGAGCGCTAAGAGGGTAATAGTGGAAAAAGGAATGCCTCCAAATATAAACTACACAGAATCATTCTGTGAAACTTCTTTCTGATCTGTGCATTCAGCTAACAGAGTTAAACCATATTTTTGATTGAGCAGCTTTGAAACACTCTGTCTGTAGAAAATGCAACTGGACATTCGTAGCGCCAAGTGGGTAATAGTGGAAAAAAGAATATGTTCAAATATAAACTACACAGAATCATTGTATGAAACTTCTTTCTGTTCTGTGCATTCAACTAACAGAGTTGAACCTTACTTTTGATTGAGCCTTTCTGAATCACTCTTTCTGTAGAAACTTCAATTGGACATTCTGAGCGCTATGAGGCCTCTATTGGGAAAAATAATATCTTCAAATAAAAACTACACAGAAGCATTGTGTGAAACTTATTTCTGATATGTTCATTAAGCTAACAGAGTTAAACCATACTTTTGATTGCGCAGTTCTGAACACTCTTTCTGTAGAAAATGCAAGTGGACATTCGGAGCGCTAAGATGGTAATAGTGGAAAAAGGAATATATTCAAATATAAACTACACAGTAGCATTCTGTGAAAATTCTTTCTGTTCTGTGCATTCAACTAACAGAGTTGAACCTTACTTTTGATTGAGCCGTTCTGAAACACTCTTTCTGTAGAAACTGCAATTGGACATGCTAAGCGCTAAGAGGCCTACATTGGGAAAAAGAATATCTTCAAATAAAAACTACACAGAAGCATTCTGTGAAACTTATTTCTGATCTGTAAATTCAGTTAACAGAGATAAAACATATTTTTGATTGAGCAGTTATGAAACACTCTTTTTCTAGAAAATGCAAGTGGAGATTCGGAGCGCTAAGAGGGTAATAGTGGAAAAAGGAATGTCTTCAAATATAAACTACACAGAATCATTCGGTGAAACTTCTTTCTGATCTGTGCATTCAGCTAACAGAGTTAAACCATACTTTTGATTGAGCAGATCTGAACACTCTTTCTGTAGGAAATGCAACTGGACATTTGGAACGCTAAGAGCGTAGTAGTGGAAAAAGGAATATATTCAAATATAAACTACACAGAAGCATTCTGTGAAACTTCTTTCTGATCTGAGCATTCAGCTAACAGAGTTAAACCATACTTTTGATTGAGCAGTTTTGAAACACTCTGTCTGTAGAAAATGCAACTGGACATTCGTAGCGCTAAGTGGGTAATAGTGGAAAAAAGAATATGTTCAAATATAAACTACACAGAAGCATTGTATGAAATTCCTTTCTGTACTGTGCATTCAACTAACAGAGTTGAACCTTACTTTTGATTGAGCCGTTCTGAAACACTCTTTCTGTAGAAACTGCAATTGGACATTCTGAGCGCTAAGAGGCCTATATTGGGAAAAAGAATGTCTACAAATAAAAACTACACAGAAGAATTGTGTGAAACTTCTTTCTGTTCTGTTTGTTCAACTAAAAGAGTTGAACCTTAGTTTTGATTGAGCCGTTCTGAAACAATCTTTCTGTAGAAAATGCAAGTGGAGATTCGGAGCGCTAAGAGGGTAATAGTGGAAAAAGGAATGTCTCCAAATATAAACTACACAGAATCATTCTGTGAAACTTCTTTCTGATCTGTGCATTCAGCTAACAGAGTTAAACCATACTTTTGATTGAGCAGATCTGAACACTCTTTCTGTAGAAAATGCAACTGGACATTTGGAGCGCTAAGAGAGTAGTAGTGGAAAAAGGAATATATTCAAATATAAACTACACAGAAGCATTCTGTGAAACTTCTTTCTGATCTGAGCATTCAGCTAACAGAATTAAACCATACTTGTGATTGAGCAGTTTTAAAACACTCTGTCTGTAGAAAATGCAACTGGACATTCGTAGCGCCAAGTGGGTAATAGTGGAAAAAAGAATATGTTCAAATATAAACTACACAGAAGCATTGTATGAAACTTCTTTCTGTTCTGTGCATTCAACTAACAGAGTTGAACCTTACTTTTGATTGAGCCTTTCTGAATCACTCTTTCTGTAGAAACTGCAATTGGACATTCTGAGCGCTAAGAGGCCTCTATTGGGAAAAATAATATCTTCAAATAAAAACTACACAGAAGCATTGTGTGAAACTTATTTCTGATATGTTCATAAAGCTAACAGAGTTAAACCATACTTTTGATTGCGCAGTTCTGAACACTCTTTCTGTAGAAAATGCAAGTGGACATTCGGAGCGCTAAGAGGGTAATAGTGGAAAAAGGAATATATTCAAATATAAACTACACAGTAGCATTCTGTGAAAATTCTTTCTGTTCTGTGCATTCAGCTAACAGAGTTGAACCTTACTTTTGATTGAGCCGTTCTGAAACACTCTTTCTGTAGAAACTGCAATTGGACATGCTAAGCGCTAAGAGGCCTACATTGGGAAAAAGAATATCTTCAAATAAAAACTACACAGATGCATTCTGTGAAACTTATTTCTGATCTGTAAATTCAGTTAACAGAGATAAAACATATTTTTGATTGATCAGTTATGAAACACTCTTTTTGTAGAAAATGCAAGTGGAGAATCGGAGCGCTAAGAGGGTAATAGTGGAAAAAGGAATGTCTTCAAATATAAACTACACAGAATCATTCGGTGAAACTTCTTTCTGATCTGTGCATTCAGCTAACAGAGTTAAACCATACTTTTGATTGAGCAGATCTGAACACTCTTTCTGTAGAAAATGCAACTGGACATTTGGAGCGCTAAGAGCGTAGTAGTGGAAAAAGGAATATATTCAAATATAAACTACACAGAAGCATTCTGTGAAACTTCTTTCTGATCTGAGCATTCAGCTAACAGAGTTAAACCATACTTTTGATTGAGCAGTTTTGAAACACTCTGTCTGTAGAAAATGCAACTGGACATTCGTAGCATTAAGTGGGTAATCGTGGAAAAAAGAATATGTTCAAATATAAACTACACAGAAGCATTGTATGAAACTTCTTCCTGTTCTGTGCATTCAACTAACAGAGTTGAACCTTACTTTTGATTGAGCCGTTCTGAAACACTCTTTCTGTAGAAACTGCAATTGGACATTCTGAGCGCTAAGAGGCCTATATTGGGAAAAAGAATGTCTACAAATAAAAACTACACAGAAGAATTGTGTGAAACTTCTTTCTGTTCTGTTTGTTCAACTAAAAGAGTTGAACCTTAGTTTTGATTGAGCCGTTCTGAAACACTCTTTCTGTAGAAAATGCAAGTGGAGATTCGGAGTGCTAAGAGGGTAATAGTGGAAAAAGGAATGTCTTTAAATATAAACTACACAGAATCATTCGGTGAAACTTCTTTCTGATCTGTGCATTCAGCTAACAGAGTTAAACCATACATTTGATTGCGCAGTTCTGAACACTCCTTCTGTAGAAAATGCAAGTGGACATTCGGAGCGCTAAGAGGGTAATAGTGGAAAAAGCAATATATTCAAATATAAACTACACAGAAGCATTCTGTGAAACTTCTTTCTGATCTCTGCATTCAACTAACTGAGATAAACCTTGCTTTTGATTGAGCCGTTCTGAAACACTCTTTCTGTAGAAAATGCAATTGGACATTCTGAGCGCTAAGAGGCCTATATTGGGAAAAAGAATATCTACACATAAAAACTACACAGAAGCATTCTGTGAAACTTCTTTCTGTTCTGTGCATTCAACTAAAAGTGTTGAACCTTAGTTTTGATTGAGCCATTCTGAAACACTCTTTCTGTAGAAAATGCAAGTGGACATTCGGAGCGCTAAGATTGTAATAGTGGAAAAAGGAATATCTCCAAATAAAAACTACACAGAAGCATTCTCTGAAACTCCTTTCTGTTCTCTGCATTCAACTAACAGAGCTGAAACTTACTTTTGAAGGAGCAGTTCTGAAACACACTTTGTGTAGGAACTGCCAGTGGACATTCGGAGCGCTAAGACGGTAATAGTCGAAAAAGGAATATCTTCAACTAAATACTACACAGAAGCATTCTGTGAAACTTCTTTCTGTTCTGTGCATTCAACTAAAAGAGTTGAACCTTAGTTTTGATTGAGCCGTTCTGAAACACTCTTTCTGTAGAAAATGAAAGTGGAGATTCAGAGCGCTAAGAGGGTAATAGTGGAAAAAGCAATATATTCAAACATAAACTACACAGAAGCATTCTGTGAAACTTCTTTCTGATCTCTGCATTCAACTAACTGAGATAAACTTTGCTTTTGATTGAGCCGTTCTGAAACACTCTTTCTGTAGAAAATGCAATTGGATATTCTGAGCGCTAAGAGGCCTATATTGGGAAAAAGAATATCTACACATTAAAACTACACAGAAGCATTCTGTGAAACTTCTTTCTGTTCTGTGCATTCAACTAAAAGAGTTGAACCTTAGTTTTGATTGAGCCGTTCTGAAACACTCTTTCTGTAGAAAATGAAAGTGGAGATTCGGAGCGCTAAGTGGGTAATAGTGGAAAAAGGAATATCTTCAAATATAAACTACACAGAATCATTCTGTGAAACTACTTTCTGATCTGTGCATTCAGGTAACAGAGTTAAATCATACTTTTGATTGAGCAGTTCTGAACACTCTTTCTGTAGAAAATGCAATTGGACATTTGGAGCGCTAAGAGGGTAGTAGTAGAAAAAGGTATATATTCAATATAAACTACACAGAAGCATTCTGTGAAACTTCTTTCTGATCTGAGCATTCAGCTAACAGAGTTAAACCATACTTTTGATTGAGCAGTTTTGAAACACTCTGTCTATACAAAATGCAATTGGACATTCGGAGCGCTAAGTAGGTAAAAATAGAAAAAGGAATATGTTCAAATATAAACTACACAGAAGCATTGTATGAAATTTCTTTCTGTTCTGTGCATTCAACTAACAGAGTTGAAACTTACTTTTGATTGAGCCGTTCTGAAACACTCTTTCTGTAGAAACTGCAATTGGACATTCTGAGAGCTAAGAGGCCTACATTGGGAAAAAGAATATCTTCAAATAAAAACTACACAGAAGCATTCTGTGAAACTTATTTCTGATCTGTGCATTCAGTTAACAGAGCTAAACCATACTTTTGATTGAGCAGTTATGAAAGACTCTTTGTGTAGAAAATGCAAGTGGACCTTCGGAGCGCTAAGATTGTAATAGAGGAAAAAGGAATATCTCCAAATAAAAACTACACAGAAGCATTCTCTGAAACCCCTTTCTGTTCTCTGCATTCAACTAACAGAGTTTAGCCTTACTTTTGAAGGAGCAGTTCTGAAACACTCTTTGTGTAGAAACTGGAAGTGGATATTCGGAGTGCTAAGTGGGTAATAGTCCAAAAAGTAATATCTTCAACTAAATTCTACAGAGAAGCATTCTGTGAAACTTCTTTCTGTACTGTGCATTCAACTAAAAGAGGTGAACCTTACTTTTCATTGAGCCGTTCTGAAACACTCTTTCTATAGAAACTGCAGTTGGACATTCTGAGGGCTAAGAGGCCTCTGTTGGTAAAAAGAATATCTTCATATAAACACTACACAGAAGCATTCTGTGAAACTTCTTTCTGATCTGTGCATTCAGCTAACAGAGTTAAACCATACTTTTGATTGAGCAGTTCTGAAACACTCTTTCTGTAGAAAATGCAACTGGACATTTGGAGCGCTAAGTGGGTAATAGTGGAAAAAGGAATATCTTCAAATATAAACTACACAGAATCATTCTGTGAAACTTGTTTCTGATCTGTGCATTCAGCTTACAGAATTAAACCATACTTTTGATTGAGCAGTTCTGAACACTCTTTCTGTAGAAAATGCAACTGGATATTAGGATCGCTAAGTGGGTACTAGTGGAAAAAGTAATTTATTCAAATATAAACTACACAGAAGCATTGTATGAAACTTCTTTCTGTTCTGTGCATTCAACTAACAGAGTTGAACCTTATTTTTGATTGAGCCGTTCTGAAACACTCTTTCTGTAGAAAATGCAAGTGGATATTCGGAGCGCTAAGACGGTATTACTGGAAAAAGAATATATTCAACTATAAACTACACAGAAGCATTCTGTGAAACTTCTTTCTGTTCTGTGCATTCAACTAACTGAGTTGAACCTTACTTTTGATGGAGCCGTTTTGAAACACTCTTTCTGTAGAAACTGCAACTGGACATTCTGAGAGCTAAGAGGCCTATATTGGGAAAAAGAATATCTTCAAATAAAAACTACACGGAAGAATTCTGTGAAACTTATTTCTGATATGGGCATTCAAATAATACAGTAAAACCATACTTTTGATTGAGCCGTTCTGAACACTCTTTCTGTAGAAAATGCAAGTGGACATTCGGAGCGCTAAGAGGGTAATACTGGAAATAGTAATACCTTCAAATATGAACTACACTGAATCATTCTGTGAAATTTCTTTCTGATCTGTGCATTCAGCTAACAGAGTTAAACCATACTTTTGATTGAGCAGTTCTGAACACTCTTTCTGTAGAAAATGCAACTGGACATTTGGAGCGCTAAGAGGGTAGTAGTGGAAAAAGAATATATTCAAATATAAACTACACAGAAGCATTCTGTTAAACTTCTTTCTGATCTGAGCATTCAGCTAACAGAGTGAAACCATTCTTTTGATTGAGCAGTTTTGAAACACTCTGTCTGTAGAAAATGCAACTGGACATTCGGAGCGCTAAGTGGGTAATAGTGGAAAAAGGAATATGTTCAAATATAAACTACACAGAAGCATTGTATGAAACATATTTCTGTTCTGTACATTCAACTAACAGCGTTGAACCTTACTTTTGATTGAGCCGTTCTTAAACTCTCTTTCTGTAAAAACTGTAATTGGACATTGTGAGCGCTAGGAGGCCTATATTGCGAAAAATAATATATTCAAATAAAAACTACACAGAAGCATTGTGTGAAACTTATTTGTGATATGTGCATTCAGCTAACAGAGTTAAACCATACATTTGATTGCGCAGTTCTGAACACTCCTTCTGTAGAAAATGCAAGTGGACATTCGGAGCGCTAAGAGGGTAATAGTGGAAAAAGCAATATATTCAAATATAAACTACACAGAAGCATTCTGTGAAACTTCTTTCTGATCTCTGCATTCAACTAACTGAGATAAACCTTGCTTTTGATTGAGCCGTTCTGAAACACTCTTTCTGTAGAAAATGCAATTGGACATTCTGAGCGCTAAGAGGCCTATATTGGGAAAAAGAATATCTACACATAAAAACTACACAGAAGCATTCTGTGAAACTTCTTTCTGTTCTGTGCATTCAACTAAAAGTGTTGAACCTTAGTTTTGATTGAGCCATTCTGAAACACTCTTTCTGTAGAAAATGCAAGTGGACATTCGGAGCGCTAAGATTGTAATAGTGGAAAAAGGAATATCTCCAAATAAAAACTACACAGAAGCATTCTCTGAAACTCCTTTCTGTTCTCTGCATTCAACTAACAGAGCTGAAACTTACTTTTGAAGGAGCAGTTCTGAAACACACTTTGTGTAGGAACTGCCAGTGGACATTCGGAGCGCTAAGACGGTAATAGTCGAAAAAGGAATATCTTCAACTAAATACTACACAGAAGCATTCTGTGAAACTTCTTTCTGTTCTGTGCATTCAACTAAAAGAGTTGAACCTTAGTTTTGATTGAGCCGTTCTGAAACACTCTTTCTGTAGAAAATGAAAGTGGAGATTCAGAGCGCTAAGAGGGTAATAGTGGAAAAAGCAATATATTCAAACATAAACTACACAGAAGCATTCTGTGAAACTTCTTTCTGATCTCTGCATTCAACTAACTGAGATAAACCTTGCTTTTGATTGAGCCGTTCTGAAACACTCTTTCTGTAGAAAATGCAATTGGATATTCTGAGCGCTAAGAGGCCTATATTGGGAAAAAGAATATCTACACATTAAAACTACACAGAAGCATTCTGTGAAACTTCTTTCTGTTCTGTGCATTCAACTAAAAGAGTTGAACCTTAGTTTTCATTGAGCCGTTCTGAAACACTCTTTCTGTAGAAAATGAAAGTGGAGATTCGGAGCGCTAAGTGGGTAATAGTGGAAAAAGGAATATCTTCAAATATAAACTACACAGAATCATTCTGTGAAACTACTTTCTGATCTGTGCATTCAGCTAACAGAGTTAAATCATACTTTTGATTGAGCAGTTCTGAACACTCTTTCTGTAGAAAATGCAATTGGA
This sequence comes from Symphalangus syndactylus, assembly GCF_028878055.3. Taxonomy (NCBI): domain Eukaryota; kingdom Metazoa; phylum Chordata; class Mammalia; order Primates; family Hylobatidae; genus Symphalangus; species Symphalangus syndactylus. The sequence goes on from NC_072437.2 coordinate 119,974,523, forward strand.
CATTTGGAGCGCTAAGAGGGTAGTAGTAGAAAAAGGTATATATTCAATATAAACTACACAGAAGCATTCTGTGAAACTTCTTTCTGATCTGAGCATTCAGCTAACAGAGTTAAACCATACTTTTGATTGAGCAGTTTTGAAACACTCTGTCTATAGAAAATGCAATTGGACATTCGGAGCGCTAAGTGGGTAAAAATAGAAAAAGGAATATGTTCAAATATAAACTACACAGAAGCATTGTATGAAATTTCTTTCTGTTCTGTGCATTCAACTAACAGAGTTGAAACTTACTTTTGATTGAGCCGTTCTGAAACACTCTTTCTGTAGAAACTGCAATTGGACATTCTGAGAGCTAAGAGGCCTACATTGGGAAAAAGAATATCTTCAAATAAAAACTACACAGAAGCATTCTGTGAAACTTATTTCTGATCTGTGCATTCAGTTAACAGAGCTAAACCATACTTTTGATTGAGCAGTTATGAAAGACTCTTTGTGTAGAAAATGCAAGTGGACCTTCGGAGCGCTAAGATTGTAATAGAGGAAAAAGGAATATCTCCAAATAAAAACTACACAGAAGCATTCTCTGAAACCCCTTTCTGTTCTCTGCATTCAACTAACAGACTTTAGCCTTACTTTTGAAGGAGCAGTTCTGAAACACTCTTTGTGTAGAAACTGGAAGTGGATATTCGGAGTGCTAAGTGGGTAATAGTCCAAAAAGTAATATCTTCAACTAAATTCTACAGAGAAGCATTCTGTGAAACTTCTTTCTGTACTGTGCATTCAACTAAAAGAGGTGAACCTTACTTTTCATTGAGCCGTTCTGAAACACTCTTTCTATAGAAACTGCAGTTGGACATTCTGAGGGCTAAGAGGCCTCTGTTGGTAAAAAGAATATCTTCATATAAACACTACACAGAAGCATTCTGTGAAACTTCTTTCTGATCTGTGCATTCAGCTAACAGAGTTAAACCATACTTTTGATTGAGCAGTTCTGAAACACTCTTTCTGTAGAAAATGCAACTGGACATTTGGAGCGCTAAGTGGGTAATAGTGGAAAAAGGAATATCTTCAAATATAAACTACACAGAATCATTCTGTGAAACTTGTTTCTGATCTGTGCATTCAGCTTACAGAATTAAACCATACTTTTGATTGAGCAGTTCTGAACACTCTTTCTGTAGAAAATGCAACTGGATATTAGGATCGCTAAGTGGGTAGTAGTGGAAAAAGTAATATATTCAAATATAAACTACACAGAAGCATTGTATGAAACTTCTTTCTGTTCTGTGCATTCAACTAACAGAGTTGAACCTTATTTTTGATTGAGCCGTTCTGAAACACTCTTTCTGTAGAAAATGCAAGTGGATATTCGGAGCGCTAAGACGGTATTACTGGAAAAAGAATATATTCAACTATAAACTACACAGAAGCATTCTGTGAAACTTCTTTCTGTTCTGTGCATTCAACTAACTGAGTTGAACCTTACTTTTGATGGAGCCATTTTGAAACACTCTTTCTGTAGAAACTGCAACTGGACATTCTGAGAGCTAAGAGGCCTATATTGGGAAAAAGAATATCTTCAAATAAAAACTACACGGAAGAATTCTGTGAAACTTATTTCTGATATGGGCATTCAAATAATACAGTAAAACCATACTTTTGATTGAGCCGTTCTGAACACTCTTTCTGTAGAAAATGCAAGTGGACATTCGGAGCGCTAAGAGGGTAATACTGGAAATAGTAATACCTTCAAATATGAACTACACTGAATCATTCTGTGAAATTTCTTTCTGATCTGTGCATTCAGCTAACAGAGTTAAACCATACTTTTGATTGAGCAGTTCTGAACACTCTTTCTGTAGAAAATGCAACTGGACATTTGGAGCGCTAAGAGGGTAGTAGTGGAAAAAGAATATATTCAAATATAAACTACACAGAAGCATTCTGTTAAACTTCTTTCTGATCTGAGCATTCAGCTAACAGAGTGAAACCATTCTTTTGATTGAGCAGTTTTGAAACACTCTGTCTGTAGAAAATGCAACTGGACATTCGGAGCGCTAAGTGGGTAATAGTGGAAAAAGGAATATGTTCAAATATAAACTACACAGAAGCATTGTATGAAACATATTTCTGTTCTGTACATTCAACTAACAGCGTTGAACCTTACTTTTGATTGAGCCGTTCTTAAACTCTCTTTCTGTAAAAACTGTAATTGGACATTGTGAGCGCTAGGAGGCCTATATTGCGAAAAATAATATATTCAAATAAAAACTACACAGAAGCATTGTGTGAAACTTATTTGTGATATGTGCATTCAGCTAACAGAGTTAAACCATACATTTGATTGCGCAGTTCTGAACACTCCTTCTGTAGAAAATGCAAGTGGACATTCGGAGCGCTAAGAGGGTAATAGTGGAAAAAGCAATATATTCAAATATAAACTACACAGAAGCATTCTGTGAAACTTCTTTCTGATCTCTGCATTCAACTAACTGAGATAAACCTTGCTTTTGATTGAGCCGTTCTGAAACACTCTTTCTGTAGAAAATGCAATTGGACATTCTGAGCGCTAAGAGGCCTATATTGGGAAAAAGAATATCTACACATAAAAACTACACAGAAGCATTCTGTGAAACTTCTTTCTGTTCTGTGCATTCAACTAAAAGTGTTGAACCTTAGTTTTGATTGAGCCATTCTGAAACACTCTTTCTGTAGAAAATGCAAGTGGACATTCGGAGCGCTAAGATTGTAATAGTGGAAAAAGGAATATCTCCAAATAAAAACTACACAGAAGCATTCTCTGAAACTCCTTTCTGTTCTCTGCATTCAACTAACAGAGCTGAAACTTACTTTTGAAGGAGCAGTTCTGAAACACACTTTGTGTAGGAACTGCCAGTGGACATTCGGAGCGCTAAGACGGTAATAGTCGAAAAAGGAATATCTTCAACTAAATACTACACAGAAGCATTCTGTGAAACTTCTTTCTGTTCTGTGCATTCAACTAAAAGAGTTGAACCTTAGTTTTGATTGAGCCGTTCTGAAACACTCTTTCTGTAGAAAATGAAAGTGGAGATTCAGAGCGCTAAGAGGGTAATAGTGGAAAAAGCAATATATTCAAACATAAACTACACAGAAGCATTCTGTGAAACTTCTTTCTGATCTCTGCATTCAACTAACTGAGATAAACCTTGCTTTTGATTGAGCCGTTCTGAAACACTCTTTCTGTAGAAAATGCAATTGGATATTCTGAGCGCTAAGAGGCCTATATTGGGAAAAAGAATATCTACACATTAAAACTACACAGAAGCATTCTGTGAAACTTCTTTCTGTTCTGTGCATTCAACTAAAAGAGTTGAACCTTAGTTTTGATTGAGCCGTTCTGAAACACTCTTTCTGTAGAAAATGAAAGTGGAGATTCGGAGCGCTAAGTGGGTAATAGTGGAAAAAGGAATATCTTCAAATATAAACTACACAGAATCATTCTGTGAAACTACTTTCTGATCTGTGCATTCAGCTAACAGAGTTAAAACATACTTTTGATTGAGCAGTTCTGAACACTCTTTCTGTAGAAAATGCAATTGGACATTTGGAGCGCTAAGAGGGTAGTAGTAGAAAAAGGTATATATTCAATATAAACTACACAGAAGCATTCTGTGAAACTTCTTTCTGATCTGAGCATTCAGCTAACAGAGTTAAACCATACTTTTGATTGAGCAGTTTTGAAACACTCTGTCTATAGAAAATGCAATTGGACATTCGGAGCGCTAAGTGGGTAAAAATAGAAAAAGGAATATGTTCAAATATAAACTACACAGAAGCATTGTATGAAACTTCTTTCTGTTCTGTGCATTCAACTAACAGAGTTGAAACTTACTTTTGATTGAGCCGTTCTGAAACACTCTTTCTGTAGAAACTGCAATTGGACATTCTGAGAGCTAAGAGGCCTACATTGGGAAAAAGAATATCTTCAAATAAAAACTACACAGAAGCATTCTGTGAAACTTATTTCTGATCTGTGCATTCAGTTAACAGAGCTAAACCATACTTTTGATTGAGCAGTTATGAAAGACTCTTTGTGTAGAAAATGCAAGTGGACCTTCGGAGCGCTAAGATTGTAATAGAGGAAAAAGGAATATCTCCAAATAAAAACTACACAGAAGCATTCTCTGAAACCCCTTTCTGTTCTCTGCATTCAACTAACAGACTTTAGCCTTACTTTTGAAGGAGCAGTTCTGAAACACTCTTTGTGTAGAAACTGGAAGTGGATATTCGGAGTGCTAAGTGGGTAATAGTCCAAAAAGTAATATCTTCAACTAAATTCTACAGAGAAGCATTCTGTGAAACTTCTTTCTGTACTGTGCATTCAACTAAAAGAGGTGAACCTTACTTTTCATTGAGCCGTTCTGAAACACTCTTTCTATAGAAACTGCAGTTGGACATTCTGAGGGCTAAGAGGCCTCTGTTGGTAAAAAGAATATCTTCATATAAACACTACACAGAAGCATTCTGTGAAACTTCTTTCTGATCTGTGCATTCAGCTAACAGAGTTAAACCATACTTTTGATTGAGCAGTTCTGAAACACTCTTTCTGTAGAAAATGCAACTGGACATTTGGAGCGCTAAGTGGGTAATAGTGGAAAAAGGAATATCTTCAAATATAAACTACACAGAATCATTCTGTGAAACTTGTTTCTGATCTGTGCATTCAGCTTACAGAATTAAACCATACTTTTGATTGAGCAGTTCTGAACACTCTTTCTGTAGAAAATGCAACTGGATATTAGGATCGCTAAGTGGGTAGTAGTGGAAAAAGTAATATATTCAAATATAAACTACACAGAAGCATTGTATGAAACTTCTTTCTGTTCTGTGCATTCAACTAACAGAGTTGAACCTTATTTTTGATTGAGCCGTTCTGAAACACTCTTTCTGTAGAAAATGCAAGTGGATATTCGGAGCGCTAAGACGGTATTACTGGAAAAAGGATATATTCAACTATAAACTACACAGAAGCATTCTGTGAAACTTCTTTCTGTTCTGTGCATTCAACTAACTGAGTTGAACCTTACTTTTGATGGAGCCGTTTTGAAACACTCTTTCTGTAGAAACTGCAACTGGACATTCTGAGAGCTAAGAGGCCTATATTGGGAAAAAGAATATCTTCAAATAAAAACTACACGGAAGAATTCTGTGAAACTTATTTCTGATATGGGCATTCAAATAATACAGTAAAACCATACTTTTGATTGAGCCGTTCTGAACACTCTTTCTGTAGAAAATGCAAGTGGACATTCGGAGCGCTAAGAGGGTAATACTGGAAATAGTAATACCTTCAAATATGAACTACACTGAATCATTCTGTGAAATTTCTTTCTGATCTGTGCATTCAGCTAACAGAGTTAAACCATACTTTTGATTGAGCAGTTCTGAACACTCTTTCTGTAGAAAATGCAACTGGACATTTGGAGCGCTAAGAGGGTAGTAGTGGAAAAAGAATATATTCAAATATAAACTACACAGAAGCATTCTGTTAAACTTCTTTCTGATCTGAGCATTCAGCTAACAGAGTGAAACCATTCTTTTGATTGAGCAGTTTTGAAACACTCTGTCTGTAGAAAATGCAACTGGACATTCGGAGCGCTAAGTGGGTAATAGTGGAAAAAGGAATATGTTCAAATATAAACTACACAGAAGCATTGTATGAAACATATTTCTGTTCTGTACATTCAACTAACAGCGTTGAACCTTACTTTTGATTGAGCCGTTCTTAAACTCTCTTTCTGTAAAAACTGTAATTGGACATTGTGAGCGCTAGGAGGCCTATATTGCGAAAAATAATATATTCAAATAAAAACTACACAGAAGCATTGTGTGAAACTTATTTGTGATATGTGCATTCAGCTAACAGAGTTAAACCATACATTTGATTGCGCAGTTCTGAACACTCCTTCTGTAGAAAATGCAAGTGGACATTCGGAGCGCTAAGAGGGTAATAGTGGAAAAAGCAATATATTCAAATATAAACTACACAGAAGCATTCTGTGAAACTTCTTTCTGATCTCTGCATTCAACTAACTGAGATAAACCTTGCTTTTGATTGAGCCGTTCTGAAACACTCTTTCTGTAGAAAATGCAATTGGACATTCTGAGCGCTAAGAGGCCTATATTGGGAAAAAGAATATCTACACATAAAAACTACACAGAAGCATTCTGTGAAACTTCTTTCTGTTCTGTGCATTCAACTAAAAGTGTTGAACCTTAGTTTTGATTGAGCCATTCTGAAACACTCTTTCTGTAGAAAATGCAAGTGGACATTCGGAGCGCTAAGATTGTAATAGTGGAAAAAGGAATATCTCCAAATAAAAACTACACAGAAGCATTCTCTGAAACTCCTTTCTGTTCTCTGCATTCAACTAACAGAGCTGAAACTTACTTTTGAAGGAGCAGTTCTGAAACACACTTTGTGTAGGAACTGCCAGTGGACATTCGGAGCGCTAAGACGGTAATAGTCGAAAAAGGAATATCTTCAACTAAATACTACACAGAAGCATTCTGTGAAACTTCTTTCTGTTCTGTGCATTCAACTAAAAGAGTTGAACCTTAGTTTTGATTGAGCCGTTCTGAAACACTCTTTCTGTAGAAAATGAAAGTGGAGATTCAGAGCGCTAAGAGGGTAATAGTGGAAAAAGCAATATATTCAAACATAAACTACACAGAAGCATTCTGTGAAACTTCTTTCTGATCTCTGCATTCAACTAACTGAGATAAACCTTGCTTTTGATTGAGCCGTTCTGAAACACTCTTTCTGTAGAAAATGCAATTGGATATTCTGAGCGCTAAGAGGCCTATATTGGGAAAAAGAATATCTACACATTAAAACTACACAGAAGCATTCTGTGAAACTTCTTTCTGTTCTGTGCATTCAACTAAAAGAGTTGAACCTTAGTTTTCATTGAGCCATTCTGAAACACTCTTTCTGTAGAAAATGAAAGTGGAGATTCGGAGCGCTAAGTGGGTAATAGTGGAAAAAGGAATATCTTCAAATATAAACTACACAGAATCATTCTGTGAAACTACTTTCTGATCTGTGCATTCAGCTAACAGAGTTAAATCATACTTTTGATTGAGCAGTTCTGAACACTCTTTCTGTAGAAAATGCAATTGGACATTTGGAGCGCTAAGAGGGTAGTAGTAGAAAAAGGTATATATTCAATATAAACTACACAGAAGCATTCTGTGAAACTTCTTTCTGATCTGAGCATTCAGCTAACAGAGTTAAACCATACTTTTGATTGAGCAGTTTTGAAACACTCTGTCTATAGAAAATGCAATTGGACATTCGGAGCGCTAAGTGGGTAAGAATAGAAAAAGGAATATGTTCAAATATAAACTACACAGAAGCATTGTATGAAATTTCTTTCTGTTCTGTGCATTCAACTAACAGAGTTGAAACTTACTTTTGATTGAGCCGTTCTGAAACACTCTTTCTGTAGAAACTGCAATTGGACATTCTGAGAGCTAAGAGGCCTACATTGGGAAAAAGAATATCTTCAAATAAAAACTACACAGAAGCATTCTGTGAAACTTATTTCTGATCTGTGCATTCAGTTAACAGAGCTAAACCATACTTTTGATTGAGCAGTTATGAAAGACTCTTTGTGTAGAAAATGCAAGTGGACCTTCGGAGCGCTAAGATTGTAATAGAGGAAAAAGGAATATCTCCAAATAAAAACTACACAGAAGCATTCTCTGAAACCCCTTTCTGTTCTCTGCATTCAACTAACAGAGTTTAGCCTTACTTTTGAAGGAGCAGTTCTGAAACACTCTTTGTGTAGAAACTGGAAGTGGATATTCGGAGTGCTAAGTGGGTAATAGTCCAAAAAGTAATATCTTCAACTAAATTCTACAGAGAAGCATTCTGTGAAACTTCTTTCTGTACTGTGCATTCAACTAAAAGAGGTGAACCTTACTTTTCATTGAGCCGTTCTGAAACACTCTTTCTATAGAAACTGCAGTTGGACATTCTGAGGGCTAAGAGGCCTCTGTTGGTAAAAAGAATATCTTCATATAAACACTACACAGAAGCATTCTGTGAAACTTCTTTCTGATCTGTGCATTCAGCTAACAGAGTTAAACCATACTTTTGATTGAGCAGTTCTGAAACACTCTTTCTGTAGAAAATGCAACTGGACATTTGGAGCGCTAAGTGGGTAATAGTGGAAAAAGGAATATCTTCAAATATAAACTACACAGAATCATTCTGTGAAACTTGTTTCTGATCTGTGCATTCAGCTTACAGAATTAAACCATACTTTTGATTGAGCAGTTCTGAACACTCTTTTTGTAGAAAATGCAACTGGATATTAGGATCGCTAAGTGGGTAGTAGTGGAAAAAGTAATATATTCAAATATAAACTACACAGAAGCATTGTATGAAACTTCTTTCTGTTCTGTGCATTCAACTAACAGAGTTGAAACTTATTTTTGATTGAGCCGTTCTGAAACACCCTTTCTGTAGAAAATGCAAGTGGATATTCGGAACGCTAAGACGGTATTACTGGAAAAAGAATATATTCAACTATAAACTACACAGAAGCATTCTGTGAAACTTCTTTCTGTTCTGTGCATTCAACTAACTGAGTTGAACCTTACTTTTGATGGAGCCGTTTTGAAACACTCTTTCTGTAGAAACTGCAACTGGACATTCTGAGAGCTAAGAGGCCTATATTGGGAAAAAGAATATCTTCAAATAAAAACTACACGGAAGAATTCTGTGAAACTTATTTCTGATATGGGAATTCAAATAATACAGTAAAACCATACTTTTGATTGAGCCGTTCTGAACACTCTTTCTGTAGAAAATGCAAGTGGACATTCGGAGCGCTAAGAGGGTAATACTGGAAATAGTAATACCTTCAAATATGAACTACACTGAATCATTCTGTGAAATTTCTTTCTGATCTGTGCATTCAGCTAACAGAGTTAAACCATACTTTTGATTGAGCAGTTCTGAACACTCTTTCTGTAGAAAATGCAACTGGACATTTGGAGCGCTAAGAGGGTAGTAGTGGAAAAAGAATATATTCAAATATAAACTACACAGAAGCATTCTGTTAAACTTCTTTCTGATCTGAGCATTCAGCTAACAGAGTGAAACCATTCTTTTGATTGAGCAGTTTTGAAACACTCTGTCTGTAGAAAATGCAACTGGACATTCGGAGCGCTAAGTGGGTAATAGTGGAAAAAGGAATATGTTCAAATATAAACTACACAGAAGCATTGTATGAAACATATTTCTGTTCTGTACATTCAACTAACAGCGTTGAACCTTACTTTTGATTGAGCCGTTCTTAAACTCTCTTTCTGTAAAAACTGTAATTGGACATTGTGAGCGCTAGGAGGCCTATATTGCGAAAAATAATATATTCAAATAAAAACTACACAGAAGCATTGTGTGAAACTTATTTGTGATATGTGCATTCAGCTAACAGAGTTAAACCATACATTTGATTGCGCAGTTCTGAACACTCCTTCTGTAGAAAATGCAAGTGGACATTCGGAGCGCTAAGAGGGTAATAGTGGAAAAAGCAATATATTCAAATATAAACTACACAGAAGCATTCTGTGAAACTTCTTTCTGATCTCTGCATTCAACTAACTGAGATAAACCTTGCTTTTGATTGAGCCGTTCTGAAACACTCTTTCTGTAGAAAATGCAATTGGACATTCTGAGCGCTAAGAGGCCTATATTGGGAAAAAGAATATCTACACATAAAAACTACACAGAAGCATTCTGTGAAACTTCTTTCTGTTCTGTGCATTCAACTAAAAGTGTTGAACGTTAGTTTTGATTGAGCCATTCTGAAACACTCTTTCTGTAGAAAATGCAAGTGGACATTCGGAGCGCTAAGATTGTAATAGTGGAAAAAGGAATATCTCCAAATAAAAACTACACAGAAGCATTCTCTGAAACTCCTTTCTGTTCTCTGCATTCAACTAACAGAGCTGAAACTTACTTTTGAAGGAGCAGTTCTGAAACACACTTTGTGTAGGAACTGCCAGTGGACATTCGGAGCGCTAAGACGGTAATAGTCGAAAAAGGAATATCTTCAACTAAATACTACACAGAAGCATTCTGTGAAACTTCTTTCTGTTCTGTGCATTCAACTAAAAGAGTTGAACCTTAGTTTTGATTGAGCCGTTCTGAAACACTCTTTCTGTAGAAAATGAAAGTGGAGATTCAGAGCGCTAAGAGGGTAATAGTGGAAAAAGCAATATATTCAAACATAAACTACACAGAAGCATTCTGTGAAACTTCTTTCTGATCTCTGCATTCAACTAACTGAGATAAACCTTGCTTTTGATTGAGCCGTTCTGAAACACTCTTTCTGTAGAAAATGCAATTGGATATTCTGAGCGCTAAGAGGCCTATATTGGGAAAAAGAATATCTACACATTAAAACTACACAGAAGCATTCTGTGAAACTTCTTTCTGTTCTGTGCATTCAACTAAAAGAGTTGAACCTTAGTTTTCATTGAGCCATTCTGAAACACTCTTTCTGTAGAAAATGAAAGTGGAGATTCGGAGCGCTAAGTGGGTAATAGTGGAAAAAGGAATATCTTCAAATATAAACTACACAGAATCATTCTGTGAAACTACTTTCTGATCTGTGCATTCAGCTAACAGAGTTAAAACATACTTTTGATTGAGCAGTTCTGAACACTCTTTCTGTAGAAAATGCAATTGGACATTTGGAGCGCTAAGAGGGTAGTAGTAGAAAAAGGTATATATTCAATATAAACTACACAGAAGCATTCTGTGAAACTTCTTTCTGATCTGAGCATTCAGCTAACAGAGTTAAACCATACTTTTGATTGCGCAGTTCTGAACACTCTTTCTGTAGAAAATGCTACTGGACATTTGGAGCACTAAGTGGGTAATAGTGGAAAAAGGAATATATTCAAATAAAAACTACACAGAAGCATTGTGTGAAACGTATTTGTGATATGTGCATTCAGCTAACAGAGTTAAACCATACTTTTGATTGAGCAGTTCTGAACACTCTTTCTGTAGAAAATGCAACTGGACATTTGGAGCTCTAAGAGGGTAGTAGTGGAAAAAGGAATATATTCAAATATAAACTACACAGAAGCATTGTATGAAACTACTTTCTCTTCTGTGCATTCAACTAACAGTGTTGAACCTTATTTTTGATTGAGCCGTTCTGAAGCACTATTTCTGTAGAAAATTCAAGTGGATATTCAGAGCCCCAAGACGGTAATACTGGAAAAGGAATATATTCAAATATAAACTACACAGAAGCATTCTGTGAAACTTCTTTCTGTTCTGTGCATTCAACTAACTGAGTTGAACCTTACTTTTGATGGAGCCGTTCTGAAACACTCTTTCTGTAGAAACTGCAATTGGACATTCTGAGCGCTAAGAGGCCTATATTGGGAAAAAGAATATCTACAAATAAAAACTACACAGAAGCATTCTGTGAAACTTAGTTCTGATATGGGCATTCAACTAATAGAGTAAAACCATACTGTTGATTGAGTCGTTCTGAACACTCTTTCTGTAGAAAATGCAAGTGGACATTGGGAGCTCTAAGAGGGTAATACTGGAAATAGTAATATCTTCAAATATAAACTACACAGAATCATTCTGTGAAACTTCTTTCTGATCTGTGCATTCAGCTAACAGAATTAAACCATACTTTTCATTGAGCAGTTCTGAACACTCTTTCTGTAGAAAATGCAACTGGACATTTGTAGCTCTAAGAGGGTAGTAGAGGAAAAAGGAATATATTCAAATATAAACTACACAGAAGCATTCTGTGAAACTTATTTCTGATCTGAGCATTCAGCTAACAGAGTTAAACCATACTTTTGACTGAGAAGTTTTGAAACACTCTGTCTGTAGAAAATACAACTGGACATTCGGAGCGCTAATTGGGTAATAGTGGAAAAAGGAATATGTTCAAATATAAACTACACAGAAGCATTGTATGAAACATCTTTCTGTTCTGTACATTCAACTAACAGAGTTGAACCTTACTTTTGATTTAGCCGTTCTGAAACACTCTTTCTGTAGAAACTGCAATTGGACATTCTGAGCCCTAAGAGGCCCATATTGGGAAAAATGATATATTCAAATAAAAACTACACAGAATCATTGTGTGAAACATATTTCACATATGTGCATTCAGCTAACAGAGTTAAACCATACTTTTGTTTGCGCAGTTCTGAACACTCCTTCTGTAGAAAATGCAAGTTGACATTCGGAGCGCTAAGAGGGTAATAGTGGAAAAAGCAATATACTCAAATATAAACTACACAGAAGCATTCTGTGAAACTTCTTTCTGTCCTCTGCATTCAACTAACTCAGTTGAACCTTGCTTTTGATTGAGCCGTTCTGGAACACTCTTTCTGTAGAAAATGCAATTGGACATTCTGAGCGCTAAGAGGCCTATATTGGGAAAAAGAATATCTACAAATAAAAACTACACAGAAGCATTCTGTGAAACTTATTTCTGATATGGGCATTCAACTAAAAGTGTTGAACCTTAGTTTTGATTGAGCCGTTCTGAAACTCTCTTTCTGTAGAAAATGCAAGTGGACATTCGGAGCGCTAAGATAGTAATAGTGGAAAAAGGAATATCTCCAAATAAAAACTACACAGAAGCATTCTCTGAAACTCCTTTCTGTTCTCTGCATTCAACTAACAGAGCTGAGCCTTACTTTTGATGGAGCCGTTCTGAAACACTCTTTCTGTAGAAACTGCCAGTGGAAATTCAGAGCGCTAAGAGGGTGATAGTCGAAAAAGGAATATCTTCAACTAAATACTACACAGAAGCATTCTGTGAAACTCCTTTCTGTTCTGTGCATTCAACTAAAAGATTTGAACCTTAGTTTTGATTGAGCCGTTCTGAAACACTCTTTCTGTAGAAAATGAAAGTGGAGATTCGGATCGCTAAGAGGGTAATATTGGAAAAAGGAATATCTTCAAATATAAACTACACAGAATCATTCTGTGAAACTTCTTTCTGATCTGAGCATTCAGCTAACAGAGTTAAACCATACTTTTGATTGAGGAGATTTGAAACACTCTCTCTGTAGAAAATGCAACTAGACATTCGGAGCGCTAAGTGGGTAATAATGGAAAAAGAATATGTTCAAATATAAACTACACAGAAGCATTGTATGAAACTTCTTTCTGTTCTGTGCATTCAAGTAACAGAGTTGAACCTTACTTTTGATTGAGCCTTTCTGAAACACTCGTTCTGTAGAAACTGCGATTGGGCATTCTGAGCTCTAAGAGGCCTATATTGGGAAAAATAATATCTTCAAATAAAAACTACATAGCAGCATTGTGTGAAACTTATTTCTGATATGTGCATTCAGCTAACAGAGTTAAACGATACTTTTGATTGCGCAGTTCAGAACACTCTTTCTGTAGAAAATGCAAGTGGACATTCGGAGCGCTAATACGGTAATAGTGGAAAAAGGAATATATTCAATTATAAACTACACAGAAGCATTCTGTGAAACTTCTTTCTGTTCTGTGCATTAAACTAAAAGAGTTGAACCTTAGTTTTGATTGAGCCGTTCTGAAACACTCTTTCTGTAGAAAATGAAAGTGGAGATTCGGAGCGCTAAGAGGGTAATAGTGGAAAAAGGATTATCTTCAAATATAAACTACACAGAATCATTCTGTGAAACTTCTTTCTGATATGTGCATTCAGCTAACAGAGTTAAACCATACTTTTGATAGAGCAGTTCTGAACACTCTTTCTGTAGAAAATGCAACTGGACATTTGGAGCGCTAAGAGGGTAGTAGTGGAAAAAGGAATATATTCAAATATAAGCTACACAGAAGCATTCTGTGAAACTTCTTTCTGATCTGAGCATTCAGCGAACAGAGTTAAACCATACTTTTGATTGAGGAGATTTGAAACACTCTGTCTGTAGAAAATGCAACTGGACATTCGGAGCGCTAAGTGGGTAATAATGGAAAAAGGAATATGTTCACATATAAACTACACAGAAGCATTGTATGAAACTTCTTTCTGTTCTGTGCATTCAACTAACAGAGTTGAACCTTACTTTTGATTGAGCCGTTCTGAAACACTCTTTCTGTAGAAAATGCAACTGGACATTTGGAGCGCTAAGAGGGTAGTAGTGGAAAAAGGAATATATTCAAATATAAACTACACAGAAGCATTCTGTGAAACTTCTTTCTGATCTGAGCATTCAGCTAACAGAGTTCAACCATACTATTGACTGAGAAGTTTTGAAACACTCTGTAGAAAATTCAACTGGACATTCGGAGCGCTAATTGGGTAATAGTGGAAAAAGGAATATGTTCAAATATAAACTACACAGAAGCATTGTATGAAACATCTTTCTGTTCTGTACATTCAACTAACTGAGTTGAACCTTACTTTTGATGGAGCCGTTTTGAAACACTCTTTCTGTAGAAACTGCAACTGGACATTCTGAGAGCTAAGAGGCCTATATTGGGAAAAAGAATATCTTCAAATAAAAACTACACGGAAGAATTCTGTGAAACTTATTTCTGATATGGGCATTCAAATAATACAGTAAAACCATACTTTTGATTGAGCCGTTCTGAACACTCTTTCTGTAGAAAATGCAAGTGGACATTCGGAGCGCTAAGAGGGTAATACTGGAAATAGTAATACCTTCAAATATGAACTACACTGAATCATTCTGTGAAATTTCTTTCTGATCTGTGCATTCAGCTAACAGAGTTAAACCATACTTTTGATTGAGCAGTTCTGAACACTCTTTCTGTAGAAAATGCAACTGGACATTTGGAGCGCTAAGAGGGTAGTAGTGGAAAAAGAATATATTCAAATATAAACTACACAGAAGCATTCTGTTAAACTTCTTTCTGATCTGAGCATTCAGCTAACAGAGTGAAACCATTCTTTTGATTGAGCAGTTTTGAAACACTCTGTCTGTAGAAAATGCAACTGGACATTCGGAGCGCTAAGTGGGTAATAGTGGAAAAAGGAATATGTTCAAATATAAACTACACAGAAGCATTGTATGAAACATATTTCTGTTCTGTACATTCAACTAACAGCGTTGAACCTTACTTTTGATTGAGCCGTTCTTAAACTCTCTTTCTGTAAAAACTGTAATTGGACATTGTGAGCGCTAGGAGGCCTATATTGCGAAAAATAATATATTCAAATAAAAACTACACAGAAGCATTGTGTGAAACTTATTTGTGATATGTGCATTCAGCTAACAGAGTTAAACCATACATTTGATTGCGCAGTTCTGAACACTCCTTCTGTAGAAAATGCAAGTGGACATTCGGAGCGCTAAGAGGGTAATAGTGGAAAAAGCAATATATTCAAATATAAACTACACAGAAGCATTCTGTGAAACTTCTTTCTGATCTCTGCATTCAACTAACTGAGATAAACCTTGCTTTTGATTGAGCCGTTCTGAAACACTCTTTCTGTAGAAAATGCAATTGGACATTCTGAGCGCTAAGAGGCCTATATTGGGAAAAAGAATATCTACACATAAAAACTACACAGAAGCATTCTGTGAAACTTCTTTCTGTTCTGTGCATTCAACTAAAAGTGTTGAACCTTAGTTTTGATTGAGCCATTCTGAAACACTCTTTCTGTAGAAAATGCAAGTGGACATTCGGAGCGCTAAGATTGTAATAGTGGAAAAAGGAATATCTCCAAATAAAAACTACACAGAAGCATTCTCTGAAACTCCTTTCTGTTCTCTGCATTCAACTAACAGAGCTGAAACTTACTTTTGAAGGAGCAGTTCTGAAACACACTTTGTGTAGGAACTGCCAGTGGACATTCGGAGCGCTAAGACGGTAATAGTCGAAAAAGGAATATCTTCAACTAAATACTACACAGAAGCATTCTGTGAAACTTCTTTCTGTTCTGTGCATTCAACTAAAAGAGTTGAACCTTAGTTTTGATTGAGCCGTTCTGAAACACTCTTTCTGTAGAAAATGAAAGTGGAGATTCAGAGCGCTAAGAGGGTAATAGTGGAAAAAGCAATATATTCAAACATAAACTACACAGAAGCATTCTGTGAAACTTCTTTCTGATCTCTGCATTCAACTAACTGAGATAAACCTTGCTTTTGATTGAGCCGTTCTGAAACACTCTTTCTGTAGAAAATGCAATTGGATATTCTGAGCGCTAAGAGGCCTATATTGGGAAAAAGAATATCTACACATTAAAACTACACAGAAGCATTCTGTGAAACTTCTTTCTGTTCTGTGCATTCAACTAAAAGAGTTGAACCTTAGTTTTCATTGAGCCATTCTGAAACACTCTTTCTGTAGAAAATGAAAGTGGAGATTCGGAGCGCTAAGTGGGTAATAGTGGAAAAAGGAATATCTTCAAATATAAACTACACAGAATCATTCTGTGAAACTACTTTCTGATCTGTGCATTCAGCTAACAGAGTTAAAACATACTTTTGATTGAGCAGTTCTGAACACTCTTTCTGTAGAAAATGCAATTGGACATTTGGAGCGCTAAGAGGGTAGTAGTAGAAAAAGGTATATATTCAATATAAACTACACAGAAGCATTCTGTGAAACTTCTTTCTGATCTGAGCATTCAGCTAACAGAGTTAAACCATACTTTTGATTGCGCAGTTCTGAACACTCTTTCTGTAGAAAATGCTACTGGACATTTGGAGCACTAAGTGGGTAATAGTGGAAAAAGGAATATATTCAAATAAAAACTACACAGAAGCATTGTGTGAAACGTATTTGTGATATGTGCATTCAGCTAACAGAGTTAAACCATACTTTTGATTGAGCAGTTCTGAACACTCTTTCTGTAGAAAATGCAACTGGACATTTGGAGCTCTAAGAGGGTAGTAGTGGAAAAAGGAATATATTCAAATATAAACTACACAGAAGCATTGTATGAAACTACTTTCTCTTCTGTGCATTCAACTAACAGTGTTGAACCTTATTTTTGATTGAGCCGTTCTGAAGCACTATTTCTGTAGAAAATTCAAGTGGATATTCAGAGCCCCAAGACGGTAATACTGGAAAAGGAATATATTCAAATATAAACTACACAGAAGCATTCTGTGAAACTTCTTTCTGTTCTGTGCATTCAACTAACTGAGTTGAACCTTACTTTTGATGGAGCCGTTCTGAAACACTCTTTCTGTAGAAACTGCAATTGGACATTCTGAGCGCTAAGAGGCCTATATTGGGAAAAAGAATATCTACAAATAAAAACTACACAGAAGCATTCTGTGAAACTTAGTTCTGATATGGGCATTCAACTAATAGAGTAAAACCATACTGTTGATTGAGTCGTTCTGAACACTCTTTCTGTAGAAAATGCAAGTGGACATTGGGAGCTCTAAGAGGGTAATACTGGAAATAGTAATATCTTCAAATATAAACTACACAGAATCATTCTGTGAAACTTCTTTCTGATCTGTGCATTCAGCTAACAGAATTAAACCATACTTTTCATTGAGCAGTTCTGAACACTCTTTCTGTAGAAAATGCAACTGGACATTTGTAGCTCTAAGAGGGTAGTAGAGGAAAAAGGAATATATTCAAATATAAACTACACAGAAGCATTCTGTGAAACTTATTTCTGATCTGAGCATTCAGCTAACAGAGTTAAACCATACTTTTGACTGAGAAGTTTTGAAACACTCTGTCTGTAGAAAATACAACTGGACATTCGGAGCGCTAATTGGGTAATAGTGGAAAAAGGAATATGTTCAAATATAAACTACACAGAAGCATTGTATGAAACATCTTTCTGTTCTGTACATTCAACTAACAGAGTTGAACCTTACTTTTGATTTAGCCGTTCTGAAACACTCTTTCTGTAGAAACTGCAATTGGACATTCTGAGCCCTAAGAGGCCCATATTGGGAAAAATGATATATTCAAATAAAAACTACACAGAATCATTGTGTGAAACATATTTCACATATGTGCATTCAGCTAACAGAGTTAAACCATACTTTTGTTTGCGCAGTTCTGAACACTCCTTCTGTAGAAAATGCAAGTTGACATTCGGAGCGCTAAGAGGGTAATAGTGGAAAAAGCAATATACTCAAATATAAACTACACAGAAGCATTCTGTGAAACTTCTTTCTGTCCTCTGCATTCAACTAACTCAGTTGAACCTTGCTTTTGATTGAGCCGTTCTGGAACACTCTTTCTGTAGAAAATGCAATTGGACATTCTGAGCGCTAAGAGGCCTATATTGGGAAAAAGAATATCTACAAATAAAAACTACACAGAAGCATTCTGTGAAACTTATTTCTGATATGGGCATTCAACTAAAAGTGTTGAACCTTAGTTTTGATTGAGCCGTTCTGAAACTCTCTTTCTGTAGAAAATGCAAGTGGACATTCGGAGCGCTAAGATAGTAATAGTGGAAAAAGGAATATCTCCAAATAAAAACTACACAGAAGCATTCTCTGAAACTCCTTTCTGTTCTCTGCATTCAACTAACAGAGCTGAGCCTTACTTTTGATGGAGCCGTTCTGAAACACTCTTTCTGTAGAAACTGCCAGTGGAAATTCAGAGCGCTAAGAGGGTGATAGTCGAAAAAGGAATATCTTCAACTAAATACTACACAGAAGCATTCTGTGAAACTCCTTTCTGTTCTGTGCATTCAACTAAAAGATTTGAACCTTAGTTTTGATTGAGCCGTTCTGAAACACTCTTTCTGTAGAAAATGAAAGTGGAGATTCGGATCGCTAAGAGGGTAATATTGGAAAAAGGAATATCTTCAAATATAAACTACACAGAATCATTCTGTGAAACTTCTTTCTGATCTGAGCATTCAGCTAACAGAGTTAAACCATACTTTTGATTGAGGAGATTTGAAACACTCTCTCTGTAGAAAATGCAACTAGACATTCGGAGCGCTAAGTGGGTAATAATGGAAAAAGAATATGTTCAAATATAAACTACACAGAAGCATTGTATGAAACTTCTTTCTGTTCTGTGCATTCAAGTAACAGAGTTGAACCTTACTTTTGATTGAGCCTTTCTGAAACACTCGTTCTGTAGAAACTGCGATTGGGCATTCTGAGCTCTAAGAGGCCTATATTGGGAAAAATAATATCTTCAAATAAAAACTACATAGCAGCATTGTGTGAAACTTATTTCTGATATGTGCATTCAGCTAACAGAGTTAAACGATACTTTTGATTGCGCAGTTCAGAACACTCTTTCTGTAGAAAATGCAAGTGGACATTCGGAGCGCTAATACGGTAATAGTGGAAAAAGGAATATATTCAATTATAAACTACACAGAAGCATTCTGTGAAACTTCTTTCTGTTCTGTGCATTCAACTAAAAGAGTTGAACCTTAGTTTTGATTGAGCCGTTCTGAAACACTCTTTCTGTAGAAAATGAAAGTGGAGATTCGGAGCGCTAAGAGGGTAATAGTGGAAAAAGGATTATCTTCAAATATAAACTACACAGAATCATTCTGTGAAACTTCTTTCTGATATGTGCATTCAGCTAACAGAGTTAAACCATACTTTTGATAGAGCAGTTCTGAACACTCTTTCTGTAGAAAATGCAACTGGACATTTGGAGCGCTAAGAGGGTAGTAGTGGAAAAAGGAATATATTCAAATATAAGCTACACAGAAGCATTCTGTGAAACTTCTTTCTGATCTGAGCATTCAGCGAACAGAGTTAAACCATACTTTTGATTGAGGAGATTTGAAACACTCTGTCTGTAGAAAATGCAACTGGACATTCGGAGCGCTAAGTGGGTAATAATGGAAAAAGGAATATGTTCACATATAAACTACACAGAAGCATTGTATGAAACTTCTTTCTGTTCTGTGCATTCAACTAACAGAGTTGAACCTTACTTTTGATTGAGCCGTTCTGAAACACTCTTTCTGTAGAAAATGCAACTGGACATTTGGAGCGCTAAGAGGGTAGTAGTGGAAAAAGGAATATATTCAAATATAAACTACACAGAAGCATTCTGTGAAACTTCTTTCTGATCTGAGCATTCAGCTAACAGAGTTCAACCATACTATTGACTGAGAAGTTTTGAAACACTCTGTAGAAAATTCAACTGGACATTCGGAGCGCTAATTGGGTAATAGTGGAAAAAGGAATATGTTCAAATATAAACTACACAGAAGCATTGTATGAAACATCTTTCTGTTCTGTACATTCAACTAACAGAGTTGAACCTTACTTTTGATTTAGCCGTTCTGAAACACTCATTCTATAGAAACTGCAATTGGACATTCTGAGCCCTAAGAGGCCCATATTTTGAAAAATGATATATTCAAATAAAAACTACGCAGAAGCATTGCGTGAAACTTATTTCTGATATGTGCATTCAGCTAACAGAGTTAAACCATACTTTTGATTGCGCAGTTCTGAACACTCTTTCTGTAGAAAATGCAAGTTGACATTCGGAGCGCTAAGAGGGTAATAGTGGAAAAAGCAATATACTCAAATATAAACTACACAGAAGCATTCTGTGAAACTTCTTTCTGTTCTCTGCATTCAACTAACTGAGTTGAACCTTGCTTTTGATTGAGCCGTTCTGGAACACTGTTTCTGTAGAAAATGCAATTGGACATTCTGAGCGCTAAGAGGCCTATATTGGGAAAAAGAATATCTACAAATAAAAACTACACAGAAGCATTCTGTGAAACTTCTTTCTGTTCTGTGCATTCAACTAAAAGTGTTGAACCTTAGTTTTGATTGAGCCGTTCTGAAACTCTCTTTCTGTAGAAAATGCAAGTGGACATTCGGAGCGCTAAGATAGTAATAGTGGAAAAAGGAATATCTCCAAATAAAAACTACACAGAAGCATTCTCTGAAACTCCTTTCTGTTCTCTGCATTCAACTAACAGAGCTGAGCCTTACTTTTGATGGAGCCGTCCTGAAACACTTTTTCTGTAGAAACTGCCAGTGGAAATTCAGAGCGCTAAGAGGGTGATAGTCGAAAAAGGAATATCTTCAACTAAATACTACACAGAAGCATTCTGTGAAACTCCTTTCTGTTCTGTGCATTCAACTAAAAGAGTTGAACCTTAGTTTTGATTGAGCCGTTCTGAAACACTCTTTCTGTAGAAAATGAAAGTGGAGATTCGGAGCGCTAAGAGGGTAATAGTGGAAAAAGTAATATCTTCAAATATAAACTACACAGAATCATTCTGTGAAACTTCTTTCTGATCTGTGCATTCAGCTAACAGAATTAAACCATACTTTTCATTGAGCAGTTCTGAACACTCTTTCTGTAGAAAATGCAACTGGACATTTGGAGCGCTAACAGGGTAGTAGTGGAAAAAGGAATATATTCAAATATAAGCTACACAGAAGCATTCTGTGAAACTTCTTTCTGATCTTAGAATTCAGCTAACAGAGTTAAACCATACTTTTGATTGAGGAGATTTGAAACACTCTGTCTGTAGAAAATGCAACTGGACATTCGGAGCGCTAAGTGGGTAATAATGGAAAAAGGAATATGTTCAAATATAAACTACACAGAAGCATTGTATGAAACTTCTTTCTGTTCTGTGCATTCAAGTAACAGAGTTGAACCTTACTTTTGATTGGCCGTTCTGAAACACTCGTTCTGTAGAAACTGCAATTGGGCATTCTGAGCTCTAAGAGGCCTATATTGGGAAAAATAATATCTTCAAATAAAAACTACATAGCAGCATTGTGTGAAACTTATTTCTGATATGTGCATTCAGCTAACAGATTTAAACGATACTTTTGATTGCACAGTTCTGAACACTCTTTCTGTAGAAAATGCAAGTGGACATTCGGAGCGCTAATACAGTAATAGTGGAAAAAGGAATATATTCAATTATAAACTACACAGAAGCATTCTGTGAAACTTCTTTCTGTTCTGTGCATTCAACTAAAAGAGTTGAACCTTAGTTTTGATTGAGCCGTTCTGAAACACTCTTTCTGTAGAAAATGAAACTGGAGATTCGGAGCGCTAAGAGGGTAATAGTGGAAAAAGGATTATCTTCAAATATAAACTACACAGAATCATTCTGTGAAACTTCTTTCTGATATGTGCATTCAGCTAACAGAGTTAAACCATACTTTTGATAGAGCAGTTCTGAACACTCTTTCTGTAGAAAATGCAACTGGACATTTGGAGCGCTAAGAGGGTAGTAGTGGAAAAAGGCATATATTCAAATATAAGCTACACAGAAGCATTCTGTGAAACTTCTTTCTGATCTGAGCATTCAGCTAACAGAGTTAAACCATACTTTTGATTGAGCAGTTTTGAAACACTCTGTCTGTAGAAAATGCAACTGGACATTCGTAGCGCTAAGGGGGTAATAGTGGAAAAAAGAATATGTTCAAATATAAACTACACAGAAGCATTGTATGGAACTTCTTTCTGTTCTGTGCATTCAACTAACAGAGTTGAACCTTACTTTTGATGGAGCCGTTGTGAAACACTCTTTCTGTAGAAACTGCAATTGGACATTCTGACCGCTAAAAGGCCTATATTGGGAAAAAGAATATCTACAAATAAAAACTACACAGAAGCATTCTGTGAAACTTCTTTCGGATCTGTGCATTCAACTAACAGAGTAAAACCATACTTTTGATTGAGCCGTTCTGAACACTCTTTCTGTAGAAAATGCAAGTGGACATTCGGAGCGCTAAGAGGGTAATAGTTGAAAAAGGAATATATTCAAACATGAACTTCACAGAAGCATTCTGTGAAACTTCTTTCTGTTCTGTGCATTCAACTAACAGAGTTGAACCTTACTTTTGATTGAGCCGTTCTGAAACACTCTTTCTGTAGAAACTGCAATTGGACTTTCTAAGCGCTAAGAGGCCTATATTGTTAAAAAGAATATCTTCAAATAAAAACTACACAGAAGCATTCTGTGAAACTTATTTCTGATCTGTGCATTCAGTTAACAGAGCTAAACCATACTTTTGATTGAGCAGTTATGAAACACTCTTTGTGTTGAAAATGCAAGTGGACCTTCGGAGCACTAAGATTGTAATAGAGGATAAAGGAATATCTCCAAATAAAAACCACACAGAAGCGTTCTCTGAAACTCCTTTCTGTTCTCTGAATTCAACTAACAGAGTTGAGCCTTACTTTTGAAGGAACAGTTCTGAAACACTCTTTGTGTAGAAACTGCCAGTGGACATTCAGAGCGCTAAGTGGGTAATAGTCAATAAAGGAATATCTTCAACTAAATACTACACAGAAGCATTCTGTGAAACTACTTTCTGTTCTGTGCATTCAACTAAAAGAGGTGAACCTTACTTTTCATTGAGCCGTTCTGAAACACTCTTTCTATAGAAACTGCAATTGGACATTCTGAGCGCTAAGAGGCCTATATTGGTAAAAAGAATATTTTCATATAAACACTACACAGAAGCATTCTGTGAAACTTCTTTCTGATCTGTGCATTCAGCTAACAGAGTTAAACCATACTTTGGATTGAGCAGTTCTGAAACACTCTTTCTGTAGAAAATGCTACTGGACATTTGGAGCGCTAAGTGGGTAATAGTGGAAAAAGGAATATCTTCAAATATAAACTACACAGAATCATTCTGTGAAACTTCTTTCTGATCTGTGCATTCAGCTAACAGAGTTAAAGCATACTTTTGATTGAGCAGTTCTGAACACTCTTTGTGTAGAAAATGCAACTGGACATTTCGAGCGCTAAGAGGGTAGTAGTGGAAAAAGTAATATATTCAAATATAAACTACACAGAAGCATTGTATGAAACTCCTTTCTCTTCTGTGCATTTAACTAACAGAGTTGAACCTTATTTTTGATTGAGCCGTTCTGAAACACTCTTTGTTTAGAAAATGCAAGTGGATATTCGCAGCGCTAAGACGGTAATACTGGAAAAGGAATATATTCAAATATAAACTACACAGAAGCATTCTGTGAAACTTCTTTCTGTTCTGTGCATTCAACTAACTGAGTTGAACCTTACTTTGGATGGAGCCGTTCTGAAAATCTCTTTCTGTAGAAACTGCAATTGGACATTCTGAGCGCTAAGAGGCCTATATTGGGAAAAAGAATATCTACAAATAAAAACTACACAGAAGCATTCTGTGAAACTTAGTTCTGATATGGGCATTCAACAAATAGAATAAAACCATACTGTTGATTGAGTCGTTCTGAACACTCTTTCTGTAGAAAATGCAAGTGGACATTGGGAGCTCTAAGAGGGTAATACTGGAAATAGTAATATCTTCAAATATAAACTACACAGAATCATTCTGTGAAACTTCTTTCTGATCTGTGCATTCAGCTAACAGAATTAAACCATACTTTTCATTGAGCAGTTCTGAACACTCTTTCTGTAGAAAATGCAACTGGACATTTGGAGCGCTAAGAGGGTAGTAGAGGAAAAAGGAATATATTCAAATATAAACTACACAGAAGCATTCTGTGAAACTTATTTCTGATCTGAGCATTCAGCTAACAGAGTTAAACCATACTTTTGACTGAGAAGTTTTGAAACACTCTGTCTGTAGAAAATACAACTGGACATTCGGAGCGCTAATTGGGTAATAGTGGAAAAAGGAATATGTTCAAATATAAACTACACAGAAGCATTGTATGAAACATCTTTCTGTTCTGTACATTCAACTAACAGAGTTGAACCTTACTTTTGATTTAGCCGTTCTGAAACACTCTTTCTGTAGAAACTGCAATTGGACATTCTGAGCCCTAAGAGGCCCATATTGGGAAAAATGATATATTCAAATAAAAACTACACAGAATCATTGTGTGAAACATATTTCACATATGTGCATTCAGCTAACAGAGTTAAACCATACTTTTGTTTGCGCAGTTCTGAACACTCCTTCTGTAGAAAATGCAAGTTGACATTCGGAGCGCTAAGAGGGTAATAGTGGAAAAAGCAATATACTCAAATATAAACTACACAGAAGCATTCTGTGAAACTTCTTTCTGTCCTCTGCATTCAACTAACTCAGTTGAACCTTGCTTTTGATTGAGCCGTTCTGGAACACTCTTTCTGTAGAAAATGCAATTGGACATTCTGAGCGCTAAGAGGCCTATATTGGGAAAAAGAATATCTACAAATAAAAACTACACAGAAGCATTCTGTGAAACTTATTTCTGATATGGGCATTCAACTAAAAGTGTTGAACCTTAGTTTTGATTGAGCCGTTCTGAAACTCTCTTTCTGTAGAAAATGCAAGTGGACATTCGGAGCGCTAAGATAGTAATAGTGGAAAAAGGAATATCTCCAAATAAAAACTACACAGAAGCATTCTCTGAAACTCCTTTCTGTTCTCTGCATTCAACTAACAGAGCTGAGCCTTACTTTTGGAGGAGCAGTTCTGAAACACTCTTTGTGTAGAAACTGCCAGTGGAAATTCAGAGCGCTAAGAGGGTAATAGTCGAAGAAGGAATATCTTCAACTAAATACTACACAGAAGCATTCTGTGAAACTTCTTTCTGTTCTGTGCATTCAACTAAAAGAGTTGAACCTTAGTTTTGATTGAGCCGTTCTGAAACACTCTTTCTGTAGAAAATGAAAGTGGAGATTCGGAGCGCTAAGAGGGTAATAGTGGAAAAAGGATTATCTTCAAATATAAACTACACAGAATCATTCTGTGAAACTTCTTTCTGATATGTGCATTCAGCAAACAGAGTTAAACCATACTTTTGATAGTGCAGTTCTGAACACTCTTTCTGTAGAAAATGCAACTGGACATTTGGAGCGCTAAGAGGGTAGTATTGGAAAAAGGAATATATTCAAATATATGCTACACAGAAGCATTCTGTGAAACTTCTTTCTGATCTGAGCATTCCGCTAACAGAGTTAAACCATACTTTTGATTGAGGAGATTTGAAACACTCTGACTGTAGAAAATGCAACTGGACATTCGGAGCGCTAAGTGGCTAATAATGGAAAAAGGAATATGTTCAAATATAAACAACACAGAAGCATTGTATGAAACTTCTTTCTGTTCTGTGCATTCAACTAACAGAGTTGAACCTTACTTTTGATTGAGCCGTTCTGAAACACTCTTTCTGTAGAAACTGCAATTGGACATTCTCAGCTCTAAGAGGCCTATATTGGGAATAATAATATCTTCAAATAAAAACTACACAGCAGCATTGTGTGAAACTTATTTCTGATATGTGCATTCAGCTAACAGAGTTAAAACATACTTTTGATTGCGCAGTTCTGAACACTCTTTCTGTAGAAAATGCAAGTGGACATTCAGAGCGCTAATACGGTAATAGTGGAAAAGGGAATATATTCAATTATAAACTACACAGAAGCATTCTGTGAAACTTCTTTCTGTTCTGTGCATTCAACTAACTGAGTTGAACCTTACTTTTGATGGAGCCGTTGTGAAACACTCTTTCTGTAGAAACTGCAATTGGACATTCTGACCGCTAAAAGGCCTATATTGGGAAAAAGAATATCTACAAATAAAAACTACACAGAAGCATTCTGTGAAACTTCTTTCGGATCTGTGCATTCAACTAACAGTTAAAACCATACTTTTGATTGAGCCGTTCTGAACACTCTTTCTGTAGAAAATGCAAGTGGACATTCGGAGCACTAAGAGGGTAATAGTTGAAAAAGGAATATATTCAAATATAAACTACACAGAAGCATTCTGTGAAACTTCTTTCTGTTCTGTGCATTCAACTAACAGAGTTGAACCTTACTTTTGATTGAGCCGTTCTGAAACACTCTTTCTGAAGACACTGCAATTGGACATTCTAAGCGCTAAGAGGCCTACATTGGGAAAAAGAATATCTACAAATAAAAATTACACAGAAGCATTCTGTGAAACTTATTTCTGATATGGGCATTCAACTAAAAGTGTTGAACCTTAGTTTTGATTGAGCCGTTCTGAAACTCTCTTTCTGTAGAAAATGCAAGTGGACATTCGGAGCGCTAAGATAGTAATAGTGGAAAAAGGAATATCTCCAAATAAAAATTACACAGAAGCATTCTCTGAAACTCCTTTCTGTTCTCTGCATTCAACTAACAGAGCTGAGCCTTACTTTTGATGGAGCCGTTCTGAAACACTCTTTCTGTAGAAACTGCCAGTGGAAATTCAGAGCGCTAAGAGGGTGATAGTCGAAAAAGGAATATCTTCAACTAAATACTACACAGAAGCATTCTGTGAAACTCCTTTCTGTTCTGTGCATTCAACTAAAAGATTTGAACCTTAGTTTTGATTGAGCCGTTCTGAAACACTCTTTCTGTAGAAAATGAAAGTGGAGATTCGGATCGCTAAGAGGGTAATAGTGGAAAAAGGACTATCTTCAAATATAAACTACACAGAATCATTCTGTGAAACTTCTTTCTGATATGTGCATTCAGCTAACAGAGTTAAACCATACTTTTGATAGAGCAGTTCTGAACACTCTTTCTGTAGAAAATGCAACTGGACATTTGGAACGCTAAGAGGGTAGTAGTGGAAAAAATAATATATTCAAATATAAGCTACACAGAAGCATTCTGTGAAACTTCTTTCTGATCTGAGCATTCAGCTAACAGAGTTAAACCATACTTTTGATTGAGGAGATTTGAAACACTCTCTCTGTAGAAAATGCAACTAGACATTCGGAGCGCTAAGTGGGTAATAATGGAAAAAGAATATGTTCAAATATAAACTACACAGAAGCATTGTATGAAACTTCTTTCTGTTCTGTGCATTCAAGTAACAGAGTTGAACCTTACTTTTGATTGAGCCTTTCTGAAACACTCGTTCTGTAGAAACTGCGATTGGGCATTCTGAGCTCTAAGAGGCCTATATTGGGAAAAATAATATCTTCAAATAAAAACTACATAGCAGCATTGTGTGAAACTTATTTCTGATATGTGCATTCAGCTAACAGAGTTAAACGATACTTTTGATTGCGCAGTTCAGAACACTCTTTCTGTAGAAAATGCAAGTGGACATTCGGAGCGCTAATACGGTAATAGTGGAAAAAGGAATATATTCAATTATAAACTACACAGAAGCATTCTGTGAAACTTCTTTCTGTTCTGTGCATTCAACTAAAAGAGTTGAACCTTAGTTTTGATTGAGCCGTTCTGAAACACTCTTTCTGTAGAAAATGAAAGTGGAGATTCGGAGCGCTAAGAGGGTAATAGTGGAAAAAGGATTATCTTCAAATATAAACTACACAGAATCATTCTGTGAAACTTCTTTCTGATATGTGCATTCAGCTAACAGAGTTAAACCATACTTTTGATAGAGCAGTTCTGAACACTCTTTCTGTAGAAAATGCAACTGGACATTTGGAGCGCTAAGAGGGTAGTAGTGGAAAAAGGAATATATTCAAATATAAGCTACACAGAAGCATTCTGTGAAACTTCTTTCTGATCTGAGCATTCAGCGAACAGAGTTAAACCATACTTTTGATTGAGGAGATTTGAAACACTCTGTCTGTAGAAAATGCAACTGGACATTCGGAGCGCTAAGTGGGTAATAATGGAAAAAGGAATATGTTCACATATAAACTACACAGAAGCATTGTATGAAACTTCTTTCTGTTCTGTGCATTCAACTAACAGAGTTGAACCTTACTTTTGATCGAGCCGTTCTGAAACACTCTTTCTGTAGAAAATGCAACTGGACATTTGGAGCGCTAAGAGGGTAGTAGTGGAAAAAGGAATATATTCAAATATAAACTACACAGAAGCATTCTGTGAAACTTCTTTCTGATCTGAGCATTCAGCTAACAGAGTTCAACCATACTATTGACTGAGAAGTTTTGAAACACTCTGTAGAAAATTCAACTGGACATTCGGAGCGCTAATTGGGTAATAGTGGAAAAAGGAATATGTTCAAATATAAACTAAACAGAAGCATTGTATGAAACATCTTTCTGTTCTGTACATTCAACTAACAGAGTTGAACCTTACTTTTGATTTAGCCGTTCTGAAACACTCATTCTATAGAAACTGCAATTGGACATTCTGAGCCCTAAGAGGCCCATATTTTGAAAAATGATATATTCAAATAAAAACTACGCAGAAGCATTGCGTGAAACTTATTTCTGATATGTGCATTCAGCTAACAGAGTTAAACCATACTTTTGATTGCGCAGTTCTGAACACTCTTTCTGTAGAAAATGCAAGTTGACATTCGGAGCGCTAAGAGGGTAATAGTGGAAAAAGCAATATACTCAAATATAAACTACACAGAAACATTCTGTGAAACTTCTTTCTGTTCTGTGCATTCAACTAAAAGAGTTGAACCTTAGTTTTGATTGAGCCGTTCTGAAACACTCTTTCTGTAGAAAATGCAAGTGGACATTCGGAGCGCTAAGTTAGTAATAGTGGAAAAAGGAATATCTCCATATAAAAACTACACAGAAGCATTCTCTGAAACTCCTTTCTGTTCTCTGCATTCAACTAACAGAGCTGAGCCTTACTTTTGGAGGAGCAGTTCTGAAACACTCTTTGTGTAGAAACTGCCAGTGGAAATTCAGATCGCTAAGAGGGTAATAGTCGAAAAAGTAATATCTTCAACTAAATACTACACAGAAGCATTCTGTGAAACTTCTTTCTCATCTGTGCATTCAGCTAACAGAGTTAAACCATACTTTTGATTGAGCAGCTCTGAAACACTCTTTCTGTAGATAATGCTACTGGACATTTGGAGCGCTAAGTGGGTAATAGTGGAAAAAGGAATATCTTCAAATATAAACTACACATAAGCATTCTGTGAAACTTCTTTCTGATCTGAGCATTCAGGTAACAGAGTTAAACCATACTTTTGATTGAGCAGTTCTGAACACTCTTTCTGTAGAAAATGCAACTGGACATTCGGAGCGCTAAGTGGGTAATAGTGGAAAAAGGAATATGTTCAAATATAAACTACACAGAAGCATTGTGTGAAACAACTTTCTGTTCTGTACATTCAACTAACAGAGTTGAAACTTACTTTTGATTTAGCCGTTCTGAAACACTCTTTCTGTAGAAACTGCAATTGGACATTCTGAGCCCTAAGAGTCCTATATTAGGAAAAATAATATATTCAAATAAAAACTACACAGAAGCATTGTGTGAAACTTATTTCTGATATGTGCATTCAGCTAACAGAGTTAAACCATACTTTTGATTGCGCAGTTATGAACACTCTTTCTGTAGAAAATGCAACTGGACATTCGGAGCGCTAATACGGTAATAGTGGAAAAAGGAATATATTCAATTATAAACTACACAGAAGCATTCTGTGAAACTTCTTTCTGTTCTGTCCATTCAACTAACTGAGTTGATCCTTACTTTTGATGGAGCCGTTCTGAAACACTCTTTCTGTAGAAACTGCAATTGGACATTCTGACCGCTAAAAGGCCTATATTGGGAAAAAGAATATCTACAAATAAAAACTACACAGAAGCATTCTGTGAAACTTCTTTCGGATCTGTGCATTCAACTAACAGAGTAAAACCATACTTTTGATTGAGCCGTTCTGAACACTCTTTCTGTAGAAAATGCAAGTGGACATTCGGAGCGCTAAGAGGGTAATAGTTGAAAAAGGAATATCTTCAACTAAATACTACACAGAAGCATTCTGTGAAACTTCTTTCTGTTCTGTGCATTCAACTAACAGAGTTGAACCTTACTTTTGATTGAGCCGTTCTGAAACACTCTTTCTGTAGAAACTGCAATTGGACTTTCTAAGCGCTAAGATGCCTACATTGTTAAAAAGAATATCTTCAAATAAAAACTACACAGAAGCATTCTGTGAAACTTATTTCTGATCTGTGCATTCAGTTAACAGAGCTAAACCATACTTTTGATTGAGCAGTTATGAAAAACTCTTTGTGTAGAAAATGCAAGTGGACCTACGTAGCGCTAAGATTGTAATAGAGGAAAAAGGAATATCTCCAAATAAAAACCACACAGAAGCATTCTCTGAAACTCCTTTCTGTTCTCTGAATTCAACTAACAGAGTTTAGCCTTACTTTTGAAGGAACAGTTCTGAAACCCTCTTTGTGTAGAAACTGCCAGTGTACATTCGGAGCGCTAAGTGGGTAATAGTCAATAAAGGAATATCTTCAACTAAATACTACACAGAAGCATTCTGTGAAACTTCTTTCTCTTCTGTGCATTCAACTAAAAGAGGTGAACCTTACTTTTCATTGAGCCATTCTGAAACACTCTTTCTATAGAAACTGCAATTGCACATTCTGAGCGCTAAGAGGCCTATATTGGTAAAAAGAATATTTTCATATAAACACTACACAGAAGCATTCTGTGAAATTTCTTTATGATCTGTGCATTCAGCTAACAGAGTTAAACCATACTTTTGATTGAGTAGCTCTGAAACACTCTTTCTGTAGATAATGCTACTGAACATTTGGAGCGCTAAGTGGGTAATAGTGGAAAAAGGAATATCTTCAAATATAAACTACACATAAGCATTCTGTGAAACTTCTTTCTGATCTGAGCATTCAGGTAACAGAGTTAAACCATACTTTTGATTGAGCAGTTCTGAACACTCTTTCTGTAGAAAATGCAACTGGACATTCGGAGCGCTAAGTGGGTAATAGTGGAAAAAGGTATTTGTTCAAATATAAACTACACAGAAACATTGTGTGAAACAACTTTCTGTTCTGTACATTCAACTAACAGAGTTGAACCTTACTTTTGATTTAGCCGTTCTGAAACACTCTTTCTGTAGAAACTGCAATTGGACATTCTGAGCCCTAAGAGTCCTATATTAGGAAAAATAATATATTCAAATAAAAACTACACAGAAGCATTGTGTGAAACTTATTTCTGATATGTGCATTCAGCTAACAGAGTTAAACCATACTTTTGATTGCGCAGTTCCGTACACTCTTTCTGTAGAAAATGCAAGTTGACATTCGGAGCGCTAAGAGGGTAATAGTGGAAAAAGGAATATATTCAAATATAAACTACACAGAATCATTCTGTGAAACTTCTTTCTGATATGTGCATTCAGCTAACAGAGTTAAACCATAATTATGATAGAGAAGTTCTGAACACTCTTTCTGTAGAAAATGCAACTGGACATTTGGAGCGCTAAGAGGGTAGTAGTGGAAAAAGGAATATATTCAAATATAAGCTACACAGAAGCATTCTGTGAAACTTCTTTCTGATCTGAGCATTCAGCTAACAGAGTTAAACCATACTTTTGATTGAGGAGATTTGAAACACTCTGTCTGTAGAAAATGCAACTGGACATTCGGAGCGCTAAGTGGGTAATAATGGAAAAAGGAATATGTTCAAATATAAACTACACAGAAGTATTGTATGAAACTTCTTTCTGTTCTGTGCATTCAACTAACAGAGTTCAACCTTACTTTTGATTGAGCCGTTCTGAAACACTCTTTCTGTAGAAACTGCAATTGGACATTCTGAGCTCTAAGAGGCCTATATTGGGAAAAATAATATCTTCAAATAAATACTACACAGCAGCATTGTGTGAAACTTATTTCTGATATGTGCATTCATCTAACAGAGTTAAACCATACTTTTGATTGCGCAGTTCTGAACACTCTTTCTGTAGAAAATGCAACTGGACATTCGGAGCGCTAATACGGTAATAGTGGAAAAAGGAATATATTCAATTATAAACTACACAGAAGCATTCTGTGAAACTTCTTTCTGTTCCGTCCATTCAACTAACTGAGTTGAACCTTACTTTTGATGGAGCCGTTGTGAAACACTCTTTCTGTAGAAACTGCAATTGGACATTCTGACCGCTAAAAGGCCTATATTAGGAAAAAGAATACCTACAAATAAAAACTACACAGAAGCATTCTGTGAAACTTCTTTCGGATCTGTGCATTCAACTAACAGAGTAAAACCATACTTTTGATTGAGCCATTCTGAACACTCTTTCTGTAGAAAATGCAAGTGGACATTCGGAGCGCTAAGAGGGTAATAGTTGAAAAAGGAATATCTTCAACTAAATACTACACAGAAGCATTCTGTGAAACTTCTTTCTGTTCTGTGCATTCAACTAACAGAGTTGAACCTTACTTTTGATTGAGCCGTTCTGAAACACTCTTTCTGTAGAAACTGCAATTGGACTTTCTAAGCGCTAAGATGCCTATATTGTTAAAAAGAATATCTTCAAATAAAAACCACACAGAAGCATTCTGTGAAACTTATTTCTGATCTGTGCATTCAGTTAACAGAGCTAAACCATACTTTTGATTGAGCAGTTATGAAACACTCTTTGTGTAGAAAATGCACGTGGACTTTCGGAGCTCTAAGATTGTAATAGAGGAAAAAGGAATATCTCCAAATAAAAACCACACAGAAGTATTCTCTGAAACTCCTTTCTGTTCTCTGAATTCAACTAACAGGGTTTAGCCTTACTTTTGAAGGAACAGTTCTGAAACACTCTTTGTGTAGAAACTGCCAGTGTACATTCGGAGCGCTAAGTGGGTAATAGTCAATAAAGGAATATCCTCAACTAAATACTACACAGAAGCATTCTGTGAAACTCCTTTCTGTTCTGTGCATTCAACTAAAAGAGGTGAACCTTACTTTTCATTGAGCCGTTCTGAAACACTCTTTCTGTAGAAAATGAAAGTGGAGATTCGGAGCGCTAAGAGGGTAATAGTGGAAAAAGGATTATCTTCAAATATAAACTACACAGAATCATTCTGTGAAACTTCTTTCTGATCTGTGCATTCAGCTAACAGAGTTAAACCATACTTTTGATAGAGAAGTTCTGAACACTCTTTCTGTAGAAAATGCAACTGGACATTTGGAGCGCTAAGAGGGTAGTAGTGGAAAAAGGAATATATTCATATATAAGCTATACAGAAGCATTCTGTGAAACTTCTTTCTGATCTGAGCATTCAGCTAACAGAGTTAAACCATACTTTTGATTGAGGAGATTTGAAACACTCTGTCTGTAGAAAATGCAACTGGACATTCGGAGCGCTAAGTGGGTAATAATGAAAAAGGAATATGTTCAAATATAAACTACACAGAAGCATTGTATGAAACTTCTTTCTGTTCTGTGCATTCAACTAACAGAGTTGAACCTTACTTTTGATTGAGCCGTTCTGAAACACTCTTTCTGTAGAAACTGCAATTGGACATTCTGAGCTCTAAGAGGCCTATATTGGGAAAAATAATATCTTCAAATAAAAACTACACAGCAGCATTGTGTGAAACTTATTTCTGATATGTGCATTCAGCTAACAGAGTTAAACCATACTTTTGATTGCGCAGTTCTGAACACTCTTTCTGTAGAAAATGCAAGTGGACATTCGGAGCGCTAATACGGTAATAGTGGAAAAAGGAATATATTCAATTATAAACTACACAGAAGCATTCTGTGAAACTTCTTTCTGTTCTGTCCATTCAACTAACTGAGTTGAACCTTACTTTTGATGGAGCCGTTCTGAAACACTCTTTCTGTAGAAACTGTAATTGGACATTCTGAGCGCTAAGAGGCCTATATTGGGAAAAATTATATCTTCAAATAAAAACTACACAGAAGCATTGTGTGAAACTTATTTCTGATATGTGCATTCAGCTAACAGAGTTAAACCATACTTTTGATTGCGCAGTTCTGAACACTCTTTCTGTAGAAAATGCAAGTGGACATTCGGAGCGCTAACACGGTAATAGTGGAAAAAGGAATATATTAAATTATAAACTACACAGAAGCATTCTGTGAAACTTCTTTCGGTTCTGTCCATTCAACTAGCTGAGTTGAACCTTACTTTTGATGGAGCCGTTGTGAAACACTCTTTCTGTAGAAACTGCAATTGGACATTCTGACCGCTAAAAGGCCTATATTGGGAAAAAGAATATCTACAAATAAAAACTACACAGAAGCATTCTGTGAAACTTCTTTCGGATCTGTGCATTCAACTAACAGAGTGAAACCATACTTTTGATTGAGCCGTTCTGAACACTCTTTCTGTAGAAAATGAAAGTGGATATTCGGAGCGCTAAGAGGGTAATAGTTCAAAAAGGAATATATTCAAATATAAACTACACAGAAGCATTCTGTGAAACTTCTTTCTGTTCTGTGCATTCAACTAACAGAGTTGTACCTTACTTTTGATTGAGCCGTTCTGAAACACTCTTTCTGTAGAAACTGCATTTGGACTTTCTAAGCGCTAAGAGGCCTACATTGTTAAAAAGAATATCTTCAAATAAAAACTACACAGAAGCATTCTGTGAAACTTATTTCTGATCTGTGCATTCAGTTAACAGAGCTAAACCATACTTTTGATTGAGCAGTTATGAAACACTCTTTGTGTAGAAAATGCAAGTGGACCTTCGGAGCGCTAAGATTGTAATAGAGGAAAAAGGAATATCTCCAAACAAAAACCACACAGAAGCATTCTCTGAAACTCCTTTCTGTTCTCTGAATTCAACTAACAGAGTTTAGCCTTACTTTTGAAGGAACAGTTCTGAAACACTCTTTGTGTAGAAACTGCCAGTGGACATTCGGAGCGCTAAGTGGGTAATAGTCAATAAAGGAATATCTTCAACTAAATACTACACAGAAGCATTCTGTGAAACTTCTTTCTGTTCTGTGCATTCAATTAAAGAGGTGAACCTTACTTTTCATTGAGCCGTTCTGAAACACTCTTTCTATAGAAACTGCAATTGCACATTCTGAGCGCTAAGAGGCCTATATTGGTAAAAAGAATATTTTCATATAAACACTGCACAGAAGCATTCTGTGAAATTTCTTTCTGATCTGTGCATTCAGCTAACAGAGTTAAACCATACTTTTGATTGAGCAGTTCTGAAACACTCTTTCTGTAGATAATGCTACTGGACATTTGGAGTGCTAAGTGGGTAATAGTGGAAAAAGGAATATCTTCAAATATAAACTACACATAAGCATTCTGTGAAACTTCTTTCTGATCTGGGCATTCAGGTAACAGAGTTAAACCATACTTTTGATTGAGCAGTTCTGAACACTCTTTCTGTAGAAAATGCAACTGGACATTCGGAGCGCTAAGTGGGTAATAGTGGAAAAAGGAATATGTTCAAATATAAACTACACAGAAGCATTGTGTGAAACAACTTTCTGTTCTGTACATTCAACTAACAGAGTTGAACCTTACTTTTGATTTAGCCGTTCTGAAACACTCTTTCTGTAGAAACTGCAATTGGACATTCTGAACCCTAAGAGTCCTATATTGGGAAAAAAAATATATTCAAATAAAAACTACACAGAAGCATTGTGTGAAACTTATTTCTGATATGTGCATTCAGCTAACAGAGTTAAACCATACTTTTGATTGCGCAGTTCTGAACACTCTTTCTGTAGAAAATGCAAGTGGACATTCGCAGCGCTAAGTGGGTAATAGTGGAAAAAGCAATAAACTCAAATATAAACTACACAGAAGCATTCTGTGAAACTTCTTTCTGTTCTGTCCATTCAACTAACTGAGTTGAACCTTACTTTTGATGGAGCCGTTCTGAAACACTCTTTCTGTAGAAACTGCAATTGGACATTCTGACCGCTAAGAGGCCTATATCGGGAAAAATAATATCTACAAATAAAAATTACACAGAAGCAATCTGTGAAACTCTTTTCTGTTCTGTGCATACAACTAAAAGTGTTGAACCTTAGTTTTGATTGAGCCGTTCTGAAACACTCTTTCTGTAGAAAATGCAAGTGAACATTCGGAGCGCTAAGATAGTAATCGTGGAAAAAGGAATATCTCCAAATAAAAAGTACACAGAAGCATTCTCTGAAACTCCTTTCTGTTCTCTGCATTCAACTAACGGAGCCGAGCCTTACTTTTGAAGGAGCAGTTCTGAAACACTCTTTGTGTAGAAACTGCCAGTGGAAATTCAGAGCGCTAAGAGGGTAATAGTCGAAAAAGGAATATCTTCAACTAAATACTACACAGAAGCATTCTGTGAAACTTCTTTCTGTTCTGTGCATTCAACTAAAAGAGTTGAACCTTAGTTTTGATTGAGCCGTTCTGAAACACTCTTTCTGTAGAAAATGAAAGTGGAGATTCGGAGCGCTAAGAGGGTAATAGTGGAAAAAGGATTATCTTCAAATATAAACTACACAGAATCATTCTGTGAAACTTCTTTCTGATATGTGCATTCAGCAAACAGAGTTAAACCATACTTTTGATAGTGCAGTTCTGAACACTCTTTCTGTAGAAAATGCAACTGGACATTTGGAGCGCTAAGAGGGTAGTATTGGAAAAAGGAATATATTCAAATATATGCTACACAGAAGCATTCTGTGAAACTTCTTTCTGATCTGAGCATTCCGCTAACAGAGTTAAACCATACTTTTGATTGAGGAGATTTGAAACACTCTGACTGTAGAAAATGCAACTGGACATTCGGAGCGCTAAGTGGCTAATAATGGAAAAAGGAATATGTTCAAATATAAACAACACAGAAGCATTGTATGAAACTTCTTTCTGTTCTGTGCATTCAACTAACAGAGTTGAACCTTACTTTTGATTGAGCCGTTCTGAAACACTCTTTCTGTAGAAACTGCAATTGGACATTCTCAGCTCTAAGAGGCCTATATTGGGAATAATAATATCTTCAAATAAAAACTACACAGCAGCATTGTGTGAAACTTATTTCTGATATGTGCATTCAGCTAACAGAGTTAAAACATACTTTTGATTGCGCAGTTCTGAACACTCTTTCTGTAGAAAATGCAAGTGGACATTCGGAGCGCTAATACGGTAATAGTGGAAAAGGGAATATATTCAATTATAAACTACACAGAAGCATTCTGTGAAACTTCTTTCTGTTCTGTGCATTCAACTAACTGAGTTGAACCTTACTTTTGATGGAGCCGTTGTGAAACACTCTTTCTGTAGAAACTGCAATTGGACATTCTGACCGCTAAAAGGCCTATATTGGGAAAAAGAATATCTACAAATAAAAACTACACAGAAGCATTCTGTGAAACTTCTTTCGGATCTGTGCATTCAACTAACAGTTAAAACCATACTTTTGATTGAGCCGTTCTGAACACTCTTTCTGTAGAAAATGCAAGTGGACATTCGGAGCACTAAGAGGGTAATAGTTGAAAAAGGAATATATTCAAATATAAACTACACAGAAGCATTCTGTGAAACTTCTTTCTGTTCTGTGCATTCAACTAACAGAGTTGAACCTTACTTTTGATTGAGCCGTTCTGAAACACTCTTTCTGAAGACACTGCAATTGGACATTCTAAGCGCTAAGAGGCCTACATTGGGAAAAAGAATATCTACAAATAAAAACTACACAGAAGCATTCTGTGAAACTTATTTCTGATATGGGCATTCAACTAAAAGTGTTGAACCTTAGTTTTGATTGAGCCGTTCTGAAACTCTCTTTCTGTAGAAAATGCAAGTGGACATTCGGAGCGCTAAGATAGTAATAGTGGAAAAAGGAATATCTCCAAATAAAAACTACACAGAAGCATTCTCTGAAACTCCTTTCTGTTCTCTGCATTCAACTAACAGAGCTGAGCCTTACTTTTGATGGAGCCGTTCTGAAACACTCTTTCTGTAGAAACTGCCAGTGGAAATTCAGAGCGCTAAGAGGGTGATAGTCGAAAAAGGAATATCTTCAACTAAATACTACACAGAAGCATTCTGTGAAACTCCTTTCTGTTCTGTGCATTCAACTAAAAGATTTGAACCTTAGTTTTCATTGAGCCGTTCTGAAACACTCTTTCTGTAGAAAATGAAAGTGGAGATTCGGATCGCTAAGAGGGTAATAGTGGAAAAAGGACTATCTTCAAATATAAACTACACAGAATCATTCTGTGAAACTTCTTTCTGATATGTGCATTCAGCTAACAGAGTTAAACCATACTTTTGATAGAGCAGTTCTGAACACTCTTTCTGTAGAAAATGCAACTGGACATTTGGAACGCTAAGAGGGTAGTAGTGGAAAAAATAATATATTCAAATATAAGCTACACAGAAGCATTCTGTGAAACTTCTTTCTGATCTGAGCATTCAGCTAACAGAGTTAAACCATACTTTTGATTGAGGAGATTTGAAACACTCTCTCTGTAGAAAATGCAACTAGACATTCGGAGCGCTAAGTGGGTAATAATGGAAAAAGAATATGTTCAAATATAAACTACACAGAAGCATTGTATGAAACTTCTTTCTGTTCTGTGCATTCAAGTAACAGAGTTGAACCTTACTTTTGATTGAGCCTTTCTGAAACACTCGTTCTGTAGAAACTGCGATTGGGCATTCTGAGCTCTAAGAGGCCTATATTGGGAAAAATAATATCTTCAAATAAAAACTACATAGCAGCATTGTGTGAAACTTATTTCTGATATGTGCATTCAGCTAACAGAGTTAAACGATACTTTTGATTGCGCAGTTCAGAACACTCTTTCTGTAGAAAATGCAAGTGGACATTCGGAGCGCTAATACGGTAATAGTGGAAAAAGGAATATATTCAATTATAAACTACACAGAAGCATTCTGTGAAACTTCTTTCTGTTCTGTGCATTCAACTAAAAGAGTTGAACCTTAGTTTTGATTGAGCCGTTCTGAAACACTCTTTCTGTAGAAAATGAAAGTGGAGATTCGGAGCGCTAAGAGGGTAATAGTGGAAAAAGGATTATCTTCAAATATAAACTACACAGAATCATTCTGTGAAACTTCTTTCTGATATGTGCATTCAGCTAACAGAGTTAAACCATACTTTTGATAGAGCAGTTCTGAACACTCTTTCTGTAGAAAATGCAACTGGACATTTGGAGCGCTAAGAGGGTAGTAGTGGAAAAAGGAATATATTCAAATATAAGCTACACAGAAGCATTCTGTGAAACTTCTTTCTGATCTGAGCATTCAGCGAACAGAGTTAAACCATACTTTTGATTGAGGAGATTTGAAACACTCTGTCTGTAGAAAATGCAACTGGACATTCGGAGCGCTAAGTGGGTAATAATGGAAAAAGGAATATGTTCACATATAAACTACACAGAAGCATTGTATGAAACTTCTTTCTGTTCTGTGCATTCAACTAACAGAGTTGAACCTTACTTTTGATTGAGCCGTTCTGAAACACTCTTTCTGTAGAAAATGCAACTGGACATTTGGAGCGCTAAGAGGGTAGTAGTGGAAAAAGGAATATATTCAAATATAAACTACACAGAAGCATTCTGTGAAACTTCTTTCTGATCTGAGCATTCAGCTAACAGAGTTCAACCATACTATTGACTGAGAAGTTTTGAAACACTCTGTAGAAAATTCAACTGGACATTCGGAGCGCTAATTGGGTAATAGTGGAAAAAGGAATATGTTCAAATATAAACTAAACAGAAGCATTGTATGAAACATCTTTCTGTTCTGTACATTCAACTAACAGAGTTGAACCTTACTTTTGATTTAGCCGTTCTGAAACACTCATTCTATAGAAACTGCAATTGGACATTCTGAGCCCTAAGAGGCCCATATTTTGAAAAATGATATATTCAAATAAAAACTACGCAGAAGCATTGCGTGAAACTTATTTCTGATATGTGCATTCAGCTAACAGAGTTAAACCATACTTTTGATTGCGCAGTTCTGAACACTCTTTCTGTAGAAAATGCAAGTTGACATTCGGAGCGCTAAGAGGGTAATAGTGGAAAAAGCAATATACTCAAATATAAACTACACAGAAGCATTCTGTGAAACTTCTTTCTGTTCTGTGCATTCAACTAAAAGAGTTGAACCTTAGTTTTGATTGAGCCGTTCTGAAACACTCTTTCTGTAGAAAATGCAAGTGGACATTCGGAGCGCTAAGTTAGTAATAGTGGAAAAAGGAATATCTCCATATAAAAACTACACAGAAGCATTCTCTGAAACTCCTTTCTGTTCTCTGCATTCAACTAACAGAGCTGAGCCTTACTTTTGGAGGAGCAGTTCTGAAACACTCTTTGTGTAGAAACTGCCAGTGGAAATTCAGATCGCTAAGAGGGTAATAGTCGAAAAAGGAATATCTTCAACTAAATACTACACAGAAGCATTCTGTGAAACTTCTTTCTCATCTGTGCATTCAGCTAACAGAGTTAAACCATACTTTTGATTGAGCAGCTCTGAAACACTCTTTCTGTAGATAATGCTACTGGACATTTGGAGCGCTAAGTGGGTAATAGTG
Organism: Symphalangus syndactylus; assembly: GCF_028878055.3. Lineage (NCBI taxonomy): Eukaryota > Metazoa > Chordata > Mammalia > Primates > Hylobatidae > Symphalangus > Symphalangus syndactylus. The sequence goes on from NC_072437.2 coordinate 120,015,652, forward strand.
GAAAAAGGAATATCTTCAAATATAAACTACACATAAGCATTCTGTGAAACTTCTTTCTGATCTGAGCATTCAGGTAACAGAGTTAAACCATACTTTTGATTGAGCAGTTCTGAACACTCTTTCTGTAGAAAATGCAACTGGACATTCGGAGCGCTAAGTGGGTAATAGTGGAAAAAGGAATATGTTCAAATATAAACTACACAGAAGCATTGTGTGAAACAACTTTCTGTTCTGTACATTCAACTAACAGAGTTGAAACTTACTTTTGATTTAGCCGTTCTGAAACACTCTTTCTGTAGAAACTGCAATTGGACATTCTGAGCCCTAAGAGTCCTATATTAGGAAAAATAATATATTCAAATAAAAACTACACAGAAGCATTGTGTGAAACTTATTTCTGATATGTGCATTCAGCTAACAGAGTTAAACCATACTTTTGATTGCGCAGTTATGAACACTCTTTCTGTAGAAAATGCAACTGGACATTCGGAGCGCTAATACGGTAATAGTGGAAAAAGGAATATATTCAATTATAAACTACACAGAAGCATTCTGTGAAACTTCTTTCTGTTCTGTCCATTCAACTAACTGAGTTGATCCTTACTTTTGATGGAGCCGTTCTGAAACACTCTTTCTGTAGAAACTGCAATTGGACATTCTGACCGCTAAAAGGCCTATATTGGGAAAAAGAATATCTACAAATAAAAACTACACAGAAGCATTCTGTGAAACTTCTTTCGGATCTGTGCATTCAACTAACAGAGTAAAACCATACTTTTGATTGAGCCGTTCTGAACACTCTTTCTGTAGAAAATGCAAGTGGACATTCGGAGCGCTAAGAGGGTAATAGTTGAAAAAGGAATATCTTCAACTAAATACTACACAGAAGCATTCTGTGAAACTTCTTTCTGTTCTGTGCATTCAACTAACAGAGTTGAACCTTACTTTTGATTGAGCCGTTCTGAAACACTCTTTCTGTAGAAACTGCAATTGGACTTTCTAAGCGCTAAGATGCCTACATTGTTAAAAAGAATATCTTCAAATAAAAACTACACAGAAGCATTCTGTGAAACTTATTTCTGAACTGTGCATTCAGTTAACAGAGCTAAACCATACTTTTGATTGAGCAGTTATGAAAAACTCTTTGTGTAGAAAATGCAAGTGGACCTACGTAGCGCTAAGATTGTAATAGAGGAAAAAGGAATATCTCCAAATAAAAACCACACAGAAGCATTCTCTGAAACTCCTTTCTGTTCTCTGAATTCAACTAACAGAGTTTAGCCTTACTTTTGAAGGAACAGTTCTGAAACCCTCTTTGTGTAGAAACTGCCAGTGTACATTCGGAGCGCTAAGTGGGTAATAGTCAATAAAGGAATATCTTCAACTAAATACTACACAGAAGCATTCTGTGAAACTTCTTTCTCTTCTGTGCATTCAACTAAAAGAGGTGAACCTTACTTTTCATTGAGCCATTCTGAAACACTCTTTCTATAGAAACTGCAATTGCACATTCTGAGCGCTAAGAGGCCTATATTGGTAAAAAGAATATTTTCATATAAACACTACACAGAAGCATTCTGTGAAATTTCTTTATGATCTGTGCATTCAGCTAACAGAGTTAAACCATACTTTTGATTGAGTAGCTCTGAAACACTCTTTCTGTAGATAATGCTACTGAACATTTGGAGCGCTAAGTGGGTAATAGTGGAAAAAGGAATATCTTCAAATATAAACTACACATAAGCATTCTGTGAAACTTCTTTCTGATCTGAGCATTCAGGTAACAGAGTTAAACCATACTTTTGATTGAGCAGTTCTGAACACTCTTTCTGTAGAAAATGCAACTGGACATTCGGAGCGCTAAGTGGGTAATAGTGGAAAAAGGTATTTGTTCAAATATAAACTACACAGAAACATTGTGTGAAACAACTTTCTGTTCTGTACATTCAACTAACAGAGTTGAACCTTACTTTTGATTTAGCCGTTCTGAAACACTCTTTCTGTAGAAACTGCAATTGGACATTCTGAGCCCTAAGAGTCCTATATTAGGAAAAATAATATATTCAAATAAAAACTACACAGAAGCATTGTGTGAAACTTATTTCTGATATGTGCATTCAGCTAACAGAGTTAAACCATACTTTTGATTGCGCAGTTCCGTACACTCTTTCTGTAGAAAATGCAAGTTGACATTCGGAGCGCTAAGAGGGTAATAGTGGAAAAAGGAATATATTCAAATATAAACTACACAGAATCATTCTGTGAAACTTCTTTCTGATATGTGCATTCAGCTAACAGAGTTAAACCATAATTATGATAGAGAAGTTCTGAACACTCTTTCTGTAGAAAATGCAACTGGACATTTGGAGCGCTAAGAGGGTAGTAGTGGAAAAAGGAATATATTCAAATATAAGCTACACAGAAGCATTCTGTGAAACTTCTTTCTGATCTGAGCATTCAGCTAACAGAGTTAAACCATACTTTTGATTGAGGAGATTTGAAACACTCTGTCTGTAGAAAATGCAACTGGACATTCGGAGCGCTAAGTGGGTAATAATGGAAAAAGGAATATGTTCAAATATAAACTACACAGAAGTATTGTATGAAACTTCTTTCTGTTCTGTGCATTCAACTAACAGAGTTCAACCTTACTTTTGATTGAGCCGTTCTGAAACACTCTTTCTGTAGAAACTGCAATTGGACATTCTGAGCTCTAAGAGGCCTATATTGGGAAAAATAATATCTTCAAATAAATACTACACAGCAGCATTGTGTGAAACTTATTTCTGATATGTGCATTCATCTAACAGAGTTAAGCCATACTTTTGATTGCGCAGTTCTGAACACTCTTTCTGTAGAAAATGCAACTGGACATTCGGAGCGCTAATACGGTAATAGTGGAAAAAGGAATATATTCAATTATAAACTACACAGAAGCATTCTGTGAAACTTCTTTCTGTTCCGTCCATTCAACTAACTGAGTTGAACCTTACTTTTGATGGAGCCGTTGTGAAACACTCTTTCTGTAGAAACTGCAATTGGACATTCTGACCGCTAAAAGGCCTATATTAGGAAAAAGAATATCTACAAATAAAAACTACACAGAAGCATTCTGTGAAACTTCTTTCGGATCTGTGCATTCAACTAACAGAGTAAAACCATACTTTTGATTGAGCCATTCTGAACACTCTTTCTGTAGAAAATGCAAGTGGACATTCGGAGCGCTAAGAGGGTAATAGTTGAAAAAGGAATATCTTCAACTAAATACTACACAGAAGCATTCTGTGAAACTTCTTTCTGTTCTGTGCATTCAACTAACAGAGTTGAACCTTACTTTTGATTGAGCCGTTCTGAAACACTCTTTCTGTAGAAACTGCAATTGGACTTTCTAAGCGCTAAGATGCCTATATTGTTAAAAAGAATATCTTCAAATAAAAACCACACAGAAGCATTCTGTGAAACTTATTTCTGATCTGTGCATTCAGTTAACAGAGCTAAACCATACTTTTGATTGAGCAGTTATGAAACACTCTTTGTGTAGAAAATGCACGTGGACTTTCGGAGCTCTAAGATTGTAATAGAGGAAAAAGGAATATCTCCAAATAAAAACCACACAGAAGTATTCTCTGAAACTCCTTTCTGTTCTCTGAATTCAACTAACAGGGTTTAGCCTTACTTTTGAAGGAACAGTTCTGAAACACTCTTTGTGTAGAAACTGCCAGTGTACATTCGGAGCGCTAAGTGGGTAATAGTCAATAAAGGAATATCCTCAACTAAATACTACACAGAAGCATTCTGTGAAACTCCTTTCTGTTCTGTGCATTCAACTAAAAGAGGTGAACCTTACTTTTCATTGAGCCGTTCTGAAACACTCTTTCTGTAGAAAATGAAAGTGGAGATTCGGAGCGCTAAGAGGGTAATAGTGGAAAAAGGATTATCTTCAAATATAAACTACACAGAATCATTCTGTGAAACTTCTTTCTGATCTGTGCATTCAGCTAACAGAGTTAAACCATACTTTTGATAGAGAAGTTCTGAACACTCTTTCTGTAGAAAATGCAACTGGACATTTGGAGCGCTAAGAGGGTAGTAGTGGAAAAAGGAATATATTCATATATAAGCTATACAGAAGCATTCTGTGAAACTTCTTTCTGATCTGAGCATTCAGCTAACAGAGTTAAACCATACTTTTGATTGAGGAGATTTGAAACACTCTGTCTGTAGAAAATGCAACTGGACATTCGGAGCGCTAAGTGGGTAATAGTGGAAAAAGGAATATGTTCAAATATAAACTACACAGAAGCATTGTATGAAACTTCTTTCTGTTCTGTGCATTCAACTAACAGAGTTGAACCTTACTTTTGATTGAGCCGTTCTGAAACACTCTTTCTGTAGAAACTGCAATTGGACATTCTGAGCGCTAAGAGGCCTATATTGGGAAAAATAATATCTTCAAATAAAAACTACACAGCAGCATTGTGTGAAACTTATTTCTGATATGTGCATTCAGGTAACAGAGTTAAACCATACTTTTGATTGCGCAGTTCTGAACACTCTTTCTGTAGAAAATGCAAGTGGACATTCGGAGCGCTAATACGGTAATAGTGGAAAAAGGAATATATTCAATTATAAACTACACAGAAGCATTCTGTGAAACTTCTTTCTGTTCTGTCCATTCAACTAACTGAGTTGAACCTTACTTTTGATGGAGCCGTTCTGAAACACTCTTTCTGTAGAAACTGTAATTGGACATTCTGAGCGCTAAGAGGCCTATATTGGGAAAAATTATATCTTCAAATAAAAACTACACAGAAGCATTGTGTGAAACTTATTTCTGATATGTGCATTCAGCTAACAGAGTTAAACCATACTTTTGATTGCGCAGTTCTGAACACTCTTTCTGTAGAAAATGCAAGTGGACATTCGGAGCGCTAACACGGTAATAGTGGAAAAAGGAATATATTAAATTATAAACTACACAGAAGCATTCTGTGAAACTTCTTTCGGTTCTGTCCATTCAACTAGCTGAGTTGAACCTTACTTTTGATGGAGCCGTTGTGAAACACTCTTTCTGTAGAAACTGCAATTGGACATTCTGACCGCTAAAAGGCCTATATTGGGAAAAAGAATATCTACAAATAAAAACTACACAGAAGCATTCTGTGAAACTTCTTTCGGATCTGTGCATTCAACTAACAGAGTGAAACCATACTTTTGATTGAGCCGTTCTGAACACTCTTTCTGTAGAAAATGAAAGTGGACATTCGGAGCGCTAAGAGGGTAATAGTTCAAAAAGGAATATATTCAAATATAAACTACACAGAAGCATTCTGTGAAACTTCTTTCTGTTCTGTGCATTCAACTAACAGAGTTGTACCTTACTTTTGATTGAGCCGTTCTGAAACACTCTTTCTGTAGAAACTGCATTTGGACTTTCTAAGCGCTAAGAGGCCTACATTGTTAAAAAGAATATCTTCAAATAAAAACTACACAGAAGCATTCTGTGAAACTTATTTCTGATCTGTGCATTCAGTTAACAGAGCTAAACCATACTTTTGATTGAGCAGTTATGAAACACTCTTTGTGTAGAAAATGCAAGTGGACCTTCGGAGCGCTAAGATTGTAATAGAGGAAAAAGGAATATCTCCAAACAAAAACCACACAGAAGCATTCTCTGAAACTCCTTTCTGTTCTCTGAATTCAACTAACAGAGTTTAGCCTTACTTTTGAAGGAACAGTTCTGAAACACTCTTTGTGTAGAAACTGCCAGTGGACATTCGGAGCGCTAAGTGGGTAATAGTCAATAAAGGAATATCTTCAACTAAATACTACACAGAAGCATTCTGTGAAACTTCTTTCTGTTCTGTGCATTCAATTAAAGAGGTGAACCTTACTTTTCATTGAGCCGTTCTGAAACACTCTTTCTATAGAAACTGCAATTGCACATTCTGAGCGCTAAGAGGCCTATATTGGTAAAAAGAATATTTTCATATAAACACTGCACAGAAGCATTCTGTGAAATTTCTTTCTGATCTGTGCATTCAGCTAACAGAGTTAAACCATACTTTTGATTGAGCAGTTCTGAAACACTCTTTCTGTAGATAATGCTACTGGACATTTGGAGCGCTAAGTGGGTAATAGTGGAAAAAGGAATATCTTCAAATATAAACTACACATAAGCATTCTGTGAAACTTCTTTCTGATCTGGGCATTCAGGTAACAGAGTTAAACCATACTTTTGATTGAGCAGTTCTGAACACTCTTTCTGTAGAAAATGCAACTGGACATTCGGAGCGCTAAGTGGGTAATAGTGGAAAAAGGAATATGTTCAAATATAAACTACACAGAAGCATTGTGTGAAACAACTTTCTGTTCTGTATATTCAACTAACAGAGTTGAACCTTACTTTTGATTTAGCCGTTCTGAAACACTCTTTCTGTAGAAACTGCAATTGGACATTCTGAACCCTAAGAGTCCTATATTGGGAAAAAAAATATATTCAAATAAAAACTACACAGAAGCATTGTGTGAAACTTATTTCTGATATGTGCATTCAGCTAACAGAGTTAAACCATACTTTTGATTGCGCAGTTCTGAACACTCTTTCTGTAGAAAATGCAAGTGGACATTCGCAGCGCTAAGTGGGTAATAGTGGAAAAAGCAATAAACTCAAATATAAACTACACAGAAGCATTCTGTGAAACTTCTTTCTGTTCTGTCCATTCAACTAACTGAGTTGAACCTTACTTTTGATGGAGCCGTTCTGAAACACTCTTTCTGTAGAAACTGCAATTGGACATTCTGACCGCTAAGAGGCCTATATCGGGAAAAATAATATCTACAAATAAAAATTACACAGAAGCAATCTGTGAAACTCTTTTCTGTTCTGTGCATACAACTAAAAGTGTTGAACCTTAGTTTTGATTGAGCCGTTCTGAAACACTCTTTCTGTAGAAAATGCAAGTGGACATTCCGAGCGCTAAGATAGTAATCGTGGAAAAAGGAATATCTCCAAATAAAAAGTACACAGAAGCATTCTCTGAAACTCCTTTCTGTTCTCTGCATTCAACTAACGGAGCCGAGCCTTACTTTTGAAGGAGCAGTTCTGAAACACTCTTTGTGTAGAAACTGCCAGTGGAAATTCAGAGCGCTAAGAGGGTAATAGTCGAAAAAGGAATATCTTCAACTAAATACTACACAGAAGCATTCTGTGAAACTTCTTTCTGTTCTGTGCATTCAACTAAAAGAGTTGAACCTTAGTTTTGATTGAGCCGTTCTGAAACAATCTTTCTGTAGAAAATGAAAGTGGAGATTCGGGGCGCTAAGAGGGTAATAGTGGGAAAAGGATTATCTTCAAATATAAACTACACAGAATCATTCTGTGAAACTTCTTTCTGATATGTGCATTCAGCTAACGGAGTTAAACCATAATTATGATAGAGAAGTTCTGAACACTCTTTCTGTAGAAAATGCAACTGGACATTTGGAGCGCTAAGAGGGTAGTAGTGGAAAAAGGAATATATAAATATAAGCTACACAGAAGCATTCTGTGAAACTTCTTTCTGATCTGAGCATTCAGCTAACAGAGTTAAACCATACTTTTGATTGAGGAGATTTGAAACACTCTGTCTGTAGAAAATGCAACTGGACATTCGGAGCGCTAAGTGGGTAATAATGGAAAAGAATATGTTCAAATATAAACTACACAGAAGCATTGTATGAAACTTCTTTCTGTTCTGTGCATTCAACTAACAGAGTTGAACCTTACTTTTGATTGAGCCGTTCTGAAACACTCTTTCTGTAGAAACTGCAATTGGACATTCTGAGCTCTAAGAGGCCTATATTGGGAAAAATAATATCTTCAAATAAATACTACACAGCAGCATTTTGTGAAACTTATTTCTGATATGTGCATTCAGCTAACAGAGTTAAACCATACTTTTGATTGAGCAGTTCTGAAACACTCTTTCTGTAGAAAATGCTACTGGACGTTTGGAGCGCTAAGTGGGTAATAGTGGAAAAAGGAATATCTTCAAATATAAACTACACAGAATCATACTGTGAAACTTATTTCTGATCTGTGCATTCAGCTAACAGAGTTAAACCATACCTTTGATTGAGGAGTTCTGAACACTCTTTCTGTAGAAAATGCAACTGGACATTTGGAGCGCTAAGAGGGTAGTAGTGGAAAAAGGAATATATTCAAATATAAACTACACAGAAGCATTGTATGAAACTTCCTTCTCTTCTGTGCATTCAACTAAGAGAGCTGAACCTTATTTTTGATTGAGCTGTTCTGAAACACTCTTTCTGTAGAAAATGCAAGTGGATATTCGGAGCGCTAAGACGGTAATACTGGAAAAGGAATATATTCAAATATAAACTACACAGAAGCATTCTGTGAAACTTCTTTCTCTTCTGTGCATTCAACTAACTGAGTTGAACCTTACTTTTGATGGAGCCGATCTGAAACACTCCTTCTGTAGAAACTGCAATTGGACATTCTGAGCGCTAAGAGGCCTATATTGGGAAAAAGAATATCTTCAAATAAAAACTACACAGAAGCATTCTGTGAAACTTATTTCTGATATGGACATTCAACTAGTAGAGTAAAACCATATTTTTGATTGAGCCGTTCTGAACACTCTTTCTGTAGAAAATGCAAGTGGACATTTGGAGCGCTAAGAAGGTAATACTAGTAAAAGTAATATCTTCAAATATAAACTACACAGAATCATTCTGTGAAACTTCTTTCTGATCTGTGCATTCAGCTAACAGAATTAAACCATACTTTTCATTGAGCAGTTCGGAACACTCTTTCTGTAGAAAATGGAACTGGACATTTGCAGCGCTAAGAGGGTAGTAGTGGAAAAAGGAATATATTCAAATATAAACTACACAGAAGCATTCTGTGAAACTTCTTTCTGATCTGAGAATTCAGCTAACAGAGTTAAACCATACCTTTGACTGAGCAGTTTTGAAACACTCTGTCTGTAGAAAATGCAACTGGACATTCGGAGCGCTAAGTGGGTAAGAGTGGAAGAAGGAGTATGTTCAAATATAAACTACACAGAAGCATTGTATGAAACATCTTTCTGTTCTGTACATTCAACTAACAGAGTTGAACCTTACTTTTGATTTAGCCATTCTGAAACACTCTTTCTGTAGAAACTGCAATTGGACATTCTGAGCGCTAAGAGGCCTATATTGGGAAAAAGAATATCTTCAAATAAAAACTACACAGAAGCATTTTGTGAAACTTATTTCTGATATGGACATTCAAATAATAGAGTAAAACCATACTTTTTATTGAGCCTTTCTGAACACTCTTTCTGTAGAAAATGCAAGTGGACATTTGGAGCGCTAAGTGGGTAATACTAGAAAAAGTAATATCTTCAAATATAAACTACACAGAATCATTCTGTGAAACTTCTTTCTGATCTGTGCATTCAGCTAACAGAATTAAACCATACTTTTCATTGAGAAGTTCGGAACACTCTTTCTGTAGAAAATGGAACTGGACATTTGGAGCGCTAAGAGGGTAGCAGTGGAAAAAGTAATATATTCAAATATAAACTACAGAGAAGCATTCTGTGAAACTACTTTCTGATCTGAGCATTCAGCTAACAGAGTTAAACCATACTTTTGACTGAGCAGTTTTGAAACACTCTGTCTGTAGAAAATGCAACTGGACATTCGGAGCGCTAAGTGGGTAATAGTGGAAGAAGGAATATGTTCAAATATAAACTACACAAAATCATTGTATGAAACATCTTTCTGTTCTGTACATTCAACTGACAGGGTTGAACCTTACTTTTGATTTAGCCGTTCTGAAACACTCTTTCTGTAGAAACTGCAATTGGACATTCTGAGCCCTAAGAGGCCTATATTGGGAAAAATAATATATTCAAATAAGAACTACACAGAAGCATTGTGTGAAACTTATTTCTGATATGTGCATTCAGCTAACAGAGTTAAACCATACTTTTGATTGCGCAGTTCTGAACACTCTTTCTGTAGAAAATGCAAGTGGACATTCGGAGCGCTAACAGGGTAATAGTGGAAAAAGCAATATACTCAAATATAAACTACACAGAAGCATTCTGTGAAACTTCTTTCTGTTCTCTGCATTCAACCAACTGAGTTGAACCTTGCTTTTGATTGAGCCGTTCTGGAACACTCTTTCTGTAGAAAATGCAATTGGACATTCTGAGCGCTAAGAGGCCTATATTGGGAAAAAGAATATCTACAAATAAAAACTACATAGAAGCATTCTGTGAAACTTCTTTCTGTTCTGTGCATTCAACTAAAAGAGTTGAACCTTAGTTTTGATTGAGCCGTTCTGAAACACTCTTTCTGTAGAAAATGAAAGTGGAGATTCGGAGCGCTAAGAGGGTAATAGTGGAAAAAGGATTATCTTCCAATATAAACTACACAGAATCATTCTGTGAAACTTCTTTCTCATATGTGCATTCAGCTAACAGTGTTAAACCATACTTTTGATAGAGCAGTTCTGAACATTCTTTCTGTAGAAAATGCAACTGGACATTTGGAGCGCTAAGAGGGTAGTAGTGGAAAAAGGAATATATTCAAATATAAGCTACACAGAAGCATTCTGTGATACTTCTTTCTGATCTGAGCATTCAGCTAACAGAATTAAACCATACTTTTGATTGAGGAGATTTGAAACACTCTGTCTGTAGAAAATGCAACTGGACATTCGGAGCGCTAAGTGGGTAATAATGGAAAAAGGAATATGTTCAAATATAAACTACACAGAAGCATTGTATGAAACTTCTTTCTGTTCTGTGCATTCAACTAACAGAGTTGAACCTTACTTTTGATGGAGCCGTTCTGAAACACTCTTTCTATAGAAACTGCTATTGGACATTCTGAGCTCTAAGAAGCCTATATTGGGAAAAATAATATCTTCAAATAAAAACTACTCAGCAGCATTGTGTGAAACTTATTTCTGATATGTGCATTCAGCTAACAGAGTTAAACCATACTTTTGATTGCGCAGTTCTGAACACTCTTTCTGTAGAAAATGCAAGTGGACATTCGGAGCGCTAACACGGTAATAGTGGAAAAAGGAATATATTCAATTATAAACTACACAGAAGCATTCTGTGAAACTTCTTTCTGTTCTGTCCATTCAACTAGCTGAGTTGAACCTTACTTTTGATGGAGCCGTTGTGAAACACTCTTTCTGTAGAAACTGCAATTGGACATTGTGACCGCTAAAAGGCCTATATAGGGAAAAAGAATATCTACAAATAAAAACTACACAGAAGCATTCTGTGAAACTTCTTTCGGATCTGTGCATTCAACTAACAGAGTAAAACCATACTTTTGATTGAGCCGTTCTGAACACTCTTTCTGTAGTAAATGCAAGTGGACAATCGGAGCACTAAGAGGGTAATAGTTGAAAAAGGAATATATTCAAATATAAACTACACAGAAGCATTCTGTGAAACTTCTTTCTGTTCTGTGCATTCAACTAACAGAGTTGAACCTTACTTTTGATTGAGCCGCTCTGAAACACTCTTTCTGTAGAAACTGCAATTGGACTTTCTAAGCGCTAAGAGGCCTACATTGTTAAAAAGAATATCTTCAAATAAAAACTACACAGAAGCATTCTGTGAAACTTATTTCTGATCTGTGCATTCAGTTAACAGAGCTAAACCATACTTTTGATTGAGCAGTTATGAAACACTCTTTGTGTAGAAAATGCAAGTGGACCTTCGGAGCGCTAAGATTCTAATAGAGGAAAAAGGAATATCTCCAAATAAAAACCACACAGAAGCATTCTCTGAAACTCCTTTCTGTTCTCTGAATTCAACTAACAGAGTTTAGCCTTACTTTTGAAGGAACAGTTCTGAAACTCTCTTTGTGTAGAAACTGCCAGTGGACATTCGGAGCGCTAAGTGGGTAATAGTCAATAAAGGAATATCTTCAACTAAATACTACACAGAAGCATTCTGTGAAACTTCTTTCTGATATGTGCATTCAGCTAACAGTGTTAAACCATACTTTTGATAGAGCAGTTCTGAACATTCTTTCTGTAGAAAATGCAACTGTACATTTGGAGCGCTAAGAGGGTAGTAGTGGAAAAAGGAATATATTCAAATATAAGCTACACAGAAGCATTCTGTGAAACTTCTTTCTGATCTGAGCATTCAGCTAACAGAATTAAACCATACTTTTGATTGAGGAGATTTGAAACACTCTGTCTGTAGAAAATGCAACTGGACATTCGGAGCGCTAAGTGGGTAATAATGGAAAAAGGAATATGTTCAAATATAAACTACACAGAAGCATTGTATGAAACTTCTTTCTGTTCTGTGCATTCAACTAACAGAGTTGAACCTTACTTTTGATGGAGCCGTTCTGAAACACTCTTTCTGTAGAAACTGCAATTGGACATTCTGAGCTCTAAGAAGCCTATATTGGGAAAAATAATATCTTCAAATAAAAAATTCTCAGCAGCATTGTGTGAAACTTATTTCTGATATGTGCATTCAGCTAACAGAGTTAAACCATACTTTTGATTGCGCAGTTCTGAACACTCTTTCGGTAGAAAATGCAAGTGGACATTCGGAGCGCTAACACGGTAATAGTGGAAAAAGGAATATATTCAATTATAAACTACACAGAAGCATTCTGTGAAACTTCTTTCTGTTCTATCCATTCAACTAGCTGAGTTGAACCTTACTTTTGATGGAGCCGTTGTGAAACACTCTTTCTGTAGAAACTGCAATTGGACATTCTGACCGCTAAAAGGCCTATATTGGGAAAAAGAATATCTACAAATAAAAACTACACAGAAGCATTCTGTGAAACTTCTTTCGGATCTGTGCATTCAACTAACAGAGTAAAACCATACTTTTGATTGAGCCGTTCTGAACACTCTTTCTGTAGAAAATGCAAGTGGACAATCGGAGCGCTAAGAGGGTAATAGTTGAAAAAGGAATATATTCAAATATAAACTACACAGAAGCATTCTGTGAAACTTCTTTCTGTTCTGTGCATTCAACTAACAGAGTTGAACCTTACTTTTGATTGAGCCGTTCTGAAACACTCTTTCTGTAGAAACTGCAATTGGACTTTCTAAGCGCTAAGAGGCCTACATTGTTAAAAAGAATATCTTCAAATAAAAACTACACAGAAGCATTCTGTGAAACTTATTTCTGATCTGTGCATTCAGTTAACAGAGCTAAACCATACTTTTGATTGAGCAGTTATGAAACACTCTTTGTGTAGAAAATTCAAGTGGACCTTCGGAGCGCTAAGATTGTAATAGAGGAAAAAGGAATATCTCCAAAAAAAACCACACAGAAGCATTCTCTGAAACTCCTTTCTGTTCTCTGAATTCAACTAACAGAGTTTAGCCTTACTTTTGAAGGAACAGTTCTGAAACACTCTTTATGTAGAAACTGCCAGTGGACATTCGGAGCGCTAATTGGGTAATAGTCAATAAAGGAATATCTTCAACTAAATACTACACAGAAGCATTCTGTGAAACTTCTTTCTGTTCTGTGCATTCAACTAAAAGAGGTGAACCTTACTTTTCATTGAGCCGTTCTGAAACACTCTTTCTATAGAAACTGCAATTGCACATTCTGAGCGCCAAGAGGCCTATATTGGTAAAAAGAATATTTTCATATAAACACTGCACAGAAGCATTCTGTGAAATTTCTTTCTGATCTGTGCATTCAGCTTACAGAGTTAAACCATACTTTTGATTGAGCAGTTCTGAAACACTCTTTCTGTAGATAATGCTACTGGACATTTGGAGCGCTAAATGGGTAATAGTGGAAAAAGGAATATCTTCAAATATAAACTACACATAAGAATTCTGTGAAACTTCTTTCTGATCTGAGCATTCAGGTAACAGAGTTAAACCATACTTTTGATTGAGCAGTTCTGAACACTCTTTCTGTAGAAAATGCAACTGGACATTCGGAGCGCTAAGTGGGTAATAGTGGAAAAAGGAATATGTTCAAATATAAACTACACAGAAGCATTGTGTGAAACAACTTTCTGTTCTGTACATTCAACTAACAGAGTTGAACCTTACTTTTGATTTAGCCGTTCTGAAACACTCTTTCTGTAGAAACTGCAATTGGACATTCTGAGCCCTAAGAGTCCTATATTGGGAAAAATAATATATTCAAATAAAAAGTACACAGAAGCATTGTGTGAAACTTATTTCTGATATGTGCATTCAGCTAACAGAGTTAAACCATACTTTTGATTGCGCAGTTCTGAACACTCTTTCTGTAGAAAATGCAAGTGGACATTTGCAGCGCTAAGAGGGTAATAGTGGAAAAAGCAATAAACTCAAATATAAACTACACAGAAGCATTCTGTGAAACTTCTTTCTGTTCTGTCCATTCAACTAACTGAGTTGAACCTTACTTTTGATGGAGCCGTTCTGAAACACTCTTTCTGTAGAAACTACAATTCGACATTCTGACCGCTAAGAGGCCTATATTGGGAAAAATAATATCTACAAATAAAAATTACACAGAAGCAATCTGTGAAACTCTTTTCTGTTCTGTGCATTCAACTAAAAGTGTTGAACCTTAGTTTTGATTGAGCCGTTCTGAAACACTCTTTCTGTAGAAAATGCAAGTGGACATTCGGAGCGCTAAGATAGTAATCGTGGAAAAAGGAATATCTCCAAATAAAAAGTACACAGAAGCATTCTCTGAAACTCCTTTCTGTTCTCTGCATTCAACTAACGGAGCCGAGCCTTACTTTTGAAGGAGCAGTTCTGAAACACTCTTTGTGTAGAAACTGCCAGTGGAAATTCAGAGCGCTAAGAGGGTAATAGTCGAAAAAGAATATCTTCAACTAAATACTACACAGAAGCATTCTGTGAAACTTCTTTCTGTTCTGTGCATTCAACTAAAAGAGTTGAACCTTAGTTTTGATTGAGCCGTTCTGAATCACTCTTTCTGTAGAAAATGAAAGTGGAGATTCGGAGCGCTAAGAGGGTAATAGTGGAAAAAGGATTATCTTCATATATAAACTACACAGAATCATTCTGTGAAACTTCTTTCTGATATGTGCATTCAGCTAACAGAGTTAAACCATAATTATGATAGAGAAGTTTTGAACACTCTTTCTGTAGAAAATGCAACTGGACATTTGGAGCGCTAAGAGGGTAGTAGTGGAAAAAGGAATATATTCAAATATAAGCTACACAGAAGCATTCTGTGAAACTTCTTTCTGATCTGAGCATTCAGCTAACAGAGTTAAACCATACTTTTGATTGAGGAGATTTGAAACACTCTGTCTGTAGAAAATGCAACTGGACATTCGGAGCGCTAAGTGGGTAATAATGGAAAAGAATATGTTCAAATATAAACTACACAGAAGCATTGTATGAAACTTCTTTCTGTTCTGTGCATTCAACTAACAGAGTTGAACCTTAATTTTGATTGAGCCGTTCTGAAACGCTTTTTCTGTAGAAACTGCAATTGGACATTCTGAGCTCTAAGAGGCCTATATTGGGAAAAATAATATCTTCAAATAAATACTACACAGCAGCATTGTGTGAAACTTATTTCTGATATGTGCATTCAGCTAACAGAGTTAAACCATACTTTTGATTGCGCAGTTCTGAACACTCTTTCTGTAGAAAATGCAACTGGACATTCGGAGCGCTAATACGGTAATAGTGGAAAAAGGAATATATTCAATTATAAACTACACAGAAGCATTCTGTGAAACTTCTTTCTGTTCTGTCCATTCAACTAACTGAGTTGAACCTTACTTTTGATGGAGCCGTTCTGAAACACTCTTTCTGTAGAAACTGCAATTGGACATTCTGACCGCTAAAAGGCCTATATTGGGAAAAACAATATCTACAAATAAAAACTACACAGAAGCATTCTGTGAAACTTATTTCGGATCTGTGCATTCAACTAACAGAGTAAAACCATACTTTTGATTGAGCCGTTCTGAACACTCTTTCTGTAGAAAATGCAAGTGGACATTCGGAGCGCTAAGAGGGTAATAGTTGAAAAAGGAATATCTTCATCTAAATACTACACAGAAGTATTCTGTGAAACCTCTTTCTGTTCTGTGCATTCAACTAACAGAGTTGAACCTTACTTTTGATTGAGCCGTTCTGAAACACTCTTTCTGTAGAAACTGCAATTGGACTTTCTAAGCGCTAAGATGCCTACATTGTTAAAAAGAATATCTTCAAATAAAAACTACACAGAAGCATTCTGTGAAACTTATTTCTGATCTGTGCATTCAGTTAACAGAGCTAAACCATACTTTTGATTGAGCAGTTATGAAACACTCTTTGTGTAGAAAATGCAAGTGGACCTTCGGAGCGCTAAGATTGTAATAGAGGAAAAAGGAATATCTCCAAATAAACACCACACAGAAGTATTCTCTGAAACTCCTTTCTGTTCTCTGAATTCAACTAACAGGGTTTAGCCTTACTTTTGAAGGAACAGTTCTGAAACACTCTTTGTGTAGAGACTGCCAGTGGACATTCGGAGCGCTAAGTGGGTAATAGTCAATAAAGGAATATCCTCAACTAAATACTACACAGAAGCATTCTGTGAAACTTCTTTCTGTACTGTGCATTCAACTAAAAGAGGTGAACCTAACTTTTCATTGAGCCGTTCTGAAACACTCTTTCTATAGAAACTGCAATTGGACATTCTGAGCGCTAAGAGGCCTATATTGGTAAAAAGAATATTTTCATATAAACACTACACAGAAGCATTCTGTGAAACTACTTTCTGATCTGTGCATTCAGCTAACAGAGTTAAACCATACTTTTGATTGAGCAGTTCTGAAACACTCTTTCTGTAGAAAATGCTACTGGACATTTGGAGCGCTAAGTGGGTAATAGTGGAAAAAGGAATATCTTCAAATATAAACTACACAGAATCATACTGTGAAACTTCTTTCTGATCTGTGCATTCAGCTAACAGAGTTAAACCATACTTTTGATTGAGCAGTTCTGAACACTCTTTCTGTAGAAAATGCAACTGGACATTTGGAGCGCTAAGAGGGTAGTAGTGGAAAAAGGAATATATTCAAATATAAACTACACAGAAGCATTGTATGAAACTTCTTTCTCTTCTGTGCATTCAACTAAGTGAGTTGAACCTTATTTTTGATTGAGCCATTCTGAAACACTCTTTCTGTAGAAAATGCAAGTGGATATTCGGAGCGCTAAGACGGTAATACTGGAAAAGGAATATATTCAAATATAAACTACACAGAAGCATTCTGTGAAACTTCTTTCTCTTCTGTGCATTCAACTAACTGAGTTGAACCTTACTTTTTATGGAGCCGATCTGAAACACTCTTTCTGTAGAAACTGCAATTGGACATTCTGAGCGCTAAGAGGCCTATATTGGGAAAAAGAATATCTTCAAATAAAAACTACACAGAAGCATTCTGTGAAACTTATTTCTGATATGGACATTCAACTAGTAGAGTAAAACCATACTTTTGATTGAGCCGTTCTGAACACTCTTTCTGTAGAAAATGCAAGTGGACATTTGGAGCGCTAAGAAGGTAATACTAGAAAAAGTAATATCTTCAAATATAAACTACACAGAATCATTCTGTGAAACTTCTTTCTGATCTGTGCATTCAGCTAACAGAATTAAACCATACTTTTCATTGAGCAGTTCGGAACACTCTTTCTGTAGAAAATGGAACTGGACATTTGCAGCGCTAAGAGGGTAGTAGTGGAAAAAGGAATATATTCAAATATAAACTACACAGAAGCATTCTGTGAAACTTCTTTCTGATCTGAGCATTCAGCTAACAGAGTTAAACCATACCTTTGACTGAGCAGTTTTGAAACACTCTGTCTGTAGAAAATGCAACTGGACATTCGGAGCGCTAAGTGGGTAAGAGTGGAAGAAGGAATATGTTCAAATATAAACTACACAGAAGCATTGTATGAAACATCTTTCTGTTCTGTACATTCAACTAACAGAGTTGAACCTTACTTTTGATTTAGCCGTTCTGAAACACTCTTTCTGTAGAAACTGCAATTGGACATTCTGAGCGCTAAGAGGCCTATATTGGGAAAAAGAATATCTTCAAATAAAAACTACACAGAAGCATTCTGTGAAACTTATTTCTGATATGGACATTCAACTAATAGAGTAAAACCATACTTTTTATTGAGCCTTTCTGAACACTCTTTCTGTAGAAAATTCAAGTGGACATTTGGAGCGCTAAGTGGGTAATACTAGAAAAAGTAATATCTTCAAATATAAACTACACAGAATCATTCTGTGAAACTTCTTTCTGATCTGTGCATTCAGCTAACAGAATTAAACCATACTTTTCATTGAGCAGTTCGGAACACTCTTTCTGTAGAAAATGGAACTGGACATTTGGAGCGCTAAGAGGGTAGTAGTGGAAAAAGTAATATATTCAAATATAAACTACACAGAAGCATTCTGTGAAACTTCTTTCTGATCTGAGCATTCAGCTAAGAGAGTTAAACCCTACTTTTGACTGAGCAGTTTTGAAACACTCTGTCTGTAGAAAATGCAACTGGACATTAGGAGCACTAAGTGGGTAGTAGTGGAAGAAGGAATATGTTCAAATATAAACTACACAAAAGCATTGTATGAAACATCTTTCTGTTCTGTACATTCAACTGACAGGGTTGAACCTTACTTTTGATTTAGCCGTTCTGAAACACTCTTTCTGTAGAAACTGCAATTGGACATTCTGAGCCCTAAGAGGCCTATATTGGGAAAAAAAATATATATTCAAATAAAAACTACACAGAAGCATTGTGTGAAACTTATTTCTGATATGTGCATTCAGCTAACAGAGTTAAACCATACTTTTGATTGCGCAGTTCTGAACACTCTTTCTGTAGAAAATGCAAGTGGACATTCGGAGCGCTAAGAGGGTAATAGTGGAAAAAGCAATATACTCAAATATAAACTACACAGAAGCATTCTGTGAAACTTCTTTCTGTTCTCTGCATTCAACCAACTGAGTTGAACCTTGCTTTTGATTCAGCCGTTCTGGAACACTCTTTCTGTAGAAAATGCAATTCGACATTGTGAGCGCTAAGAGGCCTATATTGGGAAAAAGAATATCTACAAATAAAAACTACATAGAAGCATTCTGTGAAACTTCTTTCTGTTCTGTGCATTCAACTAAAAGTGTTGAACCTTAGTTTTGATTGCGCCGTTCTGAAACACTCTTTCTGTAGAAAATGAAAGTGGAGATTCGGAGCGCTAAGAGGGTAATAGTGGAAAAAGGATTATCTTCCAATATAAACTACACAGAATCATTCTGTGAAACTTCTTTCTGATATGTGCATTCAGCTAACAGTGTTAAACCATACTTTTGATAGAGCAGTTCTGAACATTCTTTCTGTAGAAAATGCAACTGGACATTTGGAGCGCTAAGAGGGTAGTAGTGGAAAAAGGAATATATTCAAATATAAGCTACACAGAAGCATTCTGTGAAACTTCTTTCTGATCTGAGCATTCAGCTAACAGAATTAAACCATACTTTTGATTGAGGAGATTTGAAACACTCTGTCTGTAGAAAATGCAACTGGACATTCGGAGCGCTAAGTGTGTAATAATGGAAAAAGGAATATGTTCAAATATAAACTACACAGAAGCATTGTATGAAACTTCTTTCTGTTCTGTGCATTCAACTAACAGAGTTGAAACTTACTTTTGATGGAGCCGTTCTGAAACACTCTTTCTGTAGAAACTGCAATTGGACATTCTGAGCTCTAAGAAGCCTATATTGGGAAAAATAATATCTTCAAATAAAAACTACTCAGCAGCATTGTGTGAAACTTATTTCTGATATGTGCATTCAGCTAACAGAGTTAAATCATACTTTTGATTGCGCAGTTCTGAACACTCTTTCTGTAGAAAATGCAAGTGGACATTCGGAGCGCTAACACGGTAATAGTGGAAAAAGGAATATATTCAACTATAAACTACACGGAAGCATTCTGTGAAACTTCTTTCTGTTCTGTCCATTCAACTAGCTGAGTTGAACCTCACTTTTGATGGAGCCGTTGTGAAACACTCTTTCTGTAGAAACTGCAATTGGACATTCTGACCGCTAAAAGGCCTATATTGGGAAAAAGAATATCTACAAATAGAAACTACACAGAAGCATGCTGTGAAACTTCTTTCGGATCTGTGCATTCAACTAACAGAGTAAAACCATACTCTTGATCGAGACGTTCTGAACACTCTTTCTGTAGAAAATACAAGTGGACAATCGGAGCGCTAAGAGGGTAATATGTGAAAAAGGAATATATTCAAATATAAACTACACAGAAGCATTCTGTGAAACTTCTTTCTGTTCTGTGCCTTCAACTAACAGAGTTGAACCTTACTTTTGATTGAGCCGTTCTGAAACACTCTTTCTGTACAAACTGCAATTGGACTTTCTGAGCGCTAAGAGGCCTACATTGTTGAAAAGAATATCTTCAAATAAAAACTACACAGAAGCATTCTGTGAAACTTATTTCTGATCTGTGCATTCAGTTAACAGAGCTAAACCATACTTTTGATTGAGCAGTTATGAAACACTCTTTGTGTAGAAAATGCAAGTGGACCTTCGGAGCGCTAAGATTGTAATAGAGGAAAAAGGAATATCTCCAAATAAAAACAACACAGAAGCATTCTCTGAAACTCCTTTCTGTTCTCTGAATTCAACTAACAGAGTTTAGCCTTACTTTTGAAGGAACAGTTCTGAAACACTCTTTGTGTAGAAACTGCCAGTGGACATTCGGAGCGCTAAGTGGGTATTAGTCAATAAAGGAATATCTTCAACTAAATACTACACAGAAGCATTCTGTGAAACTTCTTTCTGTTCTGTGCATTCAACTAAAAGAGGTGAACCTTACTTTTCATTGAGCCGTTCTGAAACACTCTTTCTATACAAACTGCAATTGGACATTCTGAGTGTTAAGAGGCCTATATTGGTAAAAAGAATATTTTCATATAAACACTACAGAGAAGCATTCTGTGAAACTTCTTTCTGATCTGTGCATTCAGCTAACAGAGTTAAACCATACTTTTGATTGAGCAGTTCTGAAACACTCTTTCTGTAGAAACTGCAATTGGACATTCTGAGCGCTAAGAGGCCTATATTGGGAAAAAGAATATCTTCAAATAAAAACTGCACAGAAGCATTCTGTGAAACTTATTTCTGATATGGACATTCAATTAGTAGAGTAAAACCATACTTTTGATTGTGCCGTTCTGAACACTCTTTCTGTAGAAAATGCAAGTGGACATTTGGAGCGCTAAGAGGGTAATACTAAAAAAAGTAATATCTTCAAATATAAACTACACAGAAACATTCTGTGAAACTTCTTTCTGATCTGTGCATTCAGCTAACAGAATTAAACCATACATTTCATTGAGCAGTTCGGAACACTCTTTCTGTAGAAAATGGAACTGGACATTTGCAGCGCTAAGAGGGTAGTAGTGGAAAAAGGAATATATTCAAAAAAAAACTACACAGAAGCATTCTGTGAAACTTCTTTCTGATCTGAGCATTCAGCTAACAGAGTTAAACCATACTTTTGACTGAGCAGTTTTGAAACATTCTGTCTGTAGAAAATGCAACTGGACATTCCGAGCGCTAAGTGGGTAATAGTGGAAGAAGGAATATGTTCAAATATAAACTACACAGAAGCATGGTATGAAACATCTTTCTGTTCTGTACATTCAACTAACAGAGTTGAAACTTACTTTTGATTTAGCCGTTCTGAAACACTCTTTCTGTAGAAACTGCAATTGGACATTCTGAGCGCTAAGAGGCCTATATGGGGGAAAAGAATATCTTCAAATAAAAACTACACAGAAGCATTCTGTGAAACTTATTTCTGATATGGACATTCAACTAATAGAGTAAAACCATACTTTTGATTGAGCCGTTCTGAACACTCTTTCTGTAGAAAATGCAAGTGGACATTTGGAGCCCTAAGTTGGTAATACTAGAAAAAGTAATATCTTCAAATATAAACTACACAGAATCATTCTGTGAAACTTCTTTCTGATCTGTGCATTCAGCTAACAGAATTAAACCATACTTTTCATTGAGCAGTTCGGAACACTCTTTCTGTAGAAAATGGAACTGGACATTTGGAGCGCTAAGAGGGTAGTAGTGGAAAAAGGAATATATACAAATATAAACTACACAGAAGCATTCTGTGAAAGTTCTTTCTGATCTGAGCATTCAGCTAACAGAGTTAAACCATACTTTTGACTGAGCAGTTTTGAAACACTCTGTCAGTAGAAAATGCAACTGGACATTCGGAGCGCTAAGTGGATAATAGTGGAAAAAGGAATATGTTCAAATATAAACTACACAGAAGCATTGTATGAAACTTCTTTCTGTTCTGTGCATTCAACTAACAGAGTTGAACCTTACTTTTGATTGAGCCGTTCTGAAACACTCTTTCTGTAGAAACTGCAATTGGACATTCTGAGCCCTATGAGGCCTATATTGGGAAAAAGAGTATATTCAAATAAAAACTACACAGAAGCATTGTGTGAAACTTATTTCTGATATGTGCATTCAGCTAACAGAGTTAAACCATACTTTTGATTGCGCAGTTCTGAACACTCTTTCTGTAGAAAATGCAAGTAGACATTCGGAGCGCTAAGAGGGTAATAGTGGAAAAAGCAATATACTCAAATATAAACTACAAAGAAGCATTCTGTGAAACTTCTTTCTGTTCTCTGCATTCAACTAAAAGTGTTGAACCTTAGTTTTGATTGAGCCGTTCTGAAACACTCTTTCGGTAGAAAATGCAAGCGGACATTCAGAGCGCTAAGATAGTAATAGTGGAAAAAGGAGTATCTCCACATAAAAACTACACAGAAGCATTCTCTGAAACTCCTTTCTGTTCTCTGCATTCAACTAACAGAGCTGAGCCTTACTATTGAAGGAGCAGTTCTGAAACACTCTTTGTGTAGAAACTGCCAGTTGAAATTCAGAGCGCAAAGAGGGTAATAGTCGAAAAAGGAATATCTTCAACTAAATACTACACAGAAGCATTCTGTGAAACTTCTTTCTGTTCTGTGTATTCAACTAAAAGAGTTGAACCTTAGTTTTGATTGAGCCGTTCTTAAACACTCTTTCTGTAGAAAATGAAAGTGGAGATTCGGAGCGCTAAGAGTGTAATAGTGGGAAAAAGATTATCTTCAAATATAAACTGCACAGAATCATTCTGTGAAACTTCTTTCTGATATGTGCATTCAGCTAACAGAGTTAAACCATACTTTTGATAGAGCAGTTCTGAACACTCTTTCTGTAGAAAATGCAACTGGACATTTGGAGCGCTAAGAGGGTAGTAGTGGAAAAAGGAATATATTCAAATATAAGCTACACGGAAGCATTCTGTGAAATGTCTTTCTGATCTGAGCATTCAGCTAACAGAGTTAAACCATACTTTTGATTGAGGAGATTTGAAACACTCTGTCTGTAGAAAATGCGACTGGACATTCGGAGCGCTAAGTGGGTAATAATGGAAAAAGGAATATGTTCAAATATAAACTACACAGAAGCATTGTATGAAACTACTTTCTGTTCTGTGCATTCAACTAACAGAGTTGAACCTTACTTTTGATTGAGCCGTTCTGAAACACTCTTTCTGTAGAAACTGCAATTGGACATTCTGAGCTCTAAGAGGCCTATATTGGGAAAGATAATATCTTCAAATAAAAACTACACAGCAGCATTGTGTGAAACTTATTTCTGATATGTGCATTCAGCTAACAGAGCTAAACCATACTTTTGATTGCGCAGTTCTGAACACCCTTTCTGTAGAAAATGCAAGTGGACATTCGGAGCGCTAATACGGTAATAGTGGAAAAAGGAATATATTCAATTATAAACTACACAGAAGCATTCTGTGAAACTTCTTTCTGTTCTGTGCATTCAACTAACTGAGTTGAACCTTACTTTTGATGGAGCCGTTGTGAAACACTCTTTCTGTAGAAACTGCAATAGGACATTCTGACCGCTAAAAGGCCTATATTGGGAAAAAGAATATCTAGAAATAAAAACTACACAGAAGCATTCTGTGAAACTTCTTTCGGATCTGTGCATTGAACTAACAGAATAAAACCATACTTTTGATTGAGCCGTTCTGAACACTCTTTCTGTAGAAAATGCAGGTGGACATTCAGAGCGCTAAGAGGGTAATAGTTGAAAAAGGAATATATTCAAATATAAACTACACAGAAGCATTCTGTGAAACTTCTTTCTGTTCTGTGCATTCAACTAACAGAGTTGAACCTTACTTTTGATTGAACCGTTCTGAAACACTCTTTCTGTAGAAACTGCAATTGGACTTTCTAAGCGCTAAGAGGCCTACGCTGTTAAAAAGAATATCTTCAAATAAAAACTACACAGAAGCATTCTGTGAAACTTATTTCTGATCAGTGCATTCAGTTAACAGAGCTAAACCATACTTTTGATTGAGCAGTTATGAAACACTCGTTCTGTAGGAAATGCAAGTGGACATTCGGAACGCTAAGATTGTAATAGAGGAAAAAGTAATATCTCCAAATAAAAACTACACAGAAGCATTCTCTGAAACTCCTTTCTGTTCTCTGCATTCAACTAACAGAGTTTAGCCTTACTTTTGAAGGAGCAGTTCTGAAACACTCTTTGTGTAGAAACTTCCAGTGGACATTCGGATCGCTAAGTGGGTAATAGTCAAAAAAGGTATATCTTCAACTAAATACTACACTGAATCATTCTGTGAAACTTCTTTCTGTTCTGTGCATTCAACTAAAAGAGGTGAACCTTATTTTGTTTGAGCCATTCTGAAACACTCTTTCTATAGAAACTGCAATTGGACATTCTGAGCGCTAAGAGGCCTATATTGGTAAAAAGAATATCTTCATATAAACACTACACAGAAGCATTCTGTGAAACTTCTTTCTGATCTGTGCATTCAGCTAACAGAGTTAAACCATACTTTTGATTGAGCAGTTCTGAAACACTCTTTCTGTAGACAATGCAACTGGACATTTGGAGCGGTAAGTGGGTAAAAGTGGAAAAAGGGATATATTCAAATATAAACTACACAGAAGCATTCTGTGAAACTTCTTTCTGTTCTTTTCATTCAACTAACTGAGTTGAACCTTACTTTTGATGCAGCCGTTCTGTAACACTCTTTCTGTAGAAACTGCAATTGGACATTCTGAGCACTAAGAGGCCTATATTGGGAAAAAGAATGTCTTCAAATAAAAACTACACAGAAGCATTCTGTTAAACTTATTTCTGATATGGACATTCAGCTAATGGAGTTAAACCACAGTTTGATTGAGCAGCTCTGAACACTCTTTCTGTAGAAAATGCAAGTGGACATTCGGAGCGCTAAGAGGGTAATAGTGGAAAAAGGAATATATTCAAATATAAACTACACAGAAGCATTGTGTGAAACTTCTTTCTGTTCTGTCCATTCAACTAACTGAGTTGAACCTTACTTTTGATTGAGCCGTTCTGAAACACTCTTTCTGTAGAAACTGTAATTGGACATTCTGAGCGCTAAGAGGCCTATATTGGGAAAAATAATATCTTCAAATAAAAACTACACAGAAGCATTGTGTGAAACTTATTTCTGATATGTGCATTCAGCTAACAGAGTTAAACCATACTTTTGATTGCGCAGTTCTGAACACTCTTTCTGTAGAAAATGCAAGTAGACATTCGGAGCGCTAAGAGGGTAATAGTGGAAATAGCAATATACTCAAATATAAACTACAAAGAAGCATTCTGTGAAACTTCTTTCTGTTCTCTGCATTCAACTAAAAGTGTTGAACCTTAGTTTTGATTGAGCCGTTCTGAAACACTCTTTCGGTAGAAAATGCAAGCGGACATTCAGAGCACTAAGATAGTAATAGTGGAAAAAGGAGTATCTCCAAATAAAAACTACACAGAAGCATTCTCTGAAACTCCTTTCTGTTCTCTGCATTCAACTAACAGAGCTGAGCCTTACTTTTGAAGGAGCAGTTCTGAAACACTCTTTGTGTAGAAACTGCCAGTTGAAATTCAGAGCGCAAAGAGGGTAATAGTCGAAAAAGGAATATCTTCAACTAAATACTACACAGAAGCATTCTGTGAAACTTCTTTCTGTTCTGTGCATTCAACTAAAAGAGTTGAACCTTAGTTTTGATTGAGCCGTTCTTAAACACTCTTTCTGTAGAAAATGAAAGTGGAGATTCGGAGCGCTAAGAGTGTAATAGTGGGAAAAAGATTATCTTCAAATATAAACTGCACAGAATCATTCTGTGAAACTTCTTTCTGATATGTGCATTCGGCTAACAGAGTTAAACCATACTTTTGATAGAGCAGTTCTGAACACTCTTTCTGTAGAAAATGCAACTGGACATTTGGAGCGCTAAGAGGGTAGTAGTGGAAAAAGGAATATATTCAAATATAAGCTACACAGAAGCATTCTGTGAAATGTCTTTCTCATCTGAGCATTCAGCTAACAGAGTTAAACCATACTTTTGATTGAGGAGATTTGAAACACTCTGTCTGTAGAAAATGCGACTGGACATTCGGAGCGCTAAGTGGGTAATAATGGAAAAAGGAATATGTTCAAATATAAACTACACAGAAGCATTGTATGAAACTACTTTCTGTTCTGTGCATTCAACTAACAGAGTTGAACCTTACTTTTGATTGAGCCGTTCTGAAACACTCTTTCTGTAGAAACTGCAATTGGACATTCTGAGCTCTAAGAGGCCTATATTGGGAAAAATAATATCTTCAAATAAAAACTACACAGCAGCATTGTGTGAAACTTATTTCTGATATGTGCATTCAGCTAACAGAGCTAAACCATACTTTTGATTGCGCAGTTTTGAACACCCTTTCTGTAGAAAATGCAAGTGGACATTCGGAGCGCTAATACGGTAATAGTGGAAAAAGGAATATATTCAATTACAAACTACACAGAAACATTCTGTGAAACTTCTTTCTGTTCTGTGCATTCAACTAACTGAGTTGAACCTTACTTTTGATGGAGCCGTTGTGAAACACTCTTTCTGTAGAAACTGCAATTGGACATTCTGACCGCTAAAAGGCCTATATTGGGAAAAAGAATATCTAGAAATAAAAACTACACAGAAGCATTCTGTGAAACTTCTTTCGGATCTGTGCATTGAACTAACAGAATAAAACCATACTTTTGATTGAGCCGTTCTGAACACTCTTTCTGTAGAAAATGCAAGTGGACATTCAGAGCGCTAAGAGGGTAATAGTTGAAAAAGGAATATATTCAAATATAAACTACACAGAAGCATTCTGTGAAACTTCTTTCTGTTCTGTGCATTCAACTAACAGAGTTGAACCTTACTTTTGATTGAACCGTTCTGAAACACTCTTTCTGTAGAAACTGCAATTGGACTTTCTAAGCGCTAAGAGGCCTACGCTGTTAAAAAGAATATCTTCAAATAAAAACTACACAAAAGCATTCTGTGAAACTTATTTCTGATCAGTGCATTCAGTTAACAGAGCTAAACCATACTTTTGATTGAGCAGTTATGAAACACTCGTTCTGTAGGAAATGCAAGTGGACATTCGGAACGCTAAGATTGTAATAGAGGAAAAAGTAATATCTCCAAATAAAAACTACACAGAAGCATTCTCTGAAACTCCTTTCTGTTCTCTGCATTCAACTAACAGAGTTTAGCCTTACTTTTGAAGGAGCAGTTCTGAAACACTCTTTGTGTAGAAACTTCCAGTGGACATTCGGATCGCTAAGTGGGTAATAGTCAAAAAAGGTATATCTTCAACTAAATACTACACTGAATCATTCTGTGAAACTTCTTTCTGTTCTGTGCATTCAACTAAAAGAGGTGAACCTTATTTTGTTTGAGCCATTCTGAAACACTCTTTCTATAGAAACTGCAATTGGACATTCTGAGCGCTAAGAGGCCTATATTGGTAAAAAGAATATCTTCAAATAAAAACTACACAGAAGCATTGTGTGAAACTTATTTCTGATATGTGCATTCAGCTAACAGAGTTAAACCATACTTTTGATTGCGCAGTTCTGAACACTATTTCTGTAGAAAATGCAAGTGGACATTCGGAGCGCTAAGAGGGTAATAGTGAAAAAGGAATATATTCAAATCTAAACTACACAGAAGCTTTCTGTGAAACTTCGTTCTGTTCTTTGCATTCAACTAAAAGAGTTGAACTTTATTTTTGATTGAGCCTTTCTGAAACACTCTTCCTGTAGAAACATTCAGGCTGTAGATATCACCAGTGTACCTTGCCTTCCTGGTAATAAGGACATAATCTTTCTTCCTCCCCTGCCCACTCTCAGCCTTGGAAGTTACTGGCTAGTGGATAGTAGATACTGGATGAGCCATCACAAATTGTCCCTGGCACAGAAAGCCTGGGTGACACGGCTCCACACAGCACAATTCAGACGGGCTGTGGGAAAGATCATGTGGGGAAGCAATGTCGTTTCAACAAAGAACTCAGCAGGATAAATACGACCAAGCTCATGTCTCACAAATGATCACTTGTGTCTGAATGTCTTCCATTTCTGTTCGTATTCATGCCTTATGGGTTAAGTCTCATCCCCAAGTATGTTTCTAGTGAATATGAAAGACCCTATTGTCACATATTTCTTTCTTTATATGCAACTACCACCATTTCATTAACTTTTGCTTAAAGGAACAATTTTTAAAAGTAATCTGACATGTTACTTTACCATTTTTTGATCAATTTATTTTGTGTCTTCTTTACATATATTTTGAAGGGCCATATCTGAAACAGAACTTTCCTTTTTCATTAAAAACCTAGCATATGTGGGCTATGTGCCTTTATATTCATTTTATAGACTATTTTACAATGAACAGTCTTATATTTTACTTTATACTAATTCCTCCAGATTAATGACAAGTATTTAACCTAACATATTGATCCATCTCACTTAATATTAGTTTAACTTCATTTAATTCCTTCCTTTTTACTCATAATCAACATTTTTCCTGATGAGAAATTAAGAAAGAAGATATGTTTGGCACCTCTGTCCATATCTTTGCCCATTTCTTACTCCTCTAAGAAGGCAAGAGATTCTAATCTGATTACACATTACCAATTAATTGGGCCACATTTACTTGTGGGCCATCTGGCTGAATATTTTTTAATCATGAGCAAACCATGGTGCTCTTCTTCTCTCTTGCCCCTGCCTTAACGCAGTAAGGCATTTTCCTTGGCTTATTTCCTTCTCATTGCAGCAGAGTTGAAATGTGAGACGGGGTGTAGCTTCTCCTAACCCCTGGCACATCATCTGATGGAACTGAAGAGTGAGAAATGACCTCCACGGACCTGGAGCCTCAGCTTCAGGTCTCCACCGAGATGCCACATTGGAGGCAAGCTCAACGCAATGCCTTTATTAGAAACGTTTTTAAAAGGGAACCCGTATTCACGTTTGTCAGGACACTGCTTATCTCTCTAGTTGAACCCGTATAACTTACTTTATAAGATGGTAAGATACAAAGACTCTTAATCTTCCATCTACCAGGACTCTTGACATAAATTGAAAGCTCACTTATAACAGCTCTAGCATCCCAAGTGCCTTTGACTACACTCCAATTTAACTTATTGTTCAGTTTTTATATAAATGTCTTCCTTATATTGTGCTTAATTTTCTTATTAATTTAACATTTTCAGAAGAATACTCATTCTGAGAAGTTCACAAATCAGTTAGGCTTAAGTTTTTAAATAAATGTTTTAAAAATATTAAAGGCACACGTATGAAACAATGATACTAGACTTAATTATGGAGAGCAGCCTCCCCTACAAATTTCAGCCACAACACAAGAGCAGTAAGCAGATCAGTCCCCTCACCTTCATTCCAACATTTCAAGTGACTGGGGAAAGAATAGGGACAAAATAAAATAAATCAAAATAAAGGTTTCTTGTGGAACACTGAAAAATTATTATGTGCTAAAGTGTAAGAATGCTTTATATCCATCCCATCGTTTGTCCTGGGAGGTACTTTCTATTATTGATTTCATTTGACAAATGAGGAAACAGAGGTCTGAATAGGTAGAGAAACAATTGTCAACTTTCTACTTCTTAGTATAACTTTACTACCTTTGAGGCCTGCCTGCATTCCTGCACTGGGGTTTCATGGACATTGCTCGAGACCACTGGCCCTATGTCTGTCATCTTTTATGTTTCATTTATAAACACCCTCAGCTCTTGATCTGTGAGGGTCTTAATAAATAGAGCTGTATTAAATTTTTGCGCTTTAAAAATATATATGATATTAAGAAATAGTATTTCTGATAACAGCTTAAGCCATAATATGAAGTGTGCTGATACAAGAGGAGTTTGTAGGTCTTAAAAAAAAAAACAAAAAAAAAACTAAGCTTTAATTTAGTACAAGTTTCTGACTTTCCTGCTAAAATTTATCTAGGAGTATATATAAAGAAAAGGCCTTATTGAATAAACTGGTAAATGCATCTCTCAAGTTTTATTTTATATTCAACATAATATGAAGTAAAAATAAAAATAAAATACAACTAAGAAATATAGCATTGGCTACTTTTCGAAACATTTCTCCACAAAATAGGGGGTAAAATATGAAAAAGTTTTGACACAATGTTTTGAGTCTCTATTTCTTTATAACCTAAAGGAAATAAGAATTTGATATGCCTCAAGGAAAAAAAATCCAACGAAGAGTTTTTTTGTGGGGGAAAGAAAGTCTACTATCCAGCCTCAGAGATTAGATTTAAAAGCCAAAGAAAACTTTGTTAGATTATAGTGTGACAGAGCAAACCAATCTTTAAATCTACCAAAACACTTCTAGAATGCTAGAACACAGTATGTGTGAGAAAATAACAAGTGTTTTGAGAAACATCATTTTTTAATGTCCTAAACCACTGACTTACAACATATGAAAAGATGTGGCATGACACGAATTTGAGAATATATACTGTAGAAGAGCTATTAACAAGCTTTTCTTGGTACTGAAGTGTGTTCCACAAAACAGTTTTTACTCTTACATGAAGAAGACAGTGAACCATAGTAAATTAAACTACCAGAAACAGGTGTTAGCTTGACATTAAGAACCCACAAATCTACATTAGTTTCCATTCCTAAAAATCAGCTTTCAATTAATAATAATATAATCATTAAAAAATATATATTTTTAAAGCATC
Source organism: Symphalangus syndactylus (assembly GCF_028878055.3). Lineage (NCBI taxonomy): Eukaryota > Metazoa > Chordata > Mammalia > Primates > Hylobatidae > Symphalangus > Symphalangus syndactylus. Next base: position 120,046,869 of record NC_072437.2, read on the forward strand.
TGTTTACTTTCCTTAACTTGTAAATCACTACTGGTGTTTCCAACTCTCTTAGTGAATTTAAATGACAATATCATTCCTTAATTTTTCTATGACCTGAAAACGTCCGATTAGAAAATGAGCAAATTGCTCACAATGCTGATAAAAATCAAAGTAAAAGCTTGTATTTAAGAACATCAGTCTCTACTAAAACGAGAAATACCTAAAAATACGAATATATCCGAAATGTCGCAAAGCACATAAACCAGGTTGAAATAAAAATTTGAATGGGCAATTATGTAACATAAAGCCAGATAACCCAACCAGTTCATACATTTTATACTCAACATAGGATATTATAAATTAGATAGTTACTGATGAGATAATTGCTTTTATAGTTAACTCTGTAGTAATTAAGCAGGATGGCAAGGCAGCAAAGAGGTCAAATTAATTTCTGAGTTCTTCCATTTATCTTTAGAAATGATAGGGAAAATTCTAACTCCAAAAGTGTTTTGTGGGAATCTAAAGAACAGTTTTGACAAAGAGGGGGTCTCAAGAAAGCATTTATGATTAAGCAACCTGACATAAACTGTAACTGCAAATTATTAGAACCAGTTGATGTTTATCTAAATGGATAAATCACTCATCTGAATAATTATCAACCCAGACAAACTATAGGCCCTGAAATTGCAATTATGAAAGAGAACCAATCAAATGTTAAGACCAAGTTTAAAATTTTAGCAATGGTAGAAACTATGAATCATAAAATGCTACCTTTGACTCAAGAAATGCAACCCTTGGTTAGACAGCATATTAAAAACTAGATGGCTAATGAGGTATTTGTATGGTTTCTTTTTATACTTGTTTTTGTGACATTAAGAATCTCAAAGAATCACAAATTCAAATAAAGCAATAGGCCTCTTCTCTCTGAGTTTAGCTTAGACCTTCCCTTACCTAACACGTCTGAACGTGTTCTTTGTTCTTGAACAAGATTTCGCCATTAAAACTCACACAGAAAGAACTTGTCAAGACTTTACTAAACAAAGTTTAGGATGTTTCTAATTTTCATTAAAAAATAGTGTAGGAATTTTAATGAGATTACATAATTTCTAAGTCAGTTATTTAAGACCCACCAAATTACAATAATTTATTTCTTTCAGGAAAAAAAAAAAACTAGCCATCAGCCTGCTGTCCGGCTTCATCAGCTCTAGACGCAAACAGGAAACTAAGGCAATATTCCATTGAGAGCTGATGGTGGTTTATACCAAGTAGTGTCAGTGCAAATTACCTCAACAGGCATTCAGTTTAAAAGTAGACTTGCAGGATTTCCTGATGGATTGAATCTGGGAAAACTAGAAATAGCAGGTAAGGATAACTTCATAGAGTTTGGTTTAAATTATCGAAGAATAAAACTGTCATTTATTGAGCTGGCCAAGTTGCGGCAGAACCAGGTTTAGGGAGAAAATCAGAGGGTCAATTTTGCAAATAATAACCTTGAGTTACTTATTAGATTTCAAGAAGTAATATCAACTAGGTGGCTCAATGTACAATTCCAGAGTTCTACAGCACAATGAAGGCTGGGGATTAAACACTTGAAAATCGGCAGTATACGCATAGGAGTTAAAGCATGACACCATCTGAGATAAAAAAGAAAATGCATTTAAATAAAGTAAATAAATGCCAGAATCATCCCTTCTGTGCTGTAACTGAGAAATCAGGAAGATGGTGGTGAACGAAGGAACGCAGGAAGCAGCAGCTCTAACAAGGTGAATAGAACTGACAATACTGTGACCTGGAACCCAGGTGACAAACATGTTTCAAGGAGAAGTCAGTGATTACCTGTGTCAAATTCTGTGAAAAGGACTAAAAGTTGAAGAATATGGAGATCAATGTTGTCCTTGGCAACAACAAATTTTGGACAGTAGAAAAGGAGAAGGCAGATTGGGGTGGAATCTTTAAAAACCAAGATGAAAGGATTTGGGTATAATGGGTGCATGGAGTTTTGCTCTGAGGATCAGAGAACGGAGGCAGTATCTTGAGAGATTTGTAGAATGTGGAAAGGTATTTTAAAATAAGAATAATTGTAGCATGTTTGCATATGAAGAATATTACTAATTAGCAAGAGGAGAATTGATGATGCAGAAGAAAGGGAAAAGTTGGGGGAATGATGTTCCTGCATTAGGTGAGAGGTGACAGTGTCTGGCACACAGGTAGAAGGCTTAGCATTTCCTATGAACACACTGTGGCCTCTTAGGGCACCTTCTCCATGGCACCCACAGTGACAGTTTCTCGTATTAAACCAGACCATAAGGTATGGCTGGTTACAAACTCCTCAGTGGCTTTCCATCTCATTCAAAGTAAAAGCCTGAGGTGTTACGGAGGCCTACAAGGAACTATGTAATTTGGCTCCATTACCCCGCTGTCCCCTTCTGCTCTCACTGTCCTTTTGCTGACTACAGCCCAGTCAGACAGAACTCCTTACCCTCCCTCAAACACACCAGACACCTGCACGCCTCTGTACCTGCAAAGTCTGTGCTCTTAACAACTAGGCTATTCTGCAGGGCTTGCCTTCTCTTTTCATTTGTGCCTTTGCTCACATTTCACCTGCTTAATGAAGTCTTTCCTGACCTTGTAACCCTCCACCCTCCACGTGTACTTCTTCTCCTTAGCACTCACCAATACACGACATATTAAGAGTTTTAAATATTTTCTTTGATAATTGTCTTACCCCTTTAGATTTTAAGAGAACACAAATTTTTACCCGTCGTTCACTGCTATATATCCAGCAGCTAAATTACTATCCATCACATATTACATGTTCAGTAAGTTTGCCAGATAAATGAATAAAATGATATTTTAGGGCTTAACCTCAAATTTTTACTACTTTGCATAAAAATCCTAAAACAACAATGTTTAAACTATATGCAATCATGTACACTAGAGGGTATTGTAGTTTTCAGTGAGATTTCTCATAAGACTAGAAGGCAAAAATAAATACTGGTAACTAGAGCACTGGTGAAAGTTTACAAAATAAATACATTTCCTACTTTGTAATTGGAAGAAACCAGGCCCTCTCGCAAAGGTTTTTGATATGACACCAAGTACAGATAAATGCTACAGGATAATAATAATATAAAAAAGATTCTTTTTCTACTTAATTGTGCGGAGCCTGATATATTTATGGATCTTTAGGTAAACAATAGTTTTTTTTTAAAAAACATTTCCAAGGCTCTGATATCTATTGTAAAGAAAAGCAGTGAATCGCAGGAATTCTGTAAACTATTTGACTAAATTTGGCTGCCAATCTCTACCATGTTTTCCAAACATTTGTTCAGAAAGATTCCTCTTAGTCCCTGTTACCAGTATACACAATAGCTGTTATTTGCTGATTATTATGCAGATATTGTCCTCCTTTGATCTTGATATACAATAATTAATCATACAACAGATGTGAGCTGTGTTGTATTCTTTATTATCCCCATTTTTAACAGAAGGGAACTGGGGCTTAGAAAAATCAGATAACTGGCCTGTGATCACATTTCTGATTTGTGTCTAATCTGGGATTCAAACCAAAAAAGCCGACTCCAGAATTCACAACCTGAACCACTTTGCTCAGCTATTGCCTCGGGCTTCCTGTGTCAGCCACACAACCTCAGGAACCCTACAGTCATCGAGCTGGAGACTCGTATTTGTCCATGGAAAGTGTCTTTGTTTCGAAAGAGCTAATAAAGAATTCACATTAAGGCAAAAGACAATTGAAAAGAAATTGCTGGCTTCAAACACGCAGCCAAGAAGATAACACCCGGATTCCAAAAGATTCTGATGCAATCTAAGCTAACTTGATTGATTATATCTATCAGCTTAATTATCTTTTAATATTTATATATTATTTCTTAAATTCTTAAAACTCAACATGAAATTTTAAAGAGAACAGAAAAGAACTTATTATAAAGTACCACTAAGATAAATGTCTGAAAACCTAATTTCTAATTTCATTTCTTTGTCAGTCTAACTGATTGCATTCCTTAACATAGGTGAGCCTGTTTTTTCACATATAAAATTGGCAGACTAAATCATATTTCTCTATTCCTTTCTTCTCTGTGGATTCTAATATCCTTAAAATAAAGTTTTCTCTTAAATTTATTCTTGCTAATTTGAAAAATGTTCAACAAACATCTCAATTTTTGCAAAGTCTTATTAGACTTATGTCTATTGTATTATTCTTAAGAAAATGGTTCATTATAAAAAATATTTGGTTCCGTAATTTAGTATTTTGTACAACTAAAGAAGTTAACTTATATAAAATATTAGCAAATAATTAAATAATTTTGAGTATTCATTTGCATTATCCATTCTAAGTTATAAATTGGTGTAAGACTACAGATTTAATGCAGAGACTGGATGCTGACTAATCATTTTGATGTAAGCTTACAAAGAATAATTTCAACACTCTCCAAACTGGAATGATTTATTAGCATGTCATGCTATTTATTGTGTGATATGATAAATATAATATGATTCATCATGACATTCTATAAATATTGCAAAGGATTATTAAAGCGATAAAATCCATTGGCAGAAATATAATGAGACCATGTCACATTTGTACGAAAGCTACATGATAAGAGGCTGTTGTAACCTTAGACGGATTTAAAGTGAGAATTCTTAGAACAACAAAGCAAAAGAAAACAATCCTAAATCGTACCTAGGCTTCAATTAAGAGCAGCTGTTGAGAGCAGGGAATAATACAGAAGTACAGAAAGCTTATCATCTGCACTGCCATGGGATGGACAATTTTTCAATACAGGGACTATTCTTTAAATAGTTAATCTAAAATATTTCAGACAAAATTTGGAATAACCACTGCACTGAATCAACATGTCTAAGTAAAACTACAAATGGCAGCATATATGTGAGTATATATATATATACACGTATGCTTATATTTAGTTTAAAAATTGGTATGAATGTGAAAACTCATATCAGGCTGTATTTTTAGGCATTTAAAATTTTACTTTGTCAAATAATTTTTATTTCTTCCATAACATTACAAAAATATAACCCTTTGGAGGAAAGGTTATTATAAGGGAAATTTCATTTTCTAAGTAGAGGCTTTTTAGGTTTCTGATGCTTTTACAGACAGAATTTGCCAAAGATTTTGTTTCTTATAGTTCAAAATATGGTTAACTAGTGGCCAACAATCTTTGGCATCGATTTGGAAGTAAGTATTCAACACAACACGATTGTTATGTCTTTACCAATGATTTTTGAATCATATACACAGTGTTTTAAAAGCCGCTTTGCAGTCATCTTCCTTGAGATTGTAAATTGTTCTCGCACATTATTTAAAATATCCTGAGAATAAGCACTAATTACTACTTTACAATTGAGCAAAGAAAAACATATTCTATAATTCTAGGATAAGCAATCACAATGATTGTTGAAAGCACTTTTTTGTGAGGAAATCAAGTTAACTCTGACAACAGAGAGATACGGAGCCTGTGTCTCTCACCACATTAATGAAATCTTTACGGGCTACAAATCTTTCGGTTTCTTACAATAATTTTTATGCTATTATATTTATTAACCACTTTTGCTTCATTTCTTTCTGAAAGTTGTTTCAACTTATCTATTTCCCTATATATGGACAATCTGGAATGCAAATATATATATAATAACAATCTGGAATGCAAATTGATTAATGACTATACATATAATCTTTGTTATACTCCTGTGATAAAGATATACAAGTCAAACACAAACAAACAAAGAAAAAAAACTTACCTTTATTTTATGGCAGCATGGCACATTTGAAATAAAATTGGAAAAGATAGGTATTATTAGGTACATACACCCTTTAAAATATTTAGACCTTTCTCTTTTTTATTTTTAAAATGTTATTTCCAGGAGCATAGATTCAAGCTGCCCTGAATAGACACTTCCTCAAATATCTTAGCTCTATTGTGCTTTTACATTGTATGTATTCTTTCAGGCCCCCAACTTTTATTTTCATTAAAAGAAAATCAGTTTAAAAGACCTGATTCAGATGTACTTATATTTGCTAAAGGAATAAAAGTAATTATTAGAAAATCTTTCTTTCTTTTTAAGGATTGTTAGAGCTAATCATATATTAGCATTCAGATGAATTTCAAATCACCAATAATTTGTCTTTAAATTTGGTCATCAGAGGACCAAACCGTAATTCTCTAATGAGAGTGGAACTACCTAGGAGCTTGGCCCAGAGGACAAGGGTTGTGCTAGTTCCCTGGACTGGTTCACGGCTGAGTCCTCGAATTTGAAGGCAACCATCTATAATGGGAGAGGCCAGAGGATTTGCAGCTGAGCTTCCTCAGCAAAATACTTAACTCCTCATCAGCTGTGTAACCTTCATAATATGTCAGTTTCCTCTTGCTGCATAACAGATTACAACAAAATTAGAAGTGTAACACAACACAAGTGTATTATTTCACATTTTCCATGGGTCAGGAATCTGAGTGTGTGACTCAACTGCATCCTCTGCTCTGGGTCTCACAAGTCTGAAATCAAGGTGTCAACCGGTCTGCAATTCTCACATGAAACTCGGAGGTCTTTTTCCAGTCTCATTCTGATTGATGGCAGAACTCAGCTTCTTGCAGTTAGAGGACTGACGTCCCTGTTTCTCTGCTGGTTGTCAACGAGAGTTGCTTTCAGCTCTTGGAGGCCACCTTCAGATCCAAGCCATATGGCCCTCTCAACACATAGCAGCTTACTTCTCTAAAGCTAGAGGAAACTCTCCAGCCTGCTATAAGGGAGGCTTATGTAACAAGAAATAATCCCAAGAGGATCACTCTTGTGGTATAATTTGCTTAGTTATATTCACACACACCAATTCCACTTAAAGGTAGGGTATTAAACAAAGCACATGTACACAGGAGACAAAACAGATGTACAGAGATTTTACTCTGCCATAAGTCTGCTGAGTGACCTTTGTCAAGTTACATCTCAGTATATGAATAAGCTTAGCACCTATCTCAAAAGTTTGGTAGAAAGAAAAGTTAACACAGGCTGGGTACAGTGGCTTATGCCTGTATTGCCAGCACTTTGGGAGGTCGAAATGGGAGGATAGCTTGAGGCCAGGAGTTCAAGACAAGCCTGGATCGCAGAGTGAGGTCTCATCTCTACAAAAAAAATAATAAAATTGGTCATGTGTGGTGGCAACACCTGCAGTCTCAGCTACCTGGGGGTCTGAGGTGGGAGGATTGCTTGAGCCCAAAGGGAGTCAAGAATGCAGTCAGCCACCGTTGCACCACTGCACTCCAGCCTGGGCAGCAAAGTGAGACTCTGTCTCAAAAAAAAAAAAAAAAAAGGCCGGGCGCGGTGGCTCACGCTTGTAATCCCAGCACTTTGGGAGGCTGAGGCGGGTGGATCACGAGGTCAGGAGATCGAGACCACGGTGAAACCCCGTCTCTACTAAAAATACAAAAAAATTAGCCGGGCGTGGTGGTGGCGCCTGTAGTCCCAGCTACTTGGAGGCTGAGGCAGGAGAATGGCGTGAACCCGGGAGGTGGAGTTTGCAGTGAGCCAAGATTGTGCCACTGCACTCCAACCTGGATGACAGAGTGAGACTCCGCCTCAAAAAAAAAAAAAAAAGGGGGAGGAGGGCAGCATAAAAAAATTCTCAGAGCAACGTCTACGGTCTGGACTCAGTGAATGGCAGCTATTTTTAGACTTCGCCCAGTAACTCAAAAGGCCCCATGCCCTCTGCCACATTACATTACGCTCATGATTAACAATGCAAAACTTTTGCATAGCTGCCAAGTATGGTGACTCATTCCCTCTTTAAAGACTATAGTTAGTGTTACCTTGCATAAACATAGGTTAAGTATTTGAGTATCAGTTGTTTAAATGAGCTGATATGTGACAAAATGTAACCAGGCTTTTAGAATGAATGAATCTAATAAGCTTAATCAAGAACTTACAGTAATAGATTTCTTACTTATGAATAGAAAATCACTTAAATGAACTCTGATTGTTAAAAATGACATAGACAAATATTAGTATCAGTAGGCATAATTTTCTCCTATATTAACTCCAACATATATGATTTTAACAATTTTGAAATCTCCCCAAATGTTTTCTGTGATTTCTCACCATTATCTGGGGGAAAACAGAACAAAGCTATGATTTGCTAGGGTCAAGCAACGATTCCGTTCTGACAGCCCTATAGCTAACACTGTTCATGCTTTTTGATCTGCATTTCTTTGAATACTGTGCCTGTGTCTGGGAAAATTTCACCTTATAAATTCTTCTCTAAGATGAAAGCAAAAACCCAATTTCCTTTGCATCTAGAACACAGGCCTATAACCCAAGTAAGAAGAAGAATGCCAGGTAAGACTGAGTATTGACTTCACTTTTTATCAATGAAGGAGGGAGAAACTTGGATTTGAAATTTCGCGTTTTGTGACTGACAAAACCTGGTACAACGTTTTGCTAATGTCGTAAAACTACAGTGACTCGTACACCTGTAATTGTTTGGGGATCACATTAGTGAAGTAGTCAGACAGCATATAACTCTGCTAGGATTTCTGATAAAAAAAATTATGTTTCAATTGAAATTTGTAAGTTAACTTTTAAAACAAATTATTTTAGACGTGCTGTTTTGATTATCTTATTAATATTTAAATTTTACTGTTGCACCCAAAAATCAGTTATGCCTTTCAAAGATTGTTTTAAGAGTTGGCTCCATCTTTGTGGTGGGCAGAACTAGGCCATATCCCCCAAGAATGTCCGCATTCTAATCTCTGTACACCTGTGAATATGTTAGGTTACATGGCACAGGGAAAGTTAAGATTGCTAGCCAATTGGCCTCAAAATAGGTAGATTATTTAGAGTCATCCCAGCAAGCCCAGTGACATCAGAATGGTCTTTAAAATGGGAAAGAGAAGCTGAAGAGCGAGAGTCAGAGGGAGATGTGACTATGGAAGAAAGAAACAGAGAGAGCAGTGTTGCTGGCTTTGAGGATGCTGTGGGACCACAGGAATGCGGGTGGCCCCTGCCGGATAGAAAAAGAAAGGAAATGGACCCTGTAGAACCTCCAGAAAGGAATTCAGTCCTGCTGATACCTCGATTTCAGCCCACTGAGACCCTTGTTGAATTTCTAAGATACATAATTTAAGATAATGGATTTCTGGGGTTTTAGCCACCAAGCCATTAGAGGTAATTTGTTACAGCAGCTGCATAGAACTAATACAATTAAAAAGTGTGACTTTACTTTCTCCAGGAGGGAAATTTCTGGTGCTTCCAGCTGTATATCCAAAAAGTATTTAGTAAACAGGTTCATCTAGATAAAATATGTTTTTTTCACAAATTTCAACAGAACATGTCTCTACTATCAAACAACTCTGTTAATAACTCGTGGTCAAATATAGAAAATACAGGCAAGCAATATTTTATATCTGTGTCCACCTTTAGTTACAGAGTAAACAATGACTACAGGTTCCTTTAAAAGTAAAAAATACATCTTACCAAAAAAAGAAAAAAACAATCTGAATAATGAGACTATACTTAAACACAGAGAGCTCAAACAACTCAGCTGAAATGCGATGTGTTTCCTAATTATTAACTTGGTTGCTGACCATGAGATGCAGGATGCAGGTGTTCAAAGGAAGCATGCACTTTACCTGAATTTATTCAGTAAAACAATTCCAGCTTCTAAAATTGGTTTTAGGAATGATAACGACATTTTTTTTTAAACTTTGACATTAAATTAACTTGTTGCTGAGAATTTGCACATGTGAATTCACCTTGACATTGATTTTTCGCAATCTTTATAAAGAAGAATAACATAAATAAACATGGCATTTTCCAGGTGGCTGCAAATCATACCAGGGAAAATAAAATCCTCAAATCGAGTGGAGTTTTGCAATAATCTTGTCCTTGGGGTGAAACTATAGCAAGAACATGCTTCTAGGATTTCTAATGTTGAAACACTGACCGCTGTCCAAGGTGAAAGAACATTAAATCAAATTCCAAGGTGGGAACAGGGATGATCATGAGATGGCGAAGTTTGAGATTTCTTATTCTCTGTTATTTCTCTGCCCATAACAAATCATTTTTCCAAGTTAAGAGTCACAGACAAGATCTATTAATTATCTTTCACACAGCAGTAAGAAGGAGATGTCTATTCCTGACTTGAAAAAATTCAAAAGAGTTGTAACATTGGTGTGACACCTTAAGCAAAAACCTTGGACTAGTTATTTACAGTTGTAAAGGGACCCAAATTAGCCACAGCAGTCAGATTATATTTACACTTCCCATTGTTAGGGATGAAAATCCTCGGTGACAGTCACCAGCAGAAATCGCTGCCAGCCTTCAAAACGACCACCTTCTGTGGAAGCCAATGTTTTCCCAGAAGACAACAGATCCGGGGCCAAAATGTCCTGTGCTGATTAAAATAACTAACCCTAGCATAATTTTATAAACCTCAGAGAGATGCAACAGCAGATGGGTTTTATTATTTACTAAAAGGTAAGATATTTCTCAAGATTATGGTTACAGATATAGTTAATTGTTCCTTCACCACATGGGATTATTAATACAATACCCATATTAGGTTTTATTCTATTTCTGATGTACACAAAAATCAGGTCTCTGTGTGAAAATGCTTTTTAATTTATGTATGAATGAACATTCCGCATAGATGTGATTGCTAATAATTTTCCCACAGGTAGTTTTTGGATTATAAGAGCATGGAAATGATTTATAGTTATAGTCAGTGATGATAATCAAATACTCAAATCACATTGTCTTTTTTTAAAAAAAAACATTTTCTAGCCGATTCTGCTGGAAATCACACCAAAATACCTTGATGTGATAATGTCTTAAAAATATATAAAAGAATTTCTCTGGTACCAAAACAGAGATATAGACCAATGGAACAGAACAGAGCCCTCAGAAATAACACCACACATCTACAACCATCCGATCTTTGACAAACCTGACAAAAACAAGAAATGGGGAAAGGATTCCCTATTTAATAAATGGTGCTGGGAAAACTGGCTAGCCATATGGAGAAAGCTGAAACTGGATCCCTTCCTGACACCTTATACAAAAATTAATTCAAGATGGATTAAAGACTTAAATGTTATATGTAAAACCGTAAAAACCCAGAAGAAAACCTAGGCAATACCATTCAGGACATAGGCATGGGCAAGGACTTCATGACTAAAACACCAAAAGCAGTGGCAACAAAAGCCAAGATAGACAAATGGGATCTAATTAAACTAAAGAGCTTCTGCACAGCAAAAGAAACTACCATCAGAGTGAACAGGCAACCTACAGAATGGGAGGAAATTTTTGCAATCTACCCATCTGACAAAGGGCTAATATCCAGAATCAACGAAGACTTTAACAAATTTACAAGAAAAAATCGAACAGCCCCATCAAAACGTGGGCAAAGGATATGAACAGACACTTTTCAAAGGAAGACCTTTATTCAGCCAACACACACATGAAAAAAGGCTCATCATCACTGGTCATCAGAGAAATGCAAATCAAAACCACAATGAGAAACCATCTCACACCAGTTAGAATGGCCATCATTAAAAAGTCAGGAAACAACAGGTGCTGGAGAGGATGTGGAGTAATAGGAAGGATTTTACACTGTTGGTGGGACTGTAAAGTAGTTCAACCATTGTGGAAGACAGTGTGGTGATTCCTCAAGGATCTCAAACTAGAAATACCATTTGACCCAGCAATTCTATTACTGGGTATATACCCAAAGGATTATAAATCATGCTACTATAAAGACATGAACACATATGTTTATTGTGGCACTATTCACAATAGCAAAGACTTGCAACCAACCCAAGTGTCCATCAATGATAGATTAGATTAAGAAAATGTGGCACATATACACCATGGAATACTATGCAACTGTAAAAAAGGATGAGTTCATGTCCTTTGTAGGGACATGGATGAAGCTGGAAACCATCATTCTGAGCAAACTACCGCAAGGACAGAAGACCAAACACTGCATGTTCTCACTCACAGGTGGGAATTGAACAATGAGAACATTTGAACACTGGGTTGGGAATATCACACACCAGAGCCTGTCATGGGGTGGGGGGTTGGGGGAGGGATAGCATTAGGAGAAATACCTAACGTAAATGAGGAGTTAATGGGTGCAGCACACCAACATGGCACATGTATACAAACCTGCACATTGTGCACATGTACCCTAGAACTTAAAGTATAATAATAATAATAAAGAAATGTAAGAAGTGCTAAATTACAGATTTTCAAATATTTAGGAGACATTAATATAATGCCATGTTTTTTCTGAACACTTATTAAGCACAGTTAACAAAAACAAATAGAAATGATAAAGTTTTGTTAATATTTCATGTTAACTCCCATTTTTATTTTAATTAATTTCTGGCTTGAAACCATTGGAAATTTGTTTTTAACGAACAGAATTAAATACATTAGGTCCTTGATAGAATTCTTTTCCTCCAAAGAATATCACCATCCCCCACTTTTAGCTAACTGTCATAATATGTTCTTTTTTTCCAGATGCTTCTTGTTCCAGAACTGTATACACAAGTTGGACGACTAAACTGATATTTGCATAACAAGAAAAGTGGTCTTTAGACAATTTGGCAAATATGCTCATAGCAGCACTGCCAGGAACTAACCCCCAAAATAGGATCACAGCAGAGTTGGAACGCCAGTGATAGGGCTTTATTTCCAAGCACACAACCAGAGTTAGAGAACACATTCAAATAACCCAGGCCTTTTTTTATGTAAAAATTTTTAATAATCATGGCATTTCCAATGCAAATTTAAAATCTAGTCAGTAGCTTATTTTATTAAGAGACTTCATGGTTTTGACAGGTAATGATCTTTGCTAGAAAGGTCCCCCTCCTCCTCCTCCTCCTCTTCTTTCTCAGGTCTATTCTTGATTCTGAAATTCACACCACTGGAATTTTATACCACACCACAGTTAAACATTTTTTTCTGAATTTTACTATATTGCATTTTCCTGAGGATTTCTTTAATGCATGCCCTAGTTCTTTGGAGACTTTCAATGCCTGTTTAACAGCTTTCCTTATTCGTTAGCAACTTCCTTTAGAATCTAACAAGTCTCTTATGATCCTGGAGTTCTCTCAATTGTAGTAATTTTTTATTGTTTTTATCACACGGTTGGGAATATTTCTGCTACTTTTTACCCTCACTTAGAAGCTTAATATAACTACAAAAATGTTATATAACTCTTATTAATGTCTTCATCTTTTGTCATTATGAGTGGCCTAGCCCCTCCATAGACAATTTGAGCCTATGATTTTTCATGGAAGAGGGCATAGTTTAGCTTCATGTATTATTATCCTCTCTCATATTTGCTCTATCAGTATATATTGGAATATGGTTGAATTCTATAGCATGTATTTTATTGCTTTCACACGTTTTATTGTGCTTATGTTTGGATTTCTTCTCATCTGAGAAAGGATTGATTTTCTCATCTCAGTATATTTTTAATAAAATCATAGCTAAGAAAGAACATTTCATCCATCTAAAAGCTAACTTCCTTTCTTTTATTTTGTCCTGAAAAATACTACACCCACACATTTTTGCCAATAGCCTAAGACATTTAGCCATACTAATCTATCCTATTGGCTCCTTGGCTTTGATTGATGGACTAACAAAAATAGCTTGCTTGATGTTTCCAGAGAAAGTATCTTACCCTCATCTGTCTAAAGTATTCCTAACATAGGATTGTCAGATTTAGCAAATAAAAATATAGGATTTCTACTTATATTTCAATTTCATGTAAAAAACAAATAACTTTTTAGTATAAGAACATCTTAAATACTTAGAGGCTTATCTGAAGTTCACATTTAAATAGGTGCCCTGTAAGTTACCAGGCAATCCTGTCCTAAAGGAATAATATTCAAATCTCTCTTTAGCTTTTCCTCCAAATGTTGCTTAAAAATTTTCTGGGAAAATCATTAGTTTTATCTCCAGAAGCAAGACACTGTTGTCAGAAAAGGATGGGTTTCATTTTCTTTTATTTTCATGTACTTGATTATTTATGATATTAGAACTGGGATCTCAGGAGTGGCCTTGTGTAGCAATCAATGGTGGCTGACCATTGGTTGCTCTTTAGGAAAAAGGGTCATAAGCCCCCTTTTGCTCACTTCCCTGCCCCTTGAAATTAACTTATTGATTTAAATTAAAAGCATTGCATGCCTACTCTACGATGAATATTGTGATGTCAAGAATCCCAAACAAGCAGCAAGATTCTGTCCACCAGAAATGTTAAGCATATGTAAACCGGAGGCGGGCGACTGGGAGGTACCAGAATATGCTCTTTGTATTGATTTTAGTACCTGAACTTATGTGCTTTAATTGAGTTATACTTACCTATAAATTGATGCTCCCATCATTGAAAACAGCTTATGCTGTTACAGAATACATTGCGTAAGTGTATGGATTCCTTTACAGTCAACCAAAGGGTAAAGGTGACATGAAGAAGAAAAAATACGCTAACTAAATGAAAATTGGGAGTCATAAAAACATTTTTATAGAACTATAGAAATGATATAAATCTCTTTTGGTGGGCTTTCTTTGCATCAGTACTACAAATGTTGGATTGTCCCAGCTCTGTCCTCAGACATCTCTGTAATCAGTATCTTGTCAGAGATCCCTGAAGAGGGGTTCTGGAGAGCCCTGGAAGGTTCTTGAGACCTCTCGAGGCAATCCAAAATGTCTTCCCGAAATGCCTTGGCCCATCATTTCACTCAGATATCTATATAAAGTCTCCCCTTAGACAGATCTTCTCTGACAACCCATTAGAAAATAGCAGCCTCTGTTACTTCATCACCTTCCCTACTTCACATTTTGTATAGTTCTGTTGCAACCTGAAATAAAATAATTTAAACCGAAATATAAATAGCACATTTGTTTATATTGGGTTTCCCACACAAGCTCAAAGAAAGTAAGGACATGTACTTTTGTTTATTACTTTATCCCCAACACATTCAATAGTACATACCATATTGCATGTCTACAGAAATCGTTTGTAATTTTTTTGTACAATGAATGTATTTTATCTGATAGTTTTTCTTGGCAGTGAAAATATGCTTTTCCCTTACAGCTGCTCTTATTGAAAGACATTACTCTTAAGTGAATTTCCTCACTCCAGTAATTCAAGAAGAAAAAGTGTATATAGAGAAAAAGCATTAATAGTGTTTTATAACTTATTCCTAAAAATGGGTTGATTAAATGTTTATCATTAGTGCAGCAATGAAGTTTCTTTTAAACTCTGAAAATGAGGGCACATTCAGTGACTTATATTTTCAATGCCTTGTGTAGACCAAAAATAGATAAAAACAAGAATCACTAGGAAAGTAATATTGTATAAGCCAATCTCTAACAGAGTCACAATAAAACAAATTAATGTTTGAAATTATCACCATTAGGTCAAATCTGTGTCTTGAGCTTCAAAATACTTCATTCATTCAATGGTTAATCGGTCACTGACTACTGTAGGCTGGGTACTGGGGAGCCAAAAGAGAAATTAATCACGGTCATCAATTTAAAAACCAAAAACTCTGTCAGCCAAGTGTATGCAACAGTTTTGCAGAATAAACACAGTGAGTTTGGTTTAAGACAGAGAAATTTAAGTTTCCAGAATATTGGGGAGAAAGTGTCTAATAGGATGGTGGAGTTCATGTAGAGATTCTGGACTGGAAAAATGATTTGGCCACCATTAGCATAGGACTAGATGCCACTGAAGTGGCAGAGATCACTTAGAATAAATGGCAAACAAAAAAGAGGCCTTACTTCCTTGAGATTCTTGTGACTAGGAGCCAGACACTACAGAGCATGGAAAATATTTTGTAAGGTAGAGTTACCGAAGACGGCCTTTTTCTCCGAGATATGCTGACATGCTTAATGTGGGCTTTCTTTACAACAATGTGATCATTCCAACAACTACTAGTTCCACGATGTTTTTAGAGTTTACAAATATATTACTACAGTGAGTTTTATTGTATCTGAGCCTCGTGAGAGATTTACGATTATCCCTATTTTATGCAAAACTTCAGAAAGTTTAAATGAAAGGTCACAAATAGATGATTGATACCTAATCCACAGCTCTTGGATGACCTATAGCGTCAATGTTTTCAATGAAGAGAAGGTGATTTTCACCCCATCCTTCACTTCTAGTTTTTCCTAATTGTTCTATATGACTTTATTGAAAGCTTCACTTCAAAATCAATCTCTCCCCTTCTCAAACTATCTTTCTTAATAAGGATAATTGTTAGGAAGTTCCCACAGCTACCTAACACCCTCTAATTCCCAAGACCTTGTGAATGCTTCTGACTATGAATTTTGAAGGCATTCCAGAAATACAGTTTCAGTTTGATTATAAAGCAAATAACATCTTGGATATTATTATATTTAAATATTTAGAATTATTTAAAATTAATTTTTTGCAAAAAATTCTTGGAGGGAAATGAGAACAAGAGTTTATTTAAGAAGTAGAATTTTATTTCTTTTTCTACAGGTCGACTTACTAACACTGTGGTTCTCCATAGAAATAAATAAAATTCACATACATAAAAAACGGTAGAGAATACTAAATGTGCCAAATAACGAATTCCTTTAAGCATAGATATATATATACACATATATACACATATATATATACATATATACATACGCACACATATATATACATATATATACACACACACACATACATATACATGTATATATACACACATACATACTTATATACACTTTTATACCTGCCAAGAAAGGTAAGTTTGTCACTGCTTAGAGATTGCTGAAAGCAAAATGAAAGAGTTCCATCAAGTGGTCATATCAAGACACAGCAGTTTGTATTTCACCAATAGAAAGAGGAAAACAATTTCTCTGAAATCTAGTTCAGACATAGATTTCTAACCGAGCTATTAAAATTTTATGCCATGCAACATTAAAAAACACAATTAAATGCATTTTAAACATTATTACTAATTCATTTTCCAATTCATTTTTAAACTGCAAAGAAAATAGAAACTATGTGATTTTTATTTTTTATCTTTTTCATAACGAATACTCTCTCCATATAGTTTGCAGTTGAAAATGCGTGGTTATAATCTTAATTTGCATGTTAGTCATTTTTTTAAATTAGCAGGTAAACCACAGGTAATACTAAACTAAGTATTTGGATTGCACCGAAAATTCAGAAACTAACTACTTGCAAATGACCTATACATCTTAAAATAGTACAAAATAAATACAAAGAAAACTCTACTCAAGGTTGTTTTAAAAAATAAAATAAGTTATAAAACATAAACATGAGTTAACTTGCTTCTTTTAACAATCTATAGTTTTTGCCTTGCCAAATTTCATCTCCTTCATAAAGACAGACAAAACAGGCATCTTTCTTTTTAAAGTATAATTGATTTAAGGGGTCATTTTCTCATTATTTTGGAAAAACCATCATGGCTTATTTTAATGTTATAAATGCTACTTCTAAATATATATTACAGATTAAGATTTGTTTCTTGCTTAATAAAGCAGTAGTTCATTTAAGCAACCATTGTTTAATTAAACTTTCTGAATATTATATATATATTACTAATGAGATGAGGTTAAACAATAGATTTTTATATAAAACCTATGAAATATATATTATCTAGACATAAAATTGGAAGCAATGTATTTAATGATTAAGATCATGGATTTTGGCATCAGAGAGATTTGATTTGAATCTAATCTCTTCCACTTTTTTTCTCTGTAACCTGGAGCAATGACAAGCGTACTTTGTTTCATTGCACTTTTCTTGTAGATGTTGTGTTTTTTACAAATTGAAGGTTTGTGGCCAGCCTGCCTTGAGCAATTCTATCCACACTATTTTTTCCAACAGTATGTGCTCACTTTTGGTTTCTGGGTCACAGTTCAATACTTCTCACAATATTTCAGATTTTATCATTGTCATTATATTACTTATGGTTATCTGTGATCAATGATCTTTTATGTCACTATTGTAATTGTGGGACACCATACACTCTGCACATATAAGATAGCAAACTTAATTAATATCATGTGTGTTCCCACTTCTTCAGCAGCTAGCTGTTCTTCCATCTCTCTTCTTCTCCTCAAGCCTCACTATTCCCTGAGACACAACAATATTAAAATTAGACCAAGTAATAACCCTGCAATGGCCTGTAAGTGTTCAAGTGAGAAGAAAAGCATCATACATCTCCCACTTTAAGTCAAAAGCTGGAAATGATTAAACTTAATGAAGAAGGCATGTTGAAAGCTGAGAGAGGCTAAAAGCTAGGTCTCTTATAACAAACAGCCAACTTATGAACACAAAGGAAAAGTTCTTGAAGGTAATTGACAGTGCTACTACAGTGAACAAATGAACGATGAAGAATGTAAAACAGGCTTGTTGCTGATATGGAGAACGTTTTATCAGTCTGGATAGAAAATCAAACCAACTACAACAAGGCCCAAATTATCTTCAATTCTCTTCAGGCTGAGAGAAATGAAGAAGAAAAGTTGGAAACTAGAAGAAGTTGGTTGATAATTTTTAAGGAAAGAAGCCATCCCAAAATAAAAGAAAAAGTGCAAGGTGAAGTAGTAGCATGTGCTGATGTAGAAGCTTTAGCACATAATCTGGAAAATCTAGCTAAGATAATAGATGAAGTTTGTTACACTAAACAAGAGATTTTCAGTGTAGATGAAACAGACTTATATTGAAAGAAGATGCTGTCTAGGACGTTCATGGCTAGAAAATAAGTCAATGCCTGGCTTTAAAGCTTCAGTGCACAGGGTGACACTCTTGGTAGGGGCTAATGCAGCTGGTAAATTGAAGTTGAAGCCAATACTGATTAACGATTCTGAAAATAGCAAGAATTATGCTAAATCTACTGTGCCTGTACTCTATAAATGGAGCAAAGTCTGAATGACAGCATATCTGTTAACAGTATGGTCTACTGGATATTTTTATCCCGCTCTTGAGACCTACTGCTCAGAAAAAAAAGAGTCCTTTCAAAATATTGCTGTTCATTGACAATGTACCTGACCACCCAAGAGTTCCGATGGAGGTGAACAAGGATATTAGTGTTTCTAAGCTCGTTAACACAACATCCATTCTGTAGCCTCTGAATCAAAGAGTAATTTCAACTTTCAAGTTTTATTACATAAGAACTAAACATGGTAAGGTTATTGCTGCCATAATGACTACTCTGATTAATCTGGGTAAAATAAATTGAACATCTTCAGGAAAGGATTCACCACTCTAGATGACACTAAGGACATTTGTGATTCCTGGGAGGAGTCCAAAATATCAACAATAACAGGAGTTTAGAAGAAGTTGAGTCCAACTCTCACAGATGACCTTGAGGGGTTTAACTCTTCAGTGGAAGTAAATGCGGATGTGGTGGAATCAGCAAGACAACTAGAATTAGAACTGGAGCCTGAAAATGTGACTGAGTTGCTGCAGTTTCAAGATACAATTTTAATGCATTAGGATTTGTTTCTTAGAGATGAGCAAAGAAAGTCGTTCCTTGAGATAGAATCTACTCCTGGTAATGATGCTGTGAACATTCTTCAAATAACAACAAAGAATTTAGAATATTACAGAAACTTAGTTGATAAAGCAGTGGTAGAATTTGGGTTTGAAAGAAGTTGTACTGTGGGGAAAAAGCTATCAAACAGCATCACGTTACAAAAAAAAAAAAAAATCTTTCATGAAAGGAAAAGTCAACCAATGTGGCAAACTTCATTGCTGCCTTGTTAGAAGAAATTGCCACAGCCACATTAACTTTAAGAAACCACCACCCTGATTGGTCAGCTGCCACCAACACTTGGACCAAACCCTTTACCTGTGAAAAATCACAACTTGATGAAGGAACAGATAATCATTAGCATTTTAGCAATAAAGTATTTTAAAATTAAAGTATGTGCATTGTTTTTTAGACATACTTCTATTGCACACTCAGCTGCTTATATTGTAATGTAAACATGACTTTTTTATGCATTGGAAAACCAACAAACTTGTATGACTCACTTTATTGCAATGTTTGCTTTACTGCAGTGGTCTGGAACTGAATCTGTAATATCTCCAAGGTATGCCTGTATATCTTCATGTATAATAGGGAAGTAATTCTACTGATACAGGTATGGTAGAGCTTAGATAATGTCTCTTATATCAAGCATCTAGATTAGTAGCTGACTATCATCAAAATGAAAACACATGTTTGTGAATTAATATTTCCACTGTTCTATCTTGTTATTGGTAGGTGAGAGTGGTGGTGAACTTTCACCTCAAATTGTTTGATTTAAATAGTTGAAAAAATATAAACAAGTAAGGAGACAAAAGACAAATGTATTGCTTCTATGACGACAATACGATCATATTTCTTCTGAGTGCTCTATGACCTTCCTCCAATCTAAGCAATATTTCCATTTCTACTAGAAGCCAGAGAGATTCACACTGTTACCCTTCTTTCTGTCTTTTGGAAATTTGCAGTGATAATAAGTTGATTTAAAATCCTTACTTAATATCAAGAACAACTCTTCCTGTCAACATGGTAATAAAATGAACACTGAGGATGAAGAGAGAGAGAATGATAAAGTGCATTCAGTAAAACATAAACAAGTAAAGGATGTGGGCGCAAGGTATATAGGAAGTATTAATAGTTGTACTCCTCTCACATATTTTGTCATGTGTGAAATAATTCAAAAGTAAGATGTAAGTAAACCTAAAAGAAAAACTAAAACTCCCTTTAGGAAACCTAAAAGTGAATAGATTCACACTTCAACAAACTTTTGACGATATGTCAGCAAGATGGAAAATAACTACAAAAGGAAAGCTGCAGATACAAGAAGAAATGTTGAGTGAAGAACATGGAAAGCATGTAGATAAACCACAGGGTCTGTGTGAAATAACAAAAAAATTAAATTTGGGAATACAGAAAGGATATAATTAAAATATGGGACAATAAGTAAGACTAGCAGGTGATTTGATTTTTATAATTCTAAGGTCCCTATGTTATATAAAGAAGGAATAGAGAAAATGATTAATGTAGACTTTAAGTAAATAAATCTGTTAAAATTTCATGGTAACTATTAAAAGAATAAAGAGGGAAATAGAATTTAAATAAAAACTTCATGTAAAAGATGCAGAAAAAGTGATAAAAAGTAAAAGCGATGAAGCAAAAGAGGAACATACAAAACAAGAAATAGGATGGTAATGAATCCAAATATATCAGCAATCCTAATAAATGTAAATAAATTAACTTTCTAGTTAAAGGTTAAATTCAATAAAAGATAAGATCCAGGATTATACTATCGAAGAATCACACATGAAAATAAAAACATGGAAAAACTGATACACAAAGGATAAGAAATTAGGCAGCTTAAATATTAGTCAAAGGAAAGCTGGTGTATCTATATTAATATTATAGAGTGAAGTCTTTAAGGCACAAAGCATCATATAGAATGGAAAACATCATAAAACAATGATAATTATACACTCATTTCAACTTTGATGCCTCTAATAACTTGCCTCAAAACATATAAAGAAGTCAACAAACCCATCATACCAAGGAATACACAGTGTTCTCAGGTACGCACGGAACTTCAGAGAAAGCCGAACCACATGGGGAAGACATAATGCACATATCAGCCAATTCCAAGGAATTATCAGACAGATATACTTCTCTTAGCACAACGAAGTTCAAAGTCAGAAAAAAACATTTTTTTTGAAAAAGCATATTTAAAACATACAAGAAAGCAATAAAGTCTGAAAACCGATAAATTCAACAGTTAACTTAAGATATTAGGGAAAATATAAGAAACCCAAGCAGAAGAAATGCAATTATAAAAACCAACAATAATAATGAATGAAATAGTAAATAGAGATACAGCAGATTAAAACAAAAAGATTAACAAATCGAAAGGCTAATTCTTATATATTTAATATATGTGTGTGTCTAATCTACTCTCAATATTAAACTATTAATCCTTTCTTTCCTAAATATATATCAACAATGATTGTTATATTTTTTCTATTTTTATATTTACACAGGGAAATGTGATATTCACCATGTTTCACTTAGTGTTTTTTAACTCAGTATCATTTTTGAGGCCAATTTTGAGACCCATGTGTATAGAGAGATACTTTATTCCTTTTAACTATTGCCCAGTAATATATAGATTAAATTTTTATCCATCTATCCCCCATTTGCTATCTACTAATAGTATTTCAAAGCACATCCCTGAATTTTCCTATGCATCTCTGTTACACGTTACCCTAAAGAGAAATGACAAGCTTTTTAGAGAAGTGGCATACTCAATTTCCCTAAATGTTGGCAAATTGATTATTTAAATGGCATTTAGCAGAAAATCTAACAAAACATTTTTCTTCACATTAAAAAAGAAATCCTTAAATTGCTTCTTAGTTTCTATAAAAATGGAAGAGTGGAGAAGTATTCAGGGCTTTATGTTTTATTCAATAGGATCAATATCCTCCATAATCCTGTGAATCACCTTTTTAAAAAATTTGTAAAACTTAAGACAATATTTTATAGTTTTGCTCCACATTGTTTGAAATTTAGAAACTTTTATTTCTAATTAGATTGCTATGACATTGAGTGTGTGTGTGTGTGATTGGTATGTATATAAATTATCTACTACATGCAAGATATAAAAATATGATAAAGTGTTTGGACCTTACCCTTAGAAAACAATATCTCAATAACTGTGGTGTGGCTGAGATGATGTTCAGGTATCATCTCATATTTGCCTACATTTCTAAGTTTATTTCTACATTGCCAAGTTTGTCACTATAACATGGCCATTTCCTGTATAGGAGACAGATGCTCTTTAGGTGTGTCCATCATAAAACTAGTTTAATAAATCAGGACACATTGAAAATAAAATAAGCCTCAAGCATAAAGCAGGACCAATCCTTGAACAAAGTGTATATTCAATATATACTCCATTGGCTTCAATAGTGAAAATATACTGTGAGCTGTCACAAAGTTGGTAGGCTCTGATCCCCAGCGGGTACTGTGCCTGTCCTTTGCATAACTAGAGGGATTGTTAGTCCTCTTTGCATACATCACGATTGTTAATAAAGTGACATTTGTCAAAATGAGTAAGCACCTGTTGCCATGGAAGGTGCCATAACCAAGATTATAAAACAAATTGTTGTAGTTGGCTAGGAACCAGGAGGAAGATGAACACCAGAAGAAAAGGCATTCTTTCCTTAATTCCTCATACCCATTTTACAATGCATTGCATACAGTTGTTTATGCAGAACACAGGCTGTTTTCTTTTTTTCTGAAACCTCATGTAACCGATGGTATTTTAAATGAGCTCTAATACAAAATGCCTCACACACTGCTATCCTATGCCTCATTTAACCCACTATATGGGTTCCCTCTTGAAACATTTAGTCTTCATTTGTCTATTTTTCCTGTAACTTATTTTTAGGAATAGAAAAATCATGTCCTGGGAAGCATGTCTTCTGGCACATATTTAAAATACCTAAGGGGGCTCAGGTAACATCAAGACCCTAGTAGGTGCAGACGGGTCCCCACCAATATCTTGGCATTTTATTTCAATTATTTACTATCTTTCAATATGGCCCACAGCATGAAGATTTTGCATATACCAGTTTATTTTTTAATTGAAAATTGAAATAATACCAATACTCATAAAAAAATCCGTTCAATTCTATTCAGTAAACAGTCTTCCTCTTCATGCCAGTAGATATCTGTAACTCTTTCCCCAGGTTCCTTATTTAAAGTATCTTTACCAAAAAAAGCAGACAGGCTTCAAATAACCGTCTGACATTGGAGAATGACAATATTTTTTCTTGTGAATTAGCATCCTAGCTAGGCACTGATATGAGATATAATGACATAGCTTTCCTGCCAAATCTCATTCTTGTATTGTTCATGAATAGATTCATTATTTTGGTACAAAGACTTTAAATATCAAGTTTAATTGATCTTTTATATCACACTTCTCCAGAATTTTTTACTGAAGGATAAATTTGTTCCTCTAAAAAGCACAGCCTGTCCCGAGCAGATGCATGCCATTAAAAAAAAAATCACATAAATGTCTTCTTTTGGTTCTATCACAGCCTAACATATGAATCCATGTTTATTGTGGTAATGATTCAAACTAGTAAAATGGGGTATAATTTTTGTTTGTATTATAATTGCAGTGCTCCTCATTTCTAGGTACCCCATACTGGCTATTCTCATGTTTTATGTGAATCTCAGGGTGTATTGACTAGCTCTGTGATCTTGGAAAAAATGACTGGCTGCAAAAAGTTCTCTCATTTCTTCTGCCAATCCCATTCTCTGAAGAGGAAAATGTAAGACTATGTGTGCAAAAATTCTAAGACACTGAGAGTCCAAAGAAAATAGAGAATAGATATTTAAGCTTGAGACCAGAAAGCATTTGTGATTATTAAGACTGAATTCTTGTGACTTTGAGTCAGAATGGCTTGTTTTTAGTTGGAAGTTATCTTCTAGATCCTTATTCTCTGATTATATGCAATTTGGAAATGTCCTACATAAAAACTGCTGCCTAACTTGTCACCTGGTTTTCTTCCAATGCACAGAAAGAACTAGAAGCCCTGCAACAAATGGATTATGTGCACCATCTGGCCATTTTGTGTCGCATACTAAATTTTAAACTAAAAATGCCTTTCTTCTTCCCATACTAGAACATAAGAAATTTGCTATCTTTTCTGGCTTGATGTATAACTTAATTTATTTGTTAATATAAGTTGTTGATGGCTAAAATTGTGTAAAATGTAGTTATACATAATTTTTAGCTTCAAAGTCACAAATTTTGTCACTTTATTATGGAGGAATTGCAAATATCTCTAGGGTATAAACTCAGCCTGATTTCTGGATATCTGTTTTTTTCTATTTGCAACTTCAAATATGTGTGTAACGCCATTGCGAACTCTCAATTTTGTTAGGTGTCTTTCAAGTATATATGAGAAGTTAACATATGCATATTTTATATAATTTTTACATGTAAGTGCATATGAGTTCCTCTGAACTTTGAGAAACTAAACTGTCCAGAAAGGTATGTTTTTACATGTAGCCATTTGTAATTTGGTAACCACAGGAAATGTAAATCTGAAAATAACTATAAAACAGTTAAGGATAAGTATATAGTGTGATTCTTTTCCTTATCTAATATAAATTTTTAAAGCCACAGGAAAAGGAGCCGAAGACTGGACTATAACAGGTTTGGAGGCTATGAATACATAGAATGATACCAATTTATGGAAATACAGATTGATATTAGCTCATGTTATTGAGGGCCTACTCTTTGCCTTTTTTGTGTATGTACGTATGTATGTCTTTATTTATTTATTTCTGTATTTATTTATTTTTAGAGACAGGGTCTCACTCTGTGGTTCAGATTGGAGGGCAGTAGCGCGATCACAGCTCACTGCAACCTCAACCTCCCAGGCCTAAGCAATCCTTCTGCTACAGCCTCCCAAGTAGCTGGGACTACAGACACGTGCCACTGCACCCAGCTAAATTTAAAAATATTTTGTAGAAACTGGGTCTTTCCCTGTTGCCCAGGCTGATCTTGAACTCCCGGGCTAAAGCGATCGTCCCACCTGGGCCTCCCAAATTGCGGGGATTAAACGCACAAGCCACCGTGCCCAGCCACCATTGCCTTTATACATATTACCTCATTTAAATATGCATTTTTCCAATGGAAGGAACTGGAGCTTAGATAAATTCTATACCTCTCAAAATAACACCACGTGGATTTTTAAAAAAATCTTTAAGCATTTACCTACTTATTTATTTGGCTAATAGGAAAAAAAAGCTCCCAGTCACAAACATCCCCCGTCACAAACATCACGATCCATGATGATAGAGCAAAATCAGATATGCTAAATTTAGCCAAATGTATTGCATACAGTAGGTCATCAATACATGCTTATTGAATTAATTAAAATCCAACTTGAAAAGGAAATTGACCCTGTCAAATATTTGTATATTTTATCTCATCAAATTTAGTTGTGTGTGAGCCAAAGAAAACATATGAAAAGTGTTTTATTTTGCAGGGACAGATGTATAAAATATTATCTAATTTTAATATACTAAAGGCATAGTTATAGTTTTCCTTTAAACATCATTTTGACCTTAATGATGTGACTTACTATTTTACCCTCCAAAAACAGTACACTTTATAATTATAATTGCTGGAACACGCCACTTTCTAGAATTACGAAAAATAATTCATTACACATAAAGGCTTTATTTTGGAATGAATAAATGAATGTTGGCTGTCATCGTAATTTGTGCCTCCCGAAAGATTGGTTTCCTACCTCTAGATAGAGAGAAAATAAAATTTAATCTTTAAGAATTCACATTTCTTGTTTGGCAAGAGTTTGTATTGCTACTAATTAGCTGAAATAGAAATTAAAGAATCTCGGCTACATTGAACAACTGGGCTTTGAATGTCTAAAACTGTTTCCTCAGAAGAGAACAGATGATGTCATTGCATCAAGTCACTGGGATGAATTGCTGAAAGGGAGATGCATGGAAACAATATCATACCCTCAAAATTTCCATTGAGGAGCACAATGTCTCCATATACACTATTACCAGTTTCCCTTCAGAATTTTCTCTATGTCTGCTTTTAATTATCCCAAATTCATTTATCCCCCCTATTTAAGTTCCCCCTCCCTCTTCCCCTATATTTCCCCTTGAACCTATCTTTTCTGTATCCATTGCAGAGAGATCACTTCGTTGTAACTGAATACAGATCTGAATGCTTACCACTTGCAGAGTCCAATTCACAAGAGTGAGGTCTGGTGGAAAGAAAGGGATTTTACTAACCAAAACTAGTAAAGGGGATGTGGCCGGATTCCCATCCAAAGCAACCACTTCAATTTTGGGGGTGAGGGTAGGAGTTTAAGTGTGGAAAAATTGATAAGGAAGGCGCGCAAAATTGTGCTGAGTACAATGTCTGTGTGTCTTGCTCTGGTGGCTATTTTGTGTCTCAGTCCTCCTGAATCACGAGCTGGCAGCATCTCAACAATGGCGGGGTTGTTGACTAGCCAGCCACCTTGAAATAATCTTGGGAATTTTGCAGCTGAGTCTCCAAGCTTCCTTTGTCAGACTCAAGATTAGCCCCTGCAACTTCTAAGAAGGCATATAGACGACAGCATACAATTAGATAAATGTGAAGGGAGTATACATGGTAGGAAAGGGAGGGATATGGAGTCTATTTTATGGCTAAGAGAAAAGGCTTCTACAGTTTTCTTCAAGGTTTTATCTTGAAACCCAAGACTAAAAAAAATAAAATGCATTTTGAAGTTAAGCTATCTGGTTTTTTAATGATTTATAGCTCTGGGGGTCTTCTCTTTTCTAAATATCCCCAAGCCCTAGGATGTATTTTGGGCAATAATTTGTACTAAATATGTGAGTTCAAAATGAGATATTTATTTACCTTGTACTTTATGTTGCAAATTTCCTAAAACTGTAATTTTAACAATCTACACGTTTATATTTATGTGATGGTTTTGTTAATTTCATTTCAACACTTTTCTCCAACAAGTGGATTTATACAAAACTGACAATGTGAATCTTCTTCAGCATCCCCCTTCAACATCTTAATAGGATAAAATGAATCATAATTTTAAACTACATTTCTTAATTTAAAGAAAAAAATTATGTGGACATATTCACATTCAAGGTGAGTATCCAGCAAACAGTAAATCAGGCAGGTGGTTATGTTGGGAAATGGTAGCAAAACATTTACAATTGATGCCATATGGCTTTCAGCCTAGTAGGGCCAACTAGCTGTGTTCAATGACTCTGGGGAAATTAAGCTGTTTGAAGGTCATTAATGCTAATTCTAAACCTCTGGGGCAGTGACAGGAAGTTGGCAGCAATATGCAGGGAAACCATACCTCCAACTGAGTGGATAAGCCTCCTTCATAAGTGGACCTAGGATTGTTCTTGTTGGGCCTGTGCTCTGATTTGGAGACAAAGAACCAGGTATAACCACTATTGCTGCATATACACAGCAGGCAGTAACGTATATTCTGATCCTGCCATTGTCTTTCTTAAACTGACCAGGAGTCCTTATCATAAAGTTCAAATCCCCTTCCATTATCTTCCTGTTTCAGCTGATACCACTGTCCTCTGGACTAAGCCCCAGGTACATTAAGTTTCTAAGTTGACATTTTTAATTAAGTTTTAAAGACATATTTGGAGAATTTTTTAATGCACAAGTATATGTCCAGCTCAAATAATTCCACTTTCAATGTGCTTTCCTGGGTTTCTTGAATGCCATTGAGAAATTACAGTACATATAAAGAAAATAGAAAAGAAATAGTAATCACTGAATCAATGATTAGCGAAAAAAAAACCAGCAAAAGCTAAAGCTTTTCAGCAATTAAGTTCACCAATTTTCAGTAAATAACTCAAGTGAAAAAAATTAATTTATCTACTTGAAAATGGCTAATGCAGAGTCAAAGATTAAAATGTTGGAAATAAATTTTCTTCTTCCACGCCAACCTTTAAGGAAAATATTATTGAACTCTTCTGGAACACAAAATCTTTGCAACCAGCATTATTGTGTATATTATCCACTTACATTAAATTAAAACTCTATATGCATGAGGGAATGTTTCTTCAAATATTAACCATAAATAGAAATTAGAAAAATGTATAAAATTAGGTTGTATATTTCATTCCTAAGATTTTCTAGACTGGGTTTTCTGAAAGATGCAACACCATTCTCTTGATATTCTACAAATAGAAACACGCTACCCCAGAGCATTGGGTTCAGAACGTGCTACCCCAGAAGATGGCACCTTCACATTTGAGAAAATCACAAAGGAGAAAGGTCTCTGACCTTCTCCAATCCTTCTTCTCTGAAGCAAGCTGTAAAAGAATCTGATCTTCAGCTGGGTGCGGTGGCTCACTCCTGTAATCCCAGCACTTTGGGACGCCGAGGTGGGTGGATTACGAGGTCAGGAGATTGAGACCATCCTGGCTAACACGGTGAAACCTCGTCTCTACTAAAAATACAAAAAATTATCCGGGTGTGGTGGTGGCGCCTGTAGTCCCAGCTACTCGGGAGGCTGAGGTAGGAAAACGGTGTGAACCCGGGAGGTGGAGCTTGCAGTGAGCGGAGATCACGCCACTGCCCTCCAGCCTGGGCGACAGAGCAAGACTCTGTCTCAAAAAAAAAATAAAAAAAGAATCTGATCTTCCTCTGAAGTATGTGATAAGAGCCTCATGTGCCTCATATCTGGAGACAAGGAATGTCACACTGGGACACAGAAAATAATATGAACAAACAGGCCTTGCTAAGTTCCCCCAGCTTATTACCATTAGATCATACTCCTTCTGTTCAATCATGCTTCCTCATGACTGTCTACTCCCCATCCAACCTAAGCATAAATATACATAGATTTCGCCATTTCTTTGGGTCTTCATTTCTGAAGGTCCACATGTCACATAAAATTTACATTAAATAAATATGTATGCTTTTCTGTTGTTAAACTGCCTTTTGTTATAGGTGCTTCAGCCATGAACCTAGTGATGGATGAGAAAAAAAAATCCCTTCTACCCTACACTAACAAGGAAGGACGAGAGAGAGAATTCTAATTTCTTACCATAGGTATTCAATGTGATGAGAGGGTGGTCATTTGATGTATAAAATTAGGAATTCATTCTAAAACATGTTTGAAACTTTTGTTTACTTTATTGCAGAGGAAGGGGCAAATTTGGTGCTCCAAATTCCTGTTTTATTTGCCATCATAGAAAGGATTTGAATTTGCAAGACACTTCAGAAAAGTCTGATTTTTTTTTCACTTTAAATGTGGTATTGTGGTTACTGTAATGAGGTGGCATCGACACTGCTAATACTTACCCTTTGGAGTTTACCCCAAGGCTTTACCATAAGACATCATCCAGATCACTGTGCTTTCTTTTAAAAAACAAGTCTTTATTAAAAAGAAAAGCACAAACTAGACCATCACAAATAGAAATTAGTAATAGCCAGAAACGTATTTAGCAGCGATATTTTTTCTTTTTTTTTTTAACAGTCTTGCTCTGTCTCTCAGGCTGGAGTGCAGTGGCGTGATCTCGGCTCACTGTAACCTCCACCTCCCAGGTTCAAGCAATTCTCCTGCCTCAGCCTCCCAGAGTAGTTGTAACTAGAGGTATCCACCACCACACCCAGGTAATTTGCATATTTTTAGTAGAGTTGGGGTATCACCATGTTGGCCAAGCTGGTCTTGAACTCCTGACCTCAGGTGACCCGCCTACGAAAGTGCTGGGATTACAGGAGTGAGGCACTGCACCCAGACTTATTTAACATCAGTTCTAAACATTGTTGACACATTGCAGTATCTAATTTTCTCTAGTATCCTTAATTAATTATATAATGTGACTTTTGAAGAATTCTTATATACATTAAGATAAAGTTCAAGAAGGCCATTAGCAAAGGATTTTAAAAAGAGTAGTTTTTTTACAAAGATTTTCCATTTTAAACAGATTTTTCTTATAAAATAAATTTCTCCATGTCTTTTAAAAATACGAAACTTGGCTCCCATTAAATATGCTCATTTTTAGTTACCCATGGGATACCCTTACTTATCTATGATAACAGATACTTGTCATAATTTCCTGTATACTCCTAATGTCAGAGGTATGTTTACAAGTGGTATCATTTACTTCTGGATTTCATTTCCAGCTATTTAACCTCCAGATTCATGATAAAGCATTTTTAAGATTATCTCTGAAAACAATACCTGCTTTTTATTTACTCAAAATATATCTACACTTAACATAAGTACACTTTGGATAAGCAGTTATTTTTAGGCAAACTTTTACTAAGATAAGTATATGACAACATAAATAATGGAGGATATCCATGTGTAGCTAAAAGTGAAAATATTTAGTTTACCTGGAAGATGTGTTTTTTTTTTAAAAAAAAACCCTGAAACAATTGATTTCATGCAAAAAAAGTGCTAAAAGAAAAATGCGTAATCTCTGTATGATAAAAACATTTTCTCGAGCTGTGCAAATGACCTTGTTGATTTTTATTTTATCTAAGAATGATTTTAATATGCAATAATACAACTTACAGCAACATATAACAATGCATTTAATAGTAATGCACAAAAGTAACAAAGCAATGCAGATAAAAATGTTATACTGAGCTCATCATTTGACATACTTCCTGTATTAGAATAATTTGCTGAATAATGTCAATTATCAAAACATGTAGCTGCTATGTAGTCCCTTAAAAACTGATATTTCCAGCATGTATATAATACACATATAAGTATATTCGTGTTGAACATAGCTTTAGTACTTTTTATATTTTTTTAAAAAGAAATTGTATGCCTTTTGTTCAAAACCACTATAACTTACTTGACCTGTGTGTGATTTTTATTTTCCGTTAAAATATTTAATTTCCAATATAGTTTGGATGTAGGACAGTCTGCATTTTAGGAAGCAAAAAAATAAATTTTAGAAAGGTAAAATATCAAAGCCAGTTTTGTAGTAATAGTGATGTCTAAAAGTTGAAATAGTAGCTGTCATTAAATGAGCACCTACTATATTTCAGGCACTAAACTGGATTCTTATAGACTCTTTAATAATAATATCATACATTATAAATGTGAAATTTTAGACTGCAAAGTACATAATTTGCTAAAAGTCACAGATGTAATAAACTGTCAATCCAGAATTTGAACTTAAATCTTTTGGCTGCAGAGAGGAAAACAAAAGAACGGTAGGTAAATAGCTAGATGAATCCGTTGACTGACAGTCGTATCAGCTTCCCTTTACTGAATGCTGATCTCATCACACCAGTATAACTTTGTAAAATGTGTTTATTATTTCCATGTTCAAAGTGAGTGACTTAAGGCTAAAAATGATAAGAAATGTGTCCTTGATGGCAGCTATCACTGGAAGATCCAGAATTTTAACCAATATTTCACTATCCAGTATTACTCATTTCAAAGCACTCAGCCTTTCGGCTATCACATACAATTTCCACTTCAAGTAACAAATTCAAATATAATCGGTACAAAGTTTATCCTACCCTGAAAATGAAATGTATAATATTCAAGAACAACTTGATGATTCACATCTGAGAAAACATAGTACTCTCAAAGTGACAAATACTGAATAAATAAATATTACCTCTGTATTGGATGTCTAAAAATGAGTAAGGACAAGATACTTCAAGCTGGAAAAATTAGAATGCAAACAAAAGACAACGGAGGAACCAAACATAGCTGGTCACATATGTATTTTTGTAACGATTTTTAAGTCTGGGAGTCTTGTTTCCTAAGCAAACATTTATTTTTTTGTTAGCCAGAAGTTTATATCTCCCTAGATTATGTAAAATACTGAAAAAAGAAATATGAAAACTTTATTTTTAGTTGTGTCATCAAACAGTGCCTTACATATTTGAATGACTACACTTTCAAAAGCTGCCAAACTTTAATTTCTTCTGTTAGTATCTATATCTACACATATTCAACATTCAAAGTAAGGAATCTTGTAGTGTGTGTTATATTGTTCAAGTATTGATGATTTTGTTGCAACTCTGGGAACACTTTTTAGCCCCTGAAGCCTGAATTAGGGGTATCTATATAGAGAGGAAATTATTGGCTTATCAAAAGTGTGCATAGATTCTGTAGGTCAAGTCTATCCATCATAGACTTCCTAAAAGGTGGATTAGATTTGAAGCTCTCCCAATTTATTTTGTTATGGTTTATTGGCACATTCATTTTGCACAACTGTTTATACAAAATAAATGGCTGCTGATATCTTAAGCCCCTCCATTAGTGGAGTCCAATTCACCATCTAAGATAACAAAAACATAGGAATCTTCAGTTCCTACTGCTACCATTACAGAAGGCTCAAGCTGTAGAATATTTGATGCTTTCTGCTCTCAAAGTTCTGATCCAGTCCTTTCTCTTACATAACATCTGTCCATGGCCTTGCTCAGAGGGACCCAGTGCTCATTCAAAGATCCCTTTATTGTGGTGAATGTTTAATTTCTTACTAATATTCATTCAAATGCAATACATGTATAGTTACATTCAGTCTGTGCTGCTATAATGGAATATAAGAGACTGGGCAATTTGTAGAGATTCTTCATGGTTCTGGAAACTGGAAAATCCAAGATGCAAAGGCAAGTGTCTGGTGAGGACCTTCTTTCTGTGTCATCTCATGGTGGAAGGTGAGACAGCAAGAGATTGAACTCCCAGCTTTAAGTTATTTTAAATCAGCATGAATCTGTTCACAAGGCTTCAGCCTTCATGACCTAAACACCTCCCATTGGGCCCCACCTCCCAACAGTGGTTCATTGGATTATGTTCCAACACATGCCTTTTGGAGGGACACAGCCAAACGATAATGATATATAACAGCATTTTCTAAGTGTTCATTTTGATGAATTTTGACAAATGTTTACAGTAGTGTAACAACCACTTCAATGGAGACGTTTCATCCTAAAAATTCCCTTGTTCTATAGATTCAATTTTTAT
This sequence comes from Symphalangus syndactylus, assembly GCF_028878055.3. NCBI lineage: Eukaryota > Metazoa > Chordata > Mammalia > Primates > Hylobatidae > Symphalangus > Symphalangus syndactylus. The sequence goes on from NC_072437.2 coordinate 120,080,428, forward strand.
ATTCTTCTGAAATTTTATGCTGAAATCTAATACCCAATATAATGGTATTGCGAGTTGGAGGCTTTGGAAGGTGATTAGATCATAAGAACAGAGACTTAATCAAAGGAGTTAGTGCTTTTTATAAGAGACCCTGGAGATATCCCGTCCTTCTACAATGTGAGGAGACAAAAGAATGACAGCCACCTCTGAATCAGGAAGTGAGTCATTACCAGGCACTGAGTCTGTCAGTAACGTGAATTTGAACTTCTGGTCACGAAAACTGTGAAAAATAAATTTTGGTTGTTTATAAACTACCCAGTCTATGATATTCTGTTACAGCAACCTAAAGTACTATGTTACCTGGTGCCCCTTTGTAATCAGTCCTCGCCCCCAACCTGACACCTAGCCCCTGTCTACCCCACTCAGATTTGGGTGGCTACAGTTTTGGCTATTAAATAATGTCACAAAAATTGAATCATATACTATGTAGCTTTGATTGTTTTTTATTGAGTTTACTTAATGCGTTGGAGATTTATTCATGCTGTTACATATGTCTATATTGTATTTTTTTATCGCAAACTAGTGTTCCATTTGATTATACCTTTACTAATACATGGGCCTCTGGATTATTTCTAGTTTAAGGCCATGCAAATAAAGTTGCTATAAACATTAGCAAATGGGTCTCTGTATGAACATGCTTTTATTTCTCTTGGGTAAACATCCAGGAATTGATAGTTGAGTCATATGATAAATGTATATTTAAATTTAAAAGAAACTTCCCTATTGTTATCCAAAGCAACTATACCACTGATGTTTCTACATATCCTCATCAGTACTCCGTCTTCTGTGATTTGATTATAGCCGTCCTAGTAGCTGTATAGAGCATCTCATTGCAGTTTTAATTGCATTTTCCTAATGACTAGTGGCGTTAAGCAAATTTTCACTGCTTATTTGCCATTGGTATATACAGTGGTTCCACGTTCTCCGTGAGAGATTAGTTCTAGAACCCTGATGGATGCCAAAATCCAGAAATGCTAAAATTCCAACATTGGTCCTGTATAACCTGGGAAAATTAAAACTGAGCCCTCTGCATCCTTGGGCTGCCCAATCTGGGAATACTATATTTTCTATCCATAGTTGGTTGAATCTGTGAATGCGGAGCTCGTACACAGGAAAGGCCAACTATATTTTTTGAAAGTCCAGTTTTTAGTCTGTTTCTACCAGTTATAAAAATTTCCAGTTCGCATATATGGAAACTGTTTTTATGTGGATGGCTGAGGATTCTTTTGGAAAAACATACTGTCAAGAAAAGAACATAGGGATTATAAGCCTGACTCTATAGCAAAATCTGATTTTTTAAAAAGAAATTTTTATTAAAATGTCTAAAAAACACTGGGGCCCTGTTGACATCACTTGGATACCCGGCTGGTATAATCTATGACAGTATAAAGAGCCCGTCTATGTACTCTTCCATGGAATATGAGATGTTGAGGACTTTGGCATGTCGGTAGTTATGTCCACTGGTATTTATTTAGGCAGAGTATTGGGGGGTTGCCAGGATTAAGAGAGGGCATAGGGTCAAGTGTGCATCCTGAGAAGCCATAAACAGAAAAGAAAGTGTAACCTAGTAAACCGTGCAGTTCCCGCAGGAATCTGGCAGGAATGGGACACAGTGGGCCCAGCATGGTCTACCAACCCCCTGCCGAATCCTTGAAATTCCTTCTGAAAACCTCCAGAAAGAAAGGACAGAGTACTGCATAGAGGGTTGAAGGTTCTGGTTTCTCCTGGCTCTTGTTTCTGTTTACGATTTGTATCTGTAGTAGTTTCCTGGGACTGCCCTAACAAAACAGCGCACAGTGGGTGGCTTAACCATAAGTGTACTGTCTCAGAGTTCTGGAAGGCAGAAGTCTAAAATCATGGTGTTGAAAAGGTGGCTCCTTCTGAGAGCCACAAGGAAAAAGCTATTCCAGAGAAGTCTCTCTCCTTATGTCATGCAGCTTTGGGTGTTTCTTGGTGTTTTAGTCTGTTCTCCTGCTGCTCATGAAGACATACCAGAGACTGGATAATTTATACAGAAAAAGAGGTTTAATGAACTCACAGTTCCATGTGCTGGGAAGGCCTCATAGTCATGGCAGAAGACGAAAGGCTCATTTCACATGGCGGCAGGCAAGAGAGAATGAGAACCAAGCAAAGAGGAGACCCCTTATCAAACCAACAGATCTTGTGAGACTCATTCACCACCACAAGAACAGTATGGGGAAAACCACCCCGTGATTCAATGATCTCTCACCAGATCCCTCCCACAACACATGGGAGTTACGGAAACTACAACCATGATTCAATTACCTCCCCCAAATCCCTCCCACAACACATGGGAGTTACAGGAGCTAAGACAGACCATATCGCTTGGCTTATCAATGGCATTCTTCCTGTGTCTTCACATCGCCTTCTCTGTATACCTATCTTTCCCTGTGTCCACATTTCTCCTTTTTGTAACTACAGAGTCATATTGGATTGGGCCCATCCTAATGACTTCATCCTGACTTGGTCATCTGCAAAGGCTGTATTTCCATACAAGGTCACATTCACAGCTACTGGAATTACCGCCTCATTATTTGCTGAAGGTACACAATTCAACCCATAACACTGTCAGTCTAGTAATTGTGCCCTTTTAGGTAATTTCTGTTTTCTACTCATAATTTAAAATGAAAGCATCTTGAAATTATAAAAGACAATAGTGCTAAGAGAAAATTTCCATCAACCTATGATTTTAAACTCTTCAAAGTGCTAAGAGAAAATATCCATCAATCTATTATTTTAAACCTTTCTAAATTATTAAGAGTAAGATATATAAAATAAGATAATTTTCAGGACAGCCATGGTTGTTCATGCGTGTAATCTCAGCACTTTGGGAGGCTCGGGAGAGCAGACTGCTTGAGCTCAAGAGTTCAAGACCAGCCTGGACAAGATAGTGAAACTTCATTTCTACTAAAAATACAAACAATTAGCCTGGTGTGGGCATGGTGGCAAATGCCTGTAGTCCCAGTTACCCAAGAGGCTGAGGTGGGAGACCTGCTTGAGCCCAGAAAGTCAAGGCTGCAGTGAACCATGATTGCACCACAGCACTGCAGCCTGGGTGACAGCCTGAGACCCTGCCACATACACACACACACACATTCAAATAAATGATTGAGTTTACATACCAAAGAGCACCAAAATATATGCTTCAATGAGAAGAAAAGAGTGAGATCTAAGTGGCACTGAGTTATACAGAAACTTGAAAACACGTTGGTGTATCTAAATAATCAATAACCAAAGTAACAGCAATAATAACATTAAGGATAATGACTATTTAGCTTGGAATTTAAAAAACAATACATAATTATATTTACAAATTGCAATAATATAAAAACTGGAAGAGATGATCATATCTAAAATTTTCTACAGCCTTTAAATTGTTCAGGTAGAAGGAGATGATTGTTTCAAGTTGTACTTTGCTAATGCAACCTTGTGCTTCATTAGTGCTAATGCACTTTGTTCAACATTTAATAACTAAAGAGCAATGAAAAGCGACACAGATTAAATGGAAAAGGAAATATACAAACAACACACCCCCCAAAAATATGCAATCAAGTCAATGAAAAGCAGAAAACAAACGAAAAAAGTAAAGAAGTAAAAATACAGTGAAATTTTATTAAAGATGCAGAAATATATCCATATGTGTCAAAATCATATTTAGTATAAATACATTAAGTTCACTATTAAAAGACAGAGAGTACAAGCTATAATGACAAAGGATTTTTACACGCTGAGGGACATAAAATGATATGCCAAAATTTAGATTGTATAGTGACATTAATATCTCATTAAATATGCTAGAGCAAAATCTGAAATATATTCAAAAATTAACTTTGGGAGCCCGAGGTGGGTGGATCAAGAGGTCAGCAGATCGAGACCATCCTGGCTAACATGGTGAAATACCGTCTCTACTAAAAATACAAAAAATTAGCCAGGCATGGTGGCAGGCGCCTGTAGTCCCAGCTACTAGGGAGGCTGAGGCAGGAGAACAGGGTGAACCCGGGAGGTGGAGCTTGCAGTGAGCCGAGATCGTGCCCCTGCACTCCAGCCTGGGCGACAGAGCCAGATTCCATCTCAAAAAAAAAAAAAAAAAAAAAAAAAAAAAAAAAAAAAAGCTTTCCAGTTGAAATATCTTTATAACGTAATATTGAATTCTCATGGCTAAGGAAAAATAATTTTATAATTAATCAGGTCTAAATAAAATAAATTAAATACTGAAAGGGCAAAAAATTATCTTAAAGCTTTTACACTTCAATGCTCAGTTTTGCTGTGAACCTAAAACTGTTTTAAAATTAAATTATGTTAAATAGAAATAATTATTTGTGGGACATTTAATGTTTCTTGATTAACCCTTGGACTTGTAGAGATTTTAACTTAGAACAGGCATAAAAATTGTAACAATTGTTATTGTGAATAGAATAGAATATTTTTCTGAGAACAGTAAATATTTCTTGAGAATTTCGATGTGTCAGAGGCTGGAATATTTTCACATATTGTTTAACTCTTTTGTCTTATATACTATTTTGTCTTTAAAACAATCAGATGAGGAAAATGAGGCTCAGATAGCAACTAGCCTGACCCAAATCACACAGCTAGAAAGCAGAGGATGCAGGATTTAAACCCAGAACCTGTTTGACTATTCACTACACTCTACCACCACCTCCAAGGAACGTGGTGCGTATATGATACTTGAGGACATATCAACAGTCACGACTAAGATTTAGTAAAACGGTGGAGAAATGAAGACAATGTTGAAAGAGAAAGAGTTCTAAGCCAACCACAATTAAAGTCTGAGTATGAAGAAGTCATGCAAAATATTTAACAATTTTACAAATGAAGAAGATGAGGCTAAGAGAGAATTCATTGCTTGCCTTATCGGACATCACAGTCCTCACTAATTATTTTAGTTTGTGTTTTCTTTCACATGTCTTGAAACTTGCACCATCCTATAATAGTCACTAGAATTTAGTACTTAATTTTTCTCTCGTTTCTGTGCATCTGTGCATGGAGAGGGATACCCCTGCTGCATGCTGATAGAAACTGACATTGTTTGAAAACACCTACTTTCATTTCCTAAATATGTGACTTCAAATATAACATAATTAAATATATAAATACTTAGGATATTTTTCTCTCTCTTAAAATTTATCTCAGCTTTGCAGGCCATAAGCTCAGAAATATGTGTTCCTTGTAAAAGCCACCATCTTGACCTCTTATTCTCCAACCATTAGCACAGTAAGTGTGCATTTAAACAGTTAACTAGCTATGAAATTGTTGGTAGAGGAGTTCTACAAAAACTGCAATGTATTAAAATCCTGTTTGGTCACAACTTTCTGAGGGAGGGAAGAAAACTTCATATGAGTTATGGCGATGTAATTTATGTTGATTATAAGAAAAAATTTGTTTAGGCCAATAAAATTCAAATTAACAAAGCACATTCAGAAACGAGGTTTAAAACATAAATAGCATGAAATAGGGGAGATTAGAGCTAATATTTTCCAGGAGCTAAATAAACACACAAGCTCATATAGCATTTATTGTAAAGGTTAGAAGAGAAATCTAATTCAATATATTTAATGTACATGTAGAATGATTAGAATCTGTCTGGTTCTTGATAAATATAATCTAAAGAATTAGTTTAGACATCTTTCTCCCATCTTCAGTCAGAGTTTTATAAATTAATGAAATTATCTATTATCATTTCATCTTAGATGTCATAAGACTTTGGAAACAGGGGGTATTAGGGACTAATTTACAACATATAAATAGCTTGAACAGGTGGTACTTAATACCATCACAGATACTGGTCACTGGGTAGAGTTCACAGTTATGGAAGTGAATGCCAATTAGAAAAATGTTCATATCCTCATCACTGAGTAAACTTAAACTAAGTGAAAAGACACCACTTGCCAGGTGCAGTGGCTCAGGCCTGTAATCCCAGCACTTTGGGAGGCCGAGGCAGGCAGATCACGAGGTCAGGAGATCGAGACCATCCTGGCTAACAGGGTGAAACCCCGTCTCTACTAAAAATGCAAAAAAAAAATTAGCCAGGCGTGGTTGCGGACAACTGTAGTCCCAGCTACTCGGGAGGCTGAGGCAGGAGAATGGTGTGAACTCGGGAGGCGGAGCTTGCAGTGAGCCGAGATCGCACCACTGCACTCCAGCCTGGGCGACAGAGCGAGACTCCGTCTCAGGAAAAAAAAAAAAAGAATGGACGAATACAAATGCCTTTAATTCCGTTCAGACTTAAGACTTCACAGTTCTCAGAGACACCAAAGAAATTCTTTCCAAAAGTTTTTTTTGCAGAGATATATTTAAAGGCATAATTATATTTTTAAGAGCTTCCCAGATTGTAACAAATATAAGTAACTTCAACTAGCAAATAAGAAATTCATAAATGTAGCTAGCTGCTCAGTATTGCTGATTTGATATCATTTGATATCTTCGAAGTGTACCAACATTTAATGAGGATATAACTGAGTGAATCCTGCAACAGAAATATTAACATATGTGCTAAAATGAGCTATAATGGATATATATATTTCCAATGTCATTTAGAGCAAATACTTATATTAATCAGGCTGAATTATATGACTCCTACATTGAATCTTTGAACAATTGAGTTACAGTGGCAAATAATAGACAAATAAAGAAATGACATAATTAGATCATAAACTGATTTAGTAGTCTTATATAATTTTTATGTAGAGCCTGAAGGAAGAGTGCTGATCATGAAATAGTATCCTAAAAGAATGCAGCTATTACTTAATAATACAAGGAAATCAGAAAATTTGTCAAGGATCATGCAGCATAGTGAGTAGTGATGATTTACATATATCTGAATAGATGATTTACATATATCAGAATAGATGATTTACATATATCAGAACTGATGATTTACATATATCAGAACTGATGATTTACATATATCAGAATAGATGATTTACATATATCAGAATTGATGACTTACATATATCAGAATATTCATCCCTTAACTTAACTACTCATAGATAACAACTTGAGCATTGTGAAATGTTGTTTTCTCTCTGAGGTATTCTTTCAGATCCTACATACCAGTGAAACTACTGACATCAGCTCCTCCGAAGGGCTCCAGGAGAAGCTGACTCACTAAAGGGTGAAGTTTCTATATCCTGGTGATTTAAGATTTAATCCCCCTAACCCAAACCAGTCAGTGACCCCATTTATCCAGCCCCTGGTCCTCTACAATCCCTTCACCCCAACCAAGTACTCTCTGGAAAGACAGATTTGAGGGTGCTCGCATCTCCTCACTCAGCTGTCCTGCAATCATTAAACTCCTTCTTTACTGCAAACTCTGTTTATCAATTTATCAGACTGTGACTGCACAGCAGTCAGAGAATACAAACACGTGAGTCCTGTATCATTTATAAATATTTAACTTTTATATATATTTAACTTCTATACACATAATTGACTATTTTGTATATTACTATTAGTAGGTAATAATAATATTTATATTTCCTCCATAGGTAGCTTCTGGGGCATTTCTGCCTGGTAAATTTTATTCTTTAATGACAAAGACTAAAGTAAGTAACTTTAAAATATTATTGAGAATTTTTTTTCTATTGATGGGACACTGAATTTGTAGGTAGAAATAAAAACCTAGCTTTTTACTAAACTTAATTTTAAACACAATTCAAAATATAAATATAAAATTAAGAATTTCCAAAATTAAACTTAGTTTTAGAAACTCACATAAGCAAGTGTAATACTGAAGAGCAAAGAAACTGTGGTCTACACAAAAAATTATAAGTAATTCATGAAATCTAAGGGCTAATTTGTGAAGTAAATTAGGAGGATATTTTATGCTGTAGCACCATCCTAGAGACCAAGAGAATCGCTCTAGGAAAACCTGCTCAACTCCTTTTAACCAGAAATTCTTTCTTTCTCCAGAAATCCCTTTCAGGTAATGCCTAATAATATCTCACTGAACATGTATTAGAAATCGTAGTTTAATTTTTAATTAAATAATTCAGTGAAAATATATTAATTGTAAAGATAAATTTTAACACATATGGGAATACTAGACTTACGGTGGTCATCAACCCAAAATGCTACAAAATTACATGGAATGGTTAGTTTGGCAAAAATAAATATCAACACTACCACCAAAAACCTAGGTTTCAAAAAGAAATACAAGAAGCATTCCAAAATGTTAAAAATTTTTCATTTGTCTACTTTCTAAATGCTCTTTAAAATACTTATGTCATCATAATTTTGAAGTTTAAAAGTAAAGAAATAGTTCTCCTAGTTAATATACTGCCTTAAAGTTACTCTGGCTCACAAACAGAACAAATCAAAGCATGACTTGACAGCCGTCAAATTACAGGAAATTGAAGCTAAATGAAATTGGACACCTCACCTCATCTAAACTCCTTACTTTATAAGAAGGAAAAGCCTCACAAAATGTTGAGGTCATTTAGCTTAAAGTCATCAGGTGAGTTAGAGATAATCTGAGAACACCACTTTTTTTCTCTTTGTTACTATTCTCTCATGAAGTTTTGCCTGAAAACAGGTCTACTAAAGATATAAGAATTTGTAATGAAGATGAATATATATCATTGTCTTTCTGCTTAGGGTTGTTCAATATTTTCCCATTGATAATATATAAAATCCTACCTACTTTGACCTCCTATCATTGCCTTTCTGCTTAGGGTTGTTCAATATTTTCCCATTGATAATATATAAAATCCTACCTACTTTGACCCCCTATCATTGCCTTTCTGCTTAGGGTTGTTCAATATTTTCCCATTGATAATATATAAAATCCTACCTACTTTGACCTCCTCTCCCACCATTTCCTTGCTATCTCCTAGAACTTCATTCTTGACTCCAAAGCTGCACCCTCCTGCATCAGTTTCTTTTGTTTGAAATCTTCAGCCCTTCATAAATTTCATCCACCAAACTCCTATTTATCCTTTAACTCCCTATTATTTTTTCTTACACTGCCACATTTTCCTTCATTAGCACATATCCAATTTAAAGTTATATAGTTTGAGTTTTTGCTTGACTTTCTGTTTCTCCATTAAAGCATAAGCTCCACAAAAGCAAGTATCATGTCTGATTTAACAGGGTATATTCTATTCTTATAAGAGTGCTGCCACGTAAGTGTCAATGAATGTTTGTGAAATAAATGAAGGACTAAAGGAGTGACTGAACAAATAAAAATAAGTTCTCTGTGTGTATTGTATGTGTGAATAAGATTTTGAGTTTGGCCAAGGCAGTTAATCACATATTAACAACTCATTAAAGTTTATTGCTATGAGGTACACAATTGGTTCAACACCAAATTCTAAGATGAAACAAGGTTTGTGTTCAGAAATATAGTGTCACTTTTTCTAATATCAGTTGCCCTCCAACTATCAGCATGACACATGCAAACCATTGATACGTGTTTTTCTGTTTTTTTTTTGTATTGAAGATACAACATGAAGGAAAATTATTATATTTCTAATAGGAAGTCCTGTTCTAAATGACAACAAATCTGAGCGTGAACACATTTGTTTAAAAGAGAGAGATTAAAAAGATGAGATTCTGTTTGTACAGTATATAACTGAAGAGAGTTGTATCTAGCAATTTGACAAGAAAGGTGAAACAGAACATTAACCTGAGCACACAAGTTCAGCTAATGATCTGGGATGGGGAGTTGTGGGTAGAGAGGGGGACAAAGACGAAAGACAACCGTTTACCCCAAGTTACTCTCCAAAGATGAGAAAAAGCCCTCTTAGTAATGTCTTTCAAAATCTAACTACTTTCAAGAACACATCGATAAGATACAGAGAGATAACAATCAAGTTGGACAGTAACTTAAAAGTCAGATGTCTTTTTAAGCATAAGTAACTTAGAACTGTAAAGTAAAAAACACTAAATGTCATTGACTTTAAAGTGGATACTGAAGAAAAAGAAAACCCTTCTATTAAAAACTAGACTACATGCAGTAACTTATGTAGAAAACTTAGCATAAATATTTATACAAAATTGCCCTACCCTATTTTATTAAAGTATGACATTATAAATTAAGAGAAAATCATTTTAAAAATGAGTTATATTTTAGGCCTTTTTTCTCAAAATGAGTTTCATAAATTGATATGGTTATTAGCATAGGAATTTCAATAATAGGAACAAAGAAACCAAAAGAAAATGTGTGTGTGTGTATGTATACAATTACCTGGCATTCCAACTTCAACATGTTTAAAAATATTTCAGTAAAAAATGTTAGATTTATTTTAAGGTAGTTTGTAAGATATTTATTAGGTTTATTTGTAGGCCTTGCACACTAAGTTAAGCAACACTATCATAAAATAAATTATTTAATAATGAAACAGAAACTCAAAGCTTCATATTATAATTAAATAAACTCTAAAGTATCTAGTAACTTCAACTGTATCCCTAAAATAACATCAGGTCTACAGTGTGTATCAACTTGCCCAGAGAAAACGCAACAATGAAAGAAAGAAAGAGATATCTATTTTTTCATAAAAGATCAACACACTTTGTCCAATTTTTTTGTCCAACTGCTATCAAGTGGGCCAACGCTAATGGCAAATAAAAGAGCTGCCATTCAACATGCATTCTAGTAGTGAATATTAACTGACTACTATGTGAAAGCAGTGTTCGTTGAACAAATAAAAGAATCTTTGCCTGCGTGACGCTTATATTTTGGTCACTTTACATTTTACTGGAGGAAACGTGAAGAGTAGAATACCAGCAATATTAACAACATTATCCCACTAGAAGGTCTCCAGTGACTGATACTTTCAGACTCATGTCAATGACCCTATATGATCTTTATATTCCAAGGAGCATGGCAATGGATTTTAACATTTCCAAATTAAAAGGTAATGGTAAAGTAATGATAACCAACACAAAAATGACTCCCTGGAAACGACAGCAACTCATTTCAAATGGCTTTGGAATGCCATTAGGACAGTACCTTTTTCTTTGTAATGCAAAAGTCTCACAATCCAGAGAGCAGGTCTTGTGAATTTTGTGAATTTTGATGAGAGGTAAGGCATTACAGAAAGACCCAAAAGTCATGCTCCAGATTCCGGCAATATAGCTAGTAGGACAGACACAGAGTACATAGTTTTACTACTGATCACAGTGATTTAGAGATTGGAACCCATAGTTCTGTGAGATCAGGCATCACTTCAAGATAAATTTACATTTTTAATAAATGCAAACTTTGGCTCAGCTAAACAAGGTACCTTGGGCTATATTAACTGTAGATAGATAAATTTGGCGTAATTAACCCTTGCACAGTCTAAACATACCATGTGCCAAAAATGATGTAAAGCACTGAATATGTGAGATAAAGTATGATGAATTCCATTGACAAATACAGGCAATAGCTTCCATTTAATTGAGAAGAAACCGTATACCTAGCACAAGTCTTTTTCTGTGCATTAACTTTTCATAATACAACTATATGAAGTATATAGTATAAAATAGTATATGAAACTATTTTATATATAAATAAAGGTGTTTCCAAAGGTTAAGAAAGGGCACGGTGAGAGTGAGAAGCACAGTCTGGGTGGGCAGGACAATCTAGTTGTCTATCTGTGCTTTAAACTCCAATAAACATCATCTCCCACACCACGGCATCTAACTCAGAGTCACATTTCAATTGCCAGCAAATGGAAGCCTCATAAACCCAAAATGTGAACGGCAATGAAGTTCATAGAGCACGCTTTGAGTGCACAGAGTATCTTTGCAAACATTATCTTTTTTTATTACACTTTATGTTTTAGGGTACATGTGCACAACGTGGAGGTTTGTTACATATGTATACATGTGCCATGTAGGTGTGCTGCACCCATTAACTCATCATTTAACATTAGGTATATCTCCTATTGCTATCCCTTCCCCTCCCCCCAAACATTATCTTTTAAGACTTTCACAATCACGCCATGAGATTATTCCCATATCAAAAAGTAGGAAATGAAAGCCTGGAAAGAAGTTATATTGACATTAAACTGCTCTCAAACCCAAGTGTACAAATGATTCTTCTTGCAAAGAAATTCATATTCTACACAAAGTTCTATTTCAAAATGAATTCTGGAATTCAATTAAACACTCATCTGGAAAACGAGAGCATAAGTGGAAATTCCTCACTGGTATTCAAGCAAATAAATTAAATAATGATATTAAACCTACATCTAATCTCTTATTATTACATATACAAAGTTTGCTATACAGCTACCACTAAGTTATACATTTCCAGTGACACAAACCATAAAATGAATTTGTTTCTATTGGTACTAGCAAAAAAAAAAAAAAACCTGCGTAGACAGCAAAAGGGTCAATCTACTAATTTATCTTCTAATAACTTTCCACCCAGGAACATTCGTCCCTCTCATTAGACAGTTGTTCTATGCTTCTTTTTTTCACATTCTAATTGCCTCACCTGAACCAAAAAAAGAATGTGGATCTAGGATCAATACCTTTTGAAAAGTCATTTATTTCATTATATTATTTTTTCATATATCTGCATTATTGCATAGAATACCTGATTGGTCTTATGCTAAGTTTTTCATGTAACATTACCTCTGCAAGATGTTAATAAGTATCCTTCCAAAAATGTTTGAAAAATCTTGGGTAAAACATATTACGTAAGTTCCTGTTTTATAGTTTTCCAAGAGTTTTACTATCCTTGGCCAATGACAAAATTCAAAGCAGAGATACAGTACACAACTTTTGTAAAACTTACCTATTTTTGTTATAAGACTGTGGCTTTGTTTTGTTTTGTTTTGAACTTCTTTTCTGTGATGTGACATGAGACTGTGTGTTGAGTTAGGGGTGGGGACATACATTAACAGAGGTTTAGGAACTGCTTTGCTAAAGCAAGTTTGAGGAGAAAATGGGGAGACTAATACAAGATTTTCCTTTAAGCAGTGGGAGTTGAAGGGGTAGGTGGTTTTTGGAGAAAGAAGAGACCCATTCATGGCACAGGCTTCTTTATGTTTCTGCTCTGTGTGATACATAATGAGGATACAGACATTCACTTCCTCTATTTCCCACCCCTGGCCGGGGGTAACCCAAAGGTACCTGATAAAGACACAGCCTTATAGCTGTATCAAGTATCCCTGAGTGTGTTAGGACTGGAGAGGCCTGAGGAATAAAAAACATACATGCATTAAATGGAACAAATACAGAGAAGAAGAAAACTCAGACATGGTACATTAATTGTGTACCTTTCCTTACAACCCAGCACATCACAGGGTACATGACATGCTTCCTTTTGACCTGCTTCCTTTATGTTGACTGCATGAACAGGGAATGGGGTTGGGGTACACGTGGGAGATAATTGTGTTTATTATGTACCTGGTATTAATACATCTATAGAGACAATTGGAATGACTATACTGGAGAAACAGCAAGAGAAGAACTGAAAAGGCTAAAACAAATACTTGGTTCTCTAAAAAATACTCCAAAGGATTTCTCATGTCTGACAAATTACATTTTAGTCTAATAGTAATAAGTGACCAAAACTAAGGTGATTTGATAAATATCATAAGGTATTTTATTGTGAAATTGATATCTATACGTATTGCTTATAAAGCTCAGTAATCTGTTCTTGAATTGAGAAATTACTGAGACAACATCAAAAGCTGTCATTTTTGTTTCTATGTTGTCGTTGTTATTGTTTGTGAGGTCAGAGCTTCTAAACTTTATGACTGTTTGAAAGGGGCCTATATAGACCTTGCCTGAATATTAAGTCATGTGAAATGATAAAAAGCTTTCTGATTTATTGGGTTAGACAAAGAAAAAATTGAGAAATTGAGCATCATTAAAATTAAAGACTTTTGTTATTAAAACTGTGCTTAGAATGAAAACAAAAGCCACAGGTTGGGAGAAAATTTTTTCAAAACATATTCAAAACATTTTCAAAACATATCAGATAAATTACTGGTATTTAAAGTATACAGAGAACTCGAAAATAAGAAAGAAAACAACTCATTTAAAAAATAGTCCAAAGGTCTAAATACAGCTGTCAAATGGGGATTTTGAAGTTACTAGTCATGTATCATTAGGGAACTGCAAGTCACAGCAACCGTGAGATATTATTACATGACTATTAAAATGACCAATATCCAAAAGTCTGATGATACCAAAAGCTGGCAAATGTGAGGAGAAACAGGAACTTTTATTCATTGCTTGTGAGAATGCAGAATAGTACAGCTACTTTGGCAGTCAGTTTGGCAGTTTCTTATAAAACTAAACATACTCCTACCACACAACCCAGCAATTACATTCCCGGTATTTACTTAAAGGATTTGAAAACTTACATGCACACAAAAGCCTTCTTCCCATGAATGTTACAGGAGCCTTATTCATGATCACTAAAATCGAAATGTCCTTCAGGAAGTGAATGGAAAAATAAACTGTGGTATATCCAGGCAATGGAATAGTATTCTGTCAAGCTACAGAAGACACACAGGAACCTTTAAATGCATATTGCCAAGTGAAAGAAGCCAGTCTGAAAAGTCTACATACCGTATGATTCAACTACATGACCTTCTGGAGAAAGCAAAACTATGGAGACAGTAAAGAGATCAGTGGCTATTAGGGATTTGGAGGAGATTTGTGCAGTCTAAACATGTCATGTGCCAACAATGACGTAAAGATATGTGAGATAAAGTATGACGAATTCTATTGACAAACACACGCAATGGCTTCCATTTAACTGAGAAGAAACCATATACCTAGCACAAGTCTTTTTCTGTGCATTAACTTTTTGTAATACAACTATATGAAGTTATAGCCTATTTTATATATGAATAAAAGCATTTCCAAAGGTTAAGAAAGGGTACAGTGAGAGTGAGAAGCACAGTCTGGGTAGGCAGGTCAATCTAGTTTTCTATCTGTGCTTTAAACTGCTATAACCATCAACTCAATCTACTAATTTATCTTCTACATAAATTAGTAGAGGAAACGATGAACGGATGGAGCAAGGAAGAATTTTAGGAGAGTGAATCCATTATTCTGTATGACACTGTAATGAGGATTATTTGTCATTACACATTTGACAAAACCTATAGAATTCATAAGACAAGGAGTAAACTCTAATACAAACTACATACTTTAGTCAATAGTAATGTACCAATATTGACTCATCAACTATAACAAATGTACCACACTATTGCAAGATGTTAAAAATCGGGGAAATTGGGGTAGAGGCTGAGGATGACGTGTGAATGCTTATTCACTTCTTTCTACAAACCTAAAATTGCTTTTGAAGAGTCAATAAAAATTAAAACAAGGCAGGGTTTTCATGCAATGGAAAAAAACACACAACTTTAGTAAGTGACTCATAATTATGCTTATGCCACTTTGCTAGATTACACTTCATTAATAAATATAGTTTCATTCTTTATGTTATAAAGCAGAATAAAGTCAGATATCTAGAGAAATTGATTTTAATGATTAGAGTAAAAGCATTTTCACCTCCAACGTCAGAATGAGTTCTTCAGAATCAGTCCATTTTATAGTTAAATCAATCATTGATTTTAAAAAAATATTGAGAAAAACTTTAACTTCACTTTTTCCATCAAACTCAATGTCATGACAGCATTGTCATTTCAATCTAGGATTAAAACCTATTTCTGGACCCAGTGGACTTACTGTGATAGATTCTGAAAATGTCAGACGTTAAAGTCCAGTCTTGATCTGCAGTCCTCTGCAGTTATCAAAAGGTCAGTTTATCCTGCTTCTTTTCTCTCTTTTTCATATATCTTGCACTTCAGCTTAATATTAGTATTAAGCTAAATTTCTTATTTTATTTTGATTGATAAAGGAAAACAGATTGTTTCAATACAGTTACTGAGAATAAGCAGCAAAACGTACTTATAAAGTACACAAGAGAGCTATCAGATAAAAATGTGTTCAAAAAAAGATTTGGAAATTTTTATTGCATGAATGTTCAAATGGAAAGGAAAACTTTCTGGATTCTTTTTCCACCACACAGGAGTAGCAGCACTAAAGTAGTGAATAATGTCCGTTCAATTGGTAGTTTTCATGTATTTCTGATATCAGAAATGGACTGTTAGTAACTAGTTTTAAAAGCAGAGCATTTTTGTGCATGGCATTCCCCTGAATTCCAAAGCCCAAACTTAACTTAGGCTAATTTCTCTCTGCTGGGAGCACCATTAATTTCTCATAGATAACATTTCATATATATGCGGCATTCTGATGATGTAAAGGAATTCACACCTTATGGGCCTACAAGCCAAATTTAATCAATGGCTTGCTTCATATGGCTGAGAGCTAAAAATTGTTTTGGCATTTTGGAAGTGTTTAAAGAAGGAGAAGGAAGGGGAGAAGAAGAATGAGTAGATGAAGGAGAGACAGAGACTACATATGGCCAGCAAAGCCTATAATATTTACTGTCTAGTTCTTTACACAAAGAACTTTTCCAATCTTGAACAAAACACACACATTTTCGTTATGCCAAAAAAGGACTACAATAAGTCTTCACTTAACATCATTGACAGGTGCTTGAAAACTGGTCATAGGTATATATATTTATGGTCACGTGATGTTTTGATACACGCATACGGAGGGATAAATTGGGGATGGTTAATTGGTACAAAAATACAGTAAGCGAAACCCATTTTACCATAGGTTGACATCAAAAGAGTTAAGCTTCTATGGCTTTTGGTAACTAAAACGTCAACAAACTTGTAAATAAAGATCAAAACACTTCTAATATTAAATGCTGAAATAAATTTCAGCTATTCATACGTTTAAGATTAATAAAAGCTAGTAAAATCATTATTTACCTACTTATTTCAGTTTAGGGTTGCAGTTGACCGCGGCCTATCCTGTCAGCTCAGGACGCAATGTGGGAACCAGCCCTGGACAGGGCGCCGTCGCATTGCAGGTGCACTCACACATACCCACAGTTACTCAGACTGGGACCACATAGACACGTCAATCAACCTCACATGCACAGCCTTGGGAAGTGAGAGGAAACTGGAGCATCCAGAGAATATCAATGCAGACATGGGGAGAATACATAAGCTCTACACAGACAGTGAACCCCAATTGGAATCAATTTGTTTTTTCTCATCAACATTATAATGAAATGACATTGAATGAAACGTCGTTATTCAAAGACCTGTTGTACTCAGTTCTAAACATTTCAGAATTAAGAGATCTACACACATCCTCTTCTATATAATGGAGTGGGTCTCTTAAAATTTCCTGGCAACATACTCTTAGCCTGCCTAGGAAACACTTTAGAATACAACTGCATTATAATAAATTTTCATATTCTATTCATATCTTCATATTTCTCCCTCTACTTATTAAGGTATAGTCTTGTATATGCAATCCTTCAGTTCCTGAACAAGGTGAACATATGATCTCATGATGTGTGTTTTAATTTCTTAACTTTGTTGAGATTTGGGAATGTGAGGATGATGGAAAGGAAAGAAAGGAACTCAGCAGCTATAAAAGAAATCTGACCTTTAATTTTTTTATTGAATTTGTTTCTTGTTTTATTTTTCCTTCCTTTGCACAAATGAGAACTTCTAGTTTTACAAAGGGTACCATCAACTTTAGGACAAAAATTTGTATTTGTGGCATAACACAAGTTGGAGACACAATGATTTAGAGATTGCATATCAATTTTATCAAATAAATGTGATAAAGTAGGTGATATGCACACACACACACATTTGTAGTGACAAAACCATTGACACAGATACCCAGATGGCACTTAATGTACTTTCAGCCTTAAATTCTTTCTCAAGGACAAGCCATTTGTTTGCAAATGATTTAGCATTCAAAAATGATTAAACACGGGAAAAAATGCATTGCACATAAAGTTCAGATTACAAGTGAATTAAAGTCACACTAATATAACTATAATTTATAATGAATTCAAATGGCTTTCAGAAGGGTCATCTGTGGAAGGTGAAGAGCAATCTGAATTTATTTTTCTGGTAACTGGTCACAGCAATGTTTTCTAGACTAGTGAGTGAGTGCTCATACAGCACCATGTATGTTCAACAACACATAAAGTTGGATGACAAAATCTACTTTAGTGAGAAGGTAGCTATTTCCAGGGGCACCAATAGTAATGTCAGTTTTGAGTCTTGGGTTTGCTTTTGTTTGTTTACAAGGCGATGAAATGTTTAAGGAAAAAATAAATTCTACCAATCCATGTTGAGTGAACATTTCAATCCTTGTAAAGACCAAAGTCAGCTGCCACCATGCCATGCAAACCTTATAGTACATGACATGTTAAATCGGTAACCTCGAAAGGGACTTCTGAGAAGCTATGAGTAAAAGGCACACACAAAATGCCTCTGAGATGAATTCACAAATGAAATGGAAAAGGATAACTGTGTACATCCAAGAAGAATAGTAATTAACAGAAAACAAGAACACTTCTAAATTGAAAGAATCCCTAAAGTAAAAGAAGACCAAAGAAAAAGAAATAAAGATGAGAAGTGAAATGAGGCGGAAATGGTGAGCGACAAGGAGATACACTGAGAAAAAAAGTAGCTAAAGTTAGTGTGTTATTATTTCAGCAAAATTAAGTATATCAATACTGAGAAATATGACTTGAAATAGATTCAGTACCTCAAGCAGAAACATAAACAAATAACATCTGGGTTTTTCTTTTGATAACCAGTATTTTAAATACAAAAATCTAAAAATTTTATCTTTGTGTAAGAGTTACACATTTATCATACCAATCAATAACAAAAAGGCGCTATAAATACTGTATGGAAATAAATGTCCTAACAGATGTTAACCAGACATCAGTCTTCACCGGTAAGGATTAGATTTGAAGGTGTTTGCAGATAATTAAAACTTGTTTTTATAACATAACTTAGCAGCTAAGTAGTATAATGAAAATGGGATATTCAAATTATAAGATATAAAATATTAAAGATAGAAGAACATGTTTATTTTTTCAATATAAATATTGTTACAGCTCAGAGAAACAGTATGAAATCTCAGGGCTCATGAAAGGCCACATTCTAGAGATAGTGATTGACAGGTATGGTAATTCCCCTACAGCGTGGTGCCTGTTGTCATGGAGTAGCATGTCTCCTACAGGGTACTACCAGCAGGTTCATGTAGGAAGAGCCAATAGTCCATGTGAGAAACCCCGGAAGGCTAAAGATAGAAGGAAATATTTGTGCCACGTTGAAGAGCAAGTTCACCAGGTGAATTGGCATGTGGCTAGGGTACAACTTCCCATACATATATAAATAATGAAACACACAAAAAATTATCAGAAAAGTATTTTATTATTATTAGAGTCACGATTAGCACTCTCCTCATCAGGAGAGTTTTAGGTTTTTTTCTAGCCCTACTCTATACTTTTTAAACACAGTCTCCAAGTTTCAAAATAAAAGTTTCTTATTTTTAATTCAAATCTCAATTAAAATAAAACAAAAACCGAAAATGTAGAAGTTCCTTATTTTGACCATCTATATATCATACACAACAAAAAGACTGATAAAATTCCACTAAACACAACAGCTAGATCCGTATTCCCGTTACTGCTTAAGCCCATTCCAATAAGGATTTTATACCAAATCTGCCCTTGCCAAGGCTACCTGGGGCCTTCATTTTATTATTTGCAATGGACAATTTTAACTTCACATCCATGTTGGCTTCCTTACATCCTAGATGCACATACAGCCAGATTTTTTCCCATCAGATGTGATTTGATCCTCCAAATTCGGAATGCCTTGATGACCTCCTCTTTATCTAAAGATCACTTTAAAAAGCCTGAAGTATTTGGCTCTTCCCTAAATCTTTGGCCAGATGTAATGTCATCCTCCCATTGGCTTTCTTTGTCCAAACTACATTAGCCTTATCTCAGATCTTCAAACAAGTTATATTTCCTGCCTAAGATCTTTCTATGAGTGAGTGAAAGGTGTGACGAAGATAGTTCCTCTTTGCCCCCAAAGGTTTCATTGATCACGCTGATAATGAATTTACTGTTATTTTAATCTCTTACTGTTATACTCAGGCTTAAATTCTCTACCCTACACACTTCAGTTGACATAATTTTAATTTCCACTGTGATGCTTCTCTCTCTTCAGTCAACACTCTCTCCTCACAGGGTTTCATCCAGATCAGGAGTCAGTAACATTTTTGACAAAGAGCCAGATAGTAAATATTGCAGGCTTTGTGTTGCCAAGAGGCAAATTTATGGAACTTTCCCTGCTGAAAAATTTCCCTGTATTTTACATTTTAGACTTATAAATGCCACACGTACTTATAACTCATGAGCCATACAAAAATAGGTGGCAGACCAGATCTGGCTCATGGGCTATAATAGTTTTCCAACCCCTCACCTAGATTCATGACTTTAGGCATGATCTATAGGCTACGATGATCTAACTCACATCTCTAGCCAAGTCAACTTGTCAGTGCCTACTTGATGTCTCCACTTGGATTCTAACTAGCGTCTTAATTTAAGATTAAAAAATGTAAAATCAATCACACATACGCACCTACCCACACCTCTGTCACTTGCAAACTGCCTCATGTCATCAAGACTTTGCCATATCACTAAAAGTGACCATAATCCCCCACGTCCCTAAATCCAAATACCTTGATATAATTCTTGCTCAGTAAATTCAATCATCTTCAAATCAACTTCCAACCTCAACTGATTTTCTCCAACTTTATTGCTACACTCATAATCCCAACTACCATCATCCTTCAACTGGACAGGTGCAATAGTCAGCTAAATGAACCCCCTTCCTTCACTAGTGTACGCTTCCACAATAGTACACCCTCCTAAGAGCTAACCTCATCGTATCACACATCCATCATACACTTTTCAATGTAGTTAATTTATATTCACATTTTGATATAAGATCTAGATTTGGTCCCTGAGAACACTCATGTAATCTCTCTCCATGCTCTTCCTTCATGGACATTCCAGCCAAACCGGCCTTCTTTTCTTTGTAAGAAACTATCAAGCTCTCTTTTTAAATTACAGAATCTTTATATCTGCCCTTCTTTCTGCTCAGAGCACCCCAGATCTTCAAAGTACCTTCCTCTTTGTCTTCACTCAACTCTCAAATGAAATATTACCTCCTCAGAGAGAAAAATGCTCTGAAATACCTACAGCCAGATCAGTGCCTTCCTCCTTGACAGTTTTACTCAGCCATGTTATCACATGTAATCTTCTTCGTAGTAGTGTACTTTATAGCCCTTCACACCATTGCTTTTTTTAGGTATTTGTATGTCTTCGTCCTCTTTCCCTCCTCACTACACTATAGCCAATTGTGTCTTTGCCTTCTTCACTGCTATATCCCCTAGTGCCTGGTAGGCTTTCTATAAACAGCCATTTATTGACTTATTGACTACATGTATATGCTAATCCTTTTTACTAATTGTTGTTACACTATAAATTTCTCTTCTCCCTCTCTTCGCTTCCCTCTTCTCATGTCCCTTGATGCTTCCTACTCAATATTAACATGGACATCATTTTGTGTCTTCAGCATTTCTCTTTTCATTATATTATGATAGGTTAATTTTCCTAAGAAAACACTATTTTGACAAAAGCAAAGCATTAAAGTAAAGCAGCATAGGATCAATTTTTTCCTATTGAAAAGGAAACACCATCTTTCCGAGAAGACAATTCCACCAGGAAACAAAACAAACACACACATTTCCGGTAAGTCCTAGTTCCCAAGACTTGAAGCCAGCATGTTTTTCCACTTTCAAGTATCCTTGACTGTAGAGATAAAAGGTATCCACTTAGAGATATTAACTCATTACCACTGCCTAAATTTGGTTTCCAGAAACACAACTTAATATGACATCAATGGATGTGATAATCATTTGAAAGTAGCTTTATCAAAATCATCCAACAGAACAAGTTACTTTCCTAATTAGCATCCTCGGTTAAATACCTAAATCTGATGAATAATAAGTTATGCATTATGCTAAATTGCATTGGCTCACTATCTTAGAATGCTTTCAAACTAATTAAAAATGAGATATTCAGTGATGAGAAACATAAAAAGATAAAAACCTATTTCAATCAGTTTAAATTAGAATTTAACATTTCTTCAATACGCTCTTTTGTAGTCAATTGCAAGAGTAATAAAGCAAAATTATTGAGTCTATAATAGTGACCGTTCAAAATTCATAGTGAATTATTAAAAAGAAAACTAAGGTCCCTGCCAACTTTCCACCTCACTTCAAAGCATAGCCAAGGTCATTACAACAGCAAGTAAAAGACTCCACACAATTCCCACTTCTTCGCCTCTATTCTGTTACTTCTGGAATCTTCTACTACTCCAAATTGTGTGTTTGCTCCAGACTCAGCAGTTCTCACCACCTTGTTCTTCCAATTGCCATCTTCTCTGTGCGGCCTTTCTTGACTACCCAGTTAAAAATTATCCTATCAAAATTATCTGATCCCCATCCAGGATTACTTTTCACCATCTAACTTACGATACTTTGCATATTTATGTGGCTCATTGTCTGTTATCTGTCTCCCTAAGTTAGAATGCGAGCTTCATGATGGCAGAGTTTTGGTCAATTTCCTTCACTCAATAATTCCTGACCCAAAGTAAACACTTCATAAGTATTTTTTGAATATACTAATATATAGTCCGAATTATCAAGGAACTTATAAATAAATAAAGACACAACCCAGCATATAGTGCAGCTTGAGAAATATTGATAGTGTGGTACAGGAGGAGGTATGTAAACTATGAGAAGCAACAGTTAAATAAGAAGCAATCCAGAAAGACACACAGTGTGGGTGACATCTGAGTTAAAGGACAGAAGGTAAGAAGATAACCAGATGGAGAAAAGAGAGGAAGATCTTACAAACAAGCATCAGAAGTTACCATAAGAAAAGCAAGTACAAAATCATCAGAAGAAAAACAATTGCATCCCAGTTATTACCACAAACATAATTAACTATGAAAACCCAGAACAGTTCATGCTTTGATAATGCTAAAGTTGATACGTAGATTAAGATGTGATATAACAATCTGCAAATCTTAGTTTTCAGAAAACCTTTTTAGGCAAGATATGATGATTTAAGGAAGAAAAGTTGCTGATGGATGAGGCATGTTGTCCCTTAAAGACAAACACTATGAAGACTGCGTACAGCCTTTATAATGGAAAGGTGCCACGTTTTTTCTTTTTTAAGTCCTTGGAATCTCAGTTGGCAACTTTGAAATTCATGTGTAATTCATGAGTTTTTTAAAAGAAATGTAATAAGTAACACAAGTGATTCTAGAGCTTGTCTTTAGGCTGAGGTAGATATTGGCATTATAAATTGAAGTGCTAGAAAGGAACAATAAGAATTAAGAATAAGCAGTAATTTCTGCCAAGATCTGTGGCACCCAGTCTCACACATAAGGCTTTTTGGAATCTCTTGGTTTCCAAGGTTCAGGCTCTCATACTTTAGTTTGTACATAAAGGACTTAAGTTATTCTTAAAGCACAGTTTTAGCACTTCACACCAGGAGATGGTTATGAGACTGATCACAGGATAAAGTGAAATAGGATGTGTGCCTACTTGTAGAAGGAACCTCGTTCCTTTTGCCATTCTATTCCTACTTTTCTGGCAGGAAAGTCCTAGAAAAAATTTCATATAGAGATTAATTTTAAACAATTTACATTATATTTTACTATTAATAGCTTCTAGAATATCTTAGCTTAGGCTGGCCCTGGTGGCTCACACTTGAAATCCCAGCATTTTGGGAGGCTGAATTGGGCGGATCAACTGAAGTCAGGAGTTTGAGACTAGCCTAGCCAACATGGTCAAACCTAGTCTCTACTAAAAATCCAAAAATTAGCCGGGTGTGGTGATGCGTACCTGTAATCCCAGCTACGCAGGAGGCTGAGGCAGGAGAACCATTGAGCCTGGGAGGTGGAGGCCGCAGTGAGCCAAGATTGTGTCACTGCACTCCAGCCTGGGCAACAGAGCAAGACTCTGTCTCACAAAAACAAAAAACAAACAAACAAAAAAAGAGTATCTTAGCTTATATATTTCTCCCATCTGATCCTACCACTTTACTTCTTTTTTCCTGTTTATACCAATTATTTCTATTCCTCTTTACATATAGGCAGAAAGATAAGACTAAAATGTGTCATAGACAATGACATCTAGTAAATTGACATATTCTTCATGTTTAATTCCACAACAGATTTCAAATACAACCAAAATCTCCAAATAAAATCTTAATTCTAAATTGAGTGCTTGTACAGTCTTCAAATATGTTCAAATAGAACATCAAAGCTCAATAAAAATAGTTATATCACTTGGGATGGTGTTAAAAATATTTTTTCCTAAATAAATTCAGCTTCAGAGGATGAGAAAACCTTCGTTAGGAGATGTTTTAAAGAACAAATTAAGTTAAATGTGAAGGAAATCATACTTTATTTTGTTGAATAGTAAGATTTTTTTGTTGCTATTGTGAATTAATGCCATCCAAATATTGATTCAATTTAGTAAAAGAAAAAAGTCTAAATTATCAACTTCTTTCCTTATAAAAATGAAATATGCTATAACTTGCATTTTTTCCATGGCAATGACCCTGATGATCAGAGAGGTTAAAACCTAAAAACATTTAAAATCATCTAATCTAAATTATAAAAAATAAATCCCTTTCTTCAGAAAAAATAATTTTTTAAGGAAGCACTCAAAAACCAATCTCTACTAGTAGATATACAGCATACACATCTCTTACTATCTCCCATGCAGACTGCATAAAAAGGCGTGCTGGCTACTTTTAAGAAAACAACATTCAGATGTCTGGAAAGTATCTGAAATGCATGATTAATCTACACAGATAATTTTCTCAAGAAACCAAATTTTGAAGACAAGTAATTCAAAAGTCTATTGTCTATAAAGTAAATCCGCTGGTATTCTTAAACTGCTGTAATCCTTTCTCTGTTTACCTTATAGTGTGCACCTCTCAAGCTATGGGAATGCATGTCATCTCTAAGAAGAGCTGACTTCTTTTGTAGGAAAAAGCTGTTGGAAATGACTGTTAGGATTTCAAATGTTTGGGAGTGTGTATTCATGTGGGTTTTACGTGTTGAATATTTGCATTTATAATTTTAAGATGCTTAAATCAAAAACTAAAATGACCTATGCAACATAATTCTGCCATAGGATAAATTAAATTCAATTAAATGTTCCCATACAAATTATTATCTACCACAATGTAAAAATATTTATATATCACAAAGATGTAAGAAACACTGACTTCTATTATACAGCAGAGTTCAATTTCACTACTACTTAGCTTGATGATATTTTAAGGTCATGTCTCTTGGAATACACATTCAATATTCATTGCCAAGTGTCTGAGCTCACCTCTCTTGAAGCAATATTCAATTATCAAATGAAAATAATTTACCAAGAAACCTCACAAAACACAAACTCTAGGTAGCATCAAGGTTTTTCAAAGTGATTATTCCTTACTGGTCGAGATCCTAAGATATTAAAACTCATAGATCACATGATCTGAGATTTTCTAATTGAAAAGCTGTAGCTGTAAACCTTTCATTCAAAGTCGGATACTACCTTCAGCTGTCAAAAGAATTATGCAATCACTTAAACTTCTGGAATGAAAGAGAAAATGAAGGGAACAATAAAAGTAACTGAAATGCACTGAGAAATGAATATAAGGAACCAAATGGAGGCAAAGACAGAGAGAGAGAGAGAGAGGGCTGTTTATCTAACCTTCCCTTCTTGAGTGGGTTTTCTCTGATATCTCTAGAGAACAACTGGATGGGTAACAATGAAATACAAAACACAAGATATTGTCTTCCTATAATTACTTGTAATGATTCCAGGATGGCATAATTTGAGAACCTGCTAAATAGGACAACAAAGTGATCTGCTTTTCCAAAATTTTGCCCCTTACCTTATATATTATTTCATGGTGAAGATCAATAAAACTGAAAATTGGAATTGCCAGATATTATCAGATTTTATTTTTTGAATGCTTAACAGCTGACCCAAAATCTGGTCATAAAAATGGAAGTTAAATTAAATTGTCCTCAAAATTTAAGTTTGCTACATTTGTAAGAACCACTTGCTTCTTCAAAATCTCAAACTTTCTCATATCTAGCAGCAAATTGAAATTAGGAATTTAAGCATGTAAATTCATCATGGAAACCAAATTGATTAAAATTTTCTGTGTATTCATGATAATGTTTAAAATTTTTGCTACATTTAAACCCTAAGTTAGTTACAAAAACCCTAAAATTATGCTTGTTTAAAAACTTGGGTTAACTTGCTTTTGAAAACATACTGACATATTCGTTCCATTCTTCTTATAATTATTTTTTTGTCACTCCCAAGCAGCACACCATTGTATATATCCCCAAAACGGCACTTCTTTGTTAAAGCCATTAAGACAGAAATATTTTTGAGCCAGATGCAATGGCTCATGCCTGTAATCTCAGTACTTTGGGAGGCCTAGGTTAGAGGACTGCTTGAGGATAGGAGTTTTTGACCTGCCTGGGCAACATAGCAAGACCCAGTCTTTACAAATGAAATGAAAATAAAATATAAAATAAACTGGCTGGGCAAAGTAGTGCACACCTGTGGTCATAGCTACCAGGAGGCTGAGATGAGAGGACCATATGAACCCAGGAGTTTGGGGCTGAGAATGAGCTATGACTGCACCACTGCACTTCAGCCAGAACTATGGGTTGGTGAGTTAGAAATAAGTTCTCATTTCTGAATATAATAACTGCTCCTGGCACTCCCCAGAATGAGCTTGGTTTTCTTTTGCCTCTCTATAGTCCCTCTTCCTCAGGAAATAACCCCATGGTTCTGCCCGCTGTGCTATTAATTACACCAATGCTTATTATATGTCAGTTCAGTTTTATCTAGATTCTCCCAAAGTCAGTGCTGAACTTAGTTGTTTGAAAATGTATATATTGTAATAGTTACCAAAAAGACCAAATACAGCTAGATATTTATGCTATTTGTTTTATTTCCATCGTAGGTATATTTCCTTTTAAAATTCATATATATCTTTCTCTAAGGATTGTCTCCGTTTTCAGATGTTAAGCACTTTCTCATGCACACACCACCTAAGCAGCAAAGACAGAGTCCACGTCAGGGAATGTCACATTCAGTATAAGTACCTATCATTCTGTAACTCAGAAGTAGGAAAATGGATGTCCTCAAGCAGATGCTTTTCTTGACAGATACAAAAATTTGACAAGGATCACTGACTTACTTCCAACCCACCATTCATCCCTTTTCTCTTATTTTGACCCTAAGGGTCCCAGAGGGATAATGGCACTACATTCCTATTTAGAATTCAGATTTCAGATTGCATTTCTTATATCATTGTTTATAAGTAGTGGTTGCACACAGTCGCGATAATACTATGACATTAATCTACATTCCTCGTTAAATCGATTTTTGTCTTCCGTTTTTGAGCTTAGCTACAATTTCTCACACGGTTTCTCTAGGAAGATTCCCCAATGACTGAAACATTTAGAACATGGTCCATTCATAAATACGACACTGGGATTCCCCAATGACTGAAACATTTAGAACATGGTCCACTCATAAATACGACACTGGGATTCCCCAATGACTGAAACATTTAGAACATGGTCCATTCATAAATACGACACTGGGATTCCCCAATGACTGAAACATTTAGAACATGGTCCATTCATAAATACGACACTGGGATTCCCCAATGACTGAAACATTTAGAACATGGTCCATTCATAAATATGGCTTTAGGATTCCCCAATGACTGAAACATTTAGAACATGGTCCATTCATAAATATGACATTGGGATTCCCCAATGATTGAAAAATTTAGAACATGGTCTATTCATAAATGTGAAGAGCTTGTGTAGAAAGTATAATTTACTTATCCTATTATGCTTAAGAAATTATGTGAAATAATGTGAAAATAATCTTAAAACATTTGCTTGCATATTTGCTGCAAGAGTCATACTTCATTGATACTTAATCATAATCTTGGACATGGTGGGTCCCAATAACCAATATTTAATGCAAGTCTGTAAACTTAATAGAGAGAAAACCTTATTTATAAATTTTCATGTGTTCTTTTCTTGACAATAAGGAGCTGTGAGATTTGTATTTTAAAAGATACTTAGTAATAAAAACTTTAATTTTTAAAACTTTTATTTTTAAATTCTGCTTAATTGCATAAAAGTTAAAAGGTAATATTTAATATTTAATGAGGCTTATTGAGCTAGATGATGATATGCAGCTTGGGTTATACTTGCAATTATAAGATTTGCTCATTATACCTAAGCAATCTCCTTCACTCAATCTAGCTACCACTAAGGAAGCAAAATTCCCTGAATCATAATATCAAAGCATTCCATTATGTTTTCTATTAAGTTGTTTTGTTCTTTGAATCATTGTCTATTTTAATTTATCCTTTTAGAAAGAAAACAAATTACTTAACTTGCATTTCCCACTAGAAGCTTCACTACAGCTAGACTTGGAATTGATTTCAGGCCATTTTTTAATAAATGATGGTCCCTAGTGAAAGATAGAATACTTGAGCCATCAATATTGAGTAAATAAAAGGGTTTGGGTAAATAAGAGAGAAGATACCTATTTTTCTCAAATATTTTAAATATCTAATAACCTATTCCTCATCTAAAACAAGCCACAATTACTGGAAATGATGGTCAGAGGAAGGTATTAGCAACCCTGTGTAATACTACATGTCATGTTGGATCACTATTACAGAGAAACAGTTGTCATGCTGCATTTTAGTAATTCTACACATCACCAGAGAAATAGACAACTCTTATAGCCACAGAAATCCAACGTAGCTACTGTCTACATATTCTTGTTTTAGACCTTTGGTGAAAAAAACTACTATGTGTATTGAATATATTTTACATTAGTTTTATCACAAAAAAGAAAAATGAGAATTCTATTAGATGCAAATACAAATTCTGAATGACAGGAAAGAAAAATTAAAATCAAAGCTGATCTTAATTAACAAAATGTATTATCTGCTTACATGTATATACAACTGTTCATATACAAAGGCACAGATGCATTTGTGGTTTTGAAAAAATATCTATTTCATTTCAAATCTTCATTGAACAATATTACATATGGCAAGAAAACTGATCTTTTTGAAGGATCTTTTAAAAAGTGTTAAACTTTATTAGATACTCCAAACTAGCAAAGCTCAACTTCATCACAATTATATAATAACACTGCACACTTTCAATTTTATCTGGAGAAATATACCTATCCCTTGAAATAACTCTGTAAACTTCCTGCTCACAGATTTCATTTCAAGCCTTGAAAATGCAGAAAATCAATGCTGAATACACTTGCCCCGAAAGGAAAAGAAAATTTCAGGGGTGTCAGGATGTTTTATCACATAAAATACAGAATTGCAATTTGTATCTGAGCAGGCAACACACCTCCAAAAATAATACAATACTTATCACAAAATACATTCACAGATACTAGATTTGGCACAAACC
This sequence comes from Symphalangus syndactylus, assembly GCF_028878055.3. Classification (NCBI taxonomy): domain Eukaryota; kingdom Metazoa; phylum Chordata; class Mammalia; order Primates; family Hylobatidae; genus Symphalangus; species Symphalangus syndactylus. Next base: position 120,110,007 of record NC_072437.2, read on the forward strand.
ACTCCATACAGCTATTGATGAAATCAGTATTGAAAGCCTTATTCCAAAATCTATGGCCCTTTTCTACTCTCCAACTGACATTTCAGGATGCCACAACATTGCAGCTCCACTCTCTCATTAATTTCCCCTAAATACACTTGGCAGAAGAACGAGAAACGTCACATTTTTCATTTAATTTCTAAAGAACATCACATCCTTTAAGAATAGGTTCTTGAAATTTTAAAATGTAAAACATAAAAACCCTAAAGAGACAAACATCCAAAAACATAAAAACCCTAAAGAGACAAACGTCCAAAAACTTTTCTTCAAAATCACAACTTTATATGCTACATGTTCCTGTAAAACACCACATACACAAACTCACAGGCACACCCACCCACCCAAAACACACACACTCGCATATATATGGCCACGTAATACCTCACATATATATACATATCATCAATTACAACAGAGAAAAGCCAATTTCAGAAAGATGGCTTCAATTTTGATGCATTTACTCACACCTAATTCTATTTCAATTAAACTGCAGAGATATTACAATACCCTGTAACAAAAACCTGACGGAAGATTGTAACAAATTGCTTAAACATCAAACCAAAGACTAAACATAATTTCATCACAAAGTGAAATTCGCATCCAACTCGCAAAGAATTAGAAAATCCTTGCACTTACCTTGGCCTTGTCCATTCCCCAGATGACCCCAAAACACCACCGTCATCATCAACAGCCCCGGAGCCCACGTCCACATCCTTCTAGTGACACGCTCGTGTCTTCTGGCCATTGCATCTTAAACTCTGCATATTCAGTGGGGTGGATGTGAAAGTACAATAAATTACATTCTTAGAGAAATACACTATGACTCAAATCCCATATCTAATATGTACTGTGCATTTCTGAATTATCCTGCCTACAAGGAGGTACATTTGAAAATCATGCTTCCCTTTAGGGTTGTCATATTGATGATTAATACGAAAGCTCATTCATTTTTAATCTTTAAGCATTCATCTGAATTACATTTTTAATATCATTTTCCAAAACAGGCCACTTAACCTATGAATGTTAAAAAGTACTCCCGATATACATATTGGAGTTCAGTCAAGCAAAAGCATGGTGTATGGACACTACTTAAGTATAACTTGATATTTAGGCAAATTGATGAATTTAACATACCATATAATCTCTACATATATACAAAAGGACTTTTCAACACATTTATGTAAGTTTTGCATAAATACCCTTGAAAATATTCTCAAGTTTTAAGTGGTATTCTAATTATGTCAGTAATTTTAACTGAATAAAGAGATGCATCATGTGCAAAAACTAATCTTGTTTACTTAAAATTGAGAGTAAAATTCACTATAGAAGGTACAAAACACTTGTAATTTTGATTTCAGATATATGACCCACAGGAACCTTCATATATACAAATATTATACACATATATGACAATGTATATTTGAATGTTCATTTTGAAACTGCTTTTCATACTGATACATGAAAATACTTAAATGTCCACCAAAGCAAGGTTATTTATTCATACATTTGAATGATATACAGTAGCTCAAAAGAATAAACTTGAGTTGCATGTACTAATATGGATAAGTGTCCAAAATGAATAGTGAAGAAAAACTAGCAAATTTAATAATGATAAGTTCAAAATTATACCTTTCATATGTAAACATGTGCAATAGTTAAAACTATAAATTTTATGTTGCATAAATATATAATACAGTATAATAACGCATAAGAATGAGAAACACCTTCAAGACCAAAGTTAGGAAATTACAAGACTACAATTTAAATGGTTAGTAGGTGGAATTTTAAATCAGAGGTTACTCCTAAATCCCAATTTTTCCACAGTTGACAAAATAACGGAGTTAAGAAAAATAAACTTAATGATTTCCAGAATGAATGCTTTATTCAAAATGCTACGTAATTACAATTCTAATAAACTTGCAAGGGAATCCAGTCACCCAGAAATTTTTTATGCCTTTCTCCTACATCACGAAAGGGGAAGATTTAATTACCAACTTTGCATTACTTAACGTCAGACTCATAGTATCAGAGCTAAAGAGAAATTGAAGAAACACCTAACTCAACCTCTCCATTTTAAATGACCAAATGAGTTGAGAAGGTTACAATGACATTTCTAAGTTCATATGTAAAAACAGAATTTTGATGACAATGACAGTTTAAGTACTAATAAACACTCCTGGAAAAGTTACTGTAATCCAGGTTATTTTACTGTGATAAATGCCTTACATTCTTTACCCAATTCAGTTTTCACAGAAATCCTATGAACAAAGCACTTCCAAAATTTACCACTTCACAGCTAAGAAAACAAGGCTTAGAGAAATGCTACACGATCCCCTAGTCATGAGGTTAGTAGGTACCACTGTGGAGACTGAGGCAAAACAGGACGATTTCAAAGCCTATGCTCTGAACAAGTAAACACTAAGCAGGAATTTAGTTCTAGATCTCCCAGTTGTAGTCCAATAATCAGCCAAAACATGATGCTGAGAAGAGGGGAAAGAAAGATGTCTTGTATGTGGAGCCTCATGTATTTGATCCCAAATACATCTTCATATTGAAAATCATTAGAGCACAAGGCAATAGAATTATTAGTTTGTTTCTAAAATCATCAACCTTTCCCAAGTTGAACATACAAATATATTTTATCATATATATACTATATGTGTGTATAGCGTGTGTTTATCTAAGTATTCCTGTGGTTTATATATCTGGATTTGGAATTACAAGTGTTTTGTGATTTATTATTTATTTATTATTATACTTTGAGTTTTGGGGTACATGTGCACAACGTGCAGGTTTGTTACATATGTATCCATGTGCCATGTTGGTGTGCTGCACCCATTAACTCGTCATTTAGCATTAGGTGTATCTCCTAATGCTGTCCCTGCCCCCTCCCCCCACCCCACAACAGTCCCCAGAGTGTGATGTTCCCCTTCCTGTGTCCACGTGTTCTCATTGTCTCCCTCTGTTGCTCTGGCTGGAGTCAGTGGTGTGATCATAGCTCACTGCAGACTCCAAGTCCTAGGCTCAAGCGATACTTTTGCCTCGGCCTCTCAAGTAGCTCGGACTACAGGCACGCACCACCATCCCTGGCTAATTGTTTTACAGAGATGGGTCCCACCGTGTTGCTTGACTGGTCTCAGCTGCCTTAGGTCAAGGGATCCTCCCACCTAGACTTCCGAAAGCACTGAGATTACAGGTGTCAGCCACCGTGCGTTTTTTGATTTCTTCAATTAATTTTACTTATACACTTGATTACACAAGATTAATTTTGTGTACATAATGAATCTCTTTTGAGGTTTAAGTTACTGATTAATTAGAGTACCACTTAACAAGCGTGTCATCCCAGCACTTTGGGAGGCTGAGGCGGCCACCATGCCCGGCTTACAGGCATTCTTTTCACTCCTGCTTGCAGATCTCTGTTCCCTTCTAATTCCAGTGGAACCACTTTCACTTAGTATCAAAATATCCAGATCCACTCATCAAAGTGTAAATAATCCTTCAGTAAATTACATTTGCAAATCTATTTTTATGTAATATTTCCTTAACTTCTTCTTACCTACATCCAGTAGTCATTTTACAAGACAGAATTTTTTCTATTTTATATAGAACTGAGGCAGTATTTGAAAAAAATCTCAAAACACTCTTCAGAAAGGACTGGCATCTAAAACACCAGTTCCAATATATGTTTTAGTAACATTTTAAAGGACAGATGGTTTTCGAAAAGTTATTATAATTTAAAAAAATGTAACCTTCCTCTCTGAGTTCATGTTTATGGAAAACTAATATTTCATAAATGCCAAGTTACTATGATGTATTATCTAAATGCTGCCCCTGCCATTCTATAAATAGAAAAATCATAACCTTCTAACTTTGGTATTAGACAACAACTGTGCTGATGAAAAGTAAAATCAATTCATTTAAAAAAAATTTTCCATGAAAAAAAACAAGTAACTTGTAAGCAGTATCTTAGATGAACCAAAAAATAAAGTAACATTAACCAGAAAGACATGCCATGGACTTCTCTAATCTTTTTTTGGAACACCCTTTTCATGCATATGAAAACAAAAATTAAATATAAAATACCTACTTTATGTATGTACTTTTACTTGTGTCTATTGTTCTTTAAAGATTAAAATAACTCTTTTGAGAAGTGTCTGTTCATGTCCTCTGCCCACTTTTTGATGGGGTTGTTTGTTTTTTTCTTGTAAATTTGTTTGAGTTCATTGTAGATTCTGGATATTAGCCCTTTGTCAGATGAGTAGGTTGCAAAAATTTTCTCCCATTGTGTAGGTTGCCTGTTCACTCTGATGATAGTTTCTTTTGCTGTGCAGAAGCTCTTTAGTTTAATGAGATCCCATTTGTCGATTTTGGCTTTTGTTGCCATTGCTTTTGGTGTTTTAGACATGAAGTCCTTGCCCACGCCTATGTCCTGAATGGTATTGCCTAGGTTTTCTTGTAGGATTTTAATGGTTTTAGGTCTAACATATAAGTCTTTAATCCATCTTGAATTAATTTTTGTATAAGGTGTAAGGAAGGGATCCAGTTGCAGCTTTCTACATATGGCTAGCCAGTTTTCCCAGCACCATTTATTAAATAGGGAAGCCTTTCCCCATTTCTTGTTTTTGTCAGGTTTGTCAAAGATCAGATAGTTGTAGCTATGCGGCAGCATTTCTGAGGGCTCTGTTCTGTTCCATTGATCTATGTCTCTGTTGTGGTACCAGTACCATGCTGTTTTGGTTACTGTAGCCTTGTAGTATAGTTTAAAGTCAGGTAGCGTGATGCCTCCAGCTTTGTTCTTTTGGCTTAGGATTGACTTGGCGATGCGGGCTCTTTTTTGGTTCCATATGAACTTTAAAGTAGTTTTTTCCAATTCTGTGAAGAAAGTCATTGGTAACTTGATGGGGATGGCATTGAATCTATAAATTACCTTGGGCAGTATGGCCATTTTCACCATATTGATTCTTCCAACCCATGAGCATGGAATGTTCTTCCATTTGTTTGTATCCTCTTTTATTTCATTGAGCAGTGGTTTGTAGTTCTCCTTGAAGAGGTCCTTCACATCCCTTGTAAGTTGGATTCCTAGGTATTTTATTCACTTTGAAGCAATTGTGAATGGGAGTTCACTCATGATTTGGCTCTCTGTTTGTCTGTTATTGGTGTACAAGAAGACATTTATGCAGCCAAAAAACACATGAAGAATCACTGGCCATCAGAGAAATGCAAATCAAAACCACAGTGAGATACCATCTCACACCAGTTAGAATGGCCATCATTAAAAAATCAGGAAACAACAGGTGCTGGAGAGGATGTGGAGAAATAGGAACACTTTTACACTGTTGATGGGACTGTAAACTAGTTCAACCATTGTGGAAGTCAGTGTGGCGATTCCTCAGGGATCTAGAACTAGAAATACCATTTGACCCAGCCATCCCATTACTGGGTATATACCCAAAGGGCTATAAATCATGCTGCTATAAAGACACATGCACACGTATGTTTATTGCGGCACTATTCACAATAGCAAAGAGTTGGAACCAACCCAAATGTCCAACAACGATAGACTGGATTAAGAAAATGTGGCACATATACACCATGGAATACTATGCAGCCATAAAAAATGATGAGTTCGTGTCCTTTGTAGGGACATGGATGAAACTGGAAAACATCATTCTCAGTAAACTATCGCAAGGACAAAAAACCAAACATCGCATGTTCTCACTCATAGGTGTGAATTGAACAATGAGAACTCATGGACACAGGAAGGGGAACATCACGCTCCGGGGACTGTTGTGGGGTGGGGGGCGGGGGGAGGGACAGCATTAGGAGATACACCTAATGCTAAATGACGAGTTAATGGGTGCAGGAAATCAACATGGCACATGGATACATATGTAACAAACCTGCACATTGTGCACATGTACCCTAAAACCCTAAAGTATAATAAAAAAAAAAAAGATTAAAATAACTCCTAAAGCCTGGATAGCTGAGCCCATTGTGCTCTCCTGCCCATAAAATAGATTGGATGTGCAGTGAAAGAGGTAAAACTTAGGCTTTCAGATTAGTTATGACGATGGAAACACAATTCTATTCAATAGTGTTCATCTTGGTCTTTCAAATGTTTAAGGTCACAAGGCAAAAGAGAACAGACTTTAAGAATGTTCTTGTATTACTTCTCGTCTTACCCAATAGCTACATTAGTTCAATTAGGCCAGTGTTTTGGAGTAAACAGCATTGCGAAATGTGTCGTGAAGTCCGGAGGCTCCACCACCTACCTCCAGGTAGTTGTTCTGTCCGATGGAGCCTAGAGTAATACCTTAGGAGATGCATTACATCTACAGGTACCAACCAGGAAGGGTAGTCTTGAATTAAAGGGCTTTAGAACACGTTATAAGAGCAAATCGAAGCTTCCAGGAATTAGAACCACTTCAATCACAGAGCGTCTCTGGGTTCTATCTATGGCCAGCATCAAGTATCTGTCTGCCCTCCCCGAATGCTTTCTCTCATCATGTGGATCTTCTAGATAGTCTTATTCTTCCCCAGCCAGCCAACTTGATCAACAAGCCTAGGTATATTAGGTATGTATAAAGTTGGTTCTTAAATAAAGTCCATTACTGTATCTAGGTAAGTAATGTCTTCAGACTTACAATTTTATTGATATCTAGAAAGAGTGACTCTAGTTAGCTTCTAGTGTCAGTTTTTCTAGCAGCTTCTTTAAAAAAAAAATCCTCTCTGGAACAAAGCTTCCTTGCAAGTATTGCTGTTGGCAATAGTCCTCTTTACTGAAATGCTTATCCGGTGAAACTTGCGCTGTGCCAGGGAGCCTGCAGGTTGATGGTCCTTTTGTTCAACTTCTCCATTATAAAGCAACCTCTCTGATCACCCTTTTAAAACTAAAGACCAAAGAATCAAATGAGATCAGGAAGGGACCAGAGCTCACAGGTCATCAACTCCTCTTCTTAGCATATTATAGCACACAGTCTAAGCCCGAAAAACACGGCAGAACTCATTACAGCTCTCGAGTTCCAGTTATTAACATTGATTTTTTCAATGGAAAATTTTCATTAGAAGCTATCACAGGACTCACATTCAGTAATAACTTAGATTAGGATACATACTGGAGCCTTTGTCCTTAGAGTAGATGCCACTGAGTCACTATTAAAAGGAGTCTTTTTGACCTTAGTAAAATCTCACAGGGCTTATCTCAGTCTAAACTGTAACTGGCCTTTACTAGTGATGTCATGTGTAATTCAAATTAATATTGTAATGTATATAAATTGTATATATAGGTATAACACATGCATGTATTTACAATTATTTATTTTATTTTATTTTTTAATAAGATAAAACTTAGAGGTTAAAATATGACTCTAGGCCATTGTGCTTTAGAATGAAGAGCACAGACATGGGTTGGAAATGTAAATTTTGACCCAATTTAATTTCTGTGACAAATTCATTAATGTCTTCAAGGTTCAGGCTCTATGTATGAGACAAATGAAAACAGCTCTAAGATTCCTGAAAACCCTAAAGTATTAAAATTCCACTCTGCCATTAGTTCAGATAAATCATTTGCCAATTTGCCCCACAAGAACCAGGCATCTTTAAATGGTAACATAACATGCACTTCTCTCTCCCAAAGTGTAGTGCATAAACGTTCTGCTTCTGAATAACACAGGATGCCTGCCAAAATGTGCTGTCAGGGGTACTAGTAAGGAAATGTTGTATCAAAACTTCTGCAGATGTGGCCCTGAAATACACATTGTAATAAATCCTCCAGGCCTCTCAAGTTAGGAATAACTGGTTTATAAAATTGTACTTACTTAAAAATTATAGATAAACAGATTTCACTGTAACCCAGTTTTTCTGATCTGAATGAAATAAGGCTCTATATTCAGACTGACTTTTCAGTGAAAAACAACTTAAAATAGTGACAAATCATCTATAAGTTTAAATGAATATAACTAGGAGACCTGAAAACTCAGGTTTAGCAGTCATTTTCCAACAGTTTGAGAGCCCACAGGAGCCACAGAGCCCTCATGTCTCTCCAGAGAAGCAGGCTGATTCTTCCCCCTAAACACCATGCAATTCTTGAAGTGAGTGAAAGCATTCCTGCTCACACTAATACCCTCTCAAGTGAACTCAAAGTTAAGCCATCTCCAGCCAGACCAGATACCCTGGCCCATATCTCATTCATTAATATATGTTGAGAAGCCTTTGTTTCTTGGAAACTACATGAAGTGAATAGGCTGTGGACTCCACTGGACCTAGTGGTCTATATTTAACCAATTCCCTTCACACATATGTATCAGATGCTCTCTTAGTTACGGAGCTGCAGTGGTCAATAAGAAAGCCACAGTCCTGTACTCCTAGGGTTTCAATTCTGAAGACGAAGACAGGCACAGAAACCCAACTGAGCAAAGAGAAGAGATTATTACAAAATGTGTCCACATGAAAAGTGAAGCAAGGGACTGAATATACAACAAGGGTGTTGGGGCGAACATTAGATATAATCTTAATTCACATTATATAAGGTTCATACATATAATTTTTATATATAGATGTGTTAATTTGGGCCGGGCGTGGTGGCTTATGCCTGTAATGCCAGCATTTTGGGAGGCCAAGGCGGATGGATCACTTGAGTCCAGGAGTTTGAGACCAGTCTGATCAACATGGCAAAACCCCATCTCTACTAAAAATAAAAAAGTTAGCCGGGTGTAGTGGTGTGCGCTTGTAGTCCCAGCTACTCAGGAGGCTGAGAAAGGAAAACTGCTTGAACCCAGGAGGCAGAGGTTTCAGTGAGCCAAGATTGTGCCACTGCACTCCAGCCTGGGTGACACAGCAAGACCCTGTCTCAAAAGAAAAAGAAAAAAAAGAAATATTAATTTGGATTATACAGATTCTAACCACTTCTTCCAAGTGAGAATATTTAAGCTAAGACCTGAGAATAAAAAGAGTTAGCTCTTCATACAATACAGAAAGATGCGTCTTTTAGGAAAAACCCCCAGTGTTCATGGACCCTAATATATGAACAAGATCTTGGCATGTAGAAGAAACCTGTGAATTGGATGAAATTAAAAACTGAAAAGTAGGAATCTGGATGAAGTACAGAAGGGAGAAAGACTAATGTGAGACGTGGCTGAAAGAGAAGGATATGTGAAACAGTACAGGTCTTCATTAGTAATGATGAGGAACATAAATCTTAGTCCAAGTACACCAGAAAAGTGGGAGAGTTGGAAACCGAAAGACATGTTAAGAGATCACTTTGGTTTCTCTGTAGCTAACAGGGTGTAGGAGACTAAGAATTCAAGTAGGTTGACTAAGGATGACCTAAGAAAATAAGCATAGGTAAGAAAATATGTGGCTCTGGCTAGGCTGGGGACATTGGAAATCAAAATAGGTGGAGGAAATTACAGATGTATTTGGAACCAAAATATTTTTTAAATGAATGTTGAATTGAATATTGTCAGAATATTGAGGAAGGGCCAAAAATGACTTATAAGCGTCTAGCATGGCTGGCAGTGCCACTTACTGACATGTGGGAAACCAGGACATGTTACCTCTGAATTATTCGAGTGCTATTGTCATGTAAATCATCAACTCCCAGAATAAAGGTCTGGGCCAAACTCTAAGACTGGAACTTATGAGCTGTTTAGTAGTGTTTAGAGCTTAGAGAGAGTATGTGTGTGGAGAGAAAAGAAGAGCAATTAGGACAGAACCCTTAGAAACATCAATATTTAAAATTTGGGAAGAGAAACAGAAACAAATAAATTGTGGGAAAATGAAGCTCAGGGTAGTTGCAAGGGAATGCTAAAAATGAACTATGGCATTTGAGGAGGAAAACGTGGAAACTGAAAGCAAGAGAGTACGGATGGATCGTGAGGGAGCAGCAGCAGCTGTGTCCTAAGGAGAGTCTCAGTGAAAATGAAGGGTTGTAGGAATGAGGACATCTGGGCCAATGAGCTGGCAAGGAGTGATGTCCAGGAGGCAGAATATTTGCATCTAGATCCTGGTGGTACATACCCTTGTAGAAAATGTTTCAGATTTGATGACAATAAAGTGGAGGAAAGAAAAAAAGTAATGGAAATAAAGATGTCAAAAAACGGGGAACCGAGGTTTGTACTGGTCCTTTCACGTGAAAGCTGAGCCACTAAAATGATGGCTGAACTTGCCTGAAGATGATATTGAGCAAAAGATCTAAAGCCTTAAATAAATGACAAGAGGCCAGGTGCAGTGGCTAATGCCTTTAATCCCAGCACTTTGGGGGGCTGAGGCAGGCAGATCACCTGAGGTCAGGAGTTCGAGACCAGCCTGGCCAACATGGCGAAACCCCGTCTCTACCAAAAATACAAAAATTAGCTGGGTGTGGTGGTATGCACCTGTAATCCCAGTTACTCAGGAAGCTGAGGCAGGAGAATCACTTGAAACCGGGAGGAGGAGGTTGCAGTGAGCCGAGATCACACCATTACACTCCAGCATGGGTGACAGAGCAAGACTCCATCTCAAAAAAAATAAATAAATAAAGACAAGAGTGCCCAGGAGGGAGGTCTGTTGATGATGGTAATACCAAAGGGGCATGGCTGATATTTCCAAGGGGTTTGAGTTTCAAAGGAACAGTCTAATTTGAAGGGAGCGGAGAAATTAACAGTCTAGAAGTTTTAATGAGAACCAAGAACAACCACCTCGGCTTCCAGCCATAGGTATGTGGAGGGTGAGAAAAAGACCTGTCTCAATTTATGAAAGCTAGAGGAACAATTGCACTTTGGTATCAACCAACTTTTGTTTTAAGATAATTACGAAGCAATATGGAACTTAGCAACAGTCAATTTTGACAGTTTCCTGCAGCTTAGTAAATTCTGCACAAAATTAAGATTTAACACAAAAGTAAAGAAAAATTTTAATGGCATAGCACCTTTCTTCACAATTCCTTAAACCAAATAATTCCCTGTTCTTCTAACTCTCTCCTTACACTATCAACTAGGCTTCTTATTCAATGAACGGTTTAAGTCTACTAAGACACACACACACACACACACACATACACACACACACGTCTTATCCAGCTGCAGATCTCATTTTTGAAGGTACATTGAAAGTACATAGATCATTCTATAATCGTCAACTATGAAGATTGTGAGCAACTGGAACAAGTATTCTTGGAAAAGAAGTTTCCTATGTATAAGAAAAAAAAGAGTCCAACTCTGGGAACTGACTTGGCTGAGTCATCATTATATGCCACTGGCAAGAAATCAAGAAGTAACCCAGGACTGATAAACTTTGTGAAAGGAAATGGAAACAGCCTATCTGTGAGGCTTAAGTCTTGATAATCTGGCCAAGATATAGCATCTGCATATGAGTTCACTGACTCAACTAAATTTTGTGAAGGTGAAGTACTTGTTAAAATGAAAGATCTATTTAGAGAGAAATAAGTAGACATAATGTCTGCACTATGGATAGGTGTATACCTGCTTTTTGCAAAAACAGATTGTATCTTTGAAATGCTGGTTTGCCCTGGACAGAGCTAACTTAAATAGAGACCAGGCGCGGTGGCTCATGCCTGTAATCCCAGCACTTTGGGAGGCCGAGGAGGGTGGATCATGAGGTCAGGAGATCGAGACCATCCTGGCTAACACGGTGAAACCCCGTCTGTACTAAAAATGCAAAAAATTAGCTGGGCATGGTGGCGGGCACCTGTAGTCCCAGCTACTCTGGAGGCTGAGGCAGGAGAATGGTGTGAACCCGGGAGGCGGAGCTTGCAGTGAGCCGAGATCACGCCACCGCACTCCATCTGGGTGACAGAGCGAAACTCCGTCCCAAAAATATATATATATCGTTTATATATATATATATATGTATATATACCCAAAGGATTATAAATCATGCTGCTATAAAGACACATGCACACGTATGTTTATTGCGGCACTATTCACAATAGCAAAGAATTGGAACCAGCCCAAACGTCCAACAATGATAGACTGGATTAAGAAAATGTGGCACATGTACACCATGGAATACTATGCAGCCATAAAACAGGATGAGTTCATGTCCTTTGTAGACACATGGATGAAGCTGGAAACCATAATCTTCAGCAAACTATCACAAGGACAAAAAAAACCAAACACTGCATGTTCTCACTCATAGGTGTGAATTGAACAATGAGAACACATGGACCCAGGAAGGGGAACATCGCACTCCTGGGCCTGTCATGGGGTGGGGTGAGGGGGAGGGACAGCATTTGGAGATATACCTAATGTAAATGATGAGTTACTGGGTGCAGCACACCAACATGGCACATGTATACATATGTAACAAACCTGCACGTTGTGCACATGTGTCCTAGAACTTAAAGTATATATATATATATAAACAAAGAGAAAACCATTAAAGAAAGGCTATAATACACAGGAACACACAGACACACATACACCTGTGTATCTATATCTTCAGTTATCACACTTTTTCTATACAGACTCCACACGAGACAAACATGTTACATTTTATGAGAAACTATAAGTGGAAAGAGGAGAATTTGTTAAATCAATATAGAATGTTCCTTGTTTAGCATAATTCTAACTGTTTCTCATTAGAGGTCTCAGTATCAATCTGTATTATATGTGGCCATGCTGGCATTTGGGAAATTCCACAAGAAACTTTTTAAATATGAATTTGGAAAAGGGAAAAGGATTTTTAAAGTGTCTTTTTTTGTTCTGCATTCTATGTGGAACATCTATTTTGTGCTAACTGCTCGTGTTAGCTTGTGATTGCCTGTGACTATGTGGAAGATATACTTTACGTGACTATGTGAGCAATAGTCTTAAAGTTAAGAAATCTAAAAATTGGTTGGTTTAGTTGCTAATTAGGTAAATTACCTTGTAATGGTTACTCAACCTCTCAAAGATTAATTATCTTCAGTGGTACATTGAAGGTTCCATTCATATTGATTTTAGTAGACTTATCCTGCTAAAAAGTAAATTTAACAACAGAAATTATTCTAGACCTCATTATTTCAGGAGACCCCACCCCAGCTTTTATTCCTAACTTCAAGAAATGCAGAGAAATTTAAAAATTAGATGTTCTCCCAATTCAACAGAATATAACTGAACTAAATAGATTTATGTATAATTCATTATTTCAACCTTTAACGCTATATCCAAGCAGTTTGTTTTCACCATAAAGTTATAGCTGTTTAGGCCAATAATTAAAGAGGACCTTGATAGAGAATGACAAGAGAGGATGATCGCCCTATTGTCTATCTTCCAGCTGCTTTCAATGCCCTGAAGTTTTATTCACACCCTAATATTAGAATCTTATCTGAGAGAGCGTACTCAAATGAGGAATCATGCTAATTTCTCAAGAAAAGTGTTACAGAATAATAAATGCCTTTCTGGTCAAAGCACTGATGCTCTGGAAATAATCTTTTTCCAAATGAGGTACAGGAATTGTTATGACTATTAAAAGTTTCTATATGATATCTGCCAGGTTCGACTGAGCTTCACTTAAAATCTACTATATTAGGGTCAAGTGTAATGACTCAAATTAGTGAACTTAAAAATTGTTTTAAAATGTTTCATGGAGACATTTCAAATATTGCTCTCTGATTTATCACTGTTACTTTTGCTGAATTCAATTTGATGCCAAGATTTATTCAGATTAATCAAACGCCATAAACTCTGATACCTAATATTCCTTAACACCTTAAGAACTTTTAAACAGGTCAAATGTTGAAGATACACTTTTAGTGAAACTGTACCTAAGCACATGAATTCTATTGAATATAGCTTTTCAGAAGACTAACAAAGAAAGAAGACTTAGGAAATTCGGAAACATTTTTTAAACCTTCTAGACAGAATTAAAGTACTGAAAAATAATTTCAATTTGTGAATCTAATGGCATTAATCAGAACATAAGAAAAAAGTAACCATAAAACTTTATGGGGGTAATATTTGCTATGAGGATCAGGAAAAACAACTAATGGAAATTAGGCTTAATACCTGGGTGATGAAATAAACTGTACAACCAATGCCATGGCACAAGCTTACCTCTGTAACAAACCTACACTTGTACCTCTGAACTTAAAAGTTAAAATTTAAATAAATAACATTGTGCTATTAATTTCAACCAGAGGCTTTCCAAGGTGCAGGGAACTTTTGAGAATTTTATTTCTTGCAAAAGGAAATTTGATTCCTTGCTTAGGGCCTTCCCAGCAAAACCTCTATTCTTTGGAGAAGCATCATACTCCTACAAGATTTAAGGACCATCATATTTGTCAGACTTTTTTGTTTTACTGTGAGCAGTTTACAGAACATAAAGAAAAATCAAATCCGAAGGTGCACTACACGTGTTTTATCAAAAGGAACATTTTTGGGTACTTTTAAGAAAATACGGCAAATTTAGTTTTCTGACCTAATACCAAGTTAGACATCTTGAGTGAATTGAATCTGTTGTAATCCTGTTTGGTTTTCATCCCATGGCTCTGGAAAACTGACATTTATCTCCAATTTCTCAACTCTGCTTCTTTCCAGTACCTCATCTATAGGACTATTGTAGTACTTTTCATCTGCTTCTACCACTACACTATGGCTGCATTACTTTTAACATAGTGTCCCACATGTTACCCATTTCTACCTAATATAAAGAGTAGAAATTGAATTATAATTGAGTATCCAGTTGCCTCATATTCTGGTCTTCAACTGAAATAACTCCAGCTATCTCAAAACTTCAACCCTCCCTGGAAGTATTGGACCAAATTTTCCCAGATTATAGCACTCTCAGGCTAAAATTACTAATGCTTCTATAGTTTCAGAGACAGTATCAGGTTATTCAACACAACCTTCCATGCACCATCCCAGCCTCATATAATCAGAGGACACTTAGACGACTTTAATAGCCTTCAAAAGACACCCTCCTCTTTTACTTATATATATATTTATTTATCTATTTATTTAATGGAGACAGGGTCTCACTCTGTCACCCAGACTGGAGCTCAGTGGCATAATCACGGTCCACCGCAGCCTGCACCTGCCGGGCTCCGATCCTTCCACCGCAGCCTCCTGAGTGGCTGGGACCACAGGCGCCGCCACCACGTCTGCCTGGTTTTTGTATTTTTGTGGAGATGGGGTTTCACATGTTGCCCAGGCTGATCTGAGACTCCTGGGCTCAAGAGATCCACCTGCCCCGGCCTCCCAAAGTGCTGGGATTACATGAACGAGCCATTGTGCCCAGCCGGCCCCGCCCGGTTTTTAACCTTCGTACTGTTTATATAATCATCCTTCACAAAATACAACACTTCATTGCTCGATGGTTCTCATTATTCTAATATGAAGAACTATATTAAGAAAATAAATTCCCGGCCGGGCGCGGTGGCTCACGCTTGTAATCCCAGCACTTTGGGAGGCCGAGGCGGGCGGATCACGAGGTCAGGAGATCGAGACCACGGTGAAATTCCGTCTCTACTAAAAATACAGAAAATTAGCCGGCGTGGTGGCGGCGCCTGTAGTCCCAGCTACTCGGGAGGCTGAGGCAGGAGAATGGCGGGAACCCGGGAGGCGGAGCTTGCAGTGAGCCGAGATCGCGCCCCTGCACTCCAGCCTGGGTGACAGAG
Organism: Symphalangus syndactylus; assembly: GCF_028878055.3. Lineage (NCBI taxonomy): Eukaryota > Metazoa > Chordata > Mammalia > Primates > Hylobatidae > Symphalangus > Symphalangus syndactylus. Next base: position 120,125,641 of record NC_072437.2, read on the forward strand.
CCAGACTCCAGCTCAGACAAAAAAATAAATAAATAAATTTCCAATATTTCCTAGCATATCCAATTTAATTCTATACATCACATAAAAATAAAAGCCGTCTTACTGTGTTAGTTTCTCACTGCTGCTACAGTAAATTAACATAAACTCAGAGGATTAAAACAACACATTTTTTTCTTTATACTTCTGAGGGTCAGAAGTCCAAAATGGGTCTTAGTGTGCTAAAATCAAGTTATCATCAAGTCTATATTTTGTCTGGAGATTCCAGGAGAGAATTCACCAGGTTTGAGGGGTCACATGTATCCCTGAGCTCTTGGCCTCTGCACATCTTGGACACAGCACATCACTTCAGCCTCGGCTCCAGTTTCCCCAAGCTCTTCTGCTCACCCTGGTCTCTCCGCCTTCCTGTCTGAAGGTTCTTTGTGACTACAGTGGGCCCATCTAGATAATTCAAGATAATCGCTCCAGTTTAAGGTCAGGTGATTAGCAATCTTAATTCCACCTCTAACCATAATGCTCCCATGCTGCCTAACAACACATTCAAAAGGTCATCCTGCTAAGGGTCATTATTCTACCTACACACTAAGTGACTGAGAAAAAGTAAAGTTATGTATCATGCCTTACCTATGGTGAGGAAATAATAACTTATAATGATTTATCTAAAAAAACCTGTTTTTAAAAGCTTTGGTCCTAGTCTATTGATTAAAGCTTTGGTATATTCCAGATAAATTTCATGTCCTTGATGCTAACACATTGTGCACAGTAGATGGCCTTTTTAAAATAGTACTGCATAAAGGAATATTTAAGGTTGTCTGGACAATAGAAAAGGAACTTTAGTTGCTATGCCTCAAAAGGCCGGATTTCTGCACATTACACCTCCTACCAGTGCACACATGTGCCAAACTCCTTCCTGAAAGCCTGGTTTATGTTTCCTATGTGCTTAGCAATAGTTTTACTCTCACTACTGTTTATATTAAGTCCTATTTTTTAAAGCATATCCTCATTTGTTTGTTTTCCTGAGCCTCTGAACTGGATTTCACCTGGTATGTATTGCACAGGTTTTCACACTTGATTGTACGCTACCTTAAAGCATCCTCTTGTGTTCTGGACACGGTTATTTTTCTCCATGGTAAGGTGATAAGTGACTTCTCTTAGGACTTGCCACCTTAGAATGCAGTGGTGACATCACCTGCTCAGGCTCTGTCTGCAATGTGGAATTTACTATTTTCCAACTTCTGGTCTAACTTGAACTTCATAATTAAGCAGAGCCGCCTTTTGAGGGAACAGTAGGGTGTCTGCCCCTAAACGTCTGTGTAAATGCAGAGACACATTTGGGAACATAACTGACTTTTATGTACAGAAGCCAGATGCATTTCATGCCCATGCATGCTTAGGGAAGCAAGTTCATCTCATCTATCACAATAAGCATCTGTGCCACTAAATTCCACTGCAGGATACTTTTCACACTTAGACAACAAAACATTTAAGGAAATAAAAGCTCTTTCCAATAAAAATGTGCATCAAAAGCTGTGTGTATGTTTAAAAAAAAAACCTTCCTCTATAAGATAAGGCCACAGGAACTACTAAAAAAGCATTCTTGAAATACATTTTCTGATAGGCATCTAGGCCCTTGCCCTATATAAGATTTAAGGAAAGTGATGTGTGTGTCTTTATACTTGAAAGGCTGTTTTCAACAGCAAAGGGTATGCTTTGAGGTATCAATATAGCTTTGAGAATGCAAAAGTTTAAAAGAAATGGAATGCATATTCTCCAGGTATGAACATGCAATTGTCATTATTTTCCTACCATCTACTAGATTAGAAACAGAAGAAAAATTATGGAAATGTCTGTTTTCCCTCAATAGGAGTACCTATTTATTAAAGTTAATTAATTACTGTTCTTTAAACATTTTCAAAATAGACTCATAAGTGACAACTTTCAGAGAAAACAAGGGTTTTTGGATGTATATATTTACTTATAACATGGATAAAATAATTTTGTTGAATATTAACTCCATATTAATAATGTTCTCTATTGTTTTTGCATTTTGTTTAACAATAGAGAATCTAATACATTAAGTGTTCATGAGTTTCATACAGTTTCCTGTCAATGTACTTTGTCTTTTTTTTATTGGACTACTAATCATTTATTTATGATTTGTTGGAACTACTCATATTTTAAATATGTCAAGTGAATTGCAAGCACTTGTTGCTGATTTGATATTTGCTTTTTACACATATTCATGGTATCCTCTGAAAAAGAAAAGTTTTATATTTTAACAAATTCCAATCCATAAATTTTTTTTTAAGTTTTCTGTTACTGGTTAGGGCTATGTTTGGATATTTAATTTTAACCGTAATGTTGCAAGTGATATTTGTCTATGGTTTTTTTCTTTATATTTTGAAAAAGTGTATTTGACATCCACTATGGAATTAATATTTATTAATGACATATTACCTTTGTGCAACTATAAAATACATATAGCCAATTATCTCAACACCATTTTATGAACTGTTTATCACTTATCCACTGATTTGAAACACTATCTTTATCATATATTGGATTTTAGGTTTATCGAGATTATGTAACATGAAATTATTTAATTATGAAATTATGTGAATTCAAGCATGACAGTCAGCTCTTCTTCCTCACCACTACCCTGTAAAAGGATGGATGGAATAATTGCTTCCCTATGGCTTAAGTGTATGAGAGGTATACAACATGGTCTTGATGAAGTGGGAACTACACAGAAACTGTTTTAGGTCCTGAAATGTACTCCAGCTTTACCAATTTGTTCTACACATATACCATTGAGGGTAGAAGCTGAATTTTGCTAATGATTATATTTACACTACTTAACATTGTGCCAGATACTGAGTAGATGCTTAGAAACATGTTTAATGACTTGTTTTATTGCTAGAGACGTAATTATCTGCTGCAGTGGTGCTATCTCATTTAGAATCATTTTGACCAGCCTTTCTCCATCATGAATAAAACACTTATTTACACACTTGTGTACACGCACATTTGCATAGAAACACACACACCCTTTGCAGAGACAAACTGCATTGAAAGCATGTACAAACATTATAGTATTTTTGTTGATTCTGACCTGATTCTGATTCTATTGTATACTTTTTGATTCTGATCACAAGAACAATAAAAATAGAAAACTATAAGTTGTGAAGCTGGAAGACGCAGAACATGAAAGATCGAATTACCAATTTTTTTTTCTATTTTCTTTAGTTGGCTGCTGATAAAATCAGAAAAGAAACGGACACAAAAATGAAAGTATGCAATGTGTGTGCGTGTGTGTGTGTGTGTATCACATGCACTCGTTTCCATGCTGTACATATGGAATTTCATAAGCAGCCAAACTAAGCTTCATAAGTGAATGAGAAATAAAATCCTTTACAGACAAGCAGATGCTGAAAGATTTAGTCACCATCAGACCTGCCTTCCAAGAGCTCCTAAAGGAAGCACTAAACATGGAAAGGAAAAACCAGTACCAGCCACTGCAAAAACACACCAAAATATAAAAACCAATGAAACTAGGAAGAAACTGCTTCAACTAATGTGCAGAATAACCAGCTAGCATCATGATGACAGGATCAAATTCACACATAACAATATTAACTGTAAATATAAATGAGCTAAATGCCCCAATTAAAAGACATACACTGGCAAATTGGATAAAGAGTCAATACCCACAGGTGTGCTGTATTCAGGAGACACATCTCACTTGCAAGGACACACATAGGCTCAAAATAAAGGGATGGAGGAATATTTACCAAGCAAATGGAAAGAAAGAAAAAAAAAGCAGGAGTTGCAATCCTAGTCTCTAATAAAACAGACTTTAAACCAACAAGGATAAAAAAGGACAAAGAAGGGCATTACATAGTAGTAAAGGGATCAATGCAACAAGAAGAGCTAACTAGCCTAAATATATATATATGCCAAATACAGGAGCACCAGGATTCATAAAACGAGTTCCTAGAGACCCACAAGGAGACTTAGACTCCCACACAATAATAGTGGGAAACTTTCACAACCCACTATCAATATTAGACAGATCAACAAGAAAGGAAATTAACAAGGATATTCAGACTTGAACTCAGCTCTGGTCCAAGTGGACCTAATAGATACCTACAGAAATCTCCACCCCAAATCAACAGAATACACATTCTTCTCATTACCACATAGCACTTATTCTAAAATCAACCACATAATTGGAAGTAAAACACTCCTCAGCAAATGCAAAAGAATGAAAATCATAACAAACAATCTCTCAAACCACAGTGTAATAAAATTAGAACTCAGAATTAAGAAACTCACTCAAAACTGCACAACTACATGGAAACTGAACAACCTGCTTCTGAATGACTGCTGGGTAAATAGCAAAATTAAGGCAGAAATAAATAAGTTCTTTGAAACCAATGAGAACAAAGACACAACATACCAGAATCACTGGGATACAGGTTAAACAGTGTTTAGAGGGAAATTTACAGCATTAAATGTCCACATTAGAAAGTGGGAAAGATCTAAAATAGACACCCTAACATCACAATCAAAAGAAGCAATGGAAAACACATTAAAAACCTAGTATAAGACAAGAAATAACTAAGATCACAGCAGAACCGAATGGGAGAGAAACACAAAAAAACTTCAAAAAAAAATCAATGAATCTAGGAGTGGGTTTTTTGAAAAGGTTAACAAAATAGATAGACCGGTAGCCAGACTAAAAAAGAAGAAAAGAGAGAAAGATCAAATAGACACATTAAAAAACGATAAAGGGGATGTCACCACTGATCCCACAGAAATACAAACTATTATTAGAGAATACTGTAAACACCTCTACACAAATAAACTAGAAAATCTAGAAGAAATGGATAAATTCCTGGACACATACACCCTTCCAAGACTAAACCAGGAAGAAGTCAAATCCCTGAATAGACCAATAACAAGTTCTGAAATTGACTCAGTAATTACTAGCCTACCAACCAAAAAAAGCCCAGGACCAGATGTCTTCACAGCCGAGTTCTACCAGAGGTACAAAGAGGAGCTGGTGCCATTCCTTCTGAAACTATTCTGAACAATAGAAAAAGAAGGACTCCTCCCTAACGCATTTTATGAGGCCAGCATCACTCTGATTCCAAAACCTGGCAGAGACCCAATAGAAAAAGAAAATTTCAGGCCAATATCACTGATGAACATCGATGCGAAAATCCTGAATAAAATACTGGCAAGAGAATCCAGCAGCACATCAAAAAGCTTATCCACTACGATCAAGTTGGCTTCATGCCTGGCATGCAAGGCTGGTTCAACATATGCAAATAAATAAACATAATCCATCACATAAACAGAACCAATGACAAAAACCACATGATTATCTCAATAGATGCAGAAAAGGCCTTCAATAAAATTCAACACCCCTCATACTAAAAACTCTCAATAAACTAGGTATTGATGGAACATATCTCACAAAAATAAGAGCTATTTATGACAAATGCATAGCTAATATCATGCTAAATGGCCAAAAGCTGGAAGCATTCCCTTTGAAAACTGGCCCAAGAGAAGGATGCCCTCTCTCCCCACTCTTATCAACATAGTATTGGAAGTTCTGGCCAGGGCAACCGAGTAAGAGAAAGAAATAAAAGCATGCAAATAGGAAGAGAGGAAATCAAATTGTCTCTGTCTGCAGATGACATGATTGTATATTTACAAAATGCCACCACCTCAGCCCAAAAATTCCTTAACCTGATAAGCAACTTTGGCAAAGTCTCAGGATATAAAATTAATGTGCAAAAATCACAATCTTTCTTATATACCAATAACAGACAAGCAGAGAGCCAAATCATTAGTAAACTCCCATTCACAATTGCTATAAAGAAAACAAAATACCTAGGAATACAACCTACAAGGGATGTGAAGGACCTCTTCAAGGAGAACTACAAACCAGAGCTCAAGGAAATGACAGGACACAAACACATAGAGAAACATTCCATCCTCATGGATAGGAAGACCCAATATCAGGAAAATGGCCATATTGCCCAAAGTAATTTATAGATTCAATGCTATTCCCATCAAGCTACCATTGACTTTCTTCACAGAACTAGAAAAAAACTATGTTAAATTTCATATGGAAGCAAAAAAGAGCCTGTGGAGCCAAGGCTAACCTAAGCAAAAAGAACAAAGCTGGAGGCATGATGCTGCCTGACTTCAAACTATATTACAAAGCTAAAGTAACCAAAACAGCATGGTGCTAATATCAAAACAGATATATAGACAAATGAAACAGAATAGAGGTCTCAGAAATAACACCACACATCTACAACAACCTGATCTTCAACAAACCTGACAAAAGCAAGCAATGGGGAAAGGATTCCCTATGTAATAAATGGCGCTGGGAAAACTGGCTAGCCATATGCAGAAAAGAGAAACTGGACCCCTTCATTATACCTTATAAAAGAATTAACTCCAGGTGGATTAAAAACATAAATGTAAAACCTAAAACTATAAAAACCCTAGAAGAAAACCTAGGCAATATGATTCAGGACATAGGTGTGGGCAAAGACTTCATGACTAAAACACCAACAGCACTTGAAACAACAGCCAAAATTGACAGATGGAATCTAATCAAACTAAAGAGCTTCTGCTCAGTAAAATAAACTATCACAAGAGTGAACAGGCAACCTACAAAATATGAGAAAATTTTTGCAATCTATCCATCTGACAAAGGTCTAATATCCAGAATCTAGAAGGAACTTAAACAAATTTACAAGAAAAAAAAACAAACAACCCCATCAAAAAGTGGGCAAAGGATATGAACAGACACTCCTCAAAAGAAGACATGTATGTGGCCAATAAACATATGAAAAAAGCTCATTATCACTGGTCACTAGAGAAATGCAAATCAAAACCACAATGACATACCATCTCACACCAGTTTGAATGGTGATCATTAAAAATTCTGGAAACAGCAGATGCTGGAGAAGATGCAGAGAAATAGGAACACTTTTACACTGTTGGTGGGCTTGTAAAATAGTTCAACCATTGTGGAATACAATGTGGTGATTCCTCAAGGATATAAAACCAGAAATACCATTTGACCCAGCAATACCATTACTGGGTATATACCAAAGGATTATAAATCATTCTACTCTAAAGACACATGTACACATATGTTTATCATGGCACTATTTACAATAGCAAAGACTTGGAACCAACATAATGCCCATCAATGATACACTGGATGAAGAAAATGTGGCACATGTTCACCATGGAATACTACACAGCCATAAAAAAGGATGAGTTCACGTCCTTTGCAGGGATATGGATGAAGCTGGAAACCATCATCCTCAGCAAACTAACAAAGGAACAGAAAACCAAACACTGCATGTTCTCACTCATAAGTGGCTGCTGAACAATGAGAACATGTTGACACAGGGAGAGGAACATCACACACTGGGGTCTGTAGGTGGGTGGGGGGAAAGGGGAGGGAGAGCATTAGGACAAATAGCTAATGCATGTGGAGCTTAAAACCTAGATGACGGGTTGATGGGTGCAGCAAATTACCATGGCACAAGTATACCTATGTAACAAACCTGCATGTTCAGCACATGTATCCCAGAACTTAAAGTAAAATTTTAAAAAATGAAAGTATGCAATATGTGTATGTGTGTGTATACATACATATAAATCAAGCACTCATTTTCATTATGTACATATATGCACATTATGAGTGTGAATATATGTTAAATAATATCCTATCAGTTTTGTATTTGTAACACATATATGTACATGCATATACAACAAATAGAGGTGTTTTGCATAATAATTTCATTTATATTCATTTCATCAGCTAAGAACTAAAGAGAATTTAAATCAAAATCAATTATTCATTTACAGGTGTTTTTAACCATCATCTCCCCCTTTATCTTCACTTTTATGCCTCCTTGTATTGCCATTTTGTGACTTTTTGGCCATAAATTATAAATATTTGGAACAGTCACTTTAAGAAATTCAATCTTTGGATAAAATCTCTAAGATTGATTTAGTATGAATACATGTGTGGGCACACACTTGACAAAGAAAGGTCACTTATAAATATATGTGTACACTTATCAAAATAATTCACATAAAATCTCTGAATAAAATTATCTGTATGCTTTTTCTGTCAATAAAAGCAATATAGTATAATTCTTGGTAGTAAACCTGTTTGTTTTCATTCTGTTGCCTACCATGTGAGCTGCCATGTTGGTATAAAACATCGATCATTTGATATTTTACTACAGCAAATAATAGTGATCCCCACGAAATAATAAATAAATCAGTGAGTTTCAAGGAAATAAGTTTTTGGATGGATCAGATAATTTGAAGTTGTTAGTTTATTCTCCAGCAAGTTGAAAGAAAAAAGCTGTTAGTTTGTTCTCTATCAGGTGAACGAAGATGAAAACTAAAGTTCTCAAGGCCAGGGCATAATAATGGTGCCGTACTCTGTGCATCAATCACCATTACCAATTACCTATATTGCCAAATATTTCATGTACCGCTTTAGTGGTGATTAATCAATGTGCCATGGCACTGAAACTGAAACGAGACTTTGTAGTACTAGTGATATTCAAAGGGTTTTGAAAATTTATCAGCTCTATAGATATAGATGAAAATTTATCATCTAGAAATCCTGTTTTTATAAATGTTACCTAGCCAAATATTGGTTTTATTTACTTAATATTTAGAAAACATGAGTGAAATTACTATGTAATTCTACAAGAAATATGCTACACAACTAAATACACAAATAGGTCAGCAGAGGGAGCAAAAGGTGCCTTTCCCGTATAATCCGGAGCAACATCACCCGCTCTTCTCTCTACATCATCGATGTATGTTATCTAAAGTCCTGTGCAAATGCCACCTCAACACGAGTCCTCTAGCCTTGCCTTCTTATCAGAAGCAGCTCGAAAGCCCCGATAATTCTAGAACCACTGAAAAATACACACTTGTTGCAAGGATTGAAAAGCCTCATATTGCAAATTCAGAATTCACAGTATTGAAAAAATTCATAATGTTTTTAAAGTTACAAGACTGTGAACTATATAAAATGAATTATGCTGGGATCAGATGACTCTCTTCATTCCAGCCTATCTTATATTTTCTCATTCATTTCTCCACATAGTCACAACAACAGACTCACTATTACATTTCATTAATGGCTATTTTATAATAAATGATCTCAATAGCATTTCTGAAACCTCTGCTGTTCTGGTTTTACATAACTCTTGAATTTTTGAATGAGTTAGTTTTTGATTGAAAAAGACCTGATTCTTATGCTTAGAAAAGCCATCACTTCTTTCTGTAAGCTTTCCATCTTCTATAAGCTTTACATGTTCCATAAGCAAACATTCGCTGGTTTTGTGATCAAACTAGAGAGGCAAATTCAGTTAATAATAACAACGTCATTTATCATCCTCAAATCTAGTGTTATGGATAATATGATCTCCACAAGGAGACGGTTGCACGAGCGACAAGAGAAAGACAATCAACAGTCTTTTACTCATACCAAGATATGTCCACACACACTTGTTTCAACAGTCAAAGTAACGCCATATGTCCCCAGTGATGTGGGTGGGCAAAAGGAACAGTTGGCCTGCTAATGAGGGCCATATGTACACGCAGCCTATCGTACCATCCTTCTTACTTATGGTTGCTGAAAACTCAGTGGAAGAGCTTGCTCTGAGGAATGGCATGGCTGGAGGAGGAGAGGCTTCCTTAACAGCAGGAAAGGACCCTTTGTTGTACAACTACTGTATCTCTGAAACTGGGAGCTAAAGATATGCATGTACGTTACTCATTCTCATTAAGAGTTACTTACGCATCCGTAGAGTTCTTTACTCCAGTTTCACCTTCTTTCACTAAATTCTTTTGCATTTATGTGCAAAGGGATTTTGGGCCCTTTTCAAAAATTACTTTTCCTAATCAATCTTGTTAATTTGATGTTCATTTACATCGGCTTCTCTTTATTTTTAGCTTGATTTCCAGAAAAATTATACTTTCTTTGACATTGTTAAATGTTACAATATTAAAAGAAATGAAAAAGACTTAAAAACTTAGAATATTTGAATGAGGATTTCTGGAAGGCAGAGAGAACAATAAGGCAAAAGTACTTACTGCACTACTGTTCCAAAGTAAAAGAAAAACAAAGATTTTAAAAATGATTATAGCAGCTTTGTATCTCAACCAGGGTTTCCTTTGAAATTTCTACAACTGCAAACACTATTCAGCAATTTGCACTGATTACAAAATTTATTGTTTTAAGGTCAATTGTGATACTATGATCAGATAATATAATTTACTTTACTCTTAATGGCTTCATTTTGACAAATGAGGGAGCTTTCAGGAAGGACAATGCTTCCTGCACAACAACCAGTAAAGCAGGTCACATCCATTTTCAATCTAATTTTAAGAAAAATGAAGGACAAACTACTTGTGAGGCAGCAAGAATTCATTTGCATTAAATTAATTTGAACAGGGCATTTCAAGTTCTCTCTGGCAACAATGGAATAAAGGGGAACATGAATCTATCTTATGCAATGATCCTCTTCTAGGTTATAGAAAGATTTGAAAGGCTGACATGACCATTGCTAAATTTATTCTAGAAGTCTATGATTAGTGTCATAGATATAACTCATGAGATAAAATATTCACAATGAATGTTTGTGAACTGCATCAATTGTGATGGAACTACTGTCTAACATCCCTTTGAAAATTTATATTCTGCAAAGGTTAAAAAAACACCAACCTTTCGATGCTTTCTTATATGGATGAGCTTTTGTCAACAAGAACTAAGCTTCACAATTAAGCACTATGGAAGATAATGTTCCATGTTAATTTAAACCTAACTAATCCAGGACTTGGCCTTGATAAATAATGGGTTTAATTAATATTTTTGACCCTAGCAGTGCAAATACTTTTACTTATATTTTACTAAAGCTAGTTTTGACAAATCTAAGGGTATTTAATTTATCAGTATCTGTTGTCAGATGAAAACTTCCCCATCAATACCTTCTAATGGTTCAAAAATAAACTGTTACCCCCACAGATACATTGCTTTTCCATGCGTAAGCAAGTACATTAATTTCAGGGTCTCAAGGCATAAAAGTGTTATTACCACTTGTGATAGGCTGCATAATAGTCCCAAAAGATGTTCTTCACCTAATCTCCCGGCCCTGGGAATGTGCTGCCTTACACAGCCAAAGGACTTGTAGATACGATTCAGTTCAGGATCTGGAGACAAGGTGATTATCCCAGATCATCCATGTGAGTCCAAAGTAATCACAGGAGTCCTTAGATGAAGTGGAGAGAAGGACTCAAAGTTAAAGGAGGAGACAGCGCGGAGACAGAAACAGAAATAAAAGCAACGCACCTTGAAAATGGAGGAATGGGGAAAAGACAATGAAGACAGGTGCCACCAGAAGCAGAAAATGCAAGAGAATGGATTCTCCCCTCAGCACCTCGAGAAGGAACCCACACTGCAGACACATTGACTTAGCCTAATTACAGTGATTTTGGACTTCTGACCTTTGAAACTGCAAGACAATAAATATGTGTTAAGTTATGTAAATGTGTGGTAATTTGTTATAGCAGCAGTAATACAACTAATACACCACTACAATAAGCAAAGGAAATAAAGTGCAATAGTGACAAACTTAAGGGATTCCAGAAAAGAGAAACGAAGTGGTAAACTCAATCACAGGATTATATTAGTAACTGTAGTATATGTTACTTGCTTACCCTTTCAATCACATTATTGCTGTAATTATCATTATCATCCAATCAATATGATTACACCAGTATGTATAACTTAGACATGAAAATTTTTTTCTATTTCACCCTTCCCATAATTCCATGTAGCTACCCCTAAGCAACTGTGTATCTGATGAAGCTAATATTTTCAGGGAAAAATCTTCCATGTTAAGCAGAAAATTTACATCTAAAATTAAATTCTTTTAAGCCAGTCTGGGGACAATACCTAGAAAATTCAAACATTACTTCTCAAGAATACCACTAGCAGTGAGTTTGTGACACTATCTTCCACCAACTGAATCAAAATTAATTTTAAATATTTTCAAAGCAATATTTTAAAAAATCGTGTACACATTTTTTCCTCTTGGTAAAAATAAACCACTTCTCAACTATCCATTATATTTATGTTAATTACATGAAGTCCATACATGAATTATCATACCACAAATAGAAAACTATTTAAAGAGAAAAATCTCACTTGGTGCTGACAAAATGACAGCATAAAACTGTTAAGCATGAGGAGAAAGTTGTTTGCGGTGTAAATATTTCCCTTTTCCTATCAAAGTGTGTCCTGTGATCTAGTGCTCTTCTCTCCACATGCTTAAGTACAGCAAAAGTTATAAAAACACTCATTCTAGTTTTCTATACTTTAATGGTTGTAGAACATCAGAAGAGAATTGGGAGATGGGAATGTTTTGTGCTTGACATTGCATTTGAGGGGAAAATAAAAACTTGGACATAATATGTGGGATGTCTCCACAGTAATACATGGGAGGGCAAGAAAAAAATGCTATCAAATTTCTACCATGCGCTGAGCCCCTTATATAAACAAATACCCAGCCTTTCTAATGTACTAACAACCACTCTTCATAGCAGGTATTCTATTCCCAGCTTGTAGGTAAGAAACAAAGCTTCAGAAAGGGATCTTCACCAATTTCACACAGTCAATAAAAGGCAGAACTAGGGCAAATATCAATAATAAAAATAGCAATCTAATCCTAATTGGACCTGGCACTGTTCTAAGAAGAAAATCATTAACAAAGGATTTTGAGTTACCACACTCTTAGTCTCCCCGTTTTACAAAAGAAGCAACTGAGGTAAAGTGAAGCCATGCCGTTTCTTTTCAAGCTCATATACCTAACAAGATACCACCTTAATCATGGGTCTGTGATAGATCGTGTACCTCATTTCTAGCGTTTGCTGAGATTTTTCTTATTAACCCTAAGCAAGTATTTGATCCCTGGTAAGTATGCTGTAATTTTTTCACCGCTCATTCTTATCACGGTTCTTCAAGAAAAGTACACTTCAACACATTTGTCCTATTTGGTTACAAATTTTGAAATTCAAAATATGTATCACACTAAGCTGTTAGCTCCATTTGGAATTTTAAAAAACTAAATTTTTCACTCAGTTAAAAAAAATTGCATTGTTTACTCCCATATCTACAATATAGCTTATAAGTGTATATTTGTATTGAAAACATAATTTTCTATAACTTTTATAATATTTAAATATTATTTAAGGTTTTAATAATATTTAAATATTTAAATAATACATTTAAAAACATAGTTCAACAAGTCCGAATAATCCATCACTTACTTATGACAGAATATTTGTTCAGTATCTTCTGTTTGTTCACTCTTGTGTAATATATCCTATTTTAAGAATCAAAAACTTCTCTTAATGTCAACACTACAGCCTCTTCACAATTCCTACTTATTCCTAATTACCCTTCAGGAGCAAATAAAATGAATTTATCCCAAATTTCTTTGCTTTGAAACAACTTCAATGAAAATGGTGGTTGTCAACCATATCTACCATTCATATATCCCATTGTTTTCTGCATTAAATTTCATCTAATACTCCCTTATGCCATCAGTGTCACTACAAAGGGGGACAGGGGATGAATCTCATCATGAACAAAGGTATATACACTAGCTCTTAGGATGTTCAATCATCTCCTTACTGTATTATGTCCCATCTGAACTACTCATATTAAAATGAGCAACTATATGAACATGGTACTTTTAAGAAAGGATGTTCAAAAATTAATTCATATCTTGTACAAATTGGTATCCAAGAAAGCATGACCTAATAGGCATCACATATGTGAATGAAAAAATTCACTTTCAGCAATGAATGTTGATGACACTCCTTTAGCAAGAGTTGTACCGAGCTACCCACAACTCCTCAGCACTCACTATTCTCATACATGCGGTCGGACAATGTCCAAGGGTGCAGTGATTCTGTCCAGAGGCTTTTCTGGGCCTTTAGAGCTGTCTCAGCCTGTGTACAGGGTTATACAGACACTCTAGGGCATTCATGACTCTGATCACTGGAGCAGCCCTGTACTAACTGCAAATTTATGGAGGAAACTTTCAAGTCCTCTTGCCCCTCAGTTGGGGTAACTCTGTTACCTATTTCATGTGGTCTCAGTTCTCCAACAAAAATGATCTCGGCCTGCTCATCTTACTTCCATCTCACTGCATGGCACAACTAGAAGTTGACTAGGTATTCTGCTTTAATGTATATGCAAAGCCCTCTTGTTCAGGAATGTTTGTAGAATAATATTTCTAAATTAGGAATACAATTGGTCTTGTTCTTTCCTGAGGGATAAAATGTCATCTCTCTTCTTCTCTCCCTCTCTCCTTTCTTCCTAACTCAGCTAACCCTCTATCTGAAAGAATTACAAAGGAAGAAATATAGGGCATTGTTTAGCATTCTCAGGAGGATTGGAAATGTTGGAATGACAGCGAGAATCACACATACACTGCTTGAAGTATTTTGTAGGATCCAAGGGAAGAGAAAATTTTGACATTCCAGAAAATTTAAGTCATCCTTTTAATATCAGGACCAGAAAGAAACAGGTCACACGGGCAAGAGCCATAAAACTAATTATCTTGACTCTTTCCAGAATACCTGAGCTATAAATGTACAGGGAATCCTGTAATCAGATGCAAAGTTGTGTATAATATACTTAGTTCCCAAGTGTAACTATGAATTTTATGTATATAATGTGAAAAATCGTTCCAAAGTATTTGAGACTCCAAAAAGTTTCCTAGCTAGCATTCAATATTCTTGCTTATCTTCTCCTTATACCCCTAACTGTATTGAGCATGCATAGACACACAAATGCTAGGATCCACTATTACCGCTTAAGAAAGAAAAGGAGGAAAAAGGCTGTATTATAGGGATTTTGTTTTCTTCCTCAACTCTTGAAGAAGCCTATTTGTATCAGCCCGTGTCAGACAACAAAGTACTTATCAATAAAGTTTTATGAATGTGGTCACATATGAAATATAAGAGCATTCAGTTTCTACCTCTCCTTTTCTCATAAATCCTACGTCAGATATACATTAGCTATATCTGCCAATGTTTCCACGGAATCTTAAAGACTATTCACTGCAAAGCTGGCAGTGTAGCCTGGAAGCAAGTTATGTCTGCGTTGCAAGTTCACACTAAGTGGTTTAAAAATACAACTAAATGTGGCCTGTCTTTATCTTGATTATAAGACATAAATTATCCTAAGAATATTCTTAGTAAAAATTGAGTCTCCCTGTCAAGCCACTTCTATTAAGAAGGACACAGGTCAGTTTTTAGGAGTTTAGGTGTTATTTGGAAGTTAGGAGCATCTAAATATGGAATATAACTCCATAAAATTATAGTATATTTTATATCAAAGAGAAAGGAGAAAAATAAGAAACGTTTTATTTTTTCATATAGCATGCTTATATATAATTACTTCAGTAGTCTCAATGTAGTCATGCAATTGTTTGGGTAAAGAACTAAACTTGAAGTTAAATAGCATAGGTCTGAATTCTTATGGTTTATAACATTCATATATTTTATATGTTCCAGAATAATATGTAATTTCTAAGTTTATAACATAATAATTACAGAAATCTAGGTAAAGTAATACTTCTGTGACACAGTCTCTTCATCTACAAAATGGAATTAATATTGCTTTTCTCCTTAAATTTATATTAAAAATTGGAGAAGTAATATATGTGAAAGAACCTTACATTAAATATGCAAGTTTTATTTGTTGAATTCAAACAGTCATTAAAGAAAGAACAAAATAAAACATTACATTTGGATTAACAAAGTAGATACATATATCTCAATCTGAGAAACCTTTAAGCTCTCTTGACCATAAAATGACATTGGATCCTAAAAGAGAATTTGGTAAATATTTGAAAGATATTTCAATTTCACACCTAAATGTTGATTCTGACATTTATTTCCTAAACTTATCATTTGTATACTTACCTGCTATTAAATCCACAGGGGTCATGTGACTAACTGTATGCCCACCGATTTTATTGACAGGTATTCAGCAAGGCCCACAAAGTAAGTATTGAATTTTTAAAAAAAACAGACCCAAAACACCTAAAAGCAAAACACTTAGTAAATTCTTACAATCTTGATGATCAAAAACTAGTGCTATTAGTAAGAAAGAAACTTCTGAACCAAATAAAGTCCTAATACCTCCAAGGAATTTTGTCTCTCTGATACACACACACACTCACACACACACGATTAAAAAAATGAAGGAAATGTAAAAAAATAAATAAATGAAGGAAGTTCTGTGGGAAATGTCCATAATTTCATGCCCAGAATTTCTCTATCAATCTCTTTCCCCAAAGTTCTTCCAAGAAAATAAAGTTGCCTTTCTCTCAACGTTAACTCATCACTTTTCTCGTAGCAGTTTCAAAAGAAATATTTCCTGTCAGCCGGCCACTTAAACTTTGTGCTGTTAAAGAAATCCAAAAAGGTATCAATTTTGCAACAAAGGATAAAGAGGAGACGAAGTGAACCAACATGGCTTTTAAGCTCAATTGCCGTCACCTGTCACAGGCTGTCTAGCGAGCCTGAAGTTCCCTCTAATAAGCTTATGGAGCGTGCGGAGCAAAGGCACCTCAAGTTGCTCTGCGGGTTTTCCCCTGGTAAATTAGGCTGAAAGGAAAAGATTCCCACCCCCCACCCCCAAACTTGGAGACCAGGGCTGCCCTGCCGAATGCTGTGCCCAGACCTCCTACTTCCACGCCCTTCCAGTCCTTTCCTCGGCTTGGAAAATTGGGCATGAGGCAAGCAAAAGGAAGGACAGAAGGCCAAAACGGGCATCCGGAAAGCCAAATTTCTGTCTCAAAAGCTCGTCTAGAAACGCATACGTAGCGCGTGCCTTGGGGACATCTCCTAAAACCCCGTTCACTGAAGCTAATTCCTCCCGAACGCCCCCACGCCGGCTGAGGATCGCAACCGCCCATCCGCCCCTCCAGCCTGTGCAGCCGCCCCCAAAACCTCCCGTGAATCGGGAAATGTCAAGGCAGCAGCGCCTGGGGAGCCGAGCAGCCTCGCCAGTTCCACGTCTCTGGTTCAAGACCCCTCGCTTCACCTCTTTGGGGAACTCACCTGGAGTCAGGTTTAGATGGCAGCCTCCACCCAGGGGACCGGGAAGCGGCCCCGGGAAGCGCCGCCGCGTCCTGTGAATAACGAGCGCAGCGCAGCGGAGCAGCTCCCCCCGGACCGGCCGCTCCCCGATTCCTCCCGCTCTGTCCGGGAACCGTCCCTCCGTTCTTTCCTCTCCCTCCCCTGCCTGCAGCCGCCGCGCTCCCTCCTCCTGCTGGCGGCGCAGGGCTGTGCTTCCGCCTCCCTCCTGCGGGCGCACGAGCTGCCCGCGCTGCTAATGAGCAGGCTCCAGGCTCCGCCCGGCCAGGGGTGCGCACACGCCCCACGCCGGAGACGAGCTCCCGGGAGCGGAGCTATGGATACGCCTGGTGCGGCCGCTGGAGAAATGAACTGGAGGAGGCATCCAGCATCTCACACTTTCTGGCCACTCAGCTTAACTAAGCCATAACCCCAGACTTCTTCCTAAATCTCCAGTAATTTACAGGTGCTGAAAAGTCAATGAGGGATTTGAGCACAATCTGTGTTAACAGTATTGCCAGTATAGACATGCTAATCTGGCTAGATTCTAGGGATGAAATGTTCAAGGGACGGTATATGATTCTTTCTGGTTGTTATTTTGACATATTTTGGCTATACTTACAGATCTGTAAAATAAACCAGCAATCTTCTAATCACGACAACACAGATTCCTAATTGAAGGCAGCTGATACTTATTAAATACCAGGCTCTGTTTAATAGGCTCGTTTTTCCCAGCTGATCTTTACTACAATTCTGTGAGCACTACTAGCACCCCTATTCTATATTTTAAGAATTTGGGACTAACTTTTAAAACAAGACGGTCTTAAAACAAGACTAAGGAACATGTCCAACCTTGCAGAGATTCTAAGTTTCTGAGCCTAAATAATAACTGAAATCTGTAGCTCCCACAACCCATACCCTGTGTATAATGTGTTGCAGCATCTTGGATGGTACTGTGTAACTGAACCAACAAAGATAATAGGACCATCAGCAAATACACACCACGAGACTAATGAATACCTAGAATCCTAGTGAGACTTGTAAATAGTCAAGCACCCTAAGTAACAATAGTTCAAGTGCATGCTAAACATGGTGATTACTTATAAAAGAACAGCAACCAGTATGAGTGAAGACAGGCAAATAATGTTCAAAATGTTCAGAATCAATGTCCAGCCACTTATGAGTTGAATTCCCCACTCTAAAAAAGAGGCCAGATGTGATGTATTCTAAGAAGTCTACAATGGGCGTGGTCTTTTTGCAACCAAAAAGGGCTTTTTAAACACTTATTTCCCATTAAGAATATGCAATAGCTAATTAATATTAAATCTGAAAATCAATGATAATTTATTTCAACTAACCTTACATGAAAAAATCATTACTCATTCAAGCTTTTAGAATTAGATTAAATAGCATTGAGTATCAAATTTACTTCAACCCATAGAAATAATAGACAGTTAATTAACAAACTAAGTAATTTAATTAACTTTACTTTTGTGTCATGATGTATTTTTCCTTAGGAAAAGGATAAGATATTTTTTCCATGGTATAAAATACTAGAATATGACTTTTATATTTTTCTTCATGAAGATTAATGAATTAATAAAATAAGTACAGACATATTTATTGTCAACAAATCTATCCAGATCATTCATTCTCCACTCAAGAAATTATGCTAGGCAAGCTTTATTTCTCCATATGTACAAGGCAATTCAGAGGTCAAAAATTTTAAAACACTTCAATGAACATCAACCATTAATTAACTAGGAGTAGATTTTATTTATAAACAACTTTAAAAGACTATAAACAAGGTATAACAAACTTCTACTTTATCAATACTGCTACTCCTGTTGAACACAAAGATATATAATTATAGTTTTCTCCCTATTTAAAATATTTATTGATTCTGGCATAATAATGTCATACTCATCCCTCAATAATCAGTGTACATGGAACCAGAAATCTTTTCTTTCACCTAGTCAATGTAAGTATTTCTGTGTTTTGCATATTAACACTCTATTTATTCTGTGTTTCTAGTGCTTATCCTCAAAATTTTTATAGTTCCGTTCACATATAAATTCTACCAATCAGCACTATATATAAATAATGCAACGTATAAAATGTGTTAAATAAATGGATGTAAGGTTTATGCTAAATTTTTCACATAGTAAGTACTTCAAAACCCTTATTATTTTTCCTTAAGCTTTTATGTGCATATATTTTATCTCTCCAACTAAAGAATAAACTTCTAAATAAGAATAGTTTTGTCTATAAATTTTACGCATTTTAATACATTATTAATCTAAAACCTTGGACTAGAGTTTGGAATTCTTTTATGTATTCATTTACTGATTCAAAAAATAGGTGTCCATGCCATTTTTTCTAAACCTTGTGCAAGATGTAGGGTATACAATGATGTCCAGAATTTAGAGTCCTTGACCTCACGGAGTTTAAAGTGCAGTAATGTACAGTAATTTTAAAATCTATTTATTATTATTTAAAACAATAAATGAATACATTCTTGTCGAAAATAACTGAAAAGTCTGTCTGAATTCCCTGGCCAAGGCCAAAACATGAAAGCAAAAGAGCTGCCTGAAAACAGTGCAAGCCACTCTCCAGAGGGTTTCTCTGTTGAAACAGCACATCGCATTATGGAAATAATGAGAAAAATTAGTAACTGTGCAAACGACAGCACATATGCATCTTTGTGGTTTCTGACCTTTTAGCATCGTCGAAGCAAGACCACAAACCTTTCAACACCATGCGTGGTATTAATCTTGCACAGAATATAATGTTTTCACATATTTTATTCTGATTTCCTACAAAGTAATTTCAATTTCTAGCTAAAGCTAATGGATTTTTCTAGTGAAAACATTGTGTACCGAATGACTTTCCAGTGAGATCCGCGTACCATGCGCCATTTTCATGTTCGTGCTCATTTCTCTGAAGTCTGTTTGCCTTTAATTCACCATAATAAAATTCCTTGTGTACTTTTATTGGCAACCATCGCATAGTGACACTTGCATCCAAATGTAATTCCATGTGAGCTTGGCAGTGTTTGCTTTTTTCTCAGAAGAGGAAAGTTAGAGGGAACAAGGGGCAAAGATGTGTGTAAGAATATCTGAGGGGCCATCACAGCATCATCACAAATTCAAGATTTTTTTGAAACATTAGACAAGGGACTGACAGCCATGCCCTGGGATGGCTGAAACAGTTCACAACCTGCTCATGTTTATGACCAAAATCATCACCTAAAATGAATTCAATGTGTAAATATCATAATATTGTTTGTGTATAAGTAATCATGAAGCAGTTAGGGAAGGGAGTATAATCTAGTAAGAAATTTGAACAAAATATGTTAGACAAAATTCAAGAAGATTTAAAAGAAGAAAATTAACCTGTCTGATCTGAACAGAATTGGAAAAGCACATCAATCATAGCTCTATACATTGACCATAGACTTAAAGCATAACATAAAAATAAAGAAGGCAGATAACTCAGGAAAACATTTCCATTAAATCTACTCCGTAAAGTTTTCCCATACTTTTATTTTACTAACAGGAGCATACATTTAAATCTCACAAAATCATATATATTTTGTTGATTCAATTTGTAGCAGATAGAGGAGCATGTCCCAGTGCTATGACAGTGAGTTGTCAGTATAACATACCACTGCTTTACATCTTACCCACAGGCTAAAATGTTTACCCCTAGAGTCGTGACTTTGTATATGGCAGGAGATTGCTACTAAAAGTAAATATATTTGGCTGAAGGGTAGATACATCTTTAGGCCATTATATCATTCACTAAAATTTAGCAGGCATTTACATATTTACCTACTTAGTTCATATGACAAATATGTTTGAGAGACTGCCATATACAAAAAAAAAAGATGGAACCATCTTACAAATTTAGAGATTACTTAAAGAAATGGAACTGAAGGGTTAACTGTGATGGCAAGAATGAAGAGAGCAAAACCAGAGGGTACTTCAAGGAGAACAGGCATGAGAGAGGCATTATAATTTGGAGGGTGCTATGATTTGAACCCAAGTGCCCATCCAAAGTTTGTATGTTGAAACTAAAATCCCAGGACAATGACATCAAGAGATGGGGCTTTTGGTTAAGTGATTAAGTGAAGAAGGATCCACCCTCATGAATGAGATAAACGTCCTCGTAAAAGATGCTTTAGAGGAATGCCGGGCTCCTCAGTCTCTTCTGCCATGTCCTTACATTGTCCATTTTTGCCCACTTTTGTCACCTGAAGACGAAGCAAGAAGGTGCCACCTCGGGACCAACTGCCAAATCTCCGCTGTCTTGATTTCAGACTTCTCAGCCCCAGAACTGTGAGAAATACATTTCTGTTTTTTATGAATTACTCAATCTGTGGCATTTTGTTACAGCAGCATACAGACAAAAACAGGGAAACAGCCTGGTGAGAGTGGATATTTTAGAAACTTGAGATGATTCAATGTCGCTGATTCTCCATTTTCTCATATGTAAAATGAAGGAAATAATGCTGATTACTTCATAGTTCATTGTGCAAATTAAATTAACTATGTAAATAAAGCAAGCAATATAGTTCCTTTTATCTAGTATACATTGTTTAAGTGTTGTTGTCATTACATGAGGAAAACAAGAACTTCCCCAAACAGAAGGATGTGGGAACCAAAACTAAGATATAAGAAAGGACCAAAGTTCACTGTGACAATCTGGTCAAGCGCTGGTTAGGGAAGATAGCATAATGTTATGCATAGATATTATTTTAGGATAATTTTCCTCCACCCCGAACTCCTCTAGCACTTTGCCTACGTCTTTCATTGCACTTCATTTGTCTCTTTAATTACGGTTATTTATATAAATCTTTTAGCTTCCTACAAAAATAAGCTTGTAGTGGGACAGATTCTTGAGGATCTATGTCAAAGCAATTTTTCTATTTCCTACAGCAAGTAACCCAGTAGTAATCACCCAGAATTTGTTAAAAGAATAAACATAGGAAGATTAATTTCCATTTTTTTCTTTGCTAATTTTTAATCAGAATTATACCATTGTTAGGGAGGGAGAAATTATAAATTGAGGACATGAGTATTAACATTTAAATCTGTTATTCTGCTTTATTTTAGAGCTTGCCATGTTTTGTGATTAAAAAAAGAAACAGGACATTCTATATAGCTGTTGCAAAACGTGTGGTCTGTTGGTGAACTAGCAGCACCAGCATTACCAAGACTTCGTTAGTTTGCAGGACTACTGAGTCAGAATTCGCATTTTGACAAAACTCCAGGTGATTCATGCTCTGCATTTAAGTTGGAGAAGCACTGTTCTATAGTTCTGCTTATGTCCTAAATGCATTGTCAGTGAAAGAAAATACTATACGTATGATAATAATAACGGTAATATTAACAAAAATGTAATTATTAGTAATTTTCTATGCTCTCCCAAATACTAAGTCCTTTATTTAATACTTATGATAATTCTGCGAAGTTGCAATTGATATCACCTACTAAACTGATACTCAGAAATCTGAAGTAATTCTCCAAGGTCACAAAGCTAGTGAATCACAAACAAGATTTTTAAACTCTTGCTGCTTCATTCCAAAGACCAAACCGTTTCTAACTCACGGTTAATACATTTGCTTCTGCCTTCCATTTCCTACATGTGGTTTCCTTTCTATTTCATTAACTTTACTTATACATGACTGATTTTTAACCCTCTGTAATATTTGCAGAATATGGTGTACTATGGTTAATAAGGACAATACACTTATACATGACTGATTTTTAACCCTCTCTAATATTTGCAGAATATGGTGTACTATGGTTAATAAGGACAATACCAAGTAATATCATGTTGAGAAAGCGTGCAGAAGTAGCATCAAAAAACAGACTTTTTCCAAAATGTTTACTAAAAACGTTCAATAAAAACAAGATTTTCTACTTAGAATTTCTACCTTGCATAACTCAAATGGAGCATGATTATTAAAATGACAAAAAAGATTCCGTAATTGCCTAAGAGCTAAGAATAAGAATTGCTATATAAAAAAGCATAAATATGCCATATGAATGACATCTCTAAGAATCATGGGAGTGCTATTTGGTATTTAGTATTTAGTTCCATTCTGCAGCATGATCAAAAAGAAGCATCTGTATAGTTCACTGTGCATTATAGCACAATAAATCACCTCATTAGGCTCAGATATATGTAAAGATTTACAGTCTGGGAAAGTCCACTAGATATTCTTAATCACTTCTTAGACTGTACTGTCCCCCATATTTCTCTTTTTCTATAGAAAAGTTGCACATGGAAAGGCTTTATTTGAAATCCAGCAATGAATGGAATGTCTGTGAAGCAAGAAATAGATGGAAATTGACATTTTAAAAGAAAGTTTGGCTTCTGAAGAGATATAGCTGTGACCTTGGTCTTTTCGTTGGAGAGAAGTATTCCCTAGCCTTACTGTACTATTTTTCCCAAAGCACCCTCTCTATTATTCTCCCTTCATCTCTGGCTCCTATCATATGGCCCCTCCCTCATTCTATCTGGTGAGTTCTGAGAAAAATGCTTAAATTCTGCAGAGAAGTTTGAGAACAATGCTAAATATTCCTCAGAGAAGCAAAATTTTATGTTAACAGTTTATATTTTCACATGAAATTGTCTATCTCTTCTCTCTGTCTCATGTGTGTATGTGTGTATGTGTATATATATATACAGTATAATAAACAGTAGATATGTATATATACAGTATAATATTCAGTATATATGTATATATAGTATAATATACCGTATATATGTATATATATACAGTGTGTGTGTATATATATATATATATATATATATATATATATATATATATATACTACCATTTACCTCCCAGGCTATGCGTCCTGAATCTTAAAAGTAGAAAGCCCTCACAGGCCACGGTTGCTCATGCCTGTAATCCCAGCACTTTGGGAGGCCGAGGCGTGCAGATCACCTGAGGTCGGGAGTTCAAGACCAGCCTGACCAACATGGTGAAACCCCATCTCTACTAAAAATACAAAAAATTAGCTGGGCGTTGTGTTGCACGCCTGTAATCCCAGCTACTCAGGAGGTGGAGGCAGGAGAATCACATGAACCCGGGAGTCGGAGGTTGTGTGAGCCGAGACCACGACATTGCACTGCAGCCTGGGCAATGAGAGCAAAACTCCATCTCAAAAAAAAAAGGTGGAAAGGCCTTAAAAGACTTTTGAAAATGAGATTTGTCGATGCGGGCTCTTTTTTGGTTCCATATGAACTTTAAAGTAGTTTTTTCCAATTCTGTGAAGAAAGTCATTGGTAGCTTGATGGGGATGGCATTGAATCTATAAATTACCTTGGGCAGTATGGCCATTTTCACCATATTGATTCTTCCAACCCATGAGCATGGAATGTTCTTCCATTTGTTTGTATCCTCTTTTATTTCATTGAGCAGTGGTTTGTAGTTCTCCTTGAAGAGGTCCTTCACATCCCTGGTAAGTTGGATTCCTAGGTATTTTATTCTCTTTGAAGCAATTGTGAATGGGAGTTCACTCATGATTTGGCTCTCTGTTTGTCTGTTATTGGTGTACAAGAATGCTTGTGATTTTTGTACATTAATTTTGTATCCTGAGACTTTGCTGAAGTTGCTAATCAGCTTAAGGAGATTTTGGGCTGAGACAATGGGGTTTTCTAGATATACAATCATGTCATCTGCAAACAGGGACAATTTGACTTCCTCTTTTCCTAATTGAATACCCTTTATTTCCTTCTCCTGCCTGATTGCTCTGGCCAGAACTTCCAGCACTATGTTGAATAGTAGCGGTGAGAGAGGGCATCCCTGTCTTGTGCCAGTTTTCAGAGGGAATGCTTCCAGTTTTTGCCCATTCAGTATGATATTGGCTGTGGGTTTGTTGTAGATAGCTCTTATTATTTTGAGATACGTCCCATCAATACCTAATTTATTGAGAGTTTTTAGCATGAAGGGTTGTTGAATTTTGTCAAAGGCCTTTTCTGCATCTATTGAGATAATCATGTGGTTTTTGTCTTTGGTTCTGTTTATATGCTGGATTACATTTATTGATTTGCGTATGTTGAACCAGCCTTGCATCCCAGGGATGAAGCCCACTTGATCATGGTGGATAAGCTTTTTGATGTGCTGCTGGATTCGGTTTGCCAGTATTTAATTGAGGATTTTTGCATCAATGTTCATCAAGGATATTGGTCTGAAATTCTCTTTTTTGGTTATGTCTCTGCCAGGTTTTGGTATCAGGACGATGCTGGCTTCATAAAATGTGTTAGGGAGGATTCCCTCTTTTTCTATCGATTGGAATAGTTTCAGAAGGAATGGTACCAGTTCCTCCTTGTACCTCTGGTAGAATTCAGCTGTGAATCCATCAGGTCCTGGACTCTTTTTGGTTGGTAAGCTATTGATTATTGCCACAATTTCAGAACCTGTTATTGGTCTATTCAGAGATTCAACTTCTTCCTGGTTTAGTCTTGGGAGGGTGTATTTGTCGAGGAATTTATCCATTTCTTCCAGATTTTCTAGTTTATTTGCATAGAGGTGTTTGTAGTATTCTCTGATGGTAGATTGTATGTCTGTGGGATCGGTGGTGATATCCCCTTTTTCGTTTTTTATTGCATCTATTTGATTCTTCTCTCTTTTCTTCTTTATTAGTCTTGCTAGCGGTCCATCAATTTTGTTGATCTTTTCAAAAAACCAGCTCCTAGATTCATTAATTTTTTGAAGGGTTTTTTGTGTCTCTATTTCCTTCAGTTCTGCTCTGATTTTAGTTATTTCTAGCCTTCTGCTAGCTTTTGAATGTGTTTGCTCTTGCTTTTCTAGTTCTTTTAATTGTGATGTTAGGGTGTCAATTTTGGATCTTTCCTGCTTTCTCTTGTGGGCATTAGTGCTATAAATTTCCCTCTACACACTGCTTTGAACGTGTCCCAGAGATTCTGGTATGTTGTGTCTTTGTTCTCGTTGGTTTCAAAGAACATCTTTATTTCTGCCTTCATTTCATTATGTACCCAATAGTCATTCAGGAGCAGGTTGTTCAGTTTCCATGTAGTTGAGCGGTTTTGACTGAGTTTCTTAATCCTGAGTTCTAGTTTGATTGCACTGTGATCTAATCCTAAGCCAAAAGAACAAAGCTGGAGGCATCACGCTACCTGACTTTAAACTATACTACAAGGCTACAGTAACCAAAACAGCATGGTACTGGTACCACAACAGAGACATAGATCAATGGAACAGAACAGAGCCCTCAGAAATGATGCCGCATAGCTACAACTATCTGATCTTTGACAAACCTGACAAAAACAAGAAATGGGGAAAGGCTTCCCTATTTAATAAATGGTGCTGGGAAAACTGGCTAGCCATATGTAGAAAGCTGAAACTGGATCCCTTCCTTACACCTTATACAAAAATTAATTCAAGATGGATTAAAGACTTATATGTTAGACCTAAAACCATTAAAATCCTACAAGAAAACCTAGGCAATACCATTCAGGACATAGGCGTGGGCAAGGACTTCATGTCTAAAACACCAAAAGCAATGGCAACAAAAGCCAAAATCGACAAATGGGATCTCATTAAACTAAAGAGCTTCTGCACAGCAAAAGAAACTATCATCAGAGTGAACAGGCAACCTACACAATGGGAGAAAATTTTTGCAACCTACTCATCTGACAAAGGGCTAATATCCAGAATCTACAATGAACTCAAACAAATTTACAAGAAAAAAACAAACAACCCCATCAAAAAGTGGGCAGAGGACATGAACAGACACTTCTCAAAAGAAGACATTTATGCAGCCAAAAAACACATGAAGAAATGCTCCTCATCACTGGCCATCAGAGAAATGCAAATCAAAACCACAGTGAGATACCATCTCACACCAGTTAGAATGGCCATCATTAAAAAATCAGGAAACAACAGGTGCTGGAGAGGATGTGGAGAAATAGGAACACTTTTACACTGTTGGTGGGACTGTAAACTAGTTCAACCATTGTGGAAGTCAGTGTGGCGATTCCTCAGGGATCTAGAACTAGAAATACCATTTGACCCAGCCATCCCATTACTGGGTATATACCCAAAGGACTATAAATCATGCTGCTATAAAGACACATGCACACGTATGTTTATTGTGGCACTATTCACAATAGCAAAGAGTTGGAACCAACCCAAATGTCCAACAACGATAGACTGGATTAAGAAAATGTGGCACATATACACCATGGAATACTATGCAGCCATAAAAAATGATGAGTTCGTGTCCTTTGTAGGGACATGGATGAAACTGGAAAACATCATTCTCAGTAAACTATCGCAAGGACAAAAAACCAAACACCGCATGTTCTCACTCATAGGTGGGAATTGAACAATGAGAACTCATGGACACAGGAAGGGGAACATCACGCTCCGGGGACTGTTGTGGGGTGGGGGGCGGGGGGAGGGACAGCATTAGGAGATACACCTAATGCTAAATGACGAATTAATGGGTGCAGGAAATCAACATGGCACATGGATACATATGTAACACACCTGCACATTGTGCACATGTACCCTAAAACCCTAAAGTATAATAAAAAAAAAAAAAAAAAAAAAATTTTTTTTTTTTTTTTTTTTTTTTGCATCCTAAAAAAAAAAAAAAAAAAAAAAAGAAAATGAGATTTGTCAAATATTTATTAGAGATGAAGAAAATAAGTGCGGACCCACACGTAACTTGTCTGAGGTCACAGAGGTAGTCATGCTGCAGCAGGCTTATTGGTTTTCCTCTATGACATGCATTATTATTGTTTTTGATCATTTCAAGAGGTTTCTAGTCGATAGTGGGACAAAATTTCTAATTTGGGAACCTAATTTTCTCTGCAAATCTTCTTTACATCTCTAGCTTATTAATACACCTCAGAAGTGTTACAGGAATTAATTCGCAGGATTTTGAAGAATATTTTGAGGTATGCTGGGAAAAATCATGTCAAGTATCAATGATTAGAAACTAAACAATCAATATTAGATATTGTAAAATTATATTTAAACTTCCATATGGCATAAATAAGTTATTTTAATGTACAGTCGTTGTACTTTGTAAACTTGCATATAAAATATTTGAAAAAATAACTGTCAATATGTAAAATGTAAATATACAAAGGAAAGGATCGGAAAAAATAGGTAAAAATAATCAGGATAAGAAAACCCTACAGTGTCACCCTCAGAAGACTATAGAAGGATTCTCACCCTCGAGAAACAGAGGAACTTGAACATGGAAATGACCCTCTGCTGGCCATACTGATTATGGTACATAATTTTAAAAGGCTTTTGGAGAGAAGGGAAATGTTTTATTATGCATTCAGCACAGTTTTATGGTGATGTTTCTTAACTATCAGCTATTTTTAAAATTCCCATAATCTTTCTATAGATGACAAAGTTACATAAATATGAAGGATAAGAAGGGCCCCTGCAAACCTGATAGTACAATTCTCTTTTCAATGATAACGTATTTCTAAGCGCGCATCTCCTAATCATATTGATGTGCATTTAGTGTTCTTTTACCTACACCTGTCAAAGTGGCTAAAGTAATCCTTCATGAGGAGATAATTTTTTCATTTAGGTGATTTTTTCCGCATAATACTCTAACATTTCCAATTCCATTTTTCTCGGAAAAGTTTACATGATATACATATACAATTACTAAAACTTTGGCTGCATAAATAATTTAAATGGACTTTACTTCAAAGATAATATTTACTTTTAAAGTTGTAAACCTTTGAATCATCAATTAATTAGAATTATCTTTTTCTTTATAAATAAAGTTTTTTGTCCCTACATATTTATGATTTGGAAATTTTCACCTGGAAAATTTCATTTTCATTTGGATGCCTTGTCTTTAGTATAAAATTCAGTATTTCAATTTCAATATAATTTTTTGATTGATTTTTACCTGAAATTATGATAAAATAAGAAAAGTGAAAAATAGAGATAAACTTTAAGTACAATGTTATTTGTGCTTAATAATAAAATCAAGAAAGTAAAATATCTAAAATAATTATAACTATTTAAATAAACAAAGTATCATGTAATGGGCGAAATATTCTTCTGGCTCGTTTTTGATTCTGACAGGTTGTTTACAGGTTCTGAAGTTCAGTTTGCTCATCTCTAAACTGAGGTTGAACTAGGTATGGCTTGTTTGGCTGAACTCTGTAAAGCTGGTCAAAAAAGTTGCATTTGCATTCTTCTTCCTGTTACTGTATACAATAGAATCCTTCCTGTTTCTACCATGAGATTCAGAACACAGTCTCTGACCTTTCGGAATAGTTTCCAAGTCTCCTTTTTCTCCTGAAGCCTTCTCATAAACGGCTCTACCATGCACCCTGCTTGTCAACACCAAACTCGAAGTATACCTGATGTCATCCCTTCCTTTACCATCTTCCTACCTGTATCCAATCTGTAGCTCAACCATATCAAACTTGAGAAATCTCTCTAATGCATCCATTCTGCTCATTCTCTATAATAACCACTCTAGGTCAAACCACGGCCAAACCCATCAGTTCGGTTCAATATTTTGATGGATCCCTAATGTGTCTGCATATTTCCACTTCCCCCTTCTACCATCTGTTCTCTAGAAAGCAAAGAAAGTAATCACCAAAAAAAGAAAAAGAAAAAGAAAACAGGAAAGGAATAACATCAGGTCATTGCCCTAGAAAAATCTTGCAGAAGCTTCCCAATACTTGTGCAAGAAAGCTCACACCCCATATTCGGATCCCCTAACTCTAAATGTGTGTAAAACCTCATGTCATGCATCGCTCACTTACTATGCTCCGGCCACCATGGACTTCTATTACTCATACACGCTGAACATTCTCCTGTTAGAAGGTCTTGTCATGTGTTCTTCTGGTTGCCTGGAAATCTCTTGTCATCTTCTCCTCTTTCAGGCCTGAGATTAATTTCCTCAAACAGGCATTTCTTGATCCCACCTTATCTCACTTCACCTTCAACCTCTTTTAAAAATCCTCAATCTGATTTTTCTTCATAGCATATATTATAATATGTCAATATCTCGTCTATTTATGTGATTACTAACTTATACTGAGGAGAGCCTTTTGAATAGAATCTCAATAGGCCGAGTTTCTACAACTTTGTCCTCATAACTCAATTCCCAGCACTTGGCACAGGATAGAGTACAACAAACACTTACTGACTGGATAACGAACTACGTGTAAGATAAAATCAAACCTTGCGGAATTGCAGGCATGTTCCCTTACACTTATACTCATATGCTTAAAGTAAAAATATATTCATGTTATATTGCTCCGAATGTCCACTTCCAGTTTCTACAGAAAGAGTGTTTCACAACTCCTCAATCAAAAGTAAGGTTCAACTCTGTTAGTTGAATGCACAGAACAGAAAGAAGTTTCACAGAATGATTCTGTGTAGTGTTTATTTGAAGATATTCCTTTTTCCACTATAGGACTCTTAGCGCCACGAATGTTCACTTCCAGTTTCTACAAAAACAGTGTTTCAGAACTGCACAATCAAAATTAAGGTTCAAATCTCTCAGTTGAATGCACATATGAGGAAGAAGTTTCACAGAATGCTTCTGTGTAGTTTTTATTTGAAGATAATCCTTTTTCCACTATAGGCCTCTTAGCGCTCCGAAAGTCCAATTACAGTTTCTACAGAATAGTGCTTAAGAACTGTTCACTCAAAAGTAAGGTTCAACTCTGTTACTTGAATTCACAAATCGGAAAGAAGTTTCACCGAATGCTTCTGTGTAGTTTTTATTCGAAGATATTCCTTTTTCCACTATTGGCTTCTTAGCGCTCCAAATGTCCACTTGCAGTTTCTACAGAGAGAGTGTTTCAGAACTGCTAAATCAAAAGTAAGGTTCAAATCTGTTAATTAAATGCACAGATCAGAAAGAAGTTTCACAGTATGCTTCTGTGTAGTTTTTATTTGAAGATATTCCTTTTTCCACTATAGGCCTCTCTGCACTCCGAATGTCCACTTGCAGTTTCTACAGAAAGACTGTTTCTTAAATGCTTCATCAAAAGTAAGGTTCAACTCTGTTAGTTGAATAAACATATCAGAAAGAGGTTTCACAGAATGCTTCTGTGTAGTTTTTATTTGAAGATATTCCTTTTTCCACTTCACGCCTCCTAGCGCTCCGAATGTCAATTTGCAGTTTCTACAGAAAGAGTGTTTCAGAACTGCTCAATCAAAAGTAAGGCTCAACTCTGTTAGTTGAATGCAGAGAACAGAAAGTAGTTTCAGAGAATGCTTCTGTGTAGTTTTTATTTGGAGATATTCCTTTTTCCACTATAGGCCTCTAAGCGCTCAGAATGTCCAATTGCAGTTTCTACAGAAAGAGTGTTTGAGAACTGCTCAAACAAAAGTAAGGTTCAACACTGTTAGTTGAATGCACAGAACAGAAAGATGTTTCACAGAATGCTTCTGTGTAGTATTTATTTGAAGATATTCGTTTTTTCACTACAGGCCTCTTAGTGCTCCGAATGTCCACTTGCAGTTTCTACAGAAAGAGTGTCTCCGAATGGCTCTATCAAAAGTAAGGTTCAACTCTGTTAGTTGAATGCACAGAACAGAAAGAAGTTTCACAGAATGCTTCTGTGTAGTTTTAGTTGAAGATATTTGTTTTTCCACTTCACGCCTCTTAGCGCTCCGAATGTCCACTTTCAGTTTCTACAGAAAGAGTGTTTCAGAACTGCTCAATCAAAAGTAAGGCTCAAATATGTTAGTTGAATGCAGAGAACAGAAAGTAGTTTCAGAGAATGCTTCTGTGTAGTATATATTTGGAGATATTCCTTTTTCCACTATAGGCCTCTTAGCGCTCCGAATGTCCCCTTGCAGTTTCTACAGAAAGAGTGTTTCAGAACTGCTCAATCAAAGGTAAGGTTCAACTCTGTTAGTTGAATGCACAGAACAGAAAGAAGTTTCACAGAATGCTTCTGTGTAGTCTACATTTGAAGATATTCCTTATTCCACAATTATCCTCTTAGCGCTCCGAATGTCCACTTGCATTTTCTACTGAAAGACTGTTTCAGAACTGCTCAATCAAAAGTATGGTTTAACTCTGTTAGCTGAATGCACAGATCAGAAATAAGTTTCACAGAATGCTTCTGTGTAGTTTTTATTTGAAGATATTCCTTTTTCCAATATAGGCCTCTTAGCGCTCCAAATGTCCAATTGAAGTTTCTAGAGAAAGAGTGTTTCAGAACAGCTCAATCAAAAGTAAGGTTCAACTCTGTTAGTTGAATGCAGAGAACAGAAAGTAGTTTCAGAGAATGCTTCTGTGTAGTTTTTATTTGGAGATATTCCTTTTTCCACTATAGGCCTCTAAGCGCTCAGAATGTCCAATTGCAGTTTCTACAGAAAGAGTGTTTGAGAACTGCTCAAACAAAAGTAAGGTTCAACACTGTTAGTTGAATGCACAGAACAGAAAGATGTTTCACACAATGCTTCTGTGTAGTATTTATTTGAAGATATTCCTTTTTCCACTATAGGCCTCTTAGTGCTCCGAATGTCCGCTTGCAGTTTCTACAGAAAGAGTGTTTCAGAACTGCTCAATCAAAGGTAAGGTTCAACTCTGTTAGCTGAATGCACAGAACAAAAAGAAGTTTCACAGAATGCTTCTGTGTAGTTTTTATTTTAACATATTCCTTCTTCCACTATAGGCGTCTTAGCGCTCCGAATGTCCACTTGCAGTTTCTACAGAAAGAGGGTTTCAGAACGGTTCAATCAAAAGCAAGGTTCAACTCTGTTAGTTGAATGCACAGAACAGAAAGAAGTTTCACAGAATGTTTCTGTATAGTTTATATTTGAAGATATTACTTTTTCCACTATAACCCTCTTAGCGCTCCGAATGTTCACTTGGATTTTCTACAGAAAGAGTGTTTCAGAACTGCTCAATCAAAAGTATGGTTTAACTCTGTTAGTTGAATGCACAGATCAGAAAGAAGTTTCACAGAATGATTCTGTGTAGTTTTTGTTTGATGATATTCCTTTTTCCAATAGAGGACTCTTAGCGCTCCGAATGTCCAATTGCAGTTTCTGCAGAAAGAGTGTTTCAGAACGGCTCAATCAAAAGTAAGGTTCAACTCTGTTAGTTGAATGCACAGAACAGAAAGTAGTTCCACAGAATGCTTCTGTGTAGTATTTATTTGAAGATATTCGTTTTTCCACTATTACCCTCTTAGCGCTCCAAATGTCCACTTGCAGTTTCTACGGAAAGAGTTTTTCACAGCTCCTCAAGCTAAAGTATGCTTTAACTCTGTTAGTTGAATGCACAGATCAGAAAGAAGTTTCACAGAATGCTTCTTTGTAGTTTTTATTTGAAGATATTCCTCTTTCCAATATAGGCCTCCTAGCGCTCAGAATGTCCAATTGCAGTTTCTACAGAAAGAGTGTTTCAGAACGACTCAATCAAAAGTAAGGTTCAACTCTGTTAGTTGAATGCACAGAACAGAAAGAAGTTTCACAGAATGCTTCTGTGTAGTTTTTATTTGAAGATATTCCTTTTTCCACTATAGGCCTCTCTGCACTCCGAATGTCCACTTGCAGTTTCTACAGAAAGACTGTTTCTTAAATGCTTCATCAAAAGTAAGGTTCAACTCTGTTAGTTGAATACACATATCAGAAAGATGTTTCACAGAATGCTTCTGTGTAGTTTTTATTTGAAGATATTCCTTTTTCCACTTCACGCCTCTTAGCGCTCCGAATGTCCATTTGCAGTTTCTACAGAAAGAGTGTTTCAGAACTGCTCAATCAAAAGTAAGGCTCAACTCTGTTAGTTGAATTCAGAGAACAGAAAGTAGTTTCAGAGAATGCTTCTGTGTAGTTTTTATTTGGAGATATTCCTTTTTCCACTATAGGCCTCTAAGCGCTCAGAATGTCCAATTGCAGTTTCTACAGAAAGAGTGTTTGAGAACTGCTCAAACAAAAGTAAGGTTCAACACTGTTAGTTGAATGCACAGAACAGAAAGATGTTTCACAGAATGCTTCTGTGTAGTATTTATTTGAAGATACTCGTTTTTTCACTACAGGCCTCTTAGTGCTCCGAATGTCCACTTGCAGTTTCTACAGAAAGAGTGTCTCCGAATGGCTCTATCAAAAGTAAGGTTCAACTCTGTTAGTTGAATGCACAGAACAGAAAGAAGTTTCACAGAATGCTTCTGTGTAGTTTTAGTTGAAGATATTTGTTTTTCCACTTCACGCCTCTTAGCGCTCCGAATGTCCACTTTCAGTTTCTACAGAAAGAGTGTTTCAGAACTGCTCAATCAAAAGTAAGGCTCAACTATGTTAGTTGAATGCAGAGAACAGAAAGTAGTTTCAGAGAATGCTTCTGTGTAGTATTTATTTGGAGATATTCCTTTTTCCACTATAGGCCTCTTAGCGCTCCGAATGTCCCCTTGCAGTTTCTACAGAAAGAGTGTTTCAGAACTGCTCAATCAAAGGTAAGGTTCAACTCTGTTAGTTGAATGCACAGAACAGAAAGAAGTTTCACAGAATGCTTCTGTGTAGTTTTTATTTGAAGATATTCCTTTTTCCACTATAGGCCTCTCTGCACTCCGAATGTCCACTTGCAGTTTCTACAGAAAGACTGTTTCTTAAATGCTTCATCAAAAGTAAGGTTCAACTCTGTTAGTTGAATACACATATCAGAAAGAGGTTTCACAGAATGCTTCTGTGTAGTTTTTATTTGAAGATATTCCTTTTTCCACTTCACGCCTCTTAACGCTCCGAATGTCCATTTGCAGTTTCTACAGAAAGAGTGTTTCAGAACTGCTCAATCAAAAGTAAGGCTCAACTCTGTTAGTTGAATGCAGAGAACAGAAAGTAGTTTCAGAGAATGCTTCTGTGTAGTTTTTATTTGGAGATATTCCTTTTTCCACTATAGGCCTCTAAGCGCTCAGAATGTCCAATTGCAGTTTCTACAGAAAGAGTGTTTGAGAACTGCTCAAACAAAAGTAAGGTTCAACACTGTTAGTTGAATGCACAGAACAGAAAGATGTTTCACAGAATGCTTCTGTGTAGTATTTATTTGAAGATATTCGTTTTTTCACTACAGGCCTCTTAGTGCTCCAAATGTCCACTTGCAGTTTCTACAGAAAGAGTGTCTCCGAATGGCTCTATCAAAAGTAAGGTTCAACTCTGTTAGTTGAATGCACAGAACAGAAAGAAGTTTCACAGAATGCTTCTGTGTAGTTTTAGTTGAAGATATTTGTTTTTCCACTTCACGCCTCTTAGCGCTCCGAATGTCCACTTTCAGTTTCTACAGAAAGAGTGTTTCAGAACTGCTCAATCAAAAGTAAGGCTCAACTATGTTAGTTGAATGCAGAGAACAGAAAGTAGTTTCAGAGAATGCTTCTGTGTAGTATTTATTTGGAGATATTCCTTTTTCCACTATAGGCCTCTTAGCGCTCCGAATGTCCCCTTGCAGTTTCTACAGAAAGAGTGTTTCAGAACTGCTCAATCAAAGGTAAGGTTCAACTCTGTTAGTTGAATGCACAGAACAGAAAGAAGTTTCACAGAATGCTTCTGTGTAGTTTACATTTGAAGATATTCCTTATTCCACAATTATCCTCTTAGCGCTCCGAATGTCCACTTGCATTTTCTACTGAAAGACTGTTTCAGAACTGCTCAATCAAAAGTATGGTTTAACTCTGTTAGCTGAATGCACAGATCAGAAATAAGTTTCACAGAATGCTTCTGTGTAGTTTTTATTTGAAGATATTCCTTTTTCCAATATAGGCCTCTTAGCGCTCCGAATGTCCAATTGCAGTTTCTAGAGAAAGAGTGTTTCAGAACAGCTCAATCAAAAGTAAGGTTCAACTCTGTTAGTTGAATGCACAGAATAGAAGGAATTTTCACACAATGCTTCTGTGTAGTATTTATTTGAAGATATTCCTTTTTCCACTATAGGCCTCTTAGTGCTCCGAATGTCCGCTTGCAGTTTCTACAGAAAGAGTGTTTCAGAACTGCTCAATCAAAGGTAAGGTTCAACTCTGTTAGCTGAATGCACAGAACAAAAAGAAGTTTCACAGAATGCTTCTGTGTAGTTTTTATTTTAACATATTCCTTCTTCCACTATAGGCGTCTTAGCGCTCCGAATGTCCACTTGCAGTTTCTACAGAAAGAGGGTTTCAGAACGGTTCAATCAAAAGCAAGGTTCAACTCTGTTAGTTGAATGCACAGAACAGAAAGAAGTTTCACAGAATGTTTCTGTATAGTTTATATTTGAAGATATTACTTTTTCCACTATAACCCTCTTAGCGCTCCGAATTTTCACTTGGATTTTCTACAGAAAGAGTGTTTCAGAACTGCTCAATCAAAAGTATGGTTTAACTCTGTTAGTTGAATGCACAGATCAGAAAGAAGTTTCACAGAATGCTTCTGTGTAGTTTTTATTTGATGATATTCCTTTTTCCAATAGAGGACTCTTAGCGCTCCGAATGTCCAATTGCAGTTTCTGCAGAATGAGTGTTTCAGAACGGCTCAATCAAAAGTAAGGTTCAACTCTGTTAGTTGAATGCACAGAACAGAAAGAAGTTCCACAGAATGCTTCTGTGTAGTATTTATTTGAAGATATTCGTTTATCCACTTTTACCCTCTTAGCGCTCCAAATGTCCACTTGCAGTTTCTACGGAAAGAGTTTTTCACAGCTCCTCAAGCTAAAGTATGCTTTAACTCTGTTAGTTGAATGCACAGATCAGAAAGAAGTTTCACAGAATGCTTCTGTGTAGTTTTTATTTGAAGATATTCCTCTTTCCAATATAGGCCTCCTAGCGCTCAGAATGTCCAATTGCAGTTTCTACAGAAAGAGTGTTTCAGAACGACTCAATCAAAAGTAAGGTTCAACTCTGTTAGTTGAATGCACAGAACAGAAAGAAGTTTCACAGAATGCTTCTGTGTAGTTTTTATTTGAAGATATTCCTTTTTCCACTATAGGCCTCTTAGTGCTCCGAATGTCCACTTTGAGTTTCTACAGAAGGAGTGTTTCAGAACTGCTCAATCAAAAGTAGGATTCAACTCTGTCAGTTGAATGCACAGAACCCATAGAAGTTTCACAGAATGCTTCTGTGTAGTTTTTATTTGAAGATAATTCTTTTTCCAGTATACGCCTCTTAATGCTCCGAATGTCCACTTGCAGTTTCTACTGGGAGAGTTTTTCACAACTGCTCAATCAAAAGTAAGTTTCAGGTCTGTAAGTTTAATGCACAGCACTGAAAGGAGTTTCACAGAATGCTTCCTTGTAGTTTTAATTTGAAGATATTCCTTTTTCCACTATAGGCCTCTTTGCAATCCGAATGTTCACTTGCAGTTTCTATAGAAAGAGGGTTTCAGAACTGCTCAATCAAAAGTAAGGTTCAACTCTGTTAGTTGAATGCACAGAACAGGAAGAAGTTTCACAGAATGCTTCTGTGTAGTTTTTATTTGAAGATATTCCTTTTACCACTATAGACCACTTAGCGCTACGAATGTCCACTTGCAGTTCCTACAGAAAGAGTGTTTCAGAACTGCTCAATCAAAAGTAATGTTCAACTCTGTTAGTTGAATGCACAGAGCAGAAAGAAGTTTCACAGAATATTTCCGTGTAGTTTTTATTTGAAGGTATTCCTTTTTCCACTATAGGCCACTTAGCGCTCCGAACATCCGCTTGCAGTTTCTACAGAAAGAGTGTTTCAGAACTGCTCTATCAAAAGTAAGGTTCAAATCTGTTAGGTGAATGTACAGATCATAAAGAAGTTTCACAGAATGCTTCTGTGTAGTTTTTATTTCAAGATGTTCCTTTTTCCAATATGGGCCTCTTAGCGCTCCGAATGTCCACTTGCAGTTTCTACAGAAAGAGTGTTTCAGAACTGCTCAATCAAAAGTAAGGTTCAAGTCTGCTAGTTGAATGCACAGAACAGAAGGAAGTTTCACAGAATGCTTCTGCGTAGTTTTTCTTTGAAGATATTCCTGTTTCTAGTATCGGCCTCTTAGCGCTCCGAATGTCCACTTGCAGTTTCTACAGAAAGAGTGTTTCAGAACTGCTCAATCAAAAGTAAGTTTCAACTCTGTTACTTGAATGCACAGATCAGAAAGGAGTTTCACAGAATGCTTCTGTGTAGTTTTTATTGAAGATATTCTTTTTTCACTCGAGGCCTCTTAGCCCTCCGATTGTCTACTTGCAGTTTCTTCAGAAAGAGTGTTTGAGAACTGCTCAATCAAAAGTAAGTTTAAACTCTGTTAGTTGAATGCAGAGAACAGAAAGAAGTTTCACAGAATGCTTCTGTGTAGTTTTTATTTCAAGATATTCCTTTTACCAGTATAGGCCTCTTAGCGCTACGAGTGTCCACTTGCAGTTTCTACAGAAAGAGTGTTTCAGAACTGCTCAATGAAAAGTAAGTTTCAACTCTGTTAGTTGAATGCACAGAACAGAAAGTAGTTTCACAGAATGTTTCTGTATAGTTTTTAGTTGAAGATATTCGTATTTCTACTATAGGCCTCTTGGCGCTCTGAATGTCCACTTGCAGTTTCTACTGGAAGAGTGTTTCAGAACTGCTCAATCAAATGTAAGGTTCAAGTCTGTTAGTTGAATGCACAGAACAGAAAGAAGTTTCACAGAATGCTTCTGTGTAGTTTTAATTTGAAGATATTCCTTTTACCACTATAGGCCACTTAACGCTACGAATGTCCACTTCAGTTTCTACAGAAAGAGTGTTTCAGAACTGCTCAATCAAAAGTAAGTTTCAACTCTGTTAGTAGAATGCACAGACCATAAGGAAGTTTCACAGAATGCTTCTGTGTAGCTTTCATTTGAAGATATTCCTTTTTCCACTATAGGAAACTTAGCGCTACGAATGTCCACTTTCAGTTTCTACAGAATGAGTGTTTCAGAACTGCTCAATCAAAAGTGAGGTTCAAGTCTGTTAGCTGAATGCACAGAACAGAAAGAAGTTTAACAGAATACTTCTGTGCAGATTTTATTTGAAGATATTCCTTTTTCCACTATAGGCCTCTTACCGCTCCGATTGTCCACTTGCAATTTCTACAGAAAGAGTGTTTCCGAACTGCTCAATCAAAAGTAAGGTTCAGCTCTGTTAGTTGAATGCACAGAACAGAAAGAAGTTTCAAAGAATGCTTCTGTGTAGTTTTTATTTCAAGATATTTCTTTCTCCACTACAGGCCTCTTAGTTCTTCGAATGTCCACTTGCAGTTTCTACAGAAGGAGTGTTTCAGAACTGCTCAAACAAAAGTAGGATTCAACTCTGTCAGTTGAATGCACAGAACACCAGGAAGTTTCACAGAACGCTTCTGTGTATTTTTTATTTGAAGATAATTCTTTTTCCACTATAGGACTCTTAGCGCTCCGAATGCCCACTTGCAGTTTCTACAGAAATAGCGTTTCAGAACTGCTCAATCAAAGGTAAGGTTCAAGTCCATTAGTTGAATGCACAGAAAAGAAAGTAGTTTCACAGAATGCTTCTGCGTAGTTTTTCTTTGAAGATATTCCTTTTTCTACTATAGGCCTCTTAGCGCTCCGAATGTCCACTTGCAGTTTCTACAGAAAGAGTGTTTCAGAACTGCTCAATCAAAAGTAAGATTCAACTCTGTGAGTTGAATTCACGGAAAAGAAAGAAGTTTCACAAAATGCTTCTGTGTAGTTTTTATTTGAAGATATTCCTTTTTCCACTATAGGCCTCTTACCGCTCCGAATGTCCACTTGCAATTTCTACAGAAAGAGTGTTTCAGACCTGCTCTATCAAAAGTAAGCTTCAACTCTGTTAGTTGAATGCACAGAAGAGCAAGAAGTTTCACTGAATGCTTCCGTGTAGTTTTTATTTGAAGTTATTCCTTTTTCCACTATACGCCTCTTAGCGCTTCGAATGTCCACTTGCAGGTTCTACAGAAAGAGTGTTTCACAACTGCTCAATCAAAAGTAAGGTTCAACTCTGTTAGTTTTATGCAGAGAACAGAAGGAAGTTTCACAGAATGCTTCTGTGTAGTTTTTATTTGAAGGTATTCCTTTTTCAACTATAGTCCTCTTAGCGTTGCGAATGTCCACTTGCAGTTTCTACAGAAGAGTTTTTCAGAACTGCTCAATCAAAAGTAAGGTTCAACTCTGTTAGTTCAATGCACAGATCAGAAAGAAGTTTCACAGAATGCTTCTGTGTAGTTTTTATTTGAAGATAATAAAAATATATCTAGCTTTATTAGTACAAAAAAGGGTTATTTTTTATTCCTTATCCCATGTTGGTTTGGGTTTTCCAGTAAACTAAAATGCAAATTTATATGCTGAAAGTTTATTAAGAAATATCCTTGGGATTAAAGGGAAGCAATATTGGGCAGAGGAAGGTTAGCTGTGACGCAATATCAACACATTCTTCAGCCAAACTTATAGAGTTCTTCAGAGTTTTCTGAATTGGGACATGGAGGGTGGGCTTCTGTACCTCACACATCAGTCAGTCACTGTGTAAAGGCTTCCCTGTAAAGGAACATGACCACCGGAATTTCTACAACCAAGAAATTTCCCATAGAAGGCTGACAGCTAAGTGCTCTCTGCCACAGTTCTCCCACCAGCTAGGAAAATCAGTCCTTCTTTCATAAAGGATGTACAAGATAGTATATCACAGAGGCCCATGTAATCATGTTGCAATTATCTTCAAGTCACAGTTGAAGCAGTGTGGCTGTTTCATTCTACCAGCCATATTAGCTCACACATATATTTAAGAACAATGTAAAGTGATAGATAAAAATCTGGGGCGATAATGGGAAAACCTTGTTATATTCCTGGGGTTGCTGTTAAATATTTAGGTAATAGATGTAATACATAGATAAATCTTTAGACTATGGGCCCATCTAAAAAATTAAAATGCTCAGTTTAGCTGAATTTTAATCCAATGAAGTACTATTTTTAAGACTCTTGATGCAGACGGATCTATTTTGTCTGTAATTAGCTTAATTAAATTGTTATCTCTTTTTGATTATTTTATTGCATTTGTAGCTAGCAATCCATTATTAAAGGAGAAAATACAACTCTTGAGAATGTGGTGGTATTTCCTGTTTAAAGATTATCCTCCCCTGAGTGGCAGCAAAATGAACTAAAATATTCACCAAATCAAGAAAACAACTTTATTAAGAAACAAGGAAATAAAACAATCTCATACAAACTCCAAAAATATTGACCACATACTATTCACTTGGATACGTGAGAAAGCAAAAGTGGGATGTGGAAACCTTTATTGTTGACCTCATGCTTCTCGTAAATGTTTTTAAGATTCTCTCTTGAGCATGGAATTTTCTTCCATTTGTTTGTATCCTCTTTGATTTCATTGAGTAGTGGTTTGTAGTTCTCCTTGAAGAGGTCCTACACATCCCTTGTAAGTTGGATTCCTAGGTATTTTATTCTCTTTGAAGCAATTGTGAATGGGAGTTCACTCATGATTTGGCTCTCTGTTTGTCTGTTATTGGTGTACAAGAATGCTTGTGATTTTTGTACATTGATTTTGTATCCTGAGACTTTGCTGAAGTTGCTAATCAGCTTAAGGAGATTTTGGGCTGAGACAATGGGGTTTTCTAGATATACAATCATGTCCTCTGCAAACAGGGACAATTTGACTTCCTCCTCTCCTAATTGAATACCCTTTATTTCCTTCTCCTGCCTGATTTCTCTGGCCAGAACTTCCAGCACTATGTTGAATAGTAGCGGTGAGAGAGGGCATCCCTGTCTTGTGCCAGTTTTCAGAGGGAATGCTTCCAGTTTTTGCCCATTCAGTATGATATTGGCTGTGGGTTTGTCGTACATAGCTCTTGTTATTTTGATATACGTCCGATCAATATCTAATTTACGAGAGTTTTTAGCATGAAGCGTTGTTGAATTTTGTCAAAGGCCTTTTCTGCATCTATTGAGATAATCATGTGGTTTTTGTCTTTGCTTCT
Source organism: Symphalangus syndactylus (assembly GCF_028878055.3). Classification (NCBI taxonomy): domain Eukaryota; kingdom Metazoa; phylum Chordata; class Mammalia; order Primates; family Hylobatidae; genus Symphalangus; species Symphalangus syndactylus. The sequence goes on from NC_072437.2 coordinate 120,167,789, forward strand.
GTTTATATGCTGGATTACATTTATTGATTTGCGTATGTTGAACCAGCCTTGCATCCCAGGGATGAAGCCCAATTGATTATGGTGGATAAGCTTTTTGACGGGCTGCTGGATTCGGTTTGCCAGTATTTTATTGAAGATTTTTGCATCGCTGTTCATCAAGGATATTGGTCTGAAATTCTCTTTTTTGGTTGTTTCTCTGCCAGGCTTTGGTATCAGGACGATGCTGGCTTCATAAAATGTGTTAGGGAGGATTCCCTCTTTTTTTATCGATTGGAATACTTTCAGAAGGAATGGTACCAGTTCCTCCTTGTACCTCTGGTAGAATTCAGCTGTAAATCCATCAGGTCTTGGACTCTTTTTGGTTGGTAAGCTATTGATTATTGCCACAATTTCAGAACATGTTATTGGTCTATTCAGAGATTCAACTTCTTCCTGGTTTAGTTTTGGGAGGGTGTATATGTCGAGGAATTTATCCATTTCTTCTAGATTTTCTAGTTTATTTGCATAGAGGTGTTTGTAGTATTCTCTGATGGTAGATTGTATTTCTGTGGGATCGGTGGCGATATCCCCTTTTTCGTTTTTTATTGCAGCTATTTGATTCTTCTCTCTTTTCTTCTTTATTAGTCTTGCTAGCGGTCTATCAATTTTGTTGATCTTTTCAAATAACCAGCTCCTGGATTCATTAATTTTTTGAAGGGTTTTTTGTGTCTCTATTTCCTTCAGTTCTGCTCTGATTTTCGTTACTTCTAGCCTTCTGCTAGCTTTTGAATGTGTTTGCTCTTGCTTTTCTAGTTCTTTTAATTATGATGTTAGGGTGTCAATTTTGGATCTTTCCTGCTTTCTCTTGTGGGCATTTAGTGCTATAAATTTCCCTCTACACACTGCTTTGAACGTGTCCCAGGGATTCTGGTATGTTGTGTCTTTGTTTTCGTTGGTTTCAAAGAACATCTTTATTTCTGCCTTCATTTCATTAGGTACCCAATAATCATTCAGGAGCAGGTTGTTCAGTTTCCATGTAGTTGAGCGGTTTTGAGTGAGTTTCTTAATCCTGAGTTCTAGTTTGATTGCACTGTGGTCTGAGAGACAGTTTGTTATAATTTCTGTTCTTTTACATTTGCTGAGAACATTCCATGATCATGGGTTGGAAGAATCAATATCGTGAAAACAGTCATACTGCCCAAGGTAATTTATAGATTCAATGCCATCCCCATCAAGCTACCAATGACTTTCTTCACAGAATTGGAAAAAACTACTTTAAAGTTCATATGGAACCAAAAAAGAGCCCGCATCACCAAGTCAATCCTAAGCCAAAAGAACAAAGTTGGAGGCATCACGCTACCTGACTTTAAACTATACTACAAGGCTACAGTAACCAAAACAGCATGGTACTGGTACCACAACAGAGACATAGATCAATGGAACAGAACAGAGCCCTCAGAAATGATGCCACATATCTACAACTATCTGATCTTCGACAAACCTGACAAAAACAAGAAATGGGGAAAGGATTCCCTATTTAATAAATGGTGCTGGGAAAACTGGCTAGCCATATGTAGAAAGCTGAAACTGGAACCCTTCCTTACACCTTATACAAAAATTAATTCAAGATTGATTAAAGACTTAAATGTTAGACCTAAAACCATTAAAATCCTACAAGAAAACCTAGGCAATACCATTCAGGACATAGGCGTGGGCAAGGACTTCATGTCTAAAACACCAAAAGCAATGGCAACAAAAGCCAAAATTGACAAATGGGATCTAATTAAACTACAGAGCTCCTGCACAGCAAAAGAAACTACCATCAGAGTGAACAGGGAACCTACAGAATGGGAGAAAATTTTTGCAACCTACTCATCTGACAAAGAGCTAATATCCAGAATCTACAATGAACTCAAACAAATTTACAAGAAAAAATAAACAACCCCATCAAAAAGTGGGCAAAGGACATGAACAGACACTTCTTAAAAGAAGACATTAATGCAGCCAAAAAACACATGAAGAAATGCTCACCATCACTGGCCATCAGAGAAATGCAAATCAAAGCCACAGTGAGATACCATCTCACACCAGTTAGAATGGCCATCATTAAAAAATCAGGAAACAACAGGTGCTGGAGAGGATGTGGAGAAATAGGAACACTTTTACACTGTTGGTGGGACTGTAAACTAGTTCAACCATTGTGGAAGTCAGTGCGGCGATTCCTCAGGGATCTAGAGCTAGAAATACCATTTGACCCAGCCATCCCATTACTGGGTATATACCCAAAGGACTATAAATCATGCTGCTATAAAGACACATGCACACGTATGTTTATTGCGGCACTATTCACAATAGCAAAGAGTTGGAACCAAGCCAAGTGTCCAACAACGATAGACTGGATTAAGAAAATGTGGCACATATACACCATGGAATACTATGCAGCCATATAAAATGATGAGTTCGTGTCCTTTGTAGGGACATGGATTGAACTGGAAAACATCATTCTCAGTAAACTATCGCAAGGACAAAAAACCAAACACCACATGTTCTCACTCATAGGTGGGAATTGAACAATGAGAACTCATGGACACAGGAAGGAGAACATCACACTCCGGGGACTGTTGTGGGGTAGGGGGAGGGGGAGGGACAGCATTAGGAGATATACCTAATGCTAAATGACGAGTTAATGGGTGCAGGAAATCAACATGGCACATGGATACATATGTAACAAACCTGCACGTTGTGCACATGTACCCTAAAACCTAAAGTATAATAATAAAAAAAAGGATTCTCTCTTAAACTGTGATACTTAATAAATTTCCTAAAATTTGTTAGAGTGATTGTTTATTAGGCTTCATTTCAGAATACTTGATGTCAAAAGACAAATGAAAAGATGTTGACAAAGTCTTAATATGAGAACAAAATATTCTATGCCAAGTGCAGTTGACATTTATGTATTCCCAGATCATGGAAAAACGTTGCTTAATAAAAACAAAAATCTGGAAATCTATTACCCATGTACCCCTCTCCCTCAAAGTGTCCACTAGAAGATGACTTTATTTTGACAGCGCAAAATAAATAACTCACAACGAATGTGTTAGGATGAAAGTACTGATGTTAATATTGTATTGGTAAATAGAATTAAGTCCCTTTTCAAAGAAAAATTATACTTAGAGGTATAAAACAGGACGTAAGTTGACAGGCTCAATAATCTGTGGTCAAGACTTCAGTATGTATTTAGACCCAATTAAGGGGCAAAGAAAAGGTGTATATATAAGCTTTCTTCACTTTACAAATAATGATCATTCGTATGATGAAACTGAGAAATGTGCATTTAAACATATGATTGAAAAGTGTAAAATTATTAAAATTATATTTAAAATCCTATAATCTTTTAAAATTACTGGGAAATGGCAAAAAATATGACATAGCAATAAAAAATATGACAAATATGGAGTCAAATAAAATAGAAACTATTAAAAATAGGGGAAAAAGCCTTCATGTCAGAAATTGAAAAAATACCTATTACAACCAAAAATTGGGAGAAAACATGAAAAACAGATCATTAAAGTGTGTTATGAAAACACAAAAGCACACACAACACACAGCAAGTATATACTATAGACCCAGTGAGAGTACCTAAAGCAGAAAGTAAAATGACAGCAAAAAATATAACCTGGGAAAGAAACGAGAGAAGAAACTAGGAATTGAAATTGTAGTGTCAGAATTAGGAAATCTTAATATTGAAAGATACAACTTATAATAAATATATAATATTTAGAAATCTTTATGTCCCAAATAAGATACTGTAGAAATACATAAAATTTGGAGAAATTCAAGAAATACAAAGTGAAATAAGCACGACCGTACAGAGAGACTTGAAATCGCCTCTGACAAAGTAAAAAGTCCCGTAAATAACGTAGAAATGATCCTGGAATAATAACACCAGTAAGAACGACCAAGTAGCTCTATAGTAAAATCTGTATTTTGTAGGATCTATATTTCCTAAGTATTCATAGCATAATTATGAAAATTACTGCTGTGTTAGGCCACAAAACGTCAATAATTTACTGAATAAGTAAGAACATTTGTAGAACGTACAGGATTATGCTGTATTCAGTAAGAGCACATTTCTGTTTGTGCCCACAGATTTACACAGGGAGGGGATGGCAACCCGGGCTCACGACCTGTTGTGTCTTTTTAGGTTACAGTTACTATAACTTAGCTGATGACATAGGCTATGATACTTGACCAAGGCCAAATGGGAGAAAAGGAAAATAAATTGTCTTAGGGAAGCGATTGTAGAAATTGGAAAAGAACAAATTTGTTAACAAATTCTCTGCCACAAAAGCCGGACGGAGAAGAAATTTTAGTTTGATATATGCAAAACAAATGACACCACAATCGCTTCTAGTCCAACCATCCTATTGGCAGGGTGTGTACTGAGGAAATTAATGCCAAGTGAATTCAAAGAATTTGACTAAATTAACACTGGGAGCTCATCTGCTACGTGGAGCCCTCTTAATTAAACGGAACACCAGAGGAAGGAAAATTTCTCCTCTTCTAGAGACCCTTGTGGCACAGCAGAAACTCTGGATAATAGTACGTAGAGTTACAAGACACAGTTATTGCTTGTGACTCAGATTGGCCCATCTATTCTGCCTAAAATAGTTTTCAGAGGAGGTGACATCGAGACTTTTTGTGGCAATTATAGCAAGTTCTGAAATTTTGAATGATAAACTTATGTGGAAAAAAAATTTTAAACTCTGCTTATTACTGGGAAAATTAAATCTTATTTTTTTAAATTACACTACACAAGAAAATCATTAGTGATAAGTATTTTACATTTTATGAAAAGGCATTAGCAGAAACTACAGTTGATTTTTATTGGAACTGAGAAGAAATGAAACCTAATACCTTAGTCACTAATCAAGAATAAATTAGGAGAGTACAAAAATGTTACTCTGACTTTTTAGTTCAATCACAGTGGCTTTGAATGTTTACTTTCAATGAAGACAAGCCAGTTCATGGATATAAAAGGAGTTTATTAAACAAATGTCACTATAATTTGTTCCTGGAATATATTATGTGAGCTTCTGGTGGCTGATTCATCCTGCTTATTATGTTTTATTCATACTAAAATTAAGATGAGTTTCATTTTATAGGGCACAAAAGGTAGTTGGGGGAACCGTAATGCGTAGCAGGTGGCAGGGAAAGCTGGTGAAGAATTAAGAAAGAGTGTACCAAAGAGGCACTTAATGTTAAACTGTTGATAATTACAAAAGGACTCGGTCATATTTAAAAATGTATATTTCACTTAAAAACATTTCCTCAATTAATTTATTATGACCTTTAAATTTTGGTTCCAAGTTAAATGATCAGCTCTCACCTGGGTACACTCAGCATAACCTCTATACTTGATGAGTAAAATGCCCCTATTAAATACCATTCTCACTCTATAAACATCTTTTGATATACTTCTTTATTTATATAACTCTCCACCAATCAACTCTTAAGAATGTCTTATTCATCTTTCTATCTATAGGGTCTAAATAAAAATATGTAAAGAATGAATGATGTAAGCTAATATTTTGATTTATATTTCTCCCACCGTAAATATGCAAAAACCGTATACGCAAACAGTAACTTAAAAGTCTACAGTTCAGAGTTGTAGTTTGTAACTTGATGTATTGCCACATAGAACTCAATTTTTAATATGCTCATCAGTTTTGCCTCCTCACTGTTAGAATTCAGAATTCATTATTTTGCAAATAGCAAAGTGTGTCCTGGCTCTAACAACCTTGAAATTTTTGAACCATGTTGAGTGGTACCTGGAGAAGAAACAACTATTTAACAGCCATATATTATTTCAGTTTAGCAAGAGGTGGACACAAATTCAAATGTAAGAAATAGCATTCCTTGGTTTTATGAAAAATGTAAAAATCAATCATTTCTTTACATACATATGAAGCAAATATGACCCATTATCTTGAGAGAAACTAGAATATCCTGATTGCGGATACTTTAATCCAAAAATCCAGCAGTGAAGGAAATTCAAATTGCTGTTCAATTGTTTTAAAAGTTATGGTTCTATAGATACTGCAACTTCTATGGGGAAAGTGTTTGTGTTCTCGTGTGGTAGTAGATGTGATGAACTATGGGTGGTTCTCAAGCACTTGTGAAGTAGAGTCATTAGTTAGAAATAAGGAATGAGGAGAAAGAGCACTGGAGACAAGACATGTAGCATTGATCTTCCTTCTCAGATAGAAAGATTGTAAGAAATTAGGCCGGGTGCGCCGGGCGCGGTGGCTCACGCTTGTAATCCCAGCACTTTGGGAGGCCGAGGCGGGCGGATCACGAGGTCAGGAGATCGAGACCACGGTGAAACCCCGTCTCTACTAAAAAAGTACAAAAAAATTAGCCGGGCGTGGTGGCGGGTGCCTGTAGTCCCAGCTACTCGGAGAGGCTGAGGCAGGAGAATTGCGTGAACCTGGGAGGCGGAGCTTGCAGTGAGCCGAGATCGCGCCACTGCACTCCAGCCTGGGTGAGAGAGCCAGACTCTGCCTAAAAAAAAAAAAAAAAAAGAAATTAGGCCGGGTGCAGTGGCTCACGCCTGTAATCCCAGCACTTTGGGAGGCCGAGGCAGGTGGATCACGAGGTCAGGAGATCAAGACCATCCTGAGTAACACAGTGAAACCCCATCTCTACTAAAAATACAAAAAAATTAGCTGGGCGAGGTGGTGGGCACCTGTAGTCCCAGCTACTCTGGAGGCTGAGGCAGAAGAATAGCTTGAACAGGGAGGTGGAAGTTGCAGTGAGCCGAGATCACCCCACTGCACTCCAGCCTGGGCAACAGACCGAGACTCTGTCTCAAAAAAAAAAAAAAAATGAACCCCAGCATGGCAAAGTTTCACCAGGCCTGGATGCTTGACGTACGAGACGTGTTTTCATTAAATGAGTATGATTTCACAGGTTTGTGGCCTTGCCAGTTGGGATACAGTTGTAGTGTGTAGAGTAAGATTGATCTTAAAGACAGATCATATTTTCTTCTTCAAATCATCTTAAGAAAAGACTGATCTCCAGAAAGGATATGAGAATCAGGGAGGAAGGACTTTGATGAGCACAAAAACAGGCTTTCAACTTTGTTTAGCCTCAAATGGTAGTGCCCCAAGAATTTCAAACCCTTTAATTAGTAAAGTTAATCTCAGCCCTGCCAGATGAAGCAGCATTTTAATTCAGCATAGCAATTTCTTAGTAAACATCTACTCACTTCATTTAATGAGTAAAATGGTCCTATTAAATACGCTCTTACAGCAATATGTAGCTGGATTCTAAGCTTTGTTCTCAACGAATTTCGAGTGATTGCTTAGTATCTGGGTCCCCAATTAGACTGTAGGTACTTTTCAAAGAAAAAACTAAAACCAGAAATACTTTTTAAAAATAGCTGCAGCTACTTAACTAATGTGTTAATCTCTGTTAGTTTGATGGATTATATTTGCAAGTAGTACTTGTAATTAGCAAAAGGTCTTCAGAAGACATCTGTTAACTGCATATTTCTGTAACAGAATTGTGTCTTTTAAGAATTTTCCTCTATAGTCCAAATGTTTTTTAATAATGTTTTGCCCATATCTTTATAGAAAAATTTCCCCCTATGAAATCTTATAAAGCTAAGGTAATCCATGATGAAATGAAATCAATATGAGATTGGGTCATGATAAATCTGAGATGAAGGGGCAGGTTTCTGTCAGTTAAGTGCTTAACCTTCCTAGCCTCCATGACTCCCTGAAGATATTTTTCACTTAAAAACATCATTAACCTAATAATTAAGCAATGATAATATAAGATGTATTGAACTACTTGTAGAGGCTTACAATCTTTTGTCTTTACTTATCTTATTTTTAGTATTATAGAAACATCAAAAAAAGTCTTCAACAAACACGTTAATATCATTTCTTTAAAGATGGCAATATTTTAATGATGATAATAAGAGACATTATTACAAACAGCATTTTAACTTCCAAAACATTAAAAATGTTTCCTGTGTCTTATCATTTTTAACCTTGTAGCACTTCTATGAGATTTGGAAGATACCTATTCTTGCTGTGCAGTAATTTCAAGTTCACTTTGAAGAAATGGCTCAATAATGTTAATTCATTCTGCATCTCCATTCTATACTTTCTAGTTTAAGGCATTATCAAAAAGTATTAAGTATTCACTTAAATAAAATATTTTACTGGTTTGAAATAATGAAAGGAATAAATATCTGTCACTCTCATCTTACAATAAATAGAGAAGGAAAAAGCAAATATGATCATGAAAGATTATTGCATGCTTCTTTGAAAGTATCAAGCAATCTGCGAGAACATTCCTCAAAGAACTCTAAGGTTAACATGAACCGGTTCATGCACTCATCTTTTCAAGAAGTGTGTTTAAGTATCCACTAGAAAGAGTCAGACATCAGACTAATTAAAATATGAACTCAGCAACTGCCCCTTTTTTCAGATCATGTTATGTAAAAGTGCTTTTTCTTTTTTTTTTTTTTGAGACGGAGTCTCGCTCTGTCGCCCAGGCTGGAGTGCAGTGGCACAATCTCGGCTCACTGCAAGCTCCGCCTCCTGGGTTCACGCCATTCTCCTGCCTCAGCCTCTCCGAGTAGCTGGGACTACAGGCTCCCGCCACCACGCCCGGCTAATTTTTTTTGTATTTTTAGTAGAGACGGGGTTTCACCGTGGTCTCGATCTCCTGACCTCGTGATCCGCCCGCCTCGGCCTCCCAAAGTGCTGGGATTACAAGCTTGAGCCACCGCGCCCGGCCAAAAGTGCTTTTTCATTGAAATGATGGGATGTTGATTTGAATCATGTTTGACAATATCTAGAATACTGAGCTTGAGAAACATTAAAATATCCACTTAGGAAGATCATTTTTTTTTTTTTTAGTTTTTATAAACATGACTGGAAAAACTCAATAACATTTTAAAAATAGACTTCAGACATGAGTAATTGCAACCTTGCCACTTAAAAGTAGAATGCTCTCAGGAAAGTTGCTTAACTTCTTTGAAGTTCAATTTTCCATGTGTAAGCAGATTAAAAATACCTGTCTCTTAGGTTGTGGTAAAGATTAAATGAAGTATATGTAGGATTCTAAATACACAGATTTAGTATATAAAACTACCTTGATAATTAGTTTTTTTGTTTCCTGGTTATCTATTCATGTATATTAGCCACCTTAAAATTTGTGGCATAAAATAGCAAACACTTTAGGATTCTCATGGTTCTGAGGGTCAGGGGTGTAGATGGGGTACAGAGAGGAAGGCTAATCTGCCCACAAACTCTGGGGCCTCAGCTGGGAAGACCTAAGTAGGTGGAATTGTCTAGAGTTGTCTTCATTAACTTGTCTGGACCCTGGGTTGGAATCACTCAAAGGCTAGAACTATAAACAGGAACACCTATATGTATTCTCTTTGTGTGGTTTGGGCTTCCTACAGCATGACAGTTGTGTCCCAGTAGCACACACCCGAGACAAACCACTGCGGGAGCAAACATTCCAGGATAACCAGTTGGAAGCTGCATGGCCTTTTATGACTGAGCCTCAGATGACAGGCTGTGTCACTTTCTTCTCAGCCAGCCCAAGTCTGCTGAGATTTCCATGGGTAGGCAACATAGACCATTGATAAAAGGAAAAAAGTTCTAAAAAATTTGTGGAGGCTATTTTATAAAAACCACCACAGTTCCCATTCTCCACCATCAATTAAACATGCTGACTGTTGGCAGCACATGCTGAACTAGGGAGTATTCTGCAACTATGTGAGGACATCTTCATTGTAAGAAGTTGGATCAAGACATCCTAGGTAATGTGATTCCTGATTTTGAGCTAGTTAGGAGTGATTTCAAGCTGCTTTAAAAGGGAAGTCGTTTGCTCTTTAGATGGAGATATTTTGCATTTTATTTTCAGTACGTTTTTTCCATTGGAATTTTGGGTAGTAAAAATTAATTTTGTTTATATTACGTGACTGTACATGGGGGTCTTTCATAGCATCCGCAACATGTACTTCTATAAATAATTTGTAAGAAACTAAGTACTGCTCTGTGAATGTCACTATCAATTTCTTTAATGTTCACCATTTTAGAATGCCAAATGTGCCAAAACATAAAAATACATTTTCAAATCTTAACAATTCAGTTAGCACAATAAAATTACGCATTCCATGTAACACATGTCAACTTTTTTATTTCTTAGGAAGAAATATGAAACTTTCATATTTAAAAATATTTACCAAAAGTATCATTGAATAAAATCTTGCTATACAGTTTTAAGTATAATTTTAAAATTACTTATATCTATCTCATCATCTTTTAATTATGTTATGCTTGTATCATGGCGAACTAGTTGACTTCCTTCTGAAAGGCACATTTGGTGTGATTGGCTAGTTCCGTCCTACACCCCAGTGATAGGAAAAGGCTCGAAAGATGAGCATATGGTGCAAGTGTCACCAACTGCTGAAGAAAACTTCTGCATGTCTTAGACTTTTCTACTTGGAATGGAAAGCTGCTACTACAGGATAGAAAGTAGTAGCTAAGTAATCCCTTTCTTCTCGTTTTTTTACTCTTGCTCTATTTCTTCATCTCCCTTTATCTGTTTTGTGCTGTTTGGATTTGTTTTGATTCTATCTGAAACAGTGGTAAACAGCTGTCGTCTTTTTCAAGGACTGTCACTTTCTGACAATTTGGTAATGTAAGAAAGGATGAGACTGATGAACTTTTTTAACCTGACATGACTAATCTTGGCTTTCCTCTGATCATTAGCTTCTGAAAGCAACCAGACTTCTTGTTTGGATTAATTAGAATGTCATATTAATATGCTGAAATGCCCAGCAGCAAGTCACTTTGATGTTGACCATTGTTGTTGAAGGTGAGTGGGGACAGCAGTGGAGAGTGGGGAGGGGAGCCTAGACCTTAATGCTTTACTGAAGATATTAAAGCCAGAAAATAAGTTTCCTTAAATTATTCATTTATTCTGACTCAACCTGCTGTTTGAAAATGGCATTTTATCTAATGCTTTATTCCCTAGGTTTTCTCAGACAAAGGACACAGGAATTGCTCCTGTTCAGGCTGTTTCTTCTCTTTTGTTCACAATTCTGAGTTTGCTTATTTGAAAAGTGTGAGTTACAGCTCATATGAGAATTAAGATTATACATATCTTTTTCTAAAGGCTAACATCCTACAAAAGAACCATTTTTAAATATGCATTAAATTTATCCTTAGAATTTGACTATAACAACGTGGTTTATGTCACAGTGCTATGTGATCATGAAGTTTATCAACAGCAATATTCAGTAGGTGCTACGTTGCTAGAGGCTGGCTGGTTCAGTGTGTACTTACAGGGGGGTGGGTTCGTTCAAAACTGAGCAATATACAATTCCTGCCCTTTAGTGCAGTCAGGCGGGAGAGAGTGGAGATACAGCGAGTTATCTAGTTACACCTAAAACTGTAGATAGAAGCTAATGTTGTACTTCTTGAAAAAACTTTAAGTTTTTTAAGAGTAAGAGAGAGACAATATTAGATCTGGAAGCTAGAAAGATTATTCCAGAAGCATGATGTGGTAGGCACTGATGTAAATTTGGGATGTGGGGAGGGAATTGATTAAATGGTTCCTGGGTTAGACCTGGAGTGGAGAATATAAATTATAATCAGGTGTACAGAAGTAGAAATAAAAGTCTGAAATAAAACTTGTTAAAGTCATTGATAGCATATGGGGACTGATTATAGAAATTTACTTTCTGACATATGACGTAAAAGGAACTAAAGTTTGCCTAAAATGATGGAGTGGAATGGATGTTGACTCTGAAGAATTGAAAATCCTAGCGTCCTATGTGAGCAAATATGTGATCTTGAAAAGACAGTTTGAGGGCTTTAATTCTTTCCTGCCAAAAATATCAGCGAATAAATACTTCCGAATAAAATTTTCAGAATATAGAGTTTGGGAGAAGATCTGAAAGATACTGAAGTTACACTTAGCACACAGCCATGTACAGTGGTCCTTAGGGTTTCAGATTAAAGTTTGTGGGAGGGAAGAGATTTCCAGACAGAGGAAGTGCATGGTCCTGGGGAAGGGACCAAGTAAGCTGTCAGGCTGGGATGCCTTGTCACTGTGATAAACAGAGTTGCCTTTACCCTCATAGTAATGAATGCCATTGAAGAATTTTTAAAAAGCCGTCACTTTAGAGAACAAACAGGTTAAAAGGGGAAACAGAGAGATCCAAGAAGCTATGACAACAGTGCCACTGAGAGTAAAATAATAAGATTTTTTTAAAGTAGGTAAAGAATAGTCACTCTCCATACACAAAAAAAGTTTGTAAAATTCATCTTTGAAATTACTTATCCATTGTCAGAAATGGTGAATATCATTAGAGGTACAGTGAAAAAAAGTTCAATGTTCATTTTTTCAAAATGTCCAACTCTAATATGTTATACTAATAACAATTACAAGAGTAATTACAACTTCGATTTATTGAGTACAAACTGTGTACCAAGACTTATCTAAGTACTCCTCATTTATGTCTTGTAGCAACACAATGAGAAGAATTTTATTAGCTAAGTTTTATATCTAAGAGGAGTTGAGCTCAGAGAGGTTTAGAAACTTGACCAGTGTCACACAGCTAGAAAGTTGTCAGCTAGATCCCTCTGAATTGTAGGCTTAACTGTCAGTGTTGGTACTAACATCTGTACTAATTTCTTTCTCCTTTTACTCAATGACATTATTCCCTGATTCATTTTAACCCAGTTACAGAGCAGATGTCAATTTTCCAAATTTACAAATAAGTTTACATCTCATTGATTGCTTTTTATGTTACCTGTTACCTGGGGACTCTGGGGGAGATCTCTTTATTGATGACATATTAAATGATACTTTATAATCACTATTTACTCATGAGATGTTTCCCTAAGGTAAACAAATTCCATCCCAAGTGGTAGATCCTTACTGACTTAAGATAAAAAGCTGACTGAGTTGAGTATGCAAATGCCTTCATGCATTTTTCTTCACATATAGATTTTTTTAGATCATAGAATCAATCTACTTCTGGGCCTATAGAAGTCTACCCATTAAGGACAAATTCTACACTGTACTATGATAATTAATCTGATTAGTTCATGCATCATGATGCATACTAGGAATAAAAATTAAAAATAAATTTAGCTATAATGGCTTTTTGTTATTATTGAAATCTAGCTTGCCTAAAAATAGTCTCAAATGACAAATGAGTCATTTACCTTAAAAGCATAGCCTAGATAAACAATAAACAAGAGTATCCTAAACTTACTTCATTAAAAGCTGGCTGGAGCCAAGATGGCCAAATAGGAACAGCTCTGGTCTACAGCTCCCAGTGTGAGTGATGCAGAAGACGGGTATATCTGCATTTCCATCTGAGGTACTGGGTTCATCTCACTAGGGAGTGCCAACAGTGGGTGCAGGATAGTTGGTGCAGCACACCGTGCACAAGCTGAAGCAGGGCGAGGCATTGCCTCACTCGGAAAGTGCAAGGGGTCAGAGAGTTCCCTTTCCTAGTCAAAGAAAGGGGTGACAGATGGCACCTGGAAAATTGGGTCACTCCCACCCTAATACTGCGCTTTTCCAATGGGCTTGGAAAACGGCACACCAGGAGATTGTGTCCCGCACCTGGCTCAGAGGGTCCTATGCCCACGGAGCCTCGCTGATTGCTAACACAGCAGTCTTAGATCAAACTGCAAGGCAGCAGCAAGGCTGGGGGAGGGGTGCCCTCCATTGCCCAGGCTTGCTTAGGTAAACAAAGCCAGGAAGCTCGAACTGGGTGGAGTTCACTACAGCTCAAGGAGGCCTGCCTGCCTCTGTAGGCTCCACTTCTGGGGGCAGGGCACAGACAAACCAAAAGTCAGCAGGAACCTCCGCAGACTTAAATGTCCCTGTCTGACAGATTTGAAGAGAGTAGTGGTTCTCCCAGTATGCAGCTGGAGATCTGAGAACAGGCAGACTGCCTCCTAAAGTGGGACCCTGAACCCCGAGCAGCCTAACTGGGAGGCACCCCCTAGTAGGGACAGACTGACACCTCACTCAGCCGGGTACTCCTCTGAGACAAAACTTCCAGAGGAATGATCAGACAGCTGAATTTGCGGTTCATGAAAATCCACTGTTCTGCAGCCACTGCTGCTGATACCCAGGCAAACAGGGTCTGGAGTGGACCTCTAGCAAACTCCAACAGACCTGCAGCTGAGGGTCCTGTCTGTTAGAAGGAAAACCAACAAACAGAAAGGACACCCACACCAAAAACCCATCTGTACATCACCATCATCAAAGACCAAAAGTAGAAAAACCTACAAAGATGGGGGGGAAACAGAGCAGAAAAACTGGAAACTCTAAAAAGCAGAGCACCTCTCCTACTCCAAAGGAATGCAGTTCCTCACCAGCAATGGAACAAAGCTGGACGGAGAATGACTTTGACGAGTTGAGAGAAGAAGGCTTCAGACGATCAAGCTACCCCGAGCTACGGGAGGAAATTCAAACCAATGGCAAAGAAGTTAAAAACTTTGAAAAAAAATTAGATGAATGTAAAACTAAAATGACCAATGCAGAGAAGTGCTTAAAGGAGCTGATGGAGCTGAAAGCCAAGTTTTGAGAACTATGTGAAGAATACAGAAGCCTCAGTAGCCAATGCAATCAACTGGAACAAAGGGTATCAGTGATGGAAGATGAAATGAATGAAATAAAGCAAGAAGGGAAGTTTAGAGAATAAAAAGAAATGAACAAAGCCTCCAAGAAATATGGGACTATGTGGAAAGACCAAGCCTATGTCTGATGGGTGTACCTGAAAGTGACGGGGAGAATGGAACCAAGTTGGAAAGCACTCTTCAAGATATTATCCAGGAGAACTTCCCCAATCTAGTAAGGCAGGCAAACATTCACATTCGGGAAATACAGAGAACGCCACAAAGATACTCCTCGAGAAGAGCAACTCCAAGACACATATTTGTCAGATTCACCAAAGTTGAAATGAAGGAAAAAATGTTAAGGGCGGCCAGAGAGAAAGGTCGGGTTGCCCACAAAGGGAAGCCCATCAGACTAATAGCTGATCTCTCGGCAGAAACTCTACAAGCCAGAAGAGAGTGGGGGCCGATAGTAAACATTCTTAAAGAAAAGAATTTTCAACCCAGAATTTCATATCCAGCCAAACTAAGCTTCAAAAGTGAAGGAGAAATAAAATCCTTTACAGACAAGCAAATGCTGAGAGATTTTGTCACCACCAGCCCTGCCCTAAAAGAGCTTCTGAAGGAAGCACTACACATGGAAAGGAAAAACCGGTACCAGCCACTGCAAAAACATGCCAAATTGTAAAGACCATTGAGGCTAGGAAGAAACTGCATCAACTAACGAGCAAAATAACCAGCTAACATCATAATGACAGGATCAAATTCACACATAACAGTATTAACGTTAAATGTAAATGGGCTAAATGCTCCAATTAAAAGACACAGACTGGCAAACTGGATAAGGAATCAAGACCCATCAGTGTGCTGTATTCAGGAAACCCATCCCATGTGCAGAGACACACATAATCTCAAAATAAAGGGATGGAGGAAGATCTATCAAGCAAATGGAAAACAAAAAAAGGCAGGGGTTGCAATCCTAGTCTCTGATAAAATAGACTTTTAACCAACAAAGATCAAAAGAGACAAAGAAGGCCATTACATAATGGTAAAGGGATCAATTCAACAAAAAGAGCTAACTATCCTAAATATATATGCACCCAACACAGGAGCACCCAGATTCATAAAGCAAGTCTTGAGTGACCTACAAAGAGACTTAGACTCCCACACAATAATAATGGGAGATTTTAACACCCCACTGTCAACATTAGACAGAACAATGAGACAGAAAGTTAACAAGGATATGAAGAATTGAACTCAGCTCTGCACCAAGTAGACCTAATAGACATCTACAGAACTCTCCACCCCAAATCAACAGAATATACATTTTTTCAAGCACCACAACACACCTATTCCAAAATTGACCACATAGTTGGAAGTAAAGCACTCCTCAGCAAATGTAGAAGAACAGAAATTATAACAAACTGTCTCTCAGACCACAGTGCAATCAAACTAGAACTCAGGATTAAGAAACTCACTCAAAACCGCTCAACTACATGGAAACTGAACAACCTGCTCCTGAATGACTACTGGGTACATAATGAAATGAAGGGAGAAATAAAGATGTTCTTTGAAACCAATGAGAACAAAGACACAACATACCAGAATCTCTGGGACACATTCAAAGCAGCATGTAGAGGGAAATTTATAGCACTAAATGCCCACAAGAGAAAGCAGGAAAATATCCAAAATCGACACCCTAACATCACAATTAGAAGAACTAGAAAAGCAAGAGCAAACACACTTAAAAGCTAGCAGAAGGCCAACTAAAATCAGAGCAGAACTGAAGGAAATTGAGACACAAAAAACACTTCAAAAAATTAATGAATCCAGGAGCTGGTTTTTTGAAAACATCAACAAAATTGACAGACTGCTAGCAAGAATAATAAAGAAGAAAAGAGAGAAGAATCAAATAGACACAATAAAAATGAAAAAGGGGATATCACCACCAATCCCACAGAAATACAATCTACCATCAGAGAATACTACAAACACCTCTATGCAAATAAACTAGAAAATCTAGAAGAAGTGGATAAATTCCTTGACAAATACACTCTCCCAAGACTAAAACAGAAAGAAGTTGAATCTCTGAATAGACCAATGACAGGCTCTGAAATTGCGACAATAATCAATAGCTTACCAACCAAAAAGAGTCCAGGACCTGATGGATTCACAGCCGAATTCTACCAGAGGTACAAGAAGGAACTGAAACCATTCCTTCTGAAAATATTCCAATCGATAGAAGAAGAGGGAATCCTCCCTAACTCATTTTATGAGGCCAGCATCGTCCCGATACCAAAGTCTGGCAGAGACACAACCAAAAAAGAGAATTTCAGACCAATATCCTTGATGAACATTGATGCAAATATCCTCAATAAAATACTGGCAAACCAAATCCAGCAGCACATCAAAAAGCTTATCCACCATGATCAAGTGGGCTTCATTCCTGGGATGCAAGGCTGGTTCAATATATGCAAATCAATAAATGTAATCCAGCATAAACAGAACCAAAGACAAAAACCACATGATTATCTCAATAGATGCAAAAAAGGCCTTTGACAAAATTCAACAACACTTCATGCTAAAAACTCTCAATAAATTAGGTATTGATGGGACTTATCTTAAAATAATAAGAGCTATCAACGACAAACCCACAGCCAATATCATACTGAATGGGCAAAAACTGGAAGCATTCCCTTTGAAAACTGGAACAAGACAGGGATGCCCTCTCTCACCACTCCTATTCAACATAGTGCTGGAAGTTCTGGCCAGGGCAATCAGGCAGGAGAAGGAAATAAAGAGCATTCAATTCGGAAAAGAGGAAGTCAAATTGTCCCTGTTTGCAGATGACATGATTGTATATCTAGAAAACCCCATTGTCTCAGCCCAAAATCTCCTTAAGCTAATAAGCAACTTCAGCAAAGTCTCAGGATACAAAATCAATGTACAAAAATCACAAGCATTCTTGTACACCAATCACAGACAGAGAGCCAAATCATGAGTGAACTCCCATTCACAATTGCTTCAAAGAGAATCCAATACCTAGGAATCCAACTTACAACGGATGTGAAGGACCTCTTCAAGGAGAACTACAAACCACTGCTCAATGAAATAAAAGAGGATACAAACAAACGGAAGAACACTCCATGTTCATGGGTTGGAAGAATCAATATCGTGAAAATGGCCATACTGCCCAAGGTAATTTATAGATTCAATGCCATCCCCATGAAGCTACCAATGACTTTCTTCACAGAATTGGAAAAAACTACTTTAAAGTTCATATGGAACCAAAAAAGAGCCCGCATCACCAAGTCAATCCTAAGCCAAAAGAACAAAGCTGGAGGCATCATGCTACCTGACTTCAAACTATATTACAAGGCTACAGTAACCAAAACAGCATGGTACTGGTACCACAACAGAGACATAGATCAATGGATCAGAACAGAGCCCTCAGAAATAATGCCACATATCTACAACCATCTGATCTTTGGCAAACCTGACAAAAACAAGAAATGGGGAAAGGATTCCCTATTCAATAAATGGTGCTGGGAAAACTGGCTAGCCATATGTAGAAAGCTGAAACTGGACCCCTTCCTTACACCTTATACAAAAATTAATTCAAGATGGATTAAAGACTTACATGTTAGACCTAAAACCATAAAAACCCTAGAAGAAAACCTAGGCAATACCATTCAGGACATAGGCATGAGCAAGGAATTCATGTCTAAAACACCAAAAGCAATGGCAACAAAAGCCAAAGTTGACAAATGAGATCTAATTAAACTAAAGAGCTTTTGCACAGCAAAAGAAACTACCATCAGAGTGAACAGGCAACCTACAGAATGGGAGAAAATTTTCACAACCTACTCATCTGACAAAAGGCTAATATCCGGAATCTACAATGAACTCAAACAAATTTACAAGAGAAAGACAAATAACCCCATCAAAAAGTGGGCAAAGGACATGAACAGACACTTCTCAAAAGAAGACATTTATGCAGCCAAAAAACACATGAAAAAATGTTCATCATCACTGGCCATCAGAGAAATGCAAATCAAAACCACAGTGAGATACCATCTCACACCAGTTAGAATGGCCATCATTAAAATGTCAGGAAACAACAGGTGCTGGAGAGGATGTGGAGAAATAGGAACACTTTTACACTGTTGGTGGGACTGTCAACTAGTTCAACCATTGTGGAAGTCATTGTGGTGATTCCTTAGGGATCTAGAACTAGAAATACCATTTGACCCAGCCATCCCATTACTGGGTATATACCCAAAGGTCTATAAATCATGCTGCTATAAAGACATATGCACACATATGTTTATTGCGGCACTTTTCACAATAGCAAAGAGTTGGAACCAACCCAAATGTCCAACAAAGATAGATTGGATTAAGAAAATGTGGCACATATACACCATGGAATACTATGCAGCCATAAAAAATGATGAGTTCATGTCCTTTGTAGGGACATGGATGAAACTGGAAACCATCATTCTCAGTAAACTATCGCAAGGACAAAAAACCAAACACTGCATGTTCTCACTCCTAGGTGGGAGTTGAACAATGAGAACGCATGGACACAGGAAGGGGAACATCACACTCCAGGGACTGTTGTGGGGTGGGGGGAGGGGGGAGGGACAGCATTAGGAGATATACCTAATGCTAAATGACGAGTTAATGGGTGCAGCACACCAACATGGCACATGGATGCATATGTAACAAACCTGCACATTGTGCACATGTACCCTAAAACTTAAAGTATAATAATGATAAAAAATATCGGATGACTGCAAGATAACCATTTTAAAAATAAAGATGAGCGATGAAATGCCATGTTAGAGTTCTCTTTTTGTTTATCTTAACAGTTAAATAAACTTTAGCAGGTAATAATCAAAATTTATTGGGACTGGATTTTTAAAACAATTTTGAGGGCTAAGTTTTTAATCTGAGAGAACAGACATTTTCCAGCAAAAAGCAATGGAAAATAATTAGAGGTAGCTTCTGCTGACATCATGTTTAGCAGTAATTTTCTGTTATATATCAGTTTGGGGTCAGCAAACTATAAATATAGTCTTTCCTTTAGTTGTTTGGGCCGTAGTTCATGTTGGCTAGCACAAAGCAGGATTTTTTTTCAATTCATCTCTATTCATAGCTCCCACATGGTTATTTATAAATCCCTACGTATCCATTACAGTGTGTACAGTCCCAATGCTCATGCTTACCCATGCATTCTTCCAATCATATCTCTGTGTGTGAAATTCATTGCTAGAAAGGGGGAAATGTTATATAAAATATTTATAGTATTCTTTTTAAAGTAGGCATCTAGAAAGTTTTAATTATACAAAGTTTTCAGAATTACTTCATAGGTTCACAAGGCAAACACCCTCACAAAGTGTACTGTATGTGTAAGAAAAGTAGCTATACTTAAAGTAGACAATTATGTTTTATGAAATTTATGTAAGATGATACCCATGAGTTAGTTATTTCTGGCATAAGGAATAAATTCATAATCATATTTTCCTAAGAAGCAGTGTTTTAAAAATGAATGAAAACAATCATTGAAATCCAAAATAAATTCATGTATATTACTTTTGTTACTTTTTCATTTCTATAAATGTATGAAATACTTGTATAATTTTGTTACAGGGATATATTGCACAGTGTGACATCAGGGCTATTAGGGTATTCAGCACTTGAGTAATGTAGGTTGTGTAAGTAATTTCTCATCATTGGCTTCTAGCACCACTTCACCCACCTGAGTCTCCAATGTCTATTATTCCACACTCTATGTTCATGTGGACACATTATTTGGCTCTCATTTATAACTGAGAACATGTGGTATTTGTCTCTGTTTCTGACTTCTTTCACTTAAGATAATGGCCTCCAATTCAATCCATGTTGCTACAAAAGACACGATTCCATGTTTTATCATTGAGTAATAACATGGTTTGGCTGTGTCCTAACCCAAATCTCATCTTGAATTCCCATATGTTGTGGGAGACACCCTGTAGGAGGTAATTGAATCATGGGGACAGGTCTTTCCCATACTGTTCTCATGATCACTAATAAGCCTCATGAGATCTGATGGTTTTAAAAAGGGGAGTTTCCCTGCACAAGCTCTCTTCTCTTTTCTGCCACCATGTGAGACATGCCTTTCACCTTCACCTATAATTGTGAGGCCTCTCCAGCCATGTAGAACTGTAAGTCCAATAAATCTCTTTCTTTAGTAAATTGCCCAGTCTCAGGTATGTCTTTCAGCAGCATGAAAACAGACTAATACAGTAAATTGGTACTAGTAGAGTGGGCCTCTCCTGAAAAGATAGCCAAAAATGTGGAAGCAACTTTGGAACTGGGTAACAGTCAGAGGTTGGAACAGTTTGGAAGCCTGAGGGAAAGACAGGAAAATGTGGGAAAGTTCAGGACTCCCTAGAGATTTGTTGAATGGCTTTGACCAAAATGCTAATAATGATATGGACAATGAAATCCAGGTTGAGGTGGTCTCAGATGGAGATGAGAAACTTCTTGGGAACTGGAGCAAAGGTGGCCCCTGTTATATTTTAATAAAGAGACTGGAGTCATTTTGCCCCTGCCCTAGAGATTTGTAGAATTTTGAACTAGAGAGCAATGATTTAGGGTATCTGTCTGAAAAAACTTCTAAGCAGCAAAGAGGTGCTGCTTGGTGACTTGGGTGCTGTTAAAAGCATTCAGTTTTAAAAGGGAAACAGAGCATAAAAGTTTGGAAAATTTGCAGCTTGACAATGCAATACAAAAGAAAATCTCATTTTCTGAGGAGAAATTCAAGCCAGTTGCAGAAATTTGCATAAGTAAAGAGGAGCTGAATGTTAACCACCAAGACAGTGGGTAAAATGTCTCCAGGGCATGTCAGAGACTTTTGCAGCAGCACCTCCCATCACAGGCCCTGAGGTTTAGGAAGAAAATATGGCTTCGTGGGCTGGGCCCAGGGACCCTCTGCTGTGTGCAGTCTAGGGACTTGGTGCCCTGTGTCCTAGCCACTCCAGCTGTGACTAAGAAGGCCAAGGTACAGCTTGGGCTGTGGCTTCAGAGGGTGGAAGCCCCAAGCCTTGGCAGCTTCCACATGGTGTTGAGCCTGCAGGTGCACAGAAGGCAAGAATTGAGGTTTGGGAACCTCTGCTAGGTTTCAGAGGATATATAGAAATGCCTGAATGCCCAGGTAGAAGTTTTCTGCAGGGGCGGGGCCCTCATGGAGAATGTCTGCTAGGGCAGTGCAGAAGGGAAATGTGGGGTCTAATCCCCCACAGAGAGTCCCTACTGGGCACCACCTAGTGGAGCTGTGAGAAGAGGGCCCACATCTTCCAGACCCCAGAATGGTAGATCCTCTGAGAGCTTACACCATGCACCTGGAAAAGCCACAGATGCTCAATGCCAGCCCATGAAAGCAGCCAGGAGGGGGGCTATGCCCTGCAAAGCCACAGGGGCAGAGCTGCCCAAGACCATGGAAACCCATCCCTTGCATTGGCATGACCTCGAATTGAGACATGGAGTCAAAAGAGATCATTTTGGAGCTATTAAGACTTGACTGCCCTGCTGGATTTTGGACTTGCTCAGGGCCTATAGCCCCTTTGTTTTGGCCAATTTTTCCCATTTGGTATAGCTATATTTACCCAATACCCATACCCACATTATATTTAGGAAGTAACAAACTTGCTTTTGACTTTACAGGCTCTTAGGCAGAAGGGACTTGCCTTGTCTTGAATGACACTTTGGACTGTGGGCTTTTGAGTTGGTGCTGAAATGAGTTGAGACTTTGGGGGATTTTTGAGAGCGCATGATTCGTTTTGAAACGTGACGACATGAGATTTGGAAGGGGTTGGGGCAGAATTAAATGGTTTGGCTGTGCCCCCACACAAATCTCATCTTGAGTTCCCATGTGTCGTAGGAGGGACCCGGTAGGAGGTAATTGAATCATGGGGGCGGGTCTTTCCCATGCTGTTCTCATAATCACTAATAAATCTCATGAGATCTGATGGTTTTAAAAAGGGGAGTTTCCATATAAAATCTCTCTTATCTGTAACCATGTAAGACGTGCCTTTCACCTTCCGCTATAATTGTGAGGCCTCTTCAGCCTTATGGAACTGTAAGTCCAATAAAACTCTTTCTCTTGTAAATTGCCCAGTCTCAGGTATGTCTTTATCAGCGGTGTGAAAATGGACTAATAGAAGTAATATTTCATTGTGTAAGTATACCACATTTTCTTTATCCATTCATCCATTAATGGATACAGGTTGATTTTATATCTTTGCTATTGTGCAAAGTGCTACAATAAACATACAAGTACAGGTGTATTTTTGGTATAATGATTTCTTTTCCTTTGGGGATATACCCACTATTAGGGTTGCTGGATGAAATTAAAAGATATATTTTAAATAATATGTGTTAGTGTGTGTATGATATTTTAAATCTAGAAAGTTAGATGTATTGTCTCATCTTAAAATCTACCAAAAGAGCCAAGCTTTAATTTGAGAAAAAAATATAACACATCACATTCTATATTGCTTACTATATCCTGGCACTGGTCAAAATATTTTACATATGTATCAACTTATCTAACGGAACAAGGATCATAATCTTTCAACAACAGCTAAATAATTTTAACAACCAAGCAGCTGATATAGAAATAACTGATTATAGATGGAACTACTCAGTTTACTCACAGAGGTAGATGTTTGCCAGCTATTGGTTTTGTGAAAGCATAGCTGTGATATGACACTTGTGTGAAGGAATAAAAGGTACTTGAATTTGGAAACGAATATAAGGATACTGAAGCGTCATTGAGTTTTTCACTGGCATTATAATATTTTTCAGGTATCTGATCATAATACTATGCATGCTTCTTTTTGTAAGCTCTCTTCTCACTATACCACCATAATGTTAGCAGAGGGAGTGTGGGTGAATCTATCTCCTGCTACTAAATCAACTGAAAGAGTTACATCTGGCTACCTACCGCAAATTAGAAATTCAGTAGAAAGAAGCTTAATCTGATGGCTCCACAAGGAAAATTAACAGATTAAGAAGGTGTATGTACATCTGTGTATCTGTCATAAATAATGACAAAATGCTTTGAAATATCTACCAAAGGAAAATAGAATTAATTTATGATTGGGATACTTTATTTATATTAATTAATATGATAATCATTTTAAGCAGCACTATTTGATACAAATCAATTATAAATAGAAATCAAATCAAAGTAAAATAAAATATTCCTATGAGGAAAATAAAATATGATTAGATTTCTTTACATAAACTGCACTTCATACATAGCCCATTTTTAATCATAATAAGGATGTAGGTTTAGTCAAAACTTTAACCATGTTAAAAGTTAATTCTACCAACTGATTTGTGAGATATTGAGCGTAAGGCTGCCTCAGTGTGTACATATTCCCAGTCATTCCACTTTAAACAGTCCTCAGTTTTACTCAAAATCATGAGGATTACTGTAACATTTTCAACCTATATGGCATAAACCTTAAAATAATAACCCATTTATTTAAAAAATTTTAATTGCAAAATAAGTTCAATAGAGATACAATATCTCATCAAATATTGAGCCTATAGATTATGAAATAGTGATGCACAGTCCTTAGAATAGTATTATAAAGAGATCACAGTGACCAGCAGGCATGCATTCTGTGCTCAATCCTTGGCACCACATACCAGCTTTAGTAACTGAATAGCAGTTAGCTGTGACACGCCCAACAGACAATCAATACTCTTTAATAGCAACCATTGTAGATTCCATGTCTTAAACTAAATCGTCCATAAATATGTTCGCTAGTGAGGCTTTCAAATAGCCAAACCATTAATTCCAGCACTTTGGGAGGCTGAGCTGGGCCGATCAAGAAGTCAGGAGATCGAGACCATCCTGGCCAACACGGTGAAACCCCGTTTCTACTAAAAAAAAAATACAAAAAACTAGCCAGGCGCGGTGGCGGCGCCTGTAGCTCCAGCTACTCAGGAGGCTGAGGCAGGAGAATGGCGGGAACCCGGGAGGCAGAGCTTGCAGTGAGCCCAGATCGCGCCCCTGCACTCCAGTCTGGGCGACAGAGCGAGACTGTCTCAAAAACAAAACAAAACAAAAGCCAAACCATTGACTGCCAAAAGTGATTTGCCAGGTCAGGAAAAGGCTATACAATATAGTGACTGAGGAGCTGCACACTGGTTTGAATTTATCCCTACAGTCTGTTTAAATTACATCATCTTTCTATTTCTCTACTTCTCCATCAGTAAAATGGGCATAATCCCAGTACCCACCTCTCTGAAACATCATGATATTACATTGAGTTAAAAATGCAGGAATTTTAGAATACCACTACTTTCTTAGCTGTTAATGATATCTAAAATGATACCTCAATTTTGAGCAGTGGTAGTTTCTCTCAAACTAATTCATTCTATTAGAAAAACAAATATCCACGTAAAGCAAAACCAGACTTGGAAGAAATACTGAAAGCAGGTAGCTGACTGTTTAACTCGAATGCCTAAACATCCTTATCCCAATGCCTAAATTCAAGTCAAATTGTAGGATGCATTTCTCTTTCTACCTGTGCTTCCTGTCTCCCTTCCATCTTTCCCCATTCATGTATGATATATGTCCCCATTTTGATGAAGTAAGCATTTTGTGCCTCAATTTCTCATTTTAAAAACCTAGAAATTTTTAGCTTTTTGTATAAAATTTAATATGGAGTTGAAGGTGGGCTAGTAACAACAATATTTGGGGATTATTTTCTATTATCTCATCTTTCACTTTTTAAACGAGGGCCCAGAACTAATCAGGCTCTAAGAAACTGGCACTACTGAAAATATATACAAATTTGGGAAAGATAACTTAATTAAAAGATTGTTGATTTGCATTGAGAAACAACCACCATGAGATCCAAAATGCATGAGCATTCTGTTCCCTGCCAAACTGTAATCTCTTAGCTTTGGCCACCATAATTGTCAAAGCACAAGGAATTTTAGTCTCTGTTTCTGAAAATGTCCAAGGTATTCACCTTTTCAAAAAAAAAAGTCTCAGCTCCTACTGTTGATTTAAACTCTTTCATAAATCTCTATCAAACTTTTCATGTTTACAGTTCTTATGCAATTATAAGACAAATCCAATACATGTATAACCACACAATCAATAAATTACAATTAATAATTTATATCAAATGATAAATAATGTAGTTTTGTTGGAATTAATTTGACAATGTTTGATTCAGTTACAAACAGAGATATAACTAAATGTATTTAAAATATTAAAAGATGAATTGCTATCAATTGTTTTGAATTTTAAACTAAAAATCAATAGTTCCTATAAAATTATTATTAAATGTTCTAATAATTGCACAGAATCCAGAGCAACTCTTTTCCCAATTTACCGTATACTAATGTGTGCTTAGATCAGTGTTACATTACATAGCATGCTGTAGGAAAGACAGGATGGGCATTCATTAAACTAGCTCTGATTTAACTTGTCCTCTGTCATTTTGTGAATATAATCCAGGGACTACCTACTCCTTAACTTCTCAAATCTGTTTTCTCACCTATAAATAATAATTGCTACCTGAAAAAAATGGTGGGGCATATGAGATTTAATTAACACATGTTAATCATAGCACATGTCTTAGTATTTAGTAGATATTTAGTAATTATTAGACAAAGCCAATTTATTTTCCTTTGGATTAATAAAGATTTAAATATTTGCCATAGGTTGTATTATGCAATTATATTTACCTAAAATTTTGAGGAAATATAATTTTTTACAACTTTCCCATATTTCTAGAAAAAGAAAAGGTAGCTTTTTAGAAATGGCACTAACATAATTGGTAGTTTTTCTTGATGAATATTTCTGAGAGAGATTACAGAAGTTATATATTAAAAATAAATAACTTCAAGTAAAAGCCATGATCTGCCTTGCAGTGCTCAAATAAGTTCTTTCATATATTCACAATGATTTATTTTCTCATGACAGGACTTTATAATGAAACGATCTTACTCCTGGAGATTTTAGTAGATTTCAGCCTTAGAACTGTGGACATTGATTAATAACAGCAAAACGATATTGAGTAAATAGTAATGCAAAAAGGATTAGATTGTGCATTCAGTATCATGAGAATCAGAAAGCTTATCCAATGTAAGTTTTACTAATTATTCAAAGGAAACAATTAATCATGAGACAAAGAACAAACAAAAATGGGTCCAAGACGACGCACTTAACTCTCTAGGCCTTTTCTTACGCCGTGAGGATACACCTGGCACAGATTAAAATATGAAGTTCTCCAGAACACATATGGAGTCACATCACATACACAGGAGGAATAACTTTTGGTATAAAATATAGTCATTTGTCTTCCGATAATCATGCCTCATAAATCTTTGAAATGCATGGCTGTTTCCTATTGACAAGGCTAGAAAATCAGGCATCTCTTGCCAAAAGTATTTCCAAAATAAGAACTCTCCCACCAGCAAAAATCATCAATTTGCTTGCCAGGATGACAGTCATTATTATAGTCTCCAGGTACCAAATTCTGATTAAAGGAGAAAATGTATTTTATGCTTGCTGTTTAATTATTTACTTTCTAGGATTATAAGATAAAAACAAAATTTGGCAAATAGTGGGCCCATTAACTGAATGAAGAGTGTAGTGTGAGGCTGTTGATAAATTGTGACCACTTGAATAGGGCAGAGTCAGGACCAATAACAGAGTAGAGATCAAGATACACCTGCACACGAGGCAAGTAGGCAACCAGGAATTGACATCATGCCAGAAATGGAAGTTGAGACAAAGAAGACTATCTAATAGGCAGTAAATAAGAAAAACTAGAAGAACATAGGCATAGAAAGGAAAAAAAAATCAAAAGATTTGAAGGAGTCAGACTGTGGGTCTAGGTAGAGTCAGAAATCATTCAAGCCATTGGGGCATCGATGGCGCCATAAGCAGCCATCCGTCGCTCTATATTCTCCAAGAGCAGAGGCCAGTATCAAGCAGGTGGGAGCAGATGTGCAGTCATTGCAGCCTGGGAAGGAAGCTGTCTACGTAAAAACTGCACCTTTATGCCAAACCTTTCAACCAAATATTACACAATCAATAACCAAAAAGCTATACAATGTAGTGACAATAACCAACTAAAGTGAGCTTGAGGAGCTAAAAACAAAATATTCCTGGGTTGCTTCCTCCTGCTACTTGCTCCTTGCTCTTTATTTTCTGCCTATGTTTAACTCCCCAACTACTTTTTTGGTAAGATTTTAATGTCATTCATAGAACTTTGTTCATTATTTGATGTTGGTAGTAGAGCCAACTTCTCTACTCTTAATTTTCTTTTTTTATATGGATTTTTTTATTTCCAACTTTTATTTTAAGGGTACATGTGCAGATGTGCAGGTTTATTACATAGGTACATGTGTGTCATGGGGATTTGCTGCACAGATCATCCCATCACCTAGGTATTAAGCTCAGCTTGCATTAGCTATTTTTCCTGATGCTCTCCCTCCTCCTGCCCCCCACCAGCAGATCCTAGTGTGTGCTGTTCCTCACCCCATGTGTCCATGTGTTCTCATCATTTAGCTCCCACTTATAAGTGAGAACATACGGTGTTTGGTTTTCTGTTCCTGCATTAGTTTGATAAGGATAATGGCCTCCAACTTCATCCACGTCCTTACAAAGGACATGATCTGGTTTGTTTTTACAGCTGCATAATATTTCTTGGTGTATATGTGTGACATTTTCTTCATCCAGTCTATCACTGATGGGTGTTTAAGTTAATTCTGTGTCTTTGTTGTGAATAGTGCTGCAATGATATACTTGTGCATGTATCTTTATAATAGAATAATTTATATTCCTTTGGGAATTACTCAGTAATGGGATTGCTAGGCTGAATGGTATTTTTGGCTTTATGTCTTTGAATAATCGCCACACCGTCATCCACAATGGTTGAATTAATTTACACTTCCAACAACAGTGTGAAAGAGTTCCCTTTTCTCCACAACCTCACTAGCATCTGTTATTTTTGACTTTTTAATAATTGCCATTCTGACTGGTGTTAAATGGTATCTCATTGTGGTTTTGATTTGCATTTCTCTAATGATGACTGATGAGTTTTTTTGCATATGTTTTTGGCCACATGTATGTCTTCTTTTGAGAAGTGTCTATTCATGTCCTTTGCCCACTTTTTAATGAGGTTATTTGCCTTTTCTTGTAAATTTGTTTGAGTTCTTTATAGATGCTGGATATTAGACATTTGCTAGACGGATTGATGGCAAAAATTTTCTCCCTTTCTGTAGGTTGTTTACTCTGTTGATAGTTGTTTTTTCGTGTGTGTGTGGGTGTGTGTGTGTGTGCGTGCGCACGCGCTGTGAAGAAACGCTTTAGTTTAATTGGGGTCTATTTGTCAACTTTTGCTTTTTTTGTAATTGCTTGTGGCATCTTGGTCATGAAATCTTTGTCAGTGTCTGTGTCCTGAATAATATTGCCTAGGTTTTCTTCTAGGGTTTTTATAGTTTGGCATTTCACATTTAAGTCTTATTCCATCTTGAATTGATTTTGTATATGGTGTAAAGAAGGGGTCCAGTTCCAGTTTTTTCAACTAATGCCAGCCAGTTATCCCAGCATCATTTATTAAATAGGGAATCATTTCCCCATTGCTTGTTTTTGTCAGGTTTGTCAAAGATCAGATTTTTGTAGGTGTGCAGCATTATTTCTGGGTTCTCTATCCTGTTCCATTGGTCTATCTGTCTGTTCTTGTACCAGTACCATGCTGTTTTGGTTACTGTAGCCCTGTTGTATAGTTTGAAATCGGGCAGTGTGATAACTTTCGGCCTTGTCCTTTTTGCTGAGGGTTGCCTTGGCTATTCAGGCTCTGTTTTGGGTCCATATAAATTTTAAAATAGTTTTTTTTTCTAATTATGTACAGAATATCTATGGTAGTTTAATAGGATGCATTGAATCTGTAAATTGCTTTGGGCAGTATGGCCTTTTTAATGATATTGATTCTTCCTATTCATGAGCGTGGAATGTTTTCCATTTGTTTGTGTCTTCTCTACTTTGAGCAGTGGTTTGTAGCTATCTTTGGAGATGTCCTTCACTTCCCTTGTTAGCTGTACTCCTAGCTATTTTATTCATTTTGTAGCAATTGTGAAGGGGAGTTCATTCCTGATTTGGCTCTCGGCTTGCCTGTTGTTAGCATACAGAAATGCTGGTAATTTTTGCACATTGATTTTGTATCCTGAGACTTTGATGAATTTGCTTATCAGCTTAAGAGGCTTTTGGGTAGAAATGATGGGGTTTTCTAGATATAGGATCATGTCTAAAAACAAAGATAGTTTGATTTCTCTTTCTATTTGAATATGCTTTATTTCTTTCTCTTGCCTGATTGCCCTGGCCAGGACTTCCAATGCTATGCCGAATAGGGATAGTGAGAGAGGACAACCTTGTCTTGTGCTGTTTTTCAAGGGGAATGCTTCCAGTTATTGCCGATTCCATATGATATTGGCTCTGGGTTTGCATGTATGGCTCTTATTGTTTTGAGGTATATTCCTTTAATACCTACTTTACTGAGAGTCCTACCAACCAAAAAAAGATCAGGACCAGAAGGATTCACAGCTGAATTCTACCAGAGGTATAAAGAAGAGCTGGAACAATTCCTACTTAAAGTATTCCAAGAAACTGAGGAGGAGGGACTCCTCCCTAACTCATTCTTTGAGGCCACCATTATCCTGATACCAAATCCTGGCAAAGACACAACAGAAAAAGAAAACTTCAGGCCAATATCCTTGATGAACATCAATGCAAAAATCCTCAACAAAATACTGGCAAACCAAATCCAGACACACATCAAATAGCTTATCCACCATGATCAAGTAGGCTTCATCCCCAGGGTGCAAGTCTAGCTCAACATACACAAATCAATAAAAGTGATTCACCACATAAACTGGACTAAACCCAAAAACCACATGATTATCTCAATATATGCAGAAAAGGCCTTTATAAAGTTCAATATGGCTTCTGGTCTAGTCTTCATTTTCTTTGCCTTCCATGGATAGCAGTTGACATTCACCCAGAAGATTCTACTCATTCCCATCCACACTGAGCATCTATCCTATTCCACCTGATCCCAATGCTGGATTCCAATCTATAATATCAAATTGATATCCTTTCCTCCCCAAGAAATAGGATTTTCTCAGATTCCATTGAGAAAAAAAATAGGCAGCATGAGTCAAAGTCAAGGTAGGTTTGATTTTAATTATAGCTATATAACGTCAAGTTAGCAGACCCAGATAACACATTTCAGTGATGAACAACTAAGTGCCAGATTCTAGGCTACTGTTTTTACATGAGTTATGCAGAAACACATTTTTTTCTATCTTTCATTTTAAGGAAAAAATTTCATGATGCTTTTCTTGGTTTATTAGACACAACTTCTAAGACATTTCAATTCTCTGTGAATTTTGATACTATAGGGAACCAGGACATGACACTAATTGAATAGATTCCTCAGAGACCTACAAGTTGTCAACTGTATAAAGATTTCTTTTTGTAATGCAATGTTTTGGTTCATTGCACACAACATCAAAACACTCAGATCAGAGAGAATGCAAAAGACGTTTTAACTGATACTTAAGAACAGAATACATTTGACCCCTCAAAGTGTCCCAGAAAGAGTAATTATTCAAAACATTTTTCTATATTCCTCACAAAACAATAGAGTCCCATAGTTAACTATCACTTAAAATAGTGGCTTAACAATTATCTTTGACGCCTAGGTGAACATTTATTTTTCTTGTCCCTATTATTATACAATAAAAATCCAAAAATACATAAAGTCACCTACCTACAATGACAAAAAAAATTGGCAGTGTGAGCCTGGGGTTGGCCTGGAAGCAAGTCATGAGCACTAACGCATTTGCATGCACTTGACTGTCTAGTAAAGCAGACCAATTATACAGCTGCCAAAAGGCAGCTTAGTGATGGAAAATTCTTTCAGTAGCTTTTTAGTTTATTTGATTGATTATGTATGACCCAGTGATAGCAGTTTGAATTTGATTGTAGATAGAAAAGAAAAAGAAAGCAAACCAAGCTATATTACTTAAAAGAGCAAGTACACGGAGAACTAGGCATGCAATTATTCATTCCATACTGGTGAATATTAGTTTTTGAGAAATTAAAAAATACATTTCTTTGTATTTCCAGGTATTGATTTTAATCTGTTTAAGTGAAATAACCACGTGTCAACCTGGGGGAAAGACTGCATGAAGACCATCATGATCATCTCAAAACTCAAAGGAATCTGCATCCAGAATGCCTTAACTTTGAGAATAGGTACCTGAGCAAAGAAAAGGGTTAATTCATCTGGTTGTTATAGATTTAGAAGAAAGCTATGGATTTAGAAGAAAATCCACTTGACTACCTAAACAGCTTTATGTCATTTCCAGCTTTCATATCTCTCTACTTTGGAGGAAGATTTTGAAACCCAGATTCTATTTTGAGGCTTCTCTTGCCAAAGGAATTGTCATGACTCTTCTCTTTGCTTCACAGGACCCAACTTAAACACCATTCTAATCTTTTCTAATTCAACTCCCTATGCTTTGTTTTCATCGAGGGAGCTAATCAAATAATAACCATAATCATAGTAATAGTAATAATTACGACTATAATTAAGTTGTATTTAAATACTAAGTGCTTTGCCTGTATACACACATTTTATCCTCACAACTATAGGAGGTAGCAACTAGTGTCATACTGAGGCATGCAGAGGTGAAGTAAGTCACCCAATTTTAAGTGGCAGAAGAAATTTTTGTGCCCGTATGGTGTGGCTCAAAGCCTACACATTTGAACACTATACCAGATAACATGGACTACTAGGCAGGATTAAACAGAAGTGGCATAATTGTACCACAATTGGTATACTAAAGGAAAATTTGGTAAATATTGTTTCTAAGAGGAATACTTTGATTTTGTAGAACAGAACAATATAAGTGAACTAAATATTGTTTAGGAAGGATTTCAAGCTCATATTGATTTAGACTGCCTCACTGGGGACGTGTGCCTTAAATACCCTCTTACTCCTTTTTCATCTCAGAGACAGGTTTTCTTCCCTTTTTTGTGAGACAGTGTCTCACTTTGTCAGTCAGGCTGAGTGCAGTGGCAGTCATAGCTCACTGTAGCCCCTACCTTCTGAGCTCGAGTGAGCCTCCTGTCTCGGGCTACAGGGGTGCACCACCACCTCTTATTTTTTGGTAGAGATGGGATTTCAGCATTTTGCCCAGCCTGGTCACTTGGAGAGAGGTTTCTAGTCGCATATTCAGTATGTTACTTTTCTTTAGATCTTGCTTATTCAATATTTTAATCAAAGGCACGAATAAAGATATAGACTGCAAACATACGTTGGCTTATTTAATACCAGACTCAAAAATAATATGCCTAAGTATATAAAACCAAATGTAGTAGAAACAAGTATCAAGTTTTATCTTTAGTTTTATGAAAGGTATTTTTTAAGATCTTTAAACTTGAAACACATTCACAGTGTTATGTAAGTTTTGGTTCATTTGTCTTGCTCTGCTTCTGTATAATAGGTATAAGATGATTTTTCAGAATTCTTAGCCACTATATAGTACTTATCTCCTAGAACTTGTTCAATAATAATTGTTAGATGGATTCATGGACTAAAGAATTAATAGATATAGATATAGTTTTATTTTACAAAGATCAGAATTAATTTACTAAAATCTAAATTTCTGTTAGTAATATTAAATACGTGTGGATAAACTACAAGAATGATAAAAATATTGCATTGTAAGAGTCATTAAAAACTTGATATATTGTTAGACAACAACAGTATATTACGATTGTTTTTCAGGCCTCTCATTCCAAGAGAGATTTTAATACAATGCAAAGCATCAAAAATAACTTTAAAATGTGATGAATGCTGCGAAATTCATGAAACATGAATAAAACCTTAGGATATTCCATGTTTATTTCAAAGAAGATTAGAAATTGATTTTTACTTAAAGGCTTTCCAAAGCAAGATTAGAAATGTTGTGTTTTTCCAGACTTACATATTTCAGAAAAGCCAATTTAATCTCAAACTCTGAAATTCATTTCATAAAGTATATTGGCAATCATTGCATCTGCTACTTCACAAGGTTTTGTACTCTTTGAAAGGTGTCAAGCAGATCACCTTTCAAAAATGTTCCAGTTTTCTACTGAATGAACTATAAAGGCCTTCCAATTCCATACTCAAAAGATTGTGTAATTCCATGATTTGAAAAATGATATAAAGTCCTAGTTAATTCATTCTGCAGCCTGTAGACAGTTTGAGTACTTCAGTGTGATGAGATGAAGACAGGTAGTTGGAATGGATGTAATAAGTAAGAGGATGTGGTTAAAAAGATATCGAGAAAAGTTTCATTATACAGAAGTCCTGGTTTAAAAAAATGCCTTGGGGCTGGGCCAGTGGCTCACACCTCTACTCCCAGCACTTTGGGAGGCTGAGGCGGGTGGATCACCTGAGCTCAGGAGTACGAGACCAGCCTGGCCAACACGGTGAAATCCCGTCTCTACTAAAAGTACAAAAATTAGCTGGGCAAGGTTGGGGGCACCTGGAATACCAGCTACTCAGGAAGCTAAGGCAGGAGAATCACTTAAGCCCAGGAGGCAGAAGTTGCAGTGAGCTGATATCGCACCACTGTACTCCAGCCTGGACAACAAAGTGAGAATCCACCTCAAAAAAATAATAATAATAAATAAATAACAGACATTGAAATAGTGATGAGTTCAGAGCTGGTTGAATTTCTCAGATTTCTTCAACTGATGCTTTTTTGAGGGAAATACAGATAGAATTGCCACTTGGACATGGTCTTTTAAAAAGTAAAAGCATGTTTAAATTTGATAGAATGGCAAGTTAATAAAATCAAGAATGATAGGTTTTTAAAATTGTAAAGTGGGAAAACTATTGTACAAACTGTGGCTGGGCAGTACTAACATGAATGAAGACTAAAAGTAACAGTTATACACTCCCTCTTGACTGAATATCTTGGATATCACACCTGGGTAACTTTATAGAGACATGTAGTTCCCATGTGGGTAATATGGATACATACTAAGATATAATATGACATTGTTAAATCTGAAATGAGGTTATAAAAATAATTATCATTTCAAACATCAGGTCTGATTTTTTTTTCATAATTATATTTATATAGTACAATGTGATGTTTTGATATTTCTACAATTTAGAGTGATTAAATGGAGCTAATTAACATATCCATCACTTCACTTCGTTGATGTTTTTGTGGTGATACATTTGAAACTACTCTTAGTTATTTTGAAATATACAACATATTATTATTGATTACAGTCATCCTGCTTTGCAGTAGATCTCAAAATTTATTCCTCTTGTCTAGCTGAAACTTTGTAACTTTGGACCAGTAATTCCCCATTCCTTCACTCCTCACCTACCCACTGCCTCTGGGAACAATTATTCTTCGATGAATACAACTTTTTTTAATGCTTTAAGTTCTGGGATACATGTGAAGAAGATGCAGGTTTGTTACATATACCCTTACTGCATATTTCCATCCCTTGGTTTTTTGTTTAAGAAATACTTACTTATGCCTAGACCCTATTCCAGGCCAATTAAATCAGAATTTCAGATGAGTGGCCTGTGAGCCTGTGTTTTTAAAAAGTTACCCAGATATTCTGAATATCAAGCAAAGGATGATAGCTGCTGTCTCTAAATCCTGAAGAGCCTAAATTTCCAGAAAAGAGTTTGTTTTATTCTGAAGATTTGAGTGCCATAGCAATGTCAAAAAGATGGACTGTAGAGGAATAAAAATGAAAAGGAGCAAAAGACCAGTTTAAAAAATATAATATAGTCCACGTGAGAGAAGTTTATGGTAGGGAATATGAGGCTAGATAGAGTAGAATTATATCAGAGGTAAAATTAAGTGGGTTTGGCGATGTAACAGATACAGTGGAGGAAGGGGGTGAGATGAATGGACAGGAGATAAAAAAAAAAAGGTGGAGTGTCTGGCTTTGATAACCAGGTGTGTCGTATTCCCATAACTTGCCTGTGCAAAGCAGGAGAGGAGTAAGTTGGAAGAGGAAGCATGGGAGAAGAGAAGAGGAAGAGTTCCATAACGAGCATGAGGAGATCGTGAGTACCATGGGAGGCCCATGTGTGTCTCTAGCAGAAAAGGAATGTTGAAAACATAGGTACAGATTCAAGAGGAATAAAATGACAGGTGTTTCTGGAGACATGGCTGCAAATTAAATAACTCTTAAGAGATTATAGATCATAAGAGCAGAGGATGGAGGGCCAGCTCCTGAGAAGCACCAGAATTTAAGAGCTGATGAGAGAAGCCTAGAAAGAATAGCAATGGCAGACCTTAGAGGCATAAGTAAGCCAAGCAAACATGGCGACACAGAAGCTTATAACAGAAGGTAATTTAAAGAATGAGAGGCCAACGTCCATATACTTACTTACATAAAAAACAAAACAGAAACTGGAGCCTGCAAATGAATACAGCCAAGAATCAAAAGTTTGACCAACACTTCAAGGCTGGCACGACTGGCAACTTGATAATGTTTGTATCAGTTGGGATTATCCCATGAATTAATGAAAATTTAGCTACAGGGCACATAGGATCAACTTCAAGCAACTTGAGGTTAATAATTGTGAATTACCCATTTTTCTATCACCACTCCCCCAACATATTCCATAACACCTAGAGGATGGTGAGTGATTATTATATCTCTATACCTTTTGTTATTCCGTAGCAAGATTAGATCCAAAGTGACAGCACATGAGAAGTTAATGTCATATTCATTCATTTTTATTGCATATTTAAGTTGTTTTGATACACATATACATAGTAAAATAGTTTCAATAGTCAAGCAAATTAACATATTCATCATCTCAGTTACGTTTTTTTTTTTTATACTTTAAGTTTTCGGGTACATGTGCACAATATGCAGGTTTGTTACGTATGTATACATATGCCATGTTGGTGTGCTGCACCGAATAACTCGTCATTTAACATTAGGTATATGTCTTAATGCTATCCCTGCCCCCCCACCCGACAACAGACCCCAGTGTGTGATGTTCCCCTTCCTGTGTCCATGTGTCCTCATTGTTCAATTCTCACCTATGAGTGAGAACAAGCGGTGTTTGGTTTTTTGTCCTTGAAATAGTTTGCTGAGAATGATGGTTTCCAGCTTCATCCATGTCCCTACAAAGGACATGACCTCATCATTTTTTATGGCTGCATAGTACTCCATGGTGTATATGTGCCACATTTTCTTAATCCAGTCTATCATTGTTGGATATTTCAGTTGGTTCCAAGTCTTTGCTATTGTGAATAGTGCCACAATAAACATACGTGTGCATGTGTCTTTATAGCAGCATGATTTATAATCCTTTGGGTATATACTCAGGAATGGGATGGCTGGGTCAAATGGTATTTCTAGTTCTAGATCCCTGAGGAATTGCCACACCGACTTCCACAATAGTTGAACTACTTTACAATCCCACCAACAGTGTAAAAGTGTTCCTATTGCTCCACATCTTCTCCAGCACCAGTTGTTTCCTGACTTTTTAATGATCGCCATTCTAACTGGTGTGAGATGCTATTTCATTGTGGTTTTGATTTGCATTTCTCTGATGGCTGGTGATGATGAGCATTTTTTCATGTGTCTGTTGGCTGCATAAATGTCTTCTTTCGAGAAGTGTCTGTTCATATCCTTCGCCCACTTTTTGATGGGGTTGTTTTTTTCTTGTAAATTTGTTTGAGTTCATTGTAGATTCTGGATATTAGCCCTTTGTCAGATGGGTAGACTGCAAAAATTTTCTCCCATTCTGTAGGTTGCCTGTTCACTCTGATGGTAGTTTCTTTTGCTGTGCAGAAGCTCTTTAGTTTAATTAGATCCCATTTGTCAATTTTGGCTTTTGTTGCCATTGCTTTTGGTGTTTTAGACATGAAGTCCTTGCCCATGCCTATGTCCTGAATGGTATTGCCTAGATTTTCTTCTAGGGTTTTTATGGTTTTAGGTCTAACATGTAAATCTTTAATCCATCTTGAATTAATTTTTGTATAAGGTATAAGGAAGGGATCCAGTTTCAGCTTTCTACATATAGCTAGCCAGTTTTCCCAGCACCATTTATTAAATAGGGAATCCTTTCCCCATTGCTTGTTTTTGTCAGGTTTGCCAAAGATCAGATAGTTGTAGATATGCGGCATTATTTCTGAGGCCTCTGTTGGGATCCATTGATCTATGTCCCTGTTGTGGTACCAGTACCATGCTGTTTTGGTTACTGTAGTCTTGTAGCATAGTTTGAAGTCAGGTAGCGTGATGCCTCCAGCTTTATTCTTTTGCGTTAGGATTGACTTGGTGATGTGGGCTCTTTTTTGGTTCCACATGAACTTTAAAGTAGTTTTTTCCAATTCTGTGAAGAAAGTCACTGGTAGCTTGATGGGGATGGCATTGAATCTATAAATTACCTTGGGCACTATGGCCATTTTCACGATATTGATTCTTCCTACCCATGGGCATGGAATGTTCTTCCATTTGTTTGTATTCTCTTATTTCATTGAGCAGTGGTTTCTAGTTCTCCTTGAAGAGGTCCTTCACATCCCCTGTAAGTTGGATTCCTAGGTATTTTATTCTCTTTGAAGCAATTGTGAATGGGAGTTCACTCATGATTTGGCTCTCTGTTTGTTACTGGTGTATAAGAATGCTTGTGATTTTTGTACATTGATTTTGTATCCTGAGACTTTGCTGAAGTTGCTTATCAGCTTAAGGAGATTTTGGGCTGAGACAATGGGGTTTTCTAGATATACCATCTCGTCATCTGCAAACGGACAATGTGACTTCTTCTTTTCCTAAGTGAATACCCTTTATTTCCTTCTCCTGCCTGATTGCCCTGGCCAGAACTTCCAACACTATGTCGAATAGGAGTGGTGATAGAGAGCTTCCCTGTCTTCAAAAAATCAATGAATACAGGAGCTGGATTTTTGAAAAGATCAACAAAATTGATAGACCACTAGCAAGACTAATAAAGAAGAAGAGGGAAGAATCAAATAGATGCAATAAAAAATGATAAAGAGGATATCACCACTGATTCCACAGAAATGCAAACTACCATCAGAGAATACTATAAAAACCTCTACAAAAATAAACTAGAAAATCTAGAAGAAACGGATAAATTCCTGGACACATATACCCTCCGAAGACTAAACCAGGAAGAAGTTGAATCTCTGAATAGATCAATAACAGGCTCTGAAATTCAGGCAATAATTAATAGCTTACCAACAAAAAAAAGTCCAGAACCTGATGGATTCACAGCAGAATTCTACCAGAGGTACATGGAGGAGCTGGTACCATTCCTTCTGAAACTATTCCAATCAATAGAAAAAGAGGGAATCCTCCCTAACACATTTTATGAGGCCAGTATCATCCTGATACCAAAGCCTGAGAGAGACACAACCAAAAAAGAGAATTTCAGACCAATATCCCTGATGAAGATTGATGCAAAAATCGTCAATAAAATACTGGCAAACTGAATCCAGCAGCACATCAAAAAGCTTGTCCACCATGATCAAGTAGGCTTCATCCCTGGGATGCAAGGCTGGTTCAACATACACAAATCAATAAATTTAATCCAGCATATAAACGGAACCAATGACAAAAACCATATGATTATCTCAGTAGATGCAGAAAAGGCCTTTGACAAAATTCAACAGCCCTTCATGCTAAAAACTCTCAATAAATTAGGTATTGATGGGACGTATATCAAAATAATAAGAGTTATCTATGACAAACCCACAGCCAATATCATACTGAATGGGCAGAAACTGGAAGCATTCCCTTTGAAAATCTCAGTTACTTTTTTTCTGGATATGTGTGTGAGGAAATAGTACCCACAAACTACTCTTTTAGTAAAATGCCAAATACAGTAAATATTAATACCTACAGTGCTCATGTTGTGCATCAGATCCCTCAACTTGTTAATTCTACATATCTGCAACTTTGCATCCTCTGAATTCTCTGTCTCCATTTTCTCTCCTCACCCCCAGCCCCTGGTAACCACTGTTTTATACCCTGTCTCTCTGTATTTAACTTTCTGTTGTTTTTGTTCTGAGAAGTTTTGTTGGGACTTTCAGATACGAAATAATATGTTCTGAGTCTTGGGTGTCTCAAATGATAGCAGGTAAGAAGTTTTACTTGTCTGGAGAGCAGAGTGCCGGTACATAATTTTATGCAGAAGAGGGAATAAAGAGAATTCTCTAAAGTTTGAATCAGAAATATGGTTCATATTTTTATGTGCAACAATCTCTAAGGCTTCTTGGAAAGGAACTAGCTGCCTGAATTTTTTTCATTTGAATCCACTAATACATGAAGAGGATGATTCTCCCATACCAATCCCAAGAATGGTATCTGTAGAATCCAAAGTTGAAATCCTATTATCCTAGAACTTTTTTCAGAAAACTTTAACATGTGTTGAAATGTCATGCTGCTCATATATTTGATAGCAATGGGGAATTTACTTATTATATACTTTAGCTTTTTAGCCCTTTCCCTGCCCACCAGAAATGTTTCTTTTGAATCTGATTTGGTCCTCAGAGTTTAAGAATGTTAAGGCATGTATAGGGGTTTCTTTTTTCTTCTTTTTTCTTTTTTGTCAAGCTATTGTATATTTTTGCTTGCGTGTTTGAATATGTAGTTACCTGTTTGACTATTTGTTTGGACTCTCATGCCAGAAAAAAAATTATAGTGAATTTTACATGTACGGAGTCTTCATTAATCTGTATAAACTGACAAGGTTAGAATATCAAAGTCAACACTGTAAGAAATAAAGTGATCTTTTATCTGGTCTATCTCCTTGCAAATAAAACAACAATAAATTTTGTACTATTATGAAATAGATGAGCTTGAAAATTTTTCAAGTGCCTTGTATAAAATGGCATTTTGAATTCAAGGTATAAACTACAACAAAACACTTTCGAGATCTAGTTTGATTGCAGAGTGCATGCTTACTCATTTATATATTCTCTGCAATTTCTGATTCAAGATATTTCACAATTCTAAAGGAAAACCAAAATAGGATAATAATTACAAAACAAAACAAAAAGTAATTGACGAAGATAATTGAGCAACTTATTCTCAACAACTAGCTTTTTAACAGAAAAATGCACTAAAAATACTGCCTAGTTGTTTAAAGTAGGCTGAAATCTGACCGTATGCCCTAAGTGAGTGTCCTAAAGAAAAAAATACCTTTGAGGTAGCACAGTGATTAAATTTAAAAGATTTATTGTTTAACCTCAGGAAGACTTTCAGTAACTTTTTATAAAATGTATACATTTAATGGAAGACATGCTATGCTTCTTATAAGAATTTGTTCCAAGTCACTGTGTATAATAAATGGCTTGTCTACATATTTTTTCAATAAAACTGTTCGTGCAGAATTTTAAGTAGGCACTTTGAATACCAGAATGAATGTATCTTTGTGAAGATGCCATTTATGTAGCATAACATCCAAAGCATAATGAGGAGATTGTGATACACTGCAGATTTAGAACTGAGTTGGAAAACAAAACTTCAAGATACTGTCTTGTCAGCACAAAGCAAGTAAATTCATCACTGTAAGTTGAGATTTAAATTCACAAACTTATCAGCAACAAAATCAAAGTAATTTTATTATACGTTTTTTGACACCAGATTATATGGGGTGGAGTATTTACTTTCTAATTAAGCAATTGATACATATAAACCTGAAATGAGAGTTTTGTCTTTTAATTGGATACATTGTTAAGCAAAGAATGGTTGAAGCAGCAGTTGAGAATTATCTTTTTTTTATCTCTCTTTGCTGTTCTTACAAGGACAGTTTCTAGAATTGTTTTCAAAACAATAGAACAGAAAATTTCACTTACTTAATTTTTGTTAATGTACCTTGCCAAAATTAGCAAACTATGAAAGGAAAGTTTGCCTTTTCAATATATATGTAAGTGGCAAGTAAAAGTAGTTCTTAAATCACATGATCTGATAGAAATAACAGGGGATGGAAAAGAGTTCTGAAGGTGCTCAGGAAATGCCAGCCCTGAGTGGATTGCTTTGGTGCACT
This sequence comes from Symphalangus syndactylus, assembly GCF_028878055.3. NCBI lineage: Eukaryota > Metazoa > Chordata > Mammalia > Primates > Hylobatidae > Symphalangus > Symphalangus syndactylus. The sequence continues at coordinate 120,209,583 of NC_072437.2, forward strand.
GATTACATCGAACTGAAAATACTTGAAAAACAACAAATGCGGGACATGCTTTCTCTGCACTCTCTTTACCTTCCTAAAGAGAAACCCCCCAAAAGGAACTTTCAATACCAGAATGAATGTATCTTTGTGAAGATACCATTTATCTACCATAACATCCAAAGCATAATGAGGAGATTTTGATACACTGCAGATTTAGAACTGAATTGGAAAATAAAGCTTCAAGATACTGTCTTATCAGCACAAAGACATTCGTCTCCTTCCTAGGAGTGTCATCAGCCAGGGAAAATTGACTCCTCGTATCACAGGAGAGAAGACTAAGAGTCCAAACCACACCAAGACAGACTGTCACAAACTATCATCTATTCCGCTAAGGGTCTGGTCATCTTTCCCAAAAGTCATTTCCCCTCCCCTAAGTTTCCTACATTCTCCCTCCTGCCTTCCCTATAAGCTCCTAAATCTCACTGGGGTTTTTTCTTTGCGTTGTTTTGTTTGTTTTGTTTTGTTTTGTTTTTGCATCCACTTTTCTTTCCTGTGATTTCCCCATGCGTGTAATAAATGTGTACACCTTTTCTTCTTTTGACATGCCCGTTATCCATTTATTTCATACACTCAGTTATCATACCTTCAGAGGGTAGAGGGAAAGTTCTGCCAGTCCTACAGTTCCAAAAGAAAATAGCTAGTAATTGAAAACGCAAAAGTCATATGAACTTTGAGACAAAGTTAGCTTCTTATACGATATGCTCAGAAAGAAGAGGTGTGTTGCAGACCAAGGGATATTGCCCTGGTCTTAGCTTCTAAGTTTCTCTGAGAAGAAGCAGTTACTACTACAGCAGTTAAACACGTGACTCCCAAATTATAAAAGCCTAAGTGTTGAGATTAAATCATTAGTTATCACCTGTGAATCATAAAGTCTGAACTCTTCAAATTGCAAACACACATAGAAAGGGGATTCTTATACAGGGATCCATGAGTGGAACTGCAAAGTTTTGTCAAAATCTGTATATATGTTTTCTTTTTAAGGGTCATAGATTTCAATATATGTTAAAAGATATCTGGAGCTAGTAAAGATTAATAATCATTTTCAGTTTTGTGCTGAAGCTGGCTTAGCCTGGCCTGTACCAGCTTTTGAGAGCTGATTATTAAATTTTCAAAAATGTTGTGAACTGGTTATCAAATTTCTGGTAGCTTGAAATTGCCCAGGGTGGGAGTATTTAAAACATGGAAATGGGCAAATTGTACAAATCATGGCTTTTCTCCCTCCAACACACCCCCTCCCGCCCCAGCACACCACTGGTTAATCTCTATTTTCAGGAGAGAAAAAGATGTTTCATACGAATAAAGTTAAATTATGCACTGGTTTGTTTTATACTTTTTCACCTCTTCAGCTTAATTGTGTTTTAATAATGTATAATTGATACATTAGCATTTAGATGTTAGTAAACTAATAACAAATGTTCATTAATTATTTTTCTTGAGTAGAGGAATACAAATTTTGCACCTGTTGTTGTATAGAATGATTTTTAAAATCTCATTCAATCCCCCAGAAATTTAAGATTTTTTTTTTTCAAGAATGTCTATATAAAATTTTTACTTATAAGCAGATAGCTCACAGAAAGTATGTGTTTTCTTTGGATTATAAATAAACTATTCCACTCACCAAGCTGCTGAGACATTTTACTTTCTGGTATTTTGAAATGAAAACAAAACACAAGAATGTGAAGATGAAGCAAGTGAAAATTAAAAGGGTACAGACTTTAGAAGTATCATAAGCTAAAAATAATATCAAACAAATCTGTAAAGGAACCAAAAGCCCAGGCAGATATAACACAGTAACTTATGAAAAGCTAAAAAAATGAGGAGGTAACAAACAATAAAGTGAAACTCTCTGATAAAGCCAAAAATATTTGAATGGCAGTCAACAAAATAGAAGAAAAAAATGACACTCATAACAAGGCAGATCTATGGAAATGCATCCCCGGGGGCAGTACAATAGAGCTGTGAATTAGTGGAGGCGGATCACCAACACTGGGCAACTAAAGCCAGCTAACATAATTCAAAGGATGGAGAAATTCTGTAGCTGAAGATAAAAAGTCTGAAATGCATTATGGTATAGTCAAATGAGTGTCATTTCTAATATACACGCTTATTTTTCAAGAGTCGATAATATGAAGTAAAAATTTAGTATGCAGGCCAGGCGCGGTGGCTCACGCTTGTAATCCCAGCACTTTGGGAGGCCGAGGCGGGTGGATCACGAGGTCAGGAGATGAAGACCATGGTGAAACCCCGTTGCTACTAAAAAATACAAAAAAATTAGCCGGGCGTGGTGGCGGGTGCCTGTCATCCCAGCTACTCGGAGAGGCTGAGGCAGCAGAATGGCGTGAACCTGGGAGGTGGGGCTTGCAGTGAGCCGAGATCACGCCACTGCACTACAGCCTGGGCGACAGAGCAAGACTCCGTCTGAAAAAAAAAAAAACTTTAGTATGCAAAGTTCAAATTTTCCATTTGTTGACCAATTCATTTTTATGAAATATTTTCCAGCAATTAAACTAAAGGGGTACCAGGACAGAGTAGACATTCTGAGCTTTCACTTTACAAAAGCTACACATAAATCTAGATACTTTTTAAGGGTATAAACAAAGTCAGAAGCTGTGTGACAGTCCAATATACAATTAGAGAAAATTTTTCTTTAAGAATAGATTACATACATATTGACCTCTTCGAGATCCTTATTCTGAGATTCAGTTCAGAATCTGAGGTTTTGTTTTGTTTTGTTTTGAGACGGAATCTCTCTTTGTCACCAGGCTGGAGTACAGTGGCACAATCTCAGCTCACTGCAACCTCCGCCTCCCAGGTCCAAGCAATTCTCCTGCCTCAGCCTCCTGAGTAGCTGGGACTACGGTCACGTGCCACCACGCCCAGCTAATTTTTGTATGTTTCTTTAGTAGAGATGGGGTTTCACCATGTTGGCCAGGATGGCCCCGATCTGTTGACCTTGTGATTTGCCTGCCTCGGCCTCCCAAAGTGCTGGGATTACAGGCGTGAGCCACTGCGCCCAGCCCAGAATCTAGGTTTTAACCAGATTTGCCATTATAAGATGAAATGAAACCAAAACCACCAGTCAATATCTGTAGCAGTGTTATTGTTGGGGAGCGTGCATGTTTGTTTGAGCTTATTTATATATACAGAGCTGTTTAGCTTAATATTTAAATTGAAAATTTTTAGTATTTTCAGAATGTTTTAGATACTTTGATGAACAAATTTTGTGTCAAACTATTAAAAAAACTTATAGGTTATATATTTCTGAACACATTGGCAGATGTAAATGACAAAGTTATACTCACACAATCATCAGTTTTTCTTGCACAGAACTGACATTTTGTCAAAAAGTTAAAATATTTGAAATGTATTTTCTATGTCCTCATCTTTCCCTTTTTGAGCCTTTTTTTTCCCTGGGTTGGTTATAAAATGTTCCTTAACTTCAGGCATCTGATTAAGTTTTGGGTTTTCTCCCTTCCTCCCAACTCATATTGATTGGTAATGATCTGATAGAAGACAATTGCCAAAGATCAATGAAATACATTTTAAATTAAACTTCTTCAAGATAATATTCATATTAATCCTTCTTTAATTGCTGAATGAGGAATAATTGTTCATTGACCCTTCAAACCCTAAAACTTAATCAGCTCACTGGTGTGGATGAATGGATATTTGTCCAGATGAGAATGCTTATGGTCTACTTCAAGGGGTTCATAATAGTAAAAATGGCCTTTTCTTCCATCAGGAGCTTCATCCTGGATCTTTTCATCCTTGTTTTTCTACTAGCTCTCCCTCTCCAAATACACTGACTTGGAACCCCAGTTTCAGTGATGGACTGCATGGATTTGATTCTAAGCTAGCTATGATGAGAAAGTATCTCTAACCCTGTAATATAGAAATCATCATCAGACAATATACAGACAGGGGCCAGTTAGTTCACGATAATAATAGGTGAAAAGGAAGGGTTTGTGGATATAGACATGGGAAAGTGAATTTAAATTGTTTCAGGAGTCTGTGGAAGTTGTCTTTGGGTGACGCAATGTTCTCAGGGAAGCACAACCAAAAAGAGAATGAGGATTTCTGGGGAAGTGTTAGGGATTAGAGACAGGATAAGATACAAAACTAAGTAAATTAGAGGGTGAATAGATTGGAACATATGTAGTATGACTGATTGATAGGCGGCACTGAAATTCTCAGTTTCAAGTGGGATATTTTTCAAATTGGTCCATATAGCTAGTTGCTCAAATATATGTGAGGATTTGGTGTAAATTTGGATCTAAGCAGGGTTATTTTCCTGGTTAGATTCAGCAAAGTGAAAGAGAAACAAGGAAGTTGAAGTTTCCTGGGAATGGTTGGCCATGGAATTTAGGCAGGAGAACAGGCAATAGAGTCGACATCAAGGAGGTAAGGGTCATTGTGAATATGATAAAATAATAGTTTGGAGGTCTCAGAGAGATTGAAAAATTTTATGTCAGTGTATGAAAAGGAATGATTAAAGGAGGAGCTCAGAGAATGGGATGAATGAAATTGTGACTACAGAGAAGTTGCTATTATAAGTAATGACAATGCTTCACTCAGTCCTTCTGGAAGTGTGGTCCCTGTGCTAGCAGCATCAGCATCACCTGGGAACTTACTAGAACTGCAAATTCTCAGGTTACACCCCCAGATCTACCAAATCTGAAATTCCAATACCAGCTCTCAGCAATCTCTTATTTTAACACAACTGTAGGCAATTTTGAGGCACACAGTAGTTAGCACAACTGGTCTAGGGTATGTCCTATTCGGTCTTCCTCCCCAGTTCACTGTACAGAGCCCCTAAAACTTGAAATTTCCTGATAGAGATGAGAGGACCATCCTTTACTAGTCATAAGTCCCTTTTAGCCATACCTGAGTTTATGCTATTGACATGACATGAGTGGTGGCTGGAGACCCGTAGAGCTTCAGGGTGGGTGCTGGACACCAGAAAGATGAAGGCCTAACTAGATGGTTGAAACTGTCGGCCCTCTTTGTGCCCCTTTTCACCATACCTGGCCCTGTGTGTCTCTTCTATTTGACTGTTCCTGATTTGTATCAGACAGTAACTGTAAGCAAAGTGCTTTCTTGGGTTCTGTGAGCCGTCTTAGCAAATTATAGAACCTGGGGAAGGAATCCATGGAAGTCCTAATTTATAGCCAGTTGGTCAGGAGTATGGGAGGCCCACAACTCGTCTCTAACGGTGGGGGGGCAGTCTTGTGGGCCTGAACCCTGAACTTGTGGGATCTGATGCTATCTCCAGATAGACAGTCTCAGGATTGAATTGAATTGTAGGACACCAGTTGGTGTCCTGTGAGTTGAAGAATTGATTGGGGTGAGACTAAATCCACAAATTTGATCTCAGAAGTTTGAGTAGAAGCAATTCTATTGGAAAACATTGTCATTAGATCGAAGGTGTTCATAGAACCGAGAGATCAAGATGACAAATTGTTGACATAAACTAGAATTGAGACAAGAGTATTTCAAAGAGAGTTACATTGAGCCAGGGATAAAAATAGTCAATCAATTGATTAATTAGAATTTAGTAAATGCTATTTTTTAAAAAATTAATCTTTACTTAATTAATGGAGATACTTAATTATCTCCATTTTGACTTTAAATTTGTAACTAAAAAGTTGCTATTTTATCTATTTCTCATAAATGGAAATTGAAAAACAATAGCAAAATGCTTCGACAGAAAATCTGCACTTTTTATTCCCAAGAGGAAGAATGGCCAACTACCTTAAGCACAAAGTTAGAAAAACTTTCATAATTTTTTAAGTTGCCATATGTTATAGCTTTGAACAAGTTGAATTGTCAACTAGACTGCCCAGGGAATCGAGCCATCTAATATAATCTCCTTACTATTTAGATAAGATCTTTGTTGTTGAAAATCTTAATATTTTTTAACAATCTTGTTTTCAGAGACTGATGTTAATGATTTGTGAAACTCATTAAATGCAGTTGTGCATCTGATTTGAAAATCACGAGGGAGATTTTTGGTCAGATATGCATAGCAAATCTATGTCACTAGACATATATCCCTACTACCCATGTCACAACCTTTATGTCTACTCTTGAACTGAGCTTTTGCTACATGTTTTATTTTTGAGGTTTAAGAATCATTCATTTATCTGATGGAAAATTGTGTTTCTCTTGTTAGAATAGAGCCCAATTTATCTTTTCTATCTTTCGTGGAGATATGAAAGGATGTGAATTTGGAATCAGACAAACCTGAGTTCCACCACGCTTTCTTCTTCTTGCAAGCCATGAAATCCACAGTGGGTTAATGGACATTACAAAACCTCTGGTCCCACCTTCTTAAGATGGAAAAGATAATACTAATTGAAAGAATGAATGTGATAATGAGAAGAAATGGTATCAATAAAGTTTCTGGAACACAGTAAGTTCTAACAAATGCTAGTTCTTTTCTTTCATTTTTCAAAATCTAAATAGAAGCCAGTTGGTAATTCCAAGATAGTAGTATGAAGACAAAAAGTTTGTTAATTGACCTTCAACCACTGAGACCTTACCTTATAGGAAGCAAAATGAACAAATATTTTCTCCCTTCTAAAACTGTACACCCTCTGAGACAGAGAGACAGTGTTCCAATCAAGACAGTGACAGTATTCTGTGCACACATAGGAAGGGAAGAAGAATAAGAGTGAACCTTTAAAAAGACAATTTTAGATTGTGTTTTATTATCAGGCACTCTATTTTTATTGGCAATAATATTTTTTAGAGCTTACGGCATACAAAATAGACCTTAAATTTTCTCACTGCTGAGAAATTTTTATAAGGGTGCTTCATTTTCTTCTATGGCAAATCTAGGGACCAATAAAATAGCTTTGATAATTCACTTATTACATTCTTTCCTAACTAAACTATTTACATTATAAACTTTGTCAATATGCTATGCTTTTGCATTAATAATCCTCATGTGTCTCATTTGTGAATACATGAAAACTAGTTGTACAATAAGGAAAATGTAATTTTGAAACATCTTCAAAAACAGTTGCATAATTTAACAAATGTTTATAAATTTTCATCCTTACCCTAAAAGCATAGATATCCTAAATGTGATTGAAGGTAAAATGATTTCTTTCAAGAACTGGATTTCTCACCATGAGTTATTTTATCTCCAAACAAACTGTAGTAGTGTTATACAGTGGTTAAAAAATCACTTAAAGTGAGAATAAAGATACAGCTTTTTAACTCTTCATTTTGTGGATGAGACCGGAAAAATTAGACCTTTCTTCTAGAGACAAGTTGGGGTTAGTTGTGTATATAGAGTGTGAATAGTGTCCATATTTTACTCTCATTATTTAAACAGAGACATGCAATTTGCACTTCAAAAACTTATTACAAATTAGCTGTGTCATTTGTAAGTGTTAAAATTACCTCATTAATGATCACATAGGCTTTTGGCTCATTGTAATCAGATGTTCCTATCAACCAAAGTTGAAAGACAAAGAGTTTGGAGTCTTTAATTCTTGGTAAAATCAGTAGTTCTATTTAGGGCTATATTTGCAAAATACTATTTCTACTCAAGCATATTTTTATTTACAAGGCACTTCACAAGTGTTGACCACAGAGATGTTTCTACCTAGCAGAAGTAATTATAGTTACATATAGCTGTCTAGGAATATCTTAAACATGGGGATTAAAATAACTTTCAAGAACCAGAAGAAATGCTATACCAGGCATTTTTGTACCTGGTGCTCTAGTTTGGTGCGATATTTGTGGCAATTAAAAAACATAAATGGCTTGGATATATAGCTAAGATGTCAAAGGAAAAATATGTAAAGGCATGATTATTTTATAAATATGCCACATATGTGAATTGAGGTACAAAACCTCCAAGTTTAAAATTGTCTTTGTTCGTTTGTATGTTTTGAGACGCAGTGTCACTGTAGCCCAGGTTGGAAGTGGCACGATCTCTGCTCACTGCAGGCTCCACCTCCCGGGTTCACGCCATTCTCCTGCCTGAGCCTCTCAAGTAGCTGGAACTACAGGCGACGCCACCACGCCCAGCTAATTTTTTGTATTTTTAGTGGAGACGGGGTTTCACCGTGTTAGCCAGGATGGTCTCGATCTCCTGACCTCGTGATCCGCCCGCCTGGGCCTCCCAAAGTGCTGGGATTACAGGCGTGAGCCACCGCGCCTGCCCTAAAATTGTCTTTTTAAAAAAGAAATCAAAACAGACAAGTGGGCAATGAGTTATGGATACTATTATAGGGTACCCCGATAACCTAGTAACAAGGAGACTTTTGGTACCGAAAATTCCAATTAACCACATGCCTCCATTAAGGCCATGGTCACTGCCAATTTTTACTCGCAAAGGCTGCAGCTAGAGTTATATGGAATTCCATACGTATCTAAACCATAGATTTATCAATTATTACTTAAACACAACTTGGAGGACACTCTCCAGAATTTTAGGGCTTGGCCTTATTCTGGAGAAACATACACTGGAATAGGCAGTTGGATTTTAAATTCAATCTTAAATCTCTTGAAAATGATGCATTTTTTTCTGAGAGATGAGAAATTGTTCAACTCTCTTGGCTTATTTTAGATTTGATATTATACAGCTCGAACACCATGGAGATTTACTAATCTAAATGAACACATACCAAATTAGTCTTTGCTCCAGTCTTAAAATCTGAGATTAATTCTGGCAGCTGAAGAAATTTTCCAGGGTTAGGAGTATGCTTCAATGCTGGTGACCAGTACTACTTTCTGGTAAACTATAGATGACATGTGCCTTTTCACTGCCTAAACTCACTTTGTAGAACACCGTTAAATGAAAATCATCACCAGAACTTTGGGAGGCTACGACGGGAAGATCATCGGAGGTCAGGAGTTTGAGACCAGCCTGGCCAACACGATGAAACCCCATCTCTACTGAAAATACAAAAACTTATCCAGGCATGGCGGGATGCACCTGTAATCTCAGCTTCTTGGGAGGCTGAGGCAGGAGAATCGCCTGAACCCAGGATGTGAAGGTTGCAGTGAACAGAGATGTTGCCATTGCACTCCAGCCCTGGGCAACAGAGCAAGACTTCATCTCAAAAAAAAAGGAAAAATAAAGAGAGAGAGAAGAAAATTATCAGTGTTCAGTGACTCTTTTTTTTTTTCATGCTGATAAACTATTACGCAGAAAAAGAAATGTATCCATTATGGACAATTAAAAGGGCTATACAACCTCTCTCATTGTATGATTCTGATTTTCTTTCTTTTTCTTTTCTTTTTTTAAGACAGGATCTCACTGTGTCACCCAGGCTGGAGTGCAGTGGCACTATCTTGGCTCACTGCAACCTCAGCCTCCTGGGTTCGAGCGATTCTCCTGCCTTAGCCTCCTGAGTAGCTAGGACTAAAGGCATTCACCACCACACCCAGCTAACTTGTGTATTTTTTTATTACAGGTGGGGTTTTGCCATGTTGTCCAGGCTGGTCTCGAACTCCTGACCTCAAATGATCCTCCCGCCTCAGCCTCCCAAAGTGCTGGCATTACAGGCATAAGCCACCATGCGCGGCCTGATTCTGTTTTTTAACACAATTCTAATTACTTCTCTTTTAATTTTTCAAAATCATAGGTTTTTAATCTGGGAAACCTTTGAGAAAGCATCCAGATACATTTATAAATAGAAAAATAAATTCAGATACACAGAATTAAGTTTATGATTAACTAGTGGGTGGCAATGGAAAAATTTCCAAGTTCCATAAACTGAAGTGAAAGGATCACTTTCCTGAAAATATTACAAGGCTTGATAATTACCTAGATTGTACTAAAACCTACACAATCTAGTATATTCTATAGCAGTAATTCATAAAGACAGTTTCACTTACCATGTAGAATTTATACCTACACTGAATTCAAGGAATGCATTACTGGTTATTGGAGTAGGACAATAAACTCCCAGCAGAACTTATTTGCATGAATGCCTATTAAACTATTATCGATGTAGAAATTAAACAATATATTCAGCTATTCAGCCCCAGATGTGTGAGAGACAGAGAAAAACTTCAAAAGAGTTCAGCTACCAAATCCCTTCCTCAATAGCTCTTTGAGTCTCAAGACAGCTTCAACCACACACAGCCTCAGAGTCTTATGGTCCAAACGACATTCGACTGCAGCTCTAAAGTAAGCAAACATTTGAAAAGAAACAATCAAAGATCTATGCGTGTAGTTACGGTCAAGGAGGTCCACCTGCTGGTGGGTGACCATGGCAAGGATAGGGACTAAGCCAAATGACGGCTTTACCAAAACGGAAACAAGAGAAGCCATCGGAAGCAGAGTCCAGGTTATAACAGGAGCCCAGGCACTTGATGTGGGAACCCTACTTGTCTCATTTAGCAGCTAGAGCTTTAACGTCCTATGAGGCAGAGCTAATGCCCTTCATTATTATTTATTTTTTGTAATTGACTGCATAGTTTAGAACTATGCCTTGACTTTAATATGTATCTATTGAATAAATGAATTAATAATGATGAAAATGTGTCCACAGGTTATGTGCAGTACTGAAGAGCGACTTCAGCTATTGAAGTGTCTATCAGAATTCTTACTCTCTAAAAAGCCTCTGGTTAATTACTGACATAGGTTGCGGACCATTTCACTCTCACAACGTAGGGGAAGCAGGAATATTATCTGGCCTCTTGGCTCTTCTTCCTTTGCCTTCCACAGCTCTCTCTGCTGGTTCACAGAGGCACACTTTGGTGGCTCTCAGTTCATTCTGCAATTCTGCTAGAATCTCGTTCCATCCTCGATTGTAACCAGCTTGTCCTCCACCCAACGCTTATTTATGGAGGGACAGATAGCAAGAAGAAATCGCACTCTGGAATACAAAGTGGGAAGACACACCCCTTGGCCAGAATGCCTGCCTCCTATGTTCATGATGGATATTTCTAATTGATCTCAGCACTCTTTTCCATTGAGCCCACGTCCCAAATTGGCCCTGAGTTAGGGAGAGGACTCTAGAGTGGGAAAGGTATACCCAAAACTTCCCTAATCTGACTATCAAGCCTAAAAACTAAATATTCAATTCAAAATCCCTTGTTTCTCCAGCTCAGAGTGCCTGATGGTGTGGGAAGCCCCTACTCATAAAAATTCATAGTTGAAGATTGTTGGTAATTTTGCCCAACCTTCTTCTTTCTTTGCCTAGTTACACCTCAAGGCAACCTCCTGGCAGGCCAGCCTTAAGCCCAGCAGTCCAACCATGCCTCTAAGCTGAGTTCGCATCAGAGCCAACTTCAATTATAAACAACTGAGATGATGCCAGAGGCCAGAATCCCTGAGAACCCAATTGCTGTCATCACCGTGGCTAAAACAAGGCACTTGGCGTCTAGAAAAGCTGATCTGTAGGAAATTTCCAATAGAGTTCAATATTTTCTAAGTTTAAAGTAAACCATATCATCAAGGTCAGACACTCGAGATAAAACTAGGCTTGCATTTAAATAGAATAAAAATAGTTGAAGAATACTAAGAGTGGTGACTACTTTTACACAGGAATGTTTTAAATAAATTGTTTTTTTCTTGTGCCTTTTAAATTTTGTGATTTGTCACTGTGATGCTGACATATTTTTAATGAAGCATGCCTTGTAAAATGACAAGTGAATGAAAAACACACAGTAATATTTACATCAACAAAACTAGAAGAAGACTGTATATCCCAAGAGGCTCCATCATCCACCCAGTGGCCACTTGACCAAATACCAAAAAGAAAAGTAAATAAAATTTGTGTTGTATGCCTTACAAGACCAAACCTATAAAATGAGGGGAAACTTCACAATTACTTGTCATTTGTTCTGTGGAGTTGTAACAGATGGATTATAAAGAGGATTCCATGATAAACATCGAAATGTGGTTACTACCTTCTGTGCTTTCTCGGTTCATATTTTTATTTTTTTCTTTATAAACAGATAATTCATTCTTATTAATGGCAATGCAAAATTTTCAGATGTATTGAATATGTCATAGTTTTTTCTATTGTAGGCGTCTCTAAAAAAGGTAGAGAAAACAAACAGAGCAAAGTCTGGTGTGGAAAGGAGAGAGAAATAAAGCTTGTAAAGGAATGAAAATTAGAGCTTTTTGGAGACAAAAATTCTTAGAAGATACGAAAGCTAGTTGCTGAATTAGATGAAGATTTTTTTTCAGTTTTTCCCACTTGTTCATCTCTTAGGCACTTCTTCACAGCAGAAAAGAAAGGTTTAAAAAGAAAATACCTCAGTGTGGTGAGACTGTAACTTCATGAAGGCATCACTGAAGATACACCTTTCCCAACATCACTCAGCATGGTATTACATATGTGTGTAATGTAAAGGAAATTGAATACGCATTCTTGGATGGGTGACCAAATCGTGATTCCAGAATGTAATCAGAAGCTGATTCATTATCCTCTCGAGATTTCATAATCTTTGCATCAGGAATTAAAATTCAGAAGAGGGTGAATGTATGTAATCTTTTGAAAGTTAAAAATTAACAGGAGCCTTTCATACAGATAAATTTGCTTTGCCTCATGATCAGCACTAAAGAGCATCATAGATTTAAACCATATTTACACAGTTAAAACAACACAGCCAAATATGAAATATGTTATGTAACATTGTACAAGATGCTTTCCAACATGCAAACTGACCTTTAAAACAATTTTTCATAAAATAACATTTTTAGGTAAGAGAAAAGACATATGGTTAGGGCAAAATATTTCTGTTCAAATTACAAAATCCTGAATGACAAATCACAGGATAGAAAAAAATTATATTGTACCTGGAATTTGAAGTCTTCAAATTTATTTAGATACATGTATCTATATGTATTAATAGATACATATTTAACTGATTATAAGTTTAGAACATTTATATTTTGAAGATGTCAATTTTTTAAAAAATTATTAATATTTACAGGATTGCTGCAGAGATTTTAAACACATATTTTTCACTAATGTGACGAGTATTTATGTCCCATTTCATTAAAGAGACATTTCAAGATTCTTTTAGAGTGAATTTTTAAAAATTAAGTATCACAAATATTTCTGAAGTACTACCTTAAAAAAAACAACAACACTTTCCAGGCTTTTCACATAGTTAAACATTTTCATAATGACTAAAAATATAAAAATAAATTAACAACCATAATTAAATTAGAATTCTACTTTTTATATCAGATGAAATACTATATAAAATGTCCAGAAAATCTAGTGTTAATGAGGCTGTGCAGCCTGGACATTTGATGTCCCATCTGTGGGAATGTGAATTAACCCAACCATTCTGAATAATTATTGGCTCTGTGTGTTAACAGGCTAGAGTCCTAAAACAAGGATCTTAATTCTAAAAGAAAATCCTACTCTAAGAATATGCCAAGGGTTGATAATCAAGGAAGTGTCAAAGTTATAGAGAAGAACCTTCACCCTAGCATTATATTTGTAATCATCCACATAAACCAGATAGTGTTGAATGAAACTACAGAAAACTAAAGAGCCTAGCGAATATGTTTCTCTTTGTGTACAATTGTAAATGCACACATCTATCCATGTAAAGTTTTACATCTCAGGAGGATAGGTACCAACATGTTAACATGCTGTATCTATAAGACACGAAATTTTACTTTCCTACAATTTCATACATACACACACACTCTCTCTCTCTCACACACACACACACACAGAGGATATATATACACACAAATATATATATAAACATACATATTTATATAGATACACAGACACATATATATACACAGATGGTCACCAACTTATAATGGTTCAATTTATGATGTTTTTTAACTTTATGATGAAGCAAAAGTGATAGCTTTGAATAGAATATAACTATTCTGCTTTTCACTTTCAGTACAATATTCAATAAATTACATAAAATATCCAATACTTTATTATAAAGTGGGTTTTGTATTCAATGATTTTGCCCAACTGTCAGCTGATGTAAGTGTTCTGAGCACATTAAAGGTATGCCAGGCTAAGTTGTGATGTTCAGTATGTTAGGCATATTGAATACATTTTAACTACAGTATTTTCAATTTATGATCATCTTATCAAGACAACCCCATTGTACATTGAAAAGCATTTGTATTGCATTAAGCATGTTATATAATATTTTTTATTGAAATTACCGGCAACTTTTGAAAAAATGAAGTAATGTGCTTTGCTATTGGTTAAAATGATTTGGCCAGGGGCAGTGGCTCATGCCTGTAATCCAGCACTTTCGGATGCCAAGGCAGGTGCATCACTTGAGGTCAAGAGTTTGAGACCAGCCTGGCAAACATGGTGAAACTCCATCTCTACTAAAAATACAAAAATTATCCAAGTGTGGTGGCTTGCACCTGTAATCCCAGCTACTTGGGAGGCTGAGGTGGGAGAATTGCTTGAATCAGGCAAGCAGAGGTTGCAGTGAGCCAAGATCATGCCATTGCACTCCAGCCTAGGTAACAGAGTAAGATTCTGTCAAAAAAAAAAAAAGAAAGAAAGAAAAGAAAAAAAGTTTTTAACTTCGAGTAACAGAATAGTCAACTAATTGTAGAAAAAAACAAGGAGCAATTTTTATGAAATCGCACAATAAGTAGATGGTATCAATGGTTAGTTAATTCAACATGATCCACGTCTTTGTGATTCTCTTATCTTTCTACCTGTTTTCAAGACGGCTATGGCATTCCCAGCCTTACAGCTTAATGGGACAAAATCCAATGGCAGGAAAGAATAAGTGAGGGCATTTTGGAACTTTAAGGATTGGAAAACAGGGATGCCAAATGTCCAGTAACGTGGGATAACCGCTCCTAATCAAGGATTGCTATATGTCCTGAATGACTTTCTAACGTAATGTAGGTGAATAACCTGCTTCGTTTAATTATACAAACCAAAATGTAACTGCCTAAGCGCCAAGTACTTTTGCATGGTTTTAATGTGCCATGAATTTTGCAGGAATTAAACTACTATGTACATGAGAAAAGATGGTAGAATTTCTCGTTTAGATACTCATTTCAGAGTCTCAATAGGAAAAAGGGAACACACTCAAACTAAGATAATTTAACATGGGTTTATTTCCAAAGAGACTACTTATGAAAATGTCAGGGAAGAAGGGTGAAGGAATCACAGAGATCACACCCCACGATAACTCTGGGTTAGTAGCAGCGGGCAGATTTCCGGGTAGTAAACTGCCCTGATCACACAAGGAAACACTGATTTTCTTATGAAAAAGAGAAGTCAAAGAGACCCAGCAGAGAGGGAGTTTAGGCAATAATCCCCAATCCCACTTCCTCCTTCCCTTTAATCTCATGAACATGCATAGAAGGCAATGAGCATGGAAACCTATTGAGATATTCAATATGAACCATTCCACTTGGACAAAAGCCAGTAAATAGGGGAGTATAACAGGGGATAAGGATCAAGCAGAAAGTATCTATCACATTTACCAGCGCAGATCAATCATGTCAACAATAGAAACGGCAGTTTTGGCATTTGGTTATTCAATGAAACTATATTTGTAGCTTTTTATTTACAATGTTTCAAGGTATGGGTGAAGATATGAAAATTTCATTATGTTCTATTGCATTTGATATGTAAATGTTCTGGCACAATTATATACATTTTGGATTATATATTGACAGTAAATTATTTCTCCTTTGTTAGCTGCAGCATAACATTAATATTTTCAACAACTTGAATGCATACATTGTGTTGTCAGTAATAGTTTAGAATAGTGAAGGGGTCTTTGAAGAATTTCTTATGAAGTAGAGGCATTGGGTCAGACAGAGCTGAAAACCATTGGCTTAGATTAATCACTATTTATCCTAGGGCTGAAGAGGGCCAATTGAAGACACAAATGTCTAATCCCTCTATGACCTGGGAGTTCTATGAACCAGAGAAATAGAGACTGGTTCTTAAGGAGGTAATAAGCGTGCCTTCTATGCTTTATAATAATATGCATTGTCTTAACAATCGAATACTTAAAAGTTAATGCCCTCATAATATGCAAAATTTTTAATAAGTCCCTGTGTTCAAGTAGTTGGCAATCAAATTGGTGAAGTATGGTAAGTCTTTTGAAGAGCATTAAACAGCAGAGAATGTAAGAAATTTGTCTCTATAATAGTGTGGGCCTTCTGTGTTTCCTAAGGGCACATTCATATGATCTCATAACTGAGCAGAGAGAAGCCTAAAGGATAGGTTATGGCTTCATTTGTTTGTTTTTGCCAATTAACATACATTTCTGGATTAAAAGTCAACTATCTTTTTCTTGGGAGTCGACTATAGGAGAAGATAGCAAAGAGGCAAGGAAAGTTATAGCAGCTCGACAGCGTTACTCTGGAAATATCCGTATTGTGCGCCGCTATGTCCTACCTTTATCTGTCAGATAACAATGTCCAAGAGGCAAGCTTGGCACCATTGCTCTTAGTGAATCTCTGCTGCCAGCCTTTTATCCTAATGCTCTCAAAAGACCCATTTAATGGACCTTCCTGAAACTGTGCTCTGGATCAATATGAGGCTCATTGATACGGCATTTTTGGAATTCACCATTTGCTTATTTATTAAACCTGGGAGAGTTGCCTGACTTCAATCATCTGAAATCCTCTCCATGACTTTCAAAATTACCAACATTGGTTCCAACATCATTCCTAGAGGACATTTCAGTGGAGTATATTCATCTGACATTTGACTGTATTTATAACAGTAAGAATCTATGATGATTCCTCCCAAAATAATCCCACAATGACCCAATTTGGGTCACCTTTGACGGTCTTATCCTTAATATCAGAGATCTGTTCTATACATTTGAGTCTTAGAAACAATTACTAGCTTCTCTCTGAATTTAACTGAAGTTCCTTACTTTTCTTCAGCCTATTACCCAAATTACATAATGTATTGAAGGCTAAAAACTGTCCAAATTTCTGACTATATTTAGTTAAAAATGGGAATATGACTTTTTCTAACTTGGCAAAGATTATGTTTTTTTCATGAAGAAATATAGGCATATTTAAACACTCAGGATCTGAGAGTTTGAAATACATGAAACTTAGCAAGGGGTCTTTAAGTAGTTTTCGTTTCTAAATTATAGTACATACCATTGGATGCTACAGAAGAAAAGACAATGATTACTCATAAACATTGCCTTTATGATATCCTTCCAAAGGAAATCAAGTGTCCCTGTGCTTGGACTCACACAGCAGGAATGTTTACCTTGCTTTGATGTCACTAACAAACACTTGGGCCTAGTCATTGAATTCTAATGCATTTAAGCCATCTTGAGGATAGAGCCCCAGAGAAAAGTACAAATGGAAAATTCATTGATTTTTGGTTTTGCTTTCCTATGGATTAAATTTAACACTTTCTTATAAATCTCTTCCTTTGCAGATCATATGTGATAAATAGTTTTCCAACTTTCTAGACGTCCACCCAGAGCTACTTCCATATGAAGAGGTGGAAACGGATTCTGTGCATGACACTGGTTAGGCTCGGGCACTGTTTTTTTAAAGGAGATTTTTAAAAATTTGTTTGTTTTCCTTGTACACATAGCCATAATATTGTGTTGCTGACTGCCCTCTGGGAACGAAGTCATACCAATCACAAATACGTTGCCTAAAGCGGGAGGCTTATTACTCTGCTGTGAATTCCATCTCCTATTATGTTTTAAAGATGCTACAAACTTGAGACATGACTATGTAGATGACATTCCCAGCAAATCCCCAAATAACACTTCACGAGATTTCAAATACCAGGATTATGAAACAGTGAGAGATATAAAGAAATAAAGAAAAGCACAGTGTAGGTGTAGAAGGCATTAAAACATAAATTTTATAATTATGAAAGCATATAAGGAACAAGTTTTATTCTAAATAGCAATTAAATCAGAACTACCATACAGGGAATAAAAGTGAATATTAAACCATTGCACCGACAATCACAGAGCCCTTTTTCTGCTGCGTGATAGAATTTAGTGTTTACTGAGGAAGAAAAAAATGCAAGATATCTTAAATTTGGTACTTTCCAACAAAATTAAGAAATGTGTACACTCTCGAGGAGGCTTAAGAAGTCTCTGACTAAAGCACTGGAAAAGAAAAGCAGTGAAAAGCAAAATAACTATTACTCAACAATAACAACATTTATTACTATTATACTAATATAAACACACTATTAAGCATCAACATTTCAGTTACTCACTGAGCCCAAAGTCGTTTTTCATGAACCATTCACAACACTGATAACCTATTGAAAAATGATTGAAAACAAAATAGCTTATTGCTTTCCAAGTCCTTTTAAAGCCTTCTCATGTGTCATTTCATATAATCCTTACAACGAATCTAAGAGGTATATACTGACTTTATCTCTGCACAGAAAAGAAAACTGAGTCATATTCAGAATAAGTTGCAAAGTTCCCCAGATAATCAGTGTCATAGGTGAAATTTGATGTCACAGTGTAGTCGAGTGTAATTTAGGGAAGCAGTACAAATGATGGTTGAAAGCACAGGCTCTGGGGTAAGTAGCCTGAAGTCAAAATCTAGTTCATATCCTTAGTGGCTGTGTGATCTTGGGAAATTTCCCTTAACTCTCTGTGTCTTGGTTTTATCGTTTCATCCATTTTTGCCTCTCATATAAGCTGGTGAGCATCACACTAGTTTATGCTTCTAGGACACTTAAGACTACCTGGCTCTTGATACATTTTAACCATTTTGTATCATTTTCTTCACCTTGAGTATTTCATGGCCAGATGGAAATCAATGTCAATATGAAAAAATGTTCATAATTCAACAGGAAGAAATACAAAACCTTATAAACAACTTTGTTTTACTGGCAAGAATATTTGGAAGCTATGTTCAATTGAGAAGGGGAAGGGAAAGCCTCTAAGGGCATCGATTAATCAATGACCGGAAGCTGATGAGACTTGTGTGGAATTTTCTGGAGACTCTGAGACTTAAAATTGTGACAAAGATAAGGAGATGAATTGAGTATCGTGGAAGAGACATTTTCTGAAGTCAGCAGAGAAAGGACAGACAAATATGGTAAGGGGAAAATGGTATTAAGTAATAATATCTATGAAGTGCTTTCGAAAGTATGACACATGTAAATTGTGTTAAATGTAAGCTATCATGATTATATCATTACTGTCTGACGGATACAACTATTCCCACTTCAGTTAGCCACATAAGATCAATTTTCCTATACCTTAGAGAATACCAGTAACCTCCAGTTCAGAGACAGCATAAATATCTATCCACAGCTGAGCAGACACATACAGCTAGCTACCAGATGAAATGGGCTTTATCTTCAAATACTATTGTTTTCCATTTTTTAGTTGTGGCAAAATACACTCAACAATTTGCATCTTAACCACTGTTAAGTATACAATTCAGGGTTATTAAATGTATTCACAATGTTGTGCAAGCATCACCACCACCCATCTCCATAATTCTTTTTGTCTTGTAAAATTGAAATCCTGTACCCATTAAACAGTGACTCCCCATTCCCCGCCCTCCCAGGGCAACTACAGCTTTACTTTCTGTCTTGATGAATCATACAATATCAAATGCAATTTTTAAGATATTTAAAATCTTTTGTCTGGAAGCAAAGTGGAAGTTAACATCAATGGCTATGCCTTCAGTGAGTTCTCAGACCACAGTACAATGTAGTTACCTATTTATCTTTTATTACATTCTAGACCTATTCTTTCTTCCTGGCACAAACATATCTTCTTTGTAGATTATGGCATTTACCTCCATCTCCACACCTTTTGGCATCTCTCAGCCACAGATCATCAGCCTCTTGCTTAGTCTTCCATTTAATGACAATTTCTGTTTAGTATACAACAGCCCTTCTCCCTGCAATGCAATTTCTTCACTCTGAAAAGCTCTGACTCTGGCTACTGTTCTCTGTTATGTATTCATTCCTAGAGCCATGTCTTCAAATATTTCTCAGAACTTCTTCACATCTAAAAATCTAGGATTGAATTATTGCTGTCTGACTATATTCTTCTGGTATTTCAAGTGTCCTGTATAACTTCTTCATCTGCCCTTGCTTTTCTTCTACATCAAGATATCAAGTTCATGGACTTCCCAATTCATCATTTTAAAAATTTATTTCAAGTCTTTATGAGTCACTACAATATACATATGTTCTCAGGAATTATGGCCCTACAATTTGTATGTGGGAAGAGTTCCTGTGTCAGGCATTATGGACATAAGAGTAAATAAATTCTAGCCCCTGCCTACAAGCAGCTAATTCCCAGCCTAAGACAGACTGCAAGCAACTAATATGTAGAGTGGTGAGTCTAAGGAAACTGATTAGGATGAACCTAATTCAAGCTGGGAATATCAGAAGAAAAACATTTTGAAAGTCATGAAACATGAGCTGTGCCTAAAAGAATAAAAAGTATAGAGAGAAATAAGAAGAAATAAATTAGGGAATCAGATGAGTACAATAATAGAAAAAGGAAATCTCTTTAGGTCAAGGGAGCTTAGAGATGAAACAGGGTGTGAGAGTACATAGGGAAGCTCATAACCTCAGTGTGGTTGGAGAAAACAGGCTGAAAGGAGAAACGGGAGAAAGTTACAAAGGGAATCAAATGTGTTAGTAGTTGAGGGAAAAGCAAATATTGAATACGACCCACAGATCTTGGATAACCCAGTGTTTGGTAGTAACTTACATGAAAGGTTTTGACAAAATAGCGGGATAGATGGAGAAAATAATAACTAAGTGTTATATTTCCTCAGTAGAAACAAACAAACAAAAAACGTGTAATCACAGCCTGATCTTTTAACTGGCCTCCACTTATCTTGCTGCCTGGATTGGCATACACATTCGGCTGCCTGAAAACTGCCCAACACGTTTGAAAGGTTGTTTCTTACTATTACACTCAGGCATTCCTGCTTCACCAGCTGAGTTGTAAGGGGCCTCCAGGAGGCCTAGATTGTTCTCCTTATCATATATATTATTTTCATTTATCGATTTGAACAGAACATCTAATGAAATATTATGGACACCAATAACATGAATACAAACATAGCTATACACACTAAAAAGTAAATTGATGTCTTTTGAAAGGCTGTCATGTCTTAGATGCTAAATTTGGAGTATTTGCTTCTAATAAATAAATAGCTTGCTTTAATCATGCTGGTTTATGAATATAATATAGGGGAGCAGCTTTGATTTTGCCCTTAATCTTAAAAAACAATTAGCGAGGCATGGTGGCAGCACCTGTAGTCCCAGCTACTCAGGAGGCTGAGGCAGGAGAATAGTGTGAATCCGGGAGGTGGAGCTTGCTGTGAGCCAAAGTCATGCCACTGCACTCCAGCCTCGGCGACAGTGTGAGACTCCATCTCAAAAAAAAAAAAAGATCATACAAGGAGTAAATGATGATTTAGCATAAAACACAGTTCATAGGACTCAAACTTTGTTATTTTATGGGATTATACTAACCTGTTACTATTCAAAATTTACCATTTCAAAAGAAGAAATATTGGTCTGGGAAAATTGCCATTGCTTATACAGAAGAATGGAGGAATCTTTTTGAGCACAATTCTAATGATATTCCTCATCACTGGTTCCAAAACCTAGCCCAAGGAAGGCCTGCATAGGGATAACGTGTAGAACACGCAAAAGAAATACACATCACCAGCTCCTCAACCCAGAGCTCCAAGGGAATGGCCAAGGAAGCTGTATTGTCCTAAGAAATTTGAGAATGTTTTGACTTACATTAAATCCTGCTCAATCGTATGTATGTACACAGACACACACACACACACACACACACAGAGGGTGTCGTCAGTGAAGCCTCTAACAATGCATCTTGACTGGATAGATTCGACAATTAAAATGACTGGAAGAAAATAGGGCTTCATAAGTGGCACTTACTATTCACATAACACATTAAAAGGACATCTCCTAAATTAAATCTTGTCTATGATAAAAAGGCAGACAATCATGACCCAAGGCTAATTTATAACCGCAGAAATGTTCAAGACAGACCAATGCTTGCTATGTTTAGGAACTGACAAGAAAGTACAGGTCTTTATAATCTACCATTTTGCTTCATTTGATACCAGGTGACCTTCATAATGCAGGCAATAGAGAATTGCAAGATTTGTCGGAGATTTCAGGTCTTTGGAAAGCTATGCCCTTTCACAAGAACAACCGTGGAAACAGGAAGAAAGTCAACTCCCACATAAGGCTATCAGAATTTACAAATATTCCTTCCTTCATTGAAATTTCAATAGGCACTTCAATATTATCTTTAATTAATTCTTTTGTTACAATCATACATCACATAACATTTTGATCAAGGATGGTGCACACACACGACAGTGGTGCAATAAAATCCTAACACTGTATTTTTACTGTACCTCTTCTATGTTTAGACATGTATAGATACACTTACTGTATAGATATAAGTAAGCATATAGATATACTTAACTGTTGTGTTACAATTGCCTACAGTATTCAGTGCAGTAACATGCTGCACAGGTTTGTAGCTTAGGAGGAATAGGCTATACCATATAGCATAGGTATGTAATCAGCTATAGTATCTAGGTTTGTGTAAGTAAACTCTGTGATGTTCATACAATAATAAAATTGTCCAGCAATGCATTTCTCAGACATACCCCTGTCATTAAGTGACACATGACTATGTTAGTTAACACTGAGGGAACTTCATGGGAAATGCACTCTGCAGCTCCATCATAAAGAGCAACCGTTTATGTCAAAAAACACATAAAAGCATAGTTGCAAGATTACAATTCCTTCCAGATATTTCATTTAGTATCTCCACAGATCACTAACTGCCTCAATAGCATTCTTGAGTCTCCACTGCCTCACATTTGATTTCAGGTCATTCCATCAATTGTCAAAGACGAATCCAACATTAACTGTCCAATTACTGGTTTGGATTGTGTCAACATTGTCATCCTGGGCCACAACAACACAAAAGGCTAACTCGATGAGGTAACATAGACACTGATCAGTGAGATTTTGCTGACGGGTGGTACCATTTTTTACCAAGATCAAGGGTATTCACACCTTCAGGCATATAGATAACATTGAAAAGGGCAGGTTCATAGAAAAAAGGCGATGAGGAAGGGTTATTGCAGGATACATCAGCTACGGTGTCTCCTGTTTAACCTGAGTCTGAAGAGATTCAAAGTGCAGGTGCCATGCATGCCTCTTCAATAGTTCCATGTCGATTGATTTTCTGGGCTACACTTCCCAGCATTCAAATTGCTAAATGCATATAAACGACAACTGAATATTTATAAGCTGGATTTGTGCTTTTGAGTGACCTTATCTATAGTTATGTGCTTCAGTGATCTAACTTGGGGTTGACTCCAAATTTTGATAAAGTAAAGACCCTGCTTATTCCTTGAGTATTGCTGCACTGACAACTGATTCAGTGAATGCCACTGTGAAAATAATAAACCTCTTGGTGAATATATTGAGACATGTCTTGTAACCTGTACACATCTTAACCAGGGATGTTACTTGATCTTTCTATGTACAGGAGTGTGTGGAGATAGAACAACATACAGGATTGTAATTGTTGCCTGTGAGACTAATAGAAAATTCAAGCTAGTGACGTATGTTTATGCATGGCACACTTCTCACCAGCAATTTTAGGAAGTTCTACCCACAACCCATATGTCTTTTGATATGTGGGTTACCTTGGAGAGAGAAAAAGGAACTCTGAACACAGGCACGAAATCCTTTAGAGTTTTATCTAGAGTTGGACTTGTCCCAAAGCTTTTGTATAAACTTGCTTGATGAGCAACTGTTGTCCACTGGTACCTTCACTATACAATCCACACACAACAAAACTTCACAACTGGAGTCCTAAATTTGCACTTTGTTTGGTAAAGTTGAATGAAAAATGGTCTTTTAAGCTTATGCTCTCTTATGAGAGCTGTTATTAGATTAATTTTACTCCAAGATATGCCAGTTAGGAAATAACTTCCAATTTAATTTCACCAGCCCCCTGTGGGTGGACTAATTAGTCATACATCACACTTACTCTGGTGGTGAAATGCCTCAAAAGAAGGTCTGCAGAGTGTTGCTCTACCTAGAAGGACATGAATAAAGAGACATAAAAATCATTCATTAAGAAGGAAGAAGACTTTCCTTGCCTAGATTTTCACTTGTAGGATCCAATTAATTTTATCACTTAATATTTTGTCCTGGTGGGCATTCATTTTACAAATTTGTAAGATCAGTAGAAATGGAAACTTTCAGAAATCAAACTGTAAATGTTCTGTAGACGTTGACAGAAATAGCTATTTGGAGCTGTGCTTTTGCCAACTAGACACTCTGAGAAAATCTGTGAAAGGATATTTTCAGGAAGTCATTGAACCCCCTAAAAATCAAGTTTATTGCTCTTACCATAAATATAAATAATTTATTATCAACCACTTTCAATATTCTAATAAGTAACCTTTATTGTTTATTTCATTGGCATGATCTACGTAGACACGTGATTTATCTTCTTTTGCAATAAATTCAGAAAATTTGCTGCCTGGAAAAGCCATGTTTTAAAATTACCACCTGTTTGATGATTTTCTTATAAAAACATTTCTACTTAAGTATCTATCTCTATTTGTCCTTTATTTTCCCTTCCATTCTAGGTCTACCCCTTGCCTCCTTTGTGTGTCTCAGGATAAGTGCCCTATAACATTATGTATTTCTGGAAACCCTTCGATACAATGTTATTACATGTAAAAAAAAAGTATGTTTTAGCAAACTCTTTGTTCACAGATTATCTTTGACTACTTGCCTATTAGACAATTTTTGTAGGCTCCATATGCTATTAATTTATATTCACTTTTAGAAGAATTTTCATCAAAAGCAAAAGTCTTATGTAAATTGATTATATGCTACTTGTACTTCTGTGTATATATATACACAGAGCCACATACATATATGTAACTCCGGAGGCCTGCCTGGACTGTTTAATAACTGTCCTGAACAAGAGCAAGAAAAAGCTCGTCAAATTTCAAACAACAGGTTGAACTGGGGAGCTCACATCTTTGCATAAAATAGACACTAGCGGCCTTTAAAATTAAACATTTCTACTGTTTTAAAAAATTGTAGCCATCATAGTATGAGGAAAAAATGTAATAATCCTTTTTAATTCTTGCCATTTTATTAACCACAGAGTCCTTACGCCCTAACTTCATTGGTATCCCTTTGAGATTAAACAGAACACTTAATTTAAAATTCTGAGAAATAAATAATTACACCATTTACTTGAGGCACTCTTTCACCTTTCAAGAACTATTTTGAGAATTCATTAGCTAAATATTGCTATAATGCAGGCTAGTAATAAATGGAAATAACGAGTTCATTGTAAAGTTTAAACTAATGATGGTATGATCTGGAATTTTTGTTAACCTAGAATACATAATTAGCTCTAGAGGAGAAATGAAAGACAAAATCACTTCACATATTAGTAAAAGCAAATAATGTAACTTTATAAGCTACTGCTGTTCTTTTGCTCTTGAGAACCAATGACATCTCTAATTACGGAACATTATGGAAAGGTTAAAGATGAGAATACATGCAGTCTGTCTACAGGAAACCTCAACTGCTCAGGTTAATGAAATGTCTGCAGAAGTCATATTGATTAGCAGGTTCACAGGAAACTAACATGTATTGTATAAATTCCATGGTAAAATGTATTAGGGCTCCAGGCACACAACTGTGCGCCATCTACGTTACCACACAGTGCCTACTTCTTTCCGTCTTTATTCATTTCTCTCCTAATGGTCTGTATGTTATTGTTACATAGTTCGAAAAATCTTCCATGAGGCAGAAATTTCATTTAATGATATAGCTTTGAAAACAAAGAAAAACAGTAGAAACTTTCTATTTTCTTATAAAGCAGAATTGTTGAATTTTCAAAGTTTCATTTATGTAATGTCACAAGGTAACAAACGTATTTCTTTAATGCCCTCTTGTTGTTATTTTTGTGTAACATCAACCAAAGCCGTTTCTTTCATTTGAAGGTGAAAACTGCTCATCAAAATCCAGTTTAAGCTGAGAAACAAAGAACTAAATTTTGCATGAGAGATTATACACTGCATAAGTATAAAACAGGACCAGAAACAATAGTGGGTCAGCAATTTTAAAAAAGATGAACGCAGGTTATCATCAAATCAATTGTTACCAACACACCAATTCCACCTCTAGGCCAGAAAATTAGCCACTTCCCACAGGAAAACAAGAATTGAAGACAAAGTTCACCAGTGAAACTTGGTTATATTTTTTTTCCATCCTTGCATCAACTAAAATGATATCTATAGTTCCTCTTAACACTTTTCTTACTTTCAAATATGTGGGTATGCTTAATTAGCTGAGGCCATGTTTCATACGCACATCTGGCTACAAGGGAAACTGGGAATTTGAGCCCCAATCCTAATGTTTGTAGAGTATTTAGAAATTTGAGAATTCCCTCCAAAGAAAGAGTTTTTTAAAACACTGTTAGACAAAAAGCTTGAATTACAAAATGTGGTAGTAGCTCATGTCTAACTCAAATGCAGGGAAAAAAAAAACTATAAACTCTAAAAAAAATAAATACACATTTGATGGTAATAAGAAACAGAAAATAGGCAGAAATAGAATATTTGACCACTGATAAAGTTTTTAACCATTGAATAAAGAAAAATTGCAATGATTTAAATTTGCATCAATGCAGCTTCACACCTGATGACACTCCCTGGTCTGTGCAAAATTGCATGTCTACGAGTAAAGCAGTGAGTTTTACTAGCTTGAGGAATAAGAGCACAGAGTTCCAGGCTGACAGAAAAGAAGAACTGGGAAATTTGAGTGACATGGGAGGAAATCTCACACAAGTGAAAGTCACAAAGGAGAATGTCACAGAGTAAAAATCTAAAATCACCTCTTAAACTTCATTCAGATATATGACGGCTGCTACATTTCACATTGATAAAAAGAGACTCCATAGAATCCAGCAGAAAACAACAGCTAAATTGCTAGTACAGAGCAGATATTTCAACCATTGCATATAGCTCAGGAGTAAAAGTTTGGTGTTTGACTACACAAAGAAGACTAATATTAGAAAAGAGTCGCTCTTCAAAGGAAAATAAAAGAACCTATCTCTACAAAATATCATCCACATAATCTAACATATAATTTAACCTGTCTAGACATAGAACCAGGAAAATATGACGCATAAGAAAAAAAGTAAACAATGGATTAAGACATTGAAATGGCCCACACGCTGGGATTAGAAGATAAGAAATTTAAAATAAGCTATTGTAAGCATATTCAAGGATTTAAGGAATAGACGGTCATAAGAGTGAATATATGGAGAATCTCAACAGAGAAGTAAAAACGATAAAGAAATAATGGGACAAATTTTAGAACTGAGGGACAGAATATCTTATATAAAAATGACATCGTACTCACATACCAGTAAATTAAACATGGCAGAAAAAAACTATCAGTGAACTTAAAAAGAGATCAAGAACAATTTCCCAATACAGTTAAGAACACAGAGGAAGAAAAATAATAAAAATAGGGCCAGTCTAGAACTAATATAATTGGAGTCCTAGAAAGAGTAGAGAAGGAGAAAATGAGACAGAAAAAGCTATTTGAAAAAGTAAAGACCAAAAGTTTTCCTAATTGTCAGCATATATCAACTTACAGGTTTAAGAAACTCAAAGAACAGAATAAAAATAAAGAATCAAATGCAGACATATCATAGTCAAACCACTGGGCAAAAAAAGAGTAAATCTTGAAAGTAGCTAAAGGGAGGGAGAAAAATAATGTACATATATGGAAACAAATAGACAGATGACCTGTCATCAGAAATGACAGTTTAAAAAGCAATGAAACCACATCTTCAAAATAAAAAAAAACCTGTCTACTCCAAATTCTATAACTAGAAAAAGTAATTCTTGAGAAAATAAAGATTTATTCAGATAAAAGAAAGCTTCGAACATCTGTCATTAGCAGACCTAAATACAAGAAATGCAAACGGAAATTTTTCAGGCTAAAGAAAGATAACAGCAGATGGAAATTCTGAACTACAGGAAGCAAGGAGAAGCTCTAGGAATGGCAAGTGCATCAACATGAAAAACTAAGGCTTTTTTCTTTTAGTTTTATAATAAACAACTGATGGTTTAAATAAAAAATTAAGTGTACTGTTGATAATGTATGTAAACTATTATAAATTAATAGCTCTGACAGGAGACTAAACGCAACAATTTTGCTGCAACATTTCTTTATGTTACATGAAAACGTTGACTGTTAACAGTAAGTGGACTGCGATAAGCCCAGGATGCTGATTATAATCCCTAGAGAATCACAACATCATATGAAGACATTCTTCTAAAATGCCAATAAAGGAATTAAAATGGAACGCCGAATATTGTTCAGTTAATATAAAAAGGCATGAAAGAAAGAACAGAGGAGCAAAAAATGAGGGAACAAATAGAACGTAAGAGCAAAATAGGCCGGGCGTGGTGGCTCACGCCTGTAATCCCAGCACTTTGGGAGGCCGAGGCGGGCGGTTCACGAGGTCAGGAGATCGAGACCATCCTGGCTAACATGGTGAAACCCCGTCTCTACTAAAAATACAAAAAATTAGCCGGGCGTGGTGGCGGCACCTGTAGTCCCAGCTACTCGGGAGGCTGAGGCAGGAGAATGGCGTGAACCCAGGAGGCGGAGCTTGCAGTGAGCTGAGATCGCGGCCCTGCACTCCAGCCTGGGCGACAGAGCGAGACTCCGTCTAAAAAAAAACAAAAAAGAAAAAAAGAAAAAAAAAGCAAAATAGCAGGCTTAAATCCAACCTTATCAATAATTATTTCAAATGTAATTTAAATACTCCAAATAAAACACAGATTGTCCATTGGTACATTCTGTTGTATGAATATACCACATTATCTTTATTCATCTGCCAATAGACATTAATAAAACTACCTATAAGAGATGCATGTCAAATATTATGGTGTAGATAAGCTGAGAGTAAAATAATTTCCAAGTATACCATGGAAACAACAAGCACAAGAAACCTTATGTGGCTATATTAATAGAAGAAAAAGTAGACCTCCAAACAAGCAATATTACAACAGAAAGCTATTTCATAATGATAAAATGTCAAGTACTTATGAAGACATAATGCTATATTGCTAACTGATAGAATAACTAAAGAAAGTTAAGGTAAAATAATTTTGACAACAGCTTGACCTAATCAATATTGACCAAGACGATAGAATATATATTCTATTATGCTACACGTGAAACATTTATCAATAGACTATAGACCACAAAATATCCCTCAAGAAGTTTCAAAACACTGTAATCATAGAAAGTATGCTTTCTGACCATAATGAAAATGAGTTGAAATGGGTAAAAACAAGCTACCCAGGAAAGTCTACACTACTGGAAGACTTAAATACACCTTAAAATGCCCTTTAGCTCAAGGAAGAAATCATGAGAAACACCTTAAAATACATTGAACTGAATACAAATAAAAATATACTATATCAAAATGTGTGGGATAAAGTTAAGCAGACCCAGAGTAAAATTTTTGTATAAATGATTATTCTAAAAAAGAGAAGTTCAAAACAAGTGAACTAATTTTCTACCTTAAAAAGAAAATCTAAAACAAGAGAGCAAATTAAGTCCAAAAGAAGTAGAAGAAAGGAAATAAAACAGAAATTAGAAATCAATGAGACAGAAAACAGACACAGGAGAAAATTAACATGGCCAAAAGTGAGTTCTGTGAGAAAGAAAGAAAACGCAAATTATAAATATCAGGGATTAATGAGATTGTACAGTTGTAGACACAAGGGACATTAACAAGATAATGGAATATTGTAAAACATTTTATACCAATTTTCATTACTTGGATGAAAGGGTGAATTCGTTGAAAAAAAACTTATAAAAAAATTCACAAGATTAAATGGAACATATGAATTGACATTTATTAAAGTAATTAATTGTCAAATACTTGCACATAAAAACATAAAACTAAAGAAAATAAAAAAATAAGCAAACTCCAGATCCAAAGAGTTTTGCTGGTGAATTCTTTCAAACATTTAAAAAAAATAAAATATTTAAATTATTTCAGAAATAAAGAAGGGGGAAATTCCAAACTTGTTTTATGAGTCAGAATTCTGATACCAAAACTACAAAACCCAGGAATGCAAAACTGATTTCAGCTTAAAGAGCTATCACCATTCTAATCTGTGATTCTAATGAATTTGGCTATCTTAGATACTTTATACAAGTGGAATCACACAGTTTGTCCTTCTGTGACTGATTTCTTTACTTAGCATTAATGTCCTCTAGGTTCATCCATGTTGCATATTGCAGGGCTTTCTGTTTTTAAAGCTGAATAATACTCCGTTGCATGAATATACCACATTTTCTTTATCTATTCATCTGCCAATAGACATTAACCTTATTCCCACATTTTGATTTGTGTAAATAATGCTGCAATGAGCCTGAGAATCAGAGAATCATCCCAATTTCAATCCTTTCAGATAAATAACCTGAAGTGAGATTGCCAGATCATATAGTAGTTCTACTTTCTTAATTTTTTTGAGGAGCCACCGTACTGCTTTCCATAGAGGCTGCACAGTTTTACATTCCCAGAAACACTGTACAAGTGTTCCAATTTCTCCCCATTGTTAACACTCATTATCTTTTTCTTTTAATAAGACCATTCTAACGGGCTTGAGGCAATACCTCTGTGGTTTTGAATTACATTTCCCTGATGATTAGTGATGCTGAGCATCTTTTTCATGTACCTGTTGGTCATTTGGATATTTCATTTGGAGAAATATCTATTGCTGATTAAAAAAAGAAGAAACTCTCAGCAAGCTAGAAAAAGAAATTTTCTCGAAGTGATGGAAAGCATCCACAACAAAACATATAAACAATATTATATTTAATGGTGAAAGCGTCAATGTTTAAACCACACAGATTAGGACAAGAAAAGGATGTGTGTGTTCGTCACCTCTATTCAACATTGTACTGGTGATTCCAGATTTTGAGTATAAATATTTAGGGGACAACTGTTGTCACTGAAGCCCAAATCTTGGTCATCCTCAGAAAAAAAAAAAAAAAGTTGATTAGGTTGTATATAATCTAATTCTACTTGCTTTGGGCTTAATTTTAGAGAAATTCAATTAAGTTGCTTAATTTAAGCAAAAGTTGCTTAAATTAAGCAACTTAATTGAATTTCTCTAAAATTACAGCTTGTATCAACTCTAGAATTTATTGGGCACCTCCTAGGACATAAACACTGGAATTTGGTGAGAGACATCAGGTAGGAAAGAGCCTGGCTCTGACATAAATTCAACACACAGAGGGGGACACATGTTATGAGACTGACCTGCCTTCTCCATCTCATAAAAGGGGTTCTTGTTGCTGGTAAAACAGATTAAACTATTTCAATTACATTCAAGATAAAAGGATTAGCAATTGTATGTAAGATGAAAAAATCACCCCACAGGAAGACAAAAGTCTCACAAAAGGATATTTAAACAAGCCAACACTTTGAAATTTAGGCAGAGATCGCGCTTTCTGGGTGAACTAAAGTAGCAAGAACAAAGTAGAGGCTCCAATTCTAGGAAAAAGGGGCCCTAATAAGGTATACGATCCAGAAACTCAAGAAATCCAGACAGAAGGATGCAGTCTCCGCATTCAAGGCAGTAGCAATACCTGGATTACGAAGCCAATCCCCAAAGCAGGAACTCATAAACACAAATTGGATTGAGGAAGAAGCTTGCCCACCAGAAGATTTAGGTTATTACAAGGTAGAATGTGATAGAGAAAACGAGCATGGGACTGGAAACAAAAGGAGGAAGCCCCATGATTACAACTAGAATATAACTGTCAGAGATGGTGCAGAAACAAGACTGAAGAGAGAACTCCTTAAACCCCACGTGCCTTCCGTCAGGACTGATCCTGGACACAGGCTGGAAAGCATAGCCTGCAAGTGCTGAGGGAGGAGGCGTGGGCTCAGCTGTGAGAAGGAGAAGGACATACAGCTGAAAAGCAGATACGGGTCTTGAAATCGCGCAGAGGGTTTGGGCCTTTGTTGCTCTCTGCCAGCAGCTGCCAGTAGTTCTCACACTTTGGCTGGCATTAAAATCACCTGGGGCAGTGGTGGGGAGGGGGAGAGTGTTGTAAAACCACAAGTGACCAGGCAGAAAACACCAGTATGTTTTCCAATTCAGTAAGTACAGAAATCTTAATTGGATCAAGGTGGAGGTCAGACATTGATAGTGCTGTGGACTGCTTCAGGGACATAAGCATGATCTTTAGAGAAGTGGCTCTAACCAGTTGAGGGCAACCACTGGACAGAGAGAGGTCCAGACCAACCGTACACAGAGACATCATGCAATTACACTTTAGCAACCTCTCCAAATAACATGTCTCTTAGTGAAACTTGGGAGGTTGAAAATTAAAAACATAAAATCCAGTGGCATTTATGTATCCTAGGCACTTACATTTGTCTGGTTCTTCCACTTTGCCTTTGCTTGGTTAGAATTTTGGGTAGATAAGAGGTGGATTTACATGTGCTAGTGTGAGAACGTTGATACACTCATTTAGACATTGACCTACTATCTTGATGTTTGAAAGCAACAACCCAAAGAAATTTGTCTTTTTACATAAAACAAATTCAGCCCTTGCCTTCCTTATAGATTACATCTTCCACTAGCAGTAATAAAAAAGTAACAATATGCGTAAGTCAAAGTATCTTCTTAGATCCTCTGTAGTGTTTTATTATTTAGTTGTGTGAATTAAAGTAACTCTCAAAATTTCAAGGATGCCTGAGAAGCAATTCATGTTCAAAGGCTGCCCTCTTGTGACAATGTGTTGTATGTTTTACTGTAAAAGTAATCTTATTTCACCTTATAACCTCTACAATCCAATTCATAACAGCATAAAAAGGAAATAAAACCTTACATAATTTTGAATTTTAGAAAGTACCTTGTTTATATGGCTCCTTTAGAGAATGAATAGTCAATTTGGTAAATATTCCAGTGAGTTGAAGGTTTGAATCCATCTCACTTAACTAGCTTGATGGATGTATTTCTAAACCTATACAACCCACTCCTCTGCTTCTAAAAAATTAAAGTTAGCTGTAGATTGAGATGTCAGTGCCACAGTTTATAGAACATAACTTAGATTGTCATCTACATTACTGTAACTACAAATACCACCCTCAGATGGAAGAATCAGTTTTATCAGTAAACATCTCTAATTGAACTACAAATGGTGTATGTCTTCTGGCTTTTACAAGCTCTTGGTCTAACGCAGGGGATATATGACGTAAAAATTACAAAACAACGCCACGCGCGGTGGCTCACGCCTGTAACCCCAGCACCTTGGGAGGCCAAAGCGGGTGGATCACAAGGTCAGGAGATCGAGACCATCCTAGCTAACACGGTGAAACCCATCTCTACTAAAAATACAAAAATTAGCTGGGTGTGGTGGCGGCGCCTGTAGTCCCAGCTACTCAGAAGGCTGAGGCAGGAGAATCGCTTGAACCAAAGACGCGGAGGTTGCAGTGAGCTGAGATTGCACCACTGCACTCCAGCCTGGTGGCAGAACAAGATTCCATCTCAAAAATAAATAAATAAATAAATAAATATAAAATAACAGTGACTATAATGTTTTGTGATGTTAAACTTTGAGAGCTTTTTTTTTTCTTTCTTTTCCCAAGTCCCTTTCCCAGTTCCAGGAGCAGTTATTCTAAGCTCATTGACGTAAAGGAATAGAAAGAAAAGGTTTGGTCGAAAAAATAATAACCTGCTATCATTTCTGCCTTTTGTTTTTTAAAAGCTTGAGCATTTGGGAGAATTTGGAAAGACTGTGGAGTAAGTGCAAAGAAGGAATTCGCTAACAAAAATTATATAGGGTAAAATGAGTTTTTTCCAGGTTAGAAAATAATCCCTCCCTACACTCCTACCTTCCTTTCCCATAGTTAAGAAGAGGAAAAAGCAAAGGCCTCTTGGTAGCAGTGGTGACTTAGGCAGTTTCTTAGAAATAATCTAAAAGGCATAGTCATCTTTAAAAAAAATAGCTACAAGGATATGTCTAAGCAGAAGGGACCATGGGCCAAATTACGAGTAGACTTTTGCATTCCAGATATGGTAAAGAAGAAGCAGGAAGCCGGTGGGCCTAAACAGGCCACACAGAAATGGACAAGGAATAGGCCAGCAGCAGCTTGTGGGGACAAGATGTCAAGCCCCAAATGTTAAACCCACCATCCATCCTCCAAATTCTGGCTCTGTTTAACAAGGCTGTGGTCTGGCACTAGGTGCCACCTCAGTGACTAAAGCATAATTCCCCGTCTCCTGGGAGTGTTGACAGCTGACTCCTGGCAACAACACTCACAGCAAAGTTCCTTCATCCAAGTTCATGTCCCTTCTCAAGGCATCCCACATCCGAGAACTGCTTGGTACACAAATATAATGGCCTGGCTTGCTTGCTCCAATTTGAGCTCATTAGGTAAACTCACCAAGATCCCTGTAGAGCGGGCTGCGGCCATGATAGTGATTGCATTCCAGCCAGCTTCCTGCTCTGCCCAATCCTATTGCTTTCACTCTTCGCAGGTGTTGGGAATATCCATTTCAACTTCCTTGCATGCAAATCTCCAACTCCGAGTCAGTTTCCTAGGACACCTGACTGGTGACATCTCTATCACTATCACAGTACTTAGAGGTGGAGCATCTTAAAATGATTTAAGGCTAACTGCCCTAAGAGCACAGAGAGATGGTGGCTTAAAATAGAATTTAAGTGGGTTTAAAAAAAACATGAAAAAAGTTGACATTGCACGCTCATATGAGCTTATGGATCAAACCATGCATATGATTTCTAAGATCCCTTGTGCAGTATATATTTGCACTGTTTATAAATGACATCCCCTTGAATTGAATTCAGTGCAATTCAAAACAGTAATTTGTGGGAAAAATTAGGTATGCAGATAGCCTAGACTCTACTGAGGCACACATCATTTGGAGAATAATAGTGAACTGGCTGGTCTATGAGGGAAGAAAACAGTGAATATAGACGACTAGTGAACAAGGTTATTTTCCCATATATATTCAAATTAAGGTGAATTTCTTTACAGAATTATGCCTCAGAAAAAGTATTTCCCTATATATGAATCCTCACAAGTTTTCCCATGATGAGTGCTTTTGTGATTATTTTGAATAACGAAGTAATATTTAAGGAAACTCTCTTGCCCCGAATGTACTTTATGTCAATTGATGTTGCATATAGAGATCATCAGAGTGAAGCTACAAGAAAAGGAGGAACATTACTTAGCAAAGACTTAGAGAATTAGTCCTAATAGTGTGAGATCAAAATTTCAAGTGAGGGAATAAATGCAGCTTTTAATGATTACTTAAATGAAGTTTAACTGTAGCAGGATCTACAAGAAATTGGTAACCTTTGGCTCTGGTAACAGAAACTCAGGATATACGCCTTTCAGGGCTTTTGGATTCTGCATCATATTGAGAGAGACTCCTTTAAACAAGCAATAGGAAACTTCCTGTGACAACATAATAAATTCAAAAAGTTCTGTAACTCAGACAATGTAGATAGAAGTGAGGACTTTGGCCTAGACAGCCCTGTTCACTCTAAAGATGGATTAAACAAAGAAAAAGATATTGATATCAAAAATTCAATCGGGAATTTGATTAAAGCATTTCATTAAATGTGATAATTTCTTAGTATATTATCTCACATAAGCAATATTCATGTGAAACAAATTAAATACAAGTAAACATTTGACTATATTTTCTGCAGCATAATTTACATATCAATTTACATATTCAGTTTTGCTCACGTGAAAACTTGGATCTTCTCAAGAAGAAAATTTGTGAAATCTTTAATTCCTCATCCCCAGAAATGTAAATAAGTCAATATCAATACCGTAAGTCAGTGATTTGTTCCTAAGAAGACAGTAAAAATTTTACAAAAATGCTTTAGAGCCCTTCTCATTGTAAACCTAGAAAACAGAGAAAGGCTCTCTGATGCAAAAAGACACACCTTAGGGAGGAGGACATTGCAATGGGAACACGCCTGAGAAAAGAAACTATGTAGATTCAAATGGTGAAGGAAGACAAGGTCTTTAACAGAAAAACGATTAACCTGGAAGCATGGGGGAGTAGAAACAAATAAAGGAAAAATGAAGAGGCTTATGTAATTGTTTCGATATAGTTATCTTCAACTATACAGATCAACAACAAGGTCGATGTTAGTTGAAGTTTGGGCAGGTGGTTGCTGGATAGATGTCCTCACAGAAGTGTATTTTGTGTAAGGTTGCTATGGCCTTTGTGCAAGGTTGTGGTTTTTGTGGTATTTTCTGACAGTTTTTGTTATCAGGCCTAGAAGCATGAGAACGCTCTCTTCAAGGCCTTCTCTGAATCTATTTGTCCAGGTGTTTTCTTTTCCTTTTAAACATTAGTGACAGTTTTGATTCTGATAACTTTCATATCATGATCCCTAATTTCAAAAAAAAATTAAACATGTAATTTGTTAGTGATGTATTTGATAGGCTTGGATTTGTGAGTCACCTCTACTATCTATAGTGGTAGATATATCTGAGCCTGCTTACACCAGATTTGCATCAGATTTTCTCTTCAGTGGAATTGGAAGAGGGGGTTTTGGAGAAGGGGTTGAAGGAATTGTGCTGCATCAGAGGTCTCCATCTAACACCACAGGGACGTTTCCTGTGCTCTTGCCAGGCCGTTGTATTAGGCCGATGCAAAAGCAATTTTGCTTTTGTCATTGAAAGTAATGAGACCATCTGAGTTACAATGTCTGTGCCATGACCAGCTTCTAATAGCCTCCGAGGACCCCTCTGCCCTGACACATACTGTCCTGGAACCACGTCTGCCTTGTAACACCTGAGGTAGCTGCCACCATGACCAATCCCGTCTCATCTTTACTCTACATGCAGGTAACAGTTATAATTACATCTCTGTGTATTCACAGAACAACTAGTACATCTAGGACTTCTACAAAATTTCCCTAGCTGATTTTGGTGTTCTGGTGTCCTGGCAGCTCTAGGCATGAAGGGATGATGCTTTATGAGCATTTCTGTTGAGTTTTTTGCTTTTCCTCAGAAACTGATTCCAATTTTCCCACATATGTTTGACAATTTGTTTGAACTCATTTATTCTAAACCCATTATTTTTTGTCTACTATTTAATAGGGAGGGGGGCGAGGGATAAAAGATTACAAATAGGGTGCATACAGCAGGAGGTGTACAGCCACCCTGGGATATGACTCCGAACATCCACGGAGAGGAGAGGCTGCTATTACTCCCAATATCGCAGGGGGTGTACATCCATTCTGTGACATTGTTCTTAATATTCCAAGGCAGAGAGGTTGATATTACTCCCAATATCAGAGAAAGTGTACAAACCAGTGTGATATTGTTCCTAGTATCCAAAAGAAGACAAGATGATATTACCCCCCATATCGCAGGAGGTGTACACCCACTCTGTGATATTTTTCGTAATATGCAGGGCGGGAGAGGCAGGGGGGCGAGGCGCCCCCCGCGAGGTGGGGACTGAGAGCCAGCCCCTCTGCCCCCCTGGCTCTTAGGACCCGCGGTGGACTCACAGCCTGTTTACCATATTGTGACTAATATCATCTTCCCCTCTGGAAATCGTCAACTATTGCACAGACGGGTGTACACCGGCTTTCTACAGAGGACGTACACCCGTC
The DNA here is from genome assembly GCF_028878055.3 of Symphalangus syndactylus. Classification (NCBI taxonomy): domain Eukaryota; kingdom Metazoa; phylum Chordata; class Mammalia; order Primates; family Hylobatidae; genus Symphalangus; species Symphalangus syndactylus. Next base: position 120,247,331 of record NC_072437.2, read on the forward strand.
TGTATTCGAGTAACATCATCCTCTTCCTCCCTGAAGATTAACAACAGTATCACAGGGGTGTTTCTACTCCCTGCGATATTAATAACAATATCACAGAGTGGGTGAACACAGCCTGCGATGCTGGAATTATTATCATCCTCTCCCCCTCGGGATACTAGGAACAATATCACAAAAGGGGTGGACACTCCCTGCGATATTGGGAGTAACGTCATACGCTTCTTCCGTGAATGTTAGGAGCAATATCACCGGGTGGCTGTACATTCATTGCTATGTTGCAGTCATGTCATACTCTACCCGCTGGATATTAGGATCAGTGTCACAGGGTGAGTGCACACCTACTGCGATATTAAAACTAATATCATGCTCTCCATCCCTGGATATTAGGAACAATATCACAGGCAGGTGTACACCTCCTGCGGTATTAGGAGTCATAATATTGTGAATTATTAAACATCAGTCTCATTAATAACTATCAATGCTAATATTAATTCATAGTATAACGTTATTAATCATTAATGATTATTTTAAAGAGAGGATTATGCATGATTAGAATTATTACTATCAATGCCATTTTTAATATTAGTTATTAATCTTAATATTTATCATTGTTTTATTACCAACATCGGGAATAAAATCACCCTGTGATATTTTTCTTCATATTATAGGGAGATATTACTTCTAATATCACAGTGGGTGTACCCCTCGTGTGTATACTCTGTGACAGTGTTTTTTATATCCTAAGGAGGTATTACTCCTAATGTCACAGTGGGTGTTCACCCTGTGTTATCATTCTTATTTGACCTGACTGCCTTTTTTAACCCACACTACAGAAGGAATGGAACAGATAAAAAGATATGGAGATTGGACCGTGCTGCCGTGTGGCCGCTGCAGGACACCTTTACTATCCCTGTTTCTCAGGCTGTCGACGAAGGGGTTCAGCATGGGGGTGACCACCGTGTACATCACCGAGGCCACTGCAACCTTTCTGGGGGAAGAGGACACATCTGAACTGAGGTTCCCTCCAGCGCCTCTTCCATAAACTCAGCAAACAACTGACAGGTGAGACCCACAGGTGGAGAAGGCTTTATACTTCCCACCTGACGATGAAAGCCTCAGAATGGAGAAAACCATTTTATAGTAAGAGGAAAGGGTCCCCGAGATGGGAAGGAACCCAAATACGGCAGCAGGAAAATACATGATTATGTTATTGGTGAAGGTGTCACAACATGCAAGATGGGGGAGTTGAGAAGGGTCACAGAAGAAATTAGGAATTTCCGCACCCTTGAAGCAGGTCCTTACCAAGGCAATCAATTTGTGCAGCTGGGAGACTAGAAGACTGAGAAGAAAAAAAAAAAAAAAAAGACAACCAAACTAGGAAGCCACAGAAACACGGGTTCATGATGGCCGAATGATATAGAGGGTGACAGATGGCTACAAACCGGTCATAGGCCATCACACTCAGGAGCGTGTCTCTCTTCCATGCTTCGAAAAATGGCAAACAGAGACATCTGAGTCAGGCGGCCTGCCTAGGAGATGACGCTGCCGTGAGATTGGATGTCCACAATCGTCTCGGGGACCGTGGTGGAGGTGAAACCCATGTCAGGCGAGGACAGGTTGGAGAGGAAGAAGTACATGGGGGTGTGGAGGTGGGAGTCAGGGCTGATGGCCAGGATGATGAGCAGGTTCCCCAGGACCGTGACCAGGCACATGGACAGGAACAGCCCGGCGAGGGTTGGCTGCAGTTCTGGATCCCCTGAGAGTTCTAGGAGGAGGAATCTAGAGACATCGGTTCGATTCTGTGGGTCTGCATGGTTTGGACACCTTTTGCCTAGAAAAGGGGGTTGAAAAGTGAGAAACAAGTAAACCAACACGCGGCATTGTGTCTGCATTTTGGATAGAAGCAATTCACAAGTAATGTTTTCAGATTTCAGAGCAATCCACGCTCAGCAATATTTTGCAGTTCTGACAAACTCACTTGTCTTCTAATGCTTTCATCATTGATTTCTGTGTTCTTCACTTCTTGCTGTACACGCCTGCCTTAGAGACACTAGATTCAAGAATGTTCCAAGAACCAGATCATCATAGATAACAAATGCGTAACTGCTAGAAAATACAGCCTATCTTGTCCTAAGAAAAATACGTAACAAAGCCGTTCTCTTCACTTGAAAAAAAAGGTTATCCTAATTAAAGGAAATTAAGAACTCAAATATTTTATTTTATTCTACTAGATTGATACAAATTCCCTTGATTAAGAACATTTATAAACACTGTATAGCAGCTGAGACCGGGCGGGGCGTGGTGGCTCACGCCTGTAATCCCAGCACTTTGGGAGGCTGAGGCGGGCAGATCACCTGAGGTCAGGAGTTCGAGACCAGCCTCAACGTGGGGAAACCCCGTCTCTACTAAAAATACAAAATTAGCCGGGCGTAGTGGTGCATGCCTGTAATCTCATCTACTCGGGAGGCTGAGGTAGGAGAATTGCTTGAACCTGGGAGGCGGAGGTTGTGTTGAGCCGAGATCGAGCCATTGCACTCCAGCCTGGGCAACAAGAGCTGAGACCATATCGGCTGGAAATGAAATGAAAGCTGATAGTTCATAAGCAGATAATGGTTCCACATGCCTGTTAGGTCCTAGTGATTTCATCGTTCCGTTTTCTGACTTTTCACCTTCAGCAGGAGAGTAATTGCTTCCTCAAATCGGTGGGTCTTCTTTGAAAATTCACGTCAGCTACAACTCCTGTCTTTAGCTTAGGTGGACTTAGAGTTTTCATCAGAAAGTTCGGCCGGACGCGGTGGCTCACGCCTGTAATCCCAGCACTTTGGAAGGCCGAGGAGGGCGGATCACGGTGTCAGGAGATCCAGACCATCCTGGCCAACATGGTGAAACCCTGCCTCTACTAAAAATACAAAAATTTCTCCCGGTATGGCGGCGGACGCCTGTAGCCCCAACTACTCGGGAGGCTGAGGCAGGAGAATGGCTTGAACCTGGGAGGCAGAGGCTATGGTGAGCCAAGATCACACCACTGCACTCCAGCCTGGGCAACGGGAGCAAAACTCCATCTCAAAACACAAAAAACAAAAAGAATCAAGTAAGTCGAAGTCACACTGATGACAGCCAATGGTTGTGAACCAAGGAAGTGTCAATTCAAGAATTAACATAGATTTTGACTTTTGCTACCTCTTCTGTGCCAAGCAAGATACAGGCTCTGGGGAATCAGAAACAAAAGAGACTCACTTGTTCCTCTCACAATACTCAGTACTTACTGAGATAAGGACAGAAGAAAATGTCCTGTCTGGAATGCAGAGAAACCGGAACTTCAGGTCAGGGGATATTTCCGTTGAACTGTATGGAGTTGAAGCTTAAAATAGTAACGAGTGTATGGGAGATTCACTTTGCCTTGACTTTCTGCATCCATCACAGAGAGATCACGCAGCGGGCACCCACGATCGGTTTCATCATCGCTCGCTTCCATTAGATCACCTAGAAATCAGCTCAGATGAGAGTGCTGAGTCTCAGAGGATGGACATCTCACCGCCTGCCATACAGAGAAGTAGAAAGGGTGGTATTCCAAATTCATGGCCAGACTCTAAATCCCGGGTACTCTACTTCATGGTCTTCCAACTCTCAAAAAGTTGTGGCTTGCGTTTTGTTTTTGTTTTTGCTTTTTTGAGACTGAGTCTCGTTCTGTGGCCCAGGCTGGAGTGCAGTGGAGTGATCTCGGCTCACTGCAACCTCCGCATCCCAGGTTCAAGCTATTCTCCTGCCTCAGCCTGCCGAGCAGCTGAGAGGACAGGGGCCCGCCACTACCTCCGGCTCCTTTTTTTCTATCTTTAGTAGAGATGGGGTTTCCCCGTGTTGTCCAGGCTGGTCTCGAACACCTGACCTTGTGATTCGCCTGCCTCAGCCTCCCAAAGTGCTGGGATTACAGGCGTGAGCCACTGCGCCCAGCTTCCAAAAGTTGTAAGCAGAGCTCAGAGGTCTTAACCACGGGCACGTCTGAGGAGCATTTTTTGAAACGCTTTCCAGCTTCCTCAGTGGGAATGGAAGCCAAACTCCGAATCGATGACTCCTTTGAGGCAGTCGAGAGCTGTAAGGAAAGCCAGGAACAGGGGCAAGGGAGAGATGCATCCCGAGTGATCCCGTGCCCATTCTTTCTGGAACCTTTGATGTGATCTCAGCTGCCCTTTCTCTACTTGACACAGTGATTGTGGCACCCACTGGTCTAGCTGTGGTCTACAAGGAACCCCCAAAGGGAAGGGCACAGTGAGCAGGGGCATCGGCCTGAGTGACAAGGATTTGAGGGGGCAGGTTGGATGCAGGGAGAGGATTGGCCAAATGCCATGTGTCCGGACTTAGACTGCCTGGCTCAAATTGGACTTCACCCTTTTTGACTTTGTGATCTGGTACAAGTCCTATGAAAATGCGTTGCTCTTTCTCTAGTCCGTAAAATCATCATGAAATGTGCACTCGTAACTGGGAAACTACGCAGATGAAATGAAACAAGCTGTATAGAGCACAGAGCTCAGAGCCTGGCCTTTAGGAAGCCCTCAGTAAGGGTTCATGATGCCCTGGTGTCTGTCTTCATCCTCTTTATCCTCATCATCACCTTCATCATCTTTGTTGTTCTTAGGGAATAGTTTAGAGGGACTCATTCCCTGCTATCTTGGGTGAGGTGTCTATGAAAAGGACAACTTAGTGGGGGAGGAAGGCAAAAGTTTGAATAAGATTTCTGAGGCACCCTCACCACAAGCAAGAACAGAAACTCCACAGTCTGCTGAGCTGACAGGTTGCACCTTGGTCTCCTCCCATCTGCCCACCGCACTGTCCTGTTTGTCCTGAGGATGAGGAAACAAAGCGAGGCTCCCGAACGCCCCTCAGCTGAACTGCCCTTCCCCTCTGCTGGGCCATGACCGCGGAGAACAGGTCCACTGTCCTCCCTGCGTGGTGCACAATGGAGGCTCAGACTCCGTCCTCAAGGCTGGCAAGAAGACAGGGTGAGACATGAGCCTCCTGATACAGGTGACGGGTGCGGAGCCCACAGGACTGGAACCTCAGACTGCAGGGCCGGAGGCACAGACTGAGTATTGACTATTCTATGGCCTGGGGGGCTCAAGGCACAGAGCTCCTCATTAGCCAAAGTCACGCAAGCTCCCCAATCTCTAAAGATTTCCTCATAAGACTGCAGGAAGAAGAAGAGAAAAGGGAGTGTCCATAGAAGCTTTGGGGCTCTTCCTGTAATCAGGAGGAAGCTTGCGTGTATTCTTCGCTTCTTTCTTTTCTTTCTAAAGATCCAACTGCTTTCATTTTCATCTTTTATTATGGGAAAATATACCACGTATCAATACTAAAAGTTGTAAATAGATATGATTTCATCTAGAATGGCCGATATAAACATTGACAATTTCCACTGTGTTTCAGTTGACAGTTGAATGACATTCAGTACCTTCACATTATTTAGCAACCATCACCGCCGTCATCTCCAGAACAGTTTTATCTTTCAAAATGGAAATGGCACCCATTCACCAAACTCTCCATTCCTCTCTCTCGCCCACCCCCGGGGGCCACCATTGCAACTCTATGAGTTTAACTACTCTAGGCACTTGATATAAGTGGAATCATACCCTGTTGGATTTGTTTTTCTGTTTGTTTTTTTTTTTTTTTGAGACAGAGTCTTTCTCTGTCGCCCAGGCTGGAGTACAGTGGCGTGATCTCGGCTCACTGCAACCTCCACATCGTGGGTTCGAGCGATTTTTGTGCCCCAGTCTCCCGAGTAGCTGGGATTACAAGCGTGCGCACCCACGCCCAGCTAATTTTTGTATTTTTAACAGAGACGAGCTTTCAGCATATTGGCCAGGCTGCTCTCGAAATCCTGACCTTAAGGGATCCGCCTGCCTCAGCCTCCCAAAGCGCTGGGGTTACAGGTGTGAGCCACTGAGCCTGGTCTTGTTTATCCTTTTGGGATTTCTTTATTTCACTGACGATAATGTCTTCAAGGTTCATCCATGTTGCAGCCTGTGTCAGAAGTGCCTGTCTGGTTTTGTTTTTTGGTTTTGTTTCATTTTATTTTGTTTTGTGTTTACATGGAGTCTCACTGTCGCACAGGCTGGAGTGCAGTGGCACAATCTGGGCTCACTGCAACCTCTGCTTCCCGGGTTCAAGCGATTCTTGTGCCTCAGCCTCCCGAGTAGCTGGGACTATAGGCACACGCCACCATGCTGGGCTAATTTTTTGCATTGTCTTTTTTTATTTTTTTTGAGACGGAGTCTTGCTCTGTCCCCCAGGCTGGAGTGCAGTGGCGCGATCTCGGCTCACCGCAAGCTCCGCCTCCTGGGTTCAGGCCATTCTCCTGCCTCAGCCTCTCCGAGTAGCTGGGACTACAGGCGCCTACCACCATGACCGGCTAATTTTTTGTATTTTTAGTAGCGATGGGGTTTCACCGTGTTAGCCAGGATGGTCTCGATCTCCTGACCTCATGATCTGTCTGCCTCTGCCTCCCAAAGTGCTAGGATTACAGGCGTGAGCCACCGCGCCCGGCCAGTAATATTTTGGGTAAGAATGTAGCACAAGGAAAAGGAGAGTCAGTGACAGAGTAGTGACAGCTTATCTCTAAATGCTAATTACTTATATTGATCCTCTTTGTTTTCTCAACTTAAACAAAATAAAGTGCATGCGAACCTTCAAAACAACACATGATAGAAGGGAATGGATTCACAAATGACAATAGCTGTGTTTACCTGGACACCTAGTTAATTACTAGTTTAACAATATTGGCCAGTCTGTAATGTACATCCCAATAAACTGGCCAACAAAAGGATTGCCTTAGCATTATGCAAATATAACTAAATTATAAGTTTAAGGGCTTCCATAAATGAATCAGGCATTTATGTATTATCAGGTATAAAAGAACTTTGTTCAAGCTAGGAGATATTCAAACAATGATAAAAATCATCTATGACCAGCCACCTGGGAACTATACTTCCGTAGTTTAAGGCCATAAGATGCCTCATTGCTTTGACCTTGCTAAGTATGAACAGGACTGTGGAATAAGTTGCTGGCGATAAAAATGTCTGTGGTCACATTGCTGTTTTATTTATTATGCAGTGTAAGATATCTACTGTGGATTTCTAAGAGACTCAAGTCCACAAATATATTTCTCCTGACAGTTCCTGACATTGCACAGAATGGCACAGGTAACACAGACCAACACAAAAAAAGAAGAATAAGTCTCCGAAAACATTTTCTTCACATGTAGTTTAGGACAAAAGTATTGCAGAATAAAATTTATGGTTTTAGAAAAAGCAGCAACAAAAATTTGAATGAAAGACAAACTTTTGCTTTTTTGAACTTTTGGAAGACAAAATTATGACTCTAGTGTTTCATTCCTTCTTTCCTTGCCATTCAAATTTCTACTAAAGTGTAAGATATATCATGAGATTTGATAATATACACTGCAATGCCCATTGAGCAGATGGCCGTCCCAGAAATAAGACAAAGGCCATTAGTATAGCAAGGAAGACGTATGTTTAATATCTTTAGTCTGACATTCACTCATCCTTCATTTACATATGCTTACTCTCTTAATTTTCTACAAGTTGTAGCTTATACTCACAGAGTTTTAAAAAAATCATGAGAGCCCTCTTATTTTCTGTATCTACAATTCTAGGTTATATATAAACCTAAGTATACGGTCCATAGGGCTATATAAAGAATTTACTTGAATTTGAAATCTTGATTTTGTGAAAGAAACAAACGTCTTGAGATTTTGTTAAAATAATTCTGGCAAGTCTTGGCGCAAAGTTACACTGAGAGGGAATCTGTTTCCTTTGAAAACAAAAGTATAGTCAATATTTTCATAAAATGTGAGTATGAAATAGGATATAGTGTTATTAGACCATATTAACATTTCATTGGCAGAGATTTCACTTTGTTAAAGGCTGTATAAGAACAGCTTAATCTCACAACCCAGAAGTTTTTCTGCCATTGTTGTTTCTTTATTTTTAGCTAAATTGTAATTTTTAAATGAGTATACAGAAACACAATGCTATATATTGAATGACGTTAAGTGAATAAATATCCGTGCTATTCATCAGGGTAAGTGATCTAGTGACCAGAATAAAAAGGACATATGTTGCTAGCCCCTAGCACAGTATGCCTCAGCACAGAGGTTTCTTGGGTTACTGTTAGAGAGTGATTCCAATTCTTGGCAGTCTGATCCCATACATTATATACATTCCAACTCCTGCATCTGTTTAGGTGAGCTGTTGGCTAAATGGATGTGTAATGAAATTAAACAATATTTTTAAAGGTGATTTTTAGGATGGGTTATCCCCCCTCTTTTTCTCCTCGTTTCCTTGCAATCCGCCCTCTACTCATTCTTTTATGCATATTTTAGAGAGGCTGAATATGCTAGGAACAGGGTTTCAGTCTGTTAAGAATTCACAACCTTGTGGAGTTGAGATACAATTAATAAAAAATTCTAGTATAATGAGGTAAGTATTATGATACCATCAAGGCACAGAGGAGAAACACCTACTCTGTTTTGTGAGGATTAGGGAAAGCAATTTAGAGATTATACCTAACACAAACACACAGATATTTGCATAGTATGTGAGCACACATAAAAAAAAATGTTACTTACATCCCAGAAATAAGACAGTAGGGACTCAGTGTGAGCTGATATGCCTGTCTCCACTATAATGAAAGAAATATAATGTCTCAAGGGTGAGTTGACATTTGCAAACTACCTGATTTTTCTAGAAGAATGATGCCACATAATTTAAAAATATTAAGGCTTTTCTAATCTCCAATGTATTTTCAATGGCTAACATAGTTAAAACCAAAGGGAAACTTTTATTATGTACATAATCGAATGCAAAATGTGTCAGGCTAGTTTAAAAAATACGAATGTCAGTCCTGGCTTGGCAGTTTAATACCTATTTGGTTTTTGACCAAGTCATTTAACTTAATTAAACCTCAGTTTCTTCTCTGGAAACAAGAGAAAGTCAAGCAAGATAGTTTTAACATTTCTTTCCAAATTTATATATCTGACTTTTCTAAAAATCTGATTTACACTAACAGTTAAAATAAATTATCTTAAGACATAGTTTTTAAGTTCCCACTCCTAGGAAGTGCTTATAAATTAGTTTTTGCTCTTGCTCCCTGAAAAATTTGTCCTTGTCCTGCTCGTCACATATAGTCCCCACTACACCAGCGAAGACTCGTCAGACTGGTTCTGTTGAGATCATCAGTGACTTATTTCCTCACTTCAATTCAGCCCACAAAGTCACTGATAGAGCTGGATGCACACACTTGGATGTAGACCTCAATCTTCGCAGGACTCTTCATTGCTGGTCGGCAATGATGTATCGGTGAGTTTCTTTTTCTTTCTAGAATCTTAAGGTAACTTTTAGATTAAAACAGCATGAGCCACACCAAGGAATGTGTAGATCTACAGTTTATTATTTTTTTAAATATAGAAACATATTTTTGAGATTTTACATAGAATTATGTCAAGAAAAAGACTTCTATTCTTTCTGCATTAGTGTTTCCTGTCCTCTCGTGTTGTATCCCAGTGTTTTCCTGTTACTTTTAGAAGGTTTCTACACAATGTAAAGGTACATGGTGTTTGACGGCTGTCTTTTAGTTCTTTTGCCCATATGTTTCAAGAAAGATATAACATATTTTTAGGTTGGGCTTTGTTTGTCTTATTGAGAAATACTTTTATTTTAGAAAGTGTACATGAAAAAAAGTCTGAAATAATGCAGATAAAATATGTTTATTTCTGTAAGTAGTTAAAAATTCAAAAATTCTAGATGTCTTGAAAGAATCAGAAACAACTGAAGAAAATAATATGACTAAATTATTATAGCCTGACTTAAAAAATAAATCCACTGATACGCCTGGTCATAGTCAACTTCTCCAAAGATAAGTCATGATCTTTATGAGGTTTTCTTTCAAAGTTAGGAACTAATCAGTAACAAGGTTTTGGGGTACTAGTTTTGTCTTTGAAAATAATTTTATCTTCTGATGGAAGTTTCTTTTCTCTGATTCACATATTGACCTATCATTTTTTATTAGTTTTTACTTTGAGAACAGTTTGAAAATGTTAAACTTTGAATGAAATCTGTGGTCTTCATTTAACATGGAAAAACAGGTTATTTCATCAGTTGAAAGTTCTACATACTTGTTATTAGAAGTTTAATACTCTTCTGTACATATCCATGAAGCAACTGAAAGCTACGGATACTAAAAATTTTGTCAGGCTTATTAAGGCTCCCTGCCTTTCGCAAGTATTTCTTTACGACCAATGATGGTTTTGTACCCTATTCTCTTTTTCTCATTAACTTTACTATAGAAAACAGTGCTTCAAGAAAGCTTCCAATAAACTTAACATACTAAATAGATTCCAAGCCTTATCTATGGTATATGTCAGATATTTGGAATTTGGTTATAAATGTGTAGAAGAGGTATAATGTGGGAATACTGGAGTCAACTTTTCTGAGTGTAGTGTCTAATTTGAAGCAAAAGATGTGCCTATTTTTAAAATTCCTGCTGCAGAATAGATGCAAGTAATCTCTCAAGGAAAAAAACAAAATCCAAAACTAAACATCCAACAAACAAATACATCTTTCTGATCTGAAGATTGTATAACAGATGAAGCACATCTATGTTTGAGTGGGTCTAGATGAGATAAAATGTTAAGAGCATGTACTAGAGCAAAAAGGGATTAAGTTTATTTTTCAAATTTGCTGTCATAAATGTTCCAACAGGAGTGTTATCGAGGAAGAGGGATAATTGAAATCCTAGGATATAAGCAGACAATTTCTTTTTAAGGTCATTTGTTTTAACTCAGAAAGAATATAAGAAACAGGTGGGGAATTTTATTAAATAGTCAGATTTTGGATCGCCTTCTCCCTGACTCTACCTGAATAAGAATCAATTTTTTTTTTTTTTTTTTTTAGAATTTAAGGGCAGGAAAAAATTTAAACTGGGTAAACATTATTCTTCTTGTACTGCCATTTTCTCCAAACTCTTATTTTGGACTATTCTTTGAGCATGAAGAGATCAACACATGAATTTTATAAACACACAACAGAAAGTTAAAGAAAACTTTATCAGGCATAAGCTTATAGAAAACAGATTTGGGAAGAGAAGAACGTATCCATTAAATATACTTATTGGTGATAGGGGTGTATACTAACTATATTTATCAGCAACCACTGAGAAGTAAAAATAAGCAGACTGAATTTATAGGCATTGACATTCACACATATTGAGATGGCTGAAGGTGAAATGAGTAATATTCAAATGAGACAAAATGGACAACTTTAATTTTTACTTAATAGGGTAAGCACTGTCTCTAAAAGTGTGGTCCATAGACCCGTGCATTACAGAGCTTATTAAAAATAGGAAAGTCCATCTCTCATCCCAGAAATTCTAATGAATCTCTGGTTGAGACATGGAAATCATATTTAAAACATTTACACAATGTAATTCTTATTTCCCCTAAAGTTTGACAAGCACTAATAGTGTAAAGACATAGAAAAAGCAAAAGAAATGTGTAAGTCTGAAAGAAATTAAACCATAAATGAAATAGGCCAGTTGTTAAAAGTATTCTTTGTTTTATTTAAATTGGTGTAATTACATCTTAATGGGAGGTGCTCTTTCCCAGTCACCTTTCCCTTCAAGGGAGAAAAGTACTCATTTATGCAACATGGTGATGATTAAGAAAGAGAGGATAATTTCAGGAAGGATGGGAAACTGAGAGGGGAGAACATAGACATTTTTTGGTTAATTTGTGTCTGATAAGGGGGATGACTTTATTTGGATCATAAAAATCTATTTGTTTACAGGAAAAACCATGGTATAAAATTAATCTAGCAGTGTTACCCTGTGACAGTCAGTAGGGATACTGAAGGGAAACTCCTTTGAGGCTTAGGCCCAGAGGTGCTATGTGATTGTTCTGTACGTATTTAACATGTGCTCATACTTCTCCTTCAACTAGGATCAGCCCTGATCCATATAACAACTTCTAGTGTGTTCTCATTGCATACTGAGTCCTGTGTGGAAGAGACTATCTGTTGAGCATCTACTATATATTGTGTATCTTATAAAATGCAATTTCATTAAATTTTGATAATGCTTTGATAAGTGGTTATTGCTTTCATTCCTTTTAAAAGATGAAATACCTGTGGCTCAGATTGTCTAGGCGGTTAGTAAGTGTTGAATCTAGAATCTAACCCTGATCTTTCTGATTTTAAAATCTATACTTTTTTCCCTATAACATATTGTCTACCATGTGTAGGAAGCTAAAAGTAGAATCTTTGGAAAGTTTACAGAGAAAATAGATGGCAACAGAGAAATAGAAAATAAACCCACACATGGAGAAAATGTCGGTGCATAGATTTAAAAAACCAGAAGATGTAAAGACTAATATGAAATCATGCACATTTATGCTGAGGAAAGAAGTGTGGAGGTATAATTTTACTTTCATTTATAAGTTTTAAAAACATTTTGAAAAATGCACTGCCTGCCCTAATGCAACCGACTTTGTATTTAAACTAATTAAGCAGTGATTCATCTTTTCTGCACTGTTTCAAAGGTGATCAGCCTATAGCACTTTAACTACATCATCTCTGTTTTCTAAAAAGGATTACATTTGCTATATTGTGAAAATCATGTGTATCTTAGGGCAACATTTCATGGAACTAATTCACTGGTCTGCAGTAGCTGTCTGCTTAATGAATCTTTGTTGTTCTGTCATTGTCTGCTTTCCTCCAAAAATATGTCATTGCTTCAACTTAAAGAGAAAATAAATAGAAACAATCCAGAAAAATATGAAAAATAACAGTATCGTGTGTTTCCGTATTAGCACTGAGATTTACAAGTATGCCTGATGGTCTGGCTTGTTTTATGGCTCTCCCACGGTTAGAGTTTAGAGAAACTGCACAGAGAAGTTCTTCAAGTGCGCTCCTTTGGATCTGCTCTCATTGAAGACAATAGATACGAACTGTGAAGAATACTTTCACATTTTCAGGTTTTAATAGGTTTAAAATGACTGGATTAGAGAGAAGGAAGGTTTTAAGAGGTTGAGAAAGAAAAATGGGCTGCAGAAACACTGAGTCATTCCGGAACCTGTGAGCCCAACCTTCTTCTCCCATGTACACACATGGCCTGTGTGGTAGGGCAATTTCTGAGATTTTTAGAATTGTAATTCTAAGATGATAGAACTAATCTTAGGGGGATCCAAAGTACCATACAGGCATATTTAAATTCTATTTTGCAACCTTTTATCTGAAGATGTCAGATGATATCTCTGTTTTGAAGCTGCAAAAACAGACACAGAGGGATTTAGCAATTTGTTTAAAGTTGAACTGTGAGTCAGTGCAGGACAAAATAATAATTGCTGTCTTTAGTTTCACATGTACTATCTGCCAACTACTGTCTTAAAACATCGTATGCATTTAAACTTTATATCAACCTATGGTTATATTATCATACTCATTTCACAGATGAGAAACATGAGGCTCAGACAGGTAATTATTTTTTTTTGCCCAGGGGTAATAATAAAAGGCAGAACTGATGGTTAACCAGGGTCAATCTGACTTCAAAGCCTATGCTCTTAATCACAATGCTATACCACCCTCACAATGTCTCCTTTGTCTGCCTAAGTGGTTTTTTTACTACTTTGATTGAACTGACTTACTGTCTTAAAAGATGAAAAATTTACATTTTCAAGAAACATTGTTATGGATGATCTTTGAAGTAGACCTCTAAGTCCAGCGGATAGGAAGCATTGTTCTCTGCATTCTCTAAAGGAAGGGAACAAAATGCTCAAAGATGAGATAATTTTCTTGTGGCCACAGGAATGGATGAGTCAGTCAAGACAGAGATAGAGTGCGTCCTCCCACTTCACCTGTATACTGATGTGAATACAGTCAAATAGAAGAGTTAAATTAACACTGGTGACTACGTGACCCAAGACGTATTATTGTTATTTTTATTACTATTCCCATTTAAGCTTGTATGAAAATATATGGCCCATTTAAAATTAGTTACTTCACATTAAATCTTGTCAGGTCACTGGTAGTAAAATTTAGGGAGGGTACATAATGTAAAAATAAAAATATTATTTGACATAAATATGCTACATATATAATTTCAACATATGTTTTCTCATTTAGTACTTTACAACCCTGAGAATCAGATAATTTTAATATTACCGTGACTTTACAGCTAGGGAAACCAAAAATTAGGAAGACTGAGACTTCCAAGTGTCTGCTAAATGACTGGTAGAGCTGGAATCCGAGCACACCTGTTCTCACATCAGCCCTGTGCTTTCTAGTCCTGTCTTCTGCCAGGTCATGATTCTGGGATCAGAAGTGCTTCTTTGGTGAAGCACAGATAACTTACCTTGGCTTTCAAAAAATTACTTTATCTTAGTGTTTCAACTTTCCTAATTCAGAAAATACCAAAGATAATAAATGAACACTTTAAAAGTATTTCAAAGCAATCTTTTAATTATACAGTACATTCAAGTCATTATTAGGCATTTGGGGATACATTATTTGATTCAACAATAAAGCTATATTTGGCCTTTTAAAAACAGGGAACTGAATTCTTGTACTAAACTGTAGGACAATTGGCAGCTGCCTGACTCAAGTCTCTGAATTGTATGGGTCCGAAGAGGAATGCGTCTTAAAGTTTTCTTTACTAGTTGAATCCCTTTTTGCACTGGAAGCTTAATGCAGACCCTTGATGTTTGGAGCAGAATTGCTGTGGGTGGAGTGGGATAGAGGCTAGAAGCTTCCTCTACCTTCCTTTTATTCCCTTAGGCATATGTGAGGCATCTGGGTGGATTTTTCAACCCACCTTAAAACTAATTTTTCATTATGAAAGAGGAAGTAATGAAAATGGCCAACTTTTTTGGTGTATTTACTGTGTGCCTGGCATGGTGCCATCTGCCTTGTGTTACTTTATTTAATCTTCAGAAGAATCTTCTGAGTTAGGTCCTATCATTATCTCCATTTGTGGGTGGGGAAATGTAGATTTAGAGAGGGTGAGTAACTTTCCTACTGCCACCTAGCTGGTAACAGGCAGTTAGGACTAATCCCAAGTTGTTGGATGCCTAAGCCCAAGTCTTTATCCACTAAACAAGAAAATGGAAGTCATTTGCTTGAAGTCATAGAGCTTGTTACAAGGAGGCTCTTGACTAGAACCTTGGTCTTCTGACATATTAATATTATAATTAATTGTATCTCAAAATTATGCTGCTAGAGAAAATTAAGTTAAAATAGTTTACCATCTTTCATATATACAGAATTCGCAAGAGAATTAGTAAATATGTGTCTTCATGTCCTCTTTTCCCAAAGATCATTATGTGAAAATGGCAATTTCCCTTGATTGCAACAATCTGTTTTGCATATTATAATAGTATTGGATTTAGCTATGAGTGACAGGAAACCCAGAGTAACAGGGGATTACATAAAATGGAATTTTGTTCTGTTTAATGCGAAACAATTCTGGAGATAGGCAGGGAAGAGCTAGTAGGGAGGTTCACAAAATAATCAGGAGTCTAGGCTCCCACTATTGTGCTGTTCTACCAGCTTGGTTATGTGTCTTCCAAATCCTGGTCTACTGTGGCAACCTTTGCTTCCACCAGCACATATGTATTCTAACTGTGAAATGCACATTAGAATTCTAGCTGACAAAATAGAGACTCCATGGGAAAGAAAGTATTCACATGCTGACTCTTACAGACAAGGGGCATTATTTGATTTTTCTGGTGGCTGTGTGCCTAACCAAAGATCAAGGTTTCTGTTATTAGGAAAAAAAGAATAAATATTTGGGATAGGCGTCTAGGAGTTTCTAGTACAGCTGTATTAAGTTTGAACGGTAAGAGGTATAGCCCATTGTGATGAACATAGGCTGGTCAATATATAGTTCTGAAGTGTAGGCAAGTGAGCTGAGCTGCAGTTGTGGATTTTGTAGTCATCAGTATATAGATATGAAGTGAACACATGGACATTGGTAACTAAAAGTATTTGTTCTTTTGGGTACAATAATGCATTTCTTATAATTTTTATGGTATTAATTAGCACAGAAATCCTACTTTATTCTAATATGAACCTGAGCTTATTTTACTATGTTATTATTAAATACCAATATATTAGAACATAATTGTCAAGGTGAGTATATAATAAAAAATTTCATAAATTTTGTGTACCATCCAAAAATTAAAACTGAATTCTTACATATATTTCAGGTCGGTAACTCAGGCAGAAAATTCTTTAATCAAGAAAACTCACTTTTCATTTTGGAAGAATTATTTAAACATTGACAAGGTCTATACATTTTTCAATTTCTCTTCATTGCTGAATTAATTCAGATAGAATTTTGTTACATGTAGAAATTTCTAGATTGTCTAAAGAATTCTTAGTGTATGGTTTAGAGTGCTTTCTAAGGAAACAGCAAGCCAGAGGACACAACAGGCTGTTAGCATGTGGCCCAACTGTCACATTCAGGCACAATTTAATCAGGGTCTAGAGATTTTAAAAAATTGATGCGTAGTAGTTATACATATTTTGGGGGTATCTGTGATATTTTGATGCTTGTATGCAACGTGTAATGATCAAATCAACGTAACTGGGATGTCTATCACCATCTTGTGTTGGAAATATTACAGTTCTCTTCTAGCTGTTTTGAAATTCACAACAAGATATTGTTAACTAAAAGTTCCCTACTGTACTGAATAGTAGAACTTATTCCTTCTATCCATACTTATGTACCCCTTAACCAACTTCTCAAAGCAAGTAGTAAAGTATGATTTTCAAAGTCTGGCTTTCTCAGGTATGGTACTTAGATCGTTTCAAATAACTTGTAGTCTCTTAGTTTGACTGCAAATTATTTCAAATTATCTGACATTGTAGTCAACAGAAAAATGAGGCATTTGAAAAATTACCTGAAATCTGATTGTTTAATAAATGCTGAATTTTTTTTTTTTTGAGACGGAGTCTTGCTCTGTGGCCCAGGCTGGAGTGCAGTGGCGCAATCTCGGCTCACTGCCAGCTCTGCCTCCCAGGTTCCCGCCATTCTCCTGCCTCAGCCTCCCTGAGTAGCTGGGACTACAGGTGCCCACCACCACGCCTGGCTAATTTTTTGTATTTTTATTAGAGACGGGGTTTCACCGTGGTCTCGATCTCCTGACCTCGTGATCCGCTCGCTTCGGCCTCCCAAAGTGCTGGGATTACAGGCATGAGCCACCGCACCCGGCAATAAATGCTGAATTTTAATTAGGATATTTAATATTTTTGTGTTATGTGAGGCATGGAACATTAGCTTGGTTGGCAATTGAAGAACATTTAGATCAATTTAAATTTCCACTGATTTTTTAACATGTGAAGAAAAGGAGAGCTCTCAACATCATACAAGTTGGGGCTCAGGGGATGCTAGAACTCGTGTGATGTGGAATATGCTCTCAGATTTCTCATCTGTTTGAACTAACACTAAGACATACGTTACTGGTTTTCCAGTTTAGATCTACTTCCATTGTATCATGCAAACTTTCTTGGAGTCATCTAGACAATGTCAACAGGAAGATTCGGTAGTTTCTGAAAGTCTCAAGCTATCTATCAGCAGCCACAAGAGTGTCTCTATCTCAGGTTTCCCAATCATTTTCTTCTGATACACTTGCCATGATATCAGCACACTGCTTGTCAATTCTTATTTTTCTTTCACACTTTGAAGTGTGTAGAATTCCCTATGATTGTCTGCAATGGCATCCCTCATTAACTTTGCTGTGGGATATTGTTGCGTATAAAGTTGCTGACTCAGATAACGCCAATTTATTATCTTGAACTAAAAAGGGTTTGAGGAGAAGAAAGCAATTATATCAGTAGAATTCAAACTTCAGTAGCTTAATTTAAGTCTATAAACCCATAACTAATTACTTAATAATATCTTTAATTTTTTTGCAACTCACCTATCTGTACGTAGCTGCAAATTTCTAGAGATTAGGCCAAGTGTCAACTGAAATATCAGTTTGTAGTCACCTGTGCTGTACCATATCTAGCTGTGAACTTAATAAAGACCTTGATGATAATCACAGTGGAGGTCAGAGACATTCCTTACTGTTGAGTTGCCACTAATATTTATGTAGTACCCCTATCTAACAAAGTCTGTTGATATCATATGCAATCTTCACAACCTCCTTTTAAAGGTAGGGGAAAGATACTGCCACTTAAGTTTTATGGTTCGTTAAATAGAAATAGTTAAACTCATCGCTTCTCGGCCTTTTGGCTAAGATCAAGTGTAAATAGAAATAGTTAAACTCTGGGTTTTGTAACTTCTCTATGAGAACTAGCCGTAATTATTATGGTAGGGAATGCGAACATTGTAATTCAGCCCAAGGGCCTGGATGATGCTATTAGATACTTATAGATGTGTTTTGTCTTCCAGTGTATAAGGCAGAAATATGTTATTTGTAATTTTATATGGAATAATTTGCTTGTATTTATTCTTTAAAAAACAGCAATGAAAATATATAATCCATGTACATATATATAATATTCTTTTTTAATTCTACTGTGCATATTTTTCTAGTCTTGTTCTAGAAAGTGTGAGAAGGATGAATGATGTTACCAATGCTTGCTGGTTTGGGCTTTTCACAAAGTAAAACACATCTCAAATACTTTTGTTGATAGGATAAGCAGGCACAATCCTAAGAGCTAAGCTACTGTCAAATACGTAACATATGCCAAAACAGATATATAGACCAATGGAACAGAACAGAGGCCTCAGAAATAATGCCACACATCTGCAACCATCTGATCTTTGACAAACCTGACAAAAACAAGCAATGAGGAAAGGATTCCCTATTTAATACACGGTGTTGAGAAAACTGGCTAGTCATATGCAGAAAACTGAAAGTGGACCTCTTCCTTACACCTTATACAAAAATTAACTCAAGATGGATTAGAGACTTAAACATAAGGCCTAAAACCATAAAAACCCTAGAAGAAAACCCGGGCAATACCATTCAGGACATAGGCATGGGCAAAGACTTCATGACTAAAATGCCAAAAGCAATGGCAACAAAAGCCAAAATTGACAAATGGGATCTAATTAAACTAAAGAGCCTCTGCACAGCAAAAGAAACTATCATCAGAGTGAACAGGCAACCGGAAGAATGGGAGAAAATTTTTGCAATCTGTTTATCTGAGAAAGGGCTAATATGCAGAATCTACAAAGAACTTAAATTTACAAGAAAAAAACAAGCCCATAAAAATGTAGGCAAAGGATATGAACAGACACTTCTCAAAAGAAGACATTTATGCAGCCAACAAACATGAAAAAAAGCTCATCATCACTGGTCATTAGAGAAATGCAAATCAAAACCACAATGAGATACCATCTCATGCCAGTTAGAATGGCGATCATTAAAAAGTCAGGAAACAACAGATGCTGGAGAGGATGTGGAGAAATAGGAATATTTTTACACTGTTGGTTGGAGTGTAAATTAGTTCAACCATTGTGGAAGACAGTGTGGCGATTCCTCAGGGATCTAGAACCAGAAATACTGTTTGACCCAGCGATCCCATTACTGAGTATATACCCGAAGGAATATAAATCATGCTGCTTTAAAGACACACGCACACGTATGTTTATTGCGGCACTATTCACAATAGCAAAGACTTGGAACCAACCTAAATGCCCATCAGTGATGTCTGTTATACGCATCTCCTTTCTTCTTCAATGATAGACTGTATAAAGAAAATGTGGCATACATACACCAGGGAATAATATGCAGCCATAAAAAAGGATGAGTTCATGTTCTTTGCAGGGACACGAATGAAGCTGGAAACCATCATTCTCAGCAAACTAACACAAGAACAGAAAACCGAGCACTGCATGTTCTCACTCATGAGTGGGAGTTAAACAATGAGAACACATGGACACAAGGAATGGAACATCATACACTGGGGCCTGTCAGTGGGTGGGGGGCTAGGGGAGGGATAGCATTAGGAGAAATACGTAATGTAGATGACGGGTTGATGGGTGCAGCAAACCACCACGGCACGTGTATACCTATGTAACAAACCTGCACATTCTGCACATGTACCCCAGAGCTTAAAGTATAATTTTTCTTTTTTTAAAAGACCCACTATTGATTGGTGGTATTGCTGTGAAGAGGCTTCTTCTGGTAAATTTTTCTTTGAAACACTGAGCCTTGACTTGTCATTATTACTTTTAGTACATTTTTCCCCTTGTCTTTTTGCTGTTGCTGCTGCTTTTCTTTTTTAGCACTATTCTAAAAATGACACATTAATAAGTGATAATAATAATGCAGCTCTAAACATATTGCTTGTTTTCTGGTAATTCGGGGCTAAAAAACATAAGCATACTTTAACTGTTATATTCACTTGACTTGTCACTAATTATACGTCTCCAGATTGAAAAGAAAATCATATAAAGAATGCAATTTGATATTACTAAAGCTATTAGAATTCAGTCTATCTGAAGGTGATTTTACATGAATAGGTGCACATAAGTTTTGATAGATGGAAATAAAGACTGGACAAGTGTTTACGTATGTTCAGGAGGAGGTTAATTATACAAATGTCTGTTGATAGGTAAAATAAATTTAGTCCTTCGCTTTACTACTTTCTTTGAGCATACTTTTTTCACGTCTAATTTGAAGGAATTCAGTATTGAATCACTTACTGAGAAAATAAAAAAGTAATTAAGAAATAGGGTCAATTATATCTCAAAAAAGCTAAAAAATAGTGTTAATCAGTTTGAAAAACAATGCTATACAGACTGGGAAAAGAACAAATAATGTTTCAAATGACAAACATCTTAGTAATGTGGTCACTACCACTATTACGAATAATTAAAATAATGATGATGATAATTATCATCCTTGTTATTTGTACAATGATTTTTCCACTTGGGAGTTCAAAGTACCAAACGGCCTTATCATTTTTATCTCTACCTAGCTCATTAGGTTAGGAGGGGTCTGGACTTATTATCCTTGTTTTTCACATGGAGAAATTAAGACAGATAATTGAATCTGTGTGTACAAGACTATATAATAAATGAGGTGGTGGCAGGGCTCAGAAATATAATCTCTTAATTGTTTATTCAAAGTATTTTTGACTGGATTCTCTTTTTTCTTTGTCCCATGTTATCCCTTTTGTCTTCTTCTATCCAACCAGGACAGCATGTCACTAAAATAGTTGTGAGTAATGTGGGAAGGTGGGGGTCAGAAAAGGAATCACAGTGGTACCTTGGACACTGCAGTGATGTAAATTCCATGAAAATACATCTATAATCTTCCTTAGTTTTTTTTTTCATATTTTAAGAACGTCCTATGTCTCTCTCTCTCTTTTTTAATTCAAAAGCCATAATGTTATTCTTAAAAAATCCACCACAAAACAAACAAAACCGTAAATTAAAATTAAAATTTCTTGCTTATTTGTTATTCTGCTTCTTACTAATAAATATTTGTTGTGTCTTCTATATATTTTGTTATGCACACATGTATATAGTTTTATTTATAAAAACTGAAACATGGAATGCATATTATTCTATAACTTTTTAAAATTAAAACTTATCATTAACCTTTTTAATGTTAATACATGAAACCTACCTCATCAATAGAATGGGTGCAGTGTCTACATTTTTGTCTTGATTAAAACTTACTGTAGCCGGGCGTGGTGGCGGGCGCCTGTAGTCCCAGCTACTTGGAGAGGCTGAGGCAGGAGAATGGCGTGAACCTGGGAGGCGGAGCTTGCAGTGAGCCGAGATCGCGCCACTGCACTCCAGCCTGGGCGACAGAGCGAGACTCCGTCTCAAAAAAAAAAAACAAAAAACAAAAAACTTACTGCAGAACAAATAGAACGCGTCTAATATTTCACAATTCTACATAACAATCATATACTTTTGATGATTTCATGTTTTCTACAAGCACACATTCATATTCTTCATCCGACATGTTTTGATATTAGTTGAGAAACCCTCATCTCCCTGTATTCCCCCTCAAAGTTTTGCTTACGTCTGTTACAGGCATCTCCTTTCTTCTGCAACAGATTAATAGCAAGCATTCAGGGATGAAGGAACAGGAGGCAGTTTTGCGGGTTTCTTAGGCACTGTTGCAGGTAAAACGTAACCTCATTGTGGAGAAGACTTTTTATATTGCAGTAATTGCCATTCTAGGAACAGGTGTTTGGAATTCTACTCAAGGGAAAACTGGAGATGGGAAAGGTTGGGAAGAGTAAGATAAAGCTTCCCTGGTTACGGCCCTGTGGAAAAATCACAGGAACAAGGCAGGAGAACAAGCAGAGTCCCTGGAGCCTTCCACTACATCTCAGTGCCTTTCCCAGGGACAGGATTGTATAGCAATGATAACACCATTGACTTCTGTGCCAATGCTGTTTATTTTGTGTCCAGCCAGAGACAGGATGTAATGATGGTGTGACAGGGGCCAACATGATAATATCATCACTTCCTGATCCTATATCATCAGGAAACAGAGTGTTCTTGATTTTTGTAAACAAAAAGTATTTTTTGTAAAATGCTTTGCTGTTTACACATTCATGATCTAATTTTAGGTCCCAAAGTGCTTTAGATGGAATGGTTATCCCACTCTTTACTGATACAAGGAGAAATTGAGCTTGAAGTTTAAATGATTTGTCCAAGTCGCAGATCTGTTATGGAAAGGGCTGCACTTAGAATTCTCCTTTTTCTGATTCAACACCCAGTACTCCTCCAGGAGAATATCATGTTTTCCTCAAGTCCTCATGTAGCAGACAGCCCTCTAGAAAAAAAAAAGCACAGCACACACTGGCATAGTAAATGCCTCAAGAAATCTAAAATAAGAGTATCGTATTCAAACTCCTTAGTCATCTCTGACTTATTATTTCACAGTTCTGGCTTTAGAGTTTGCTTACCAAATATTATAACCCAATGGGACAGCAACTTTACCAATCAAACAAAAATCATGTGGACCAATGTTTTTCAGTAACTTGTATTTTTGAAGGCAGAACAAATAGGAGAATTTGAGGGAATCTCATGCAAAAAGAATTTCCGGTGGCATCTTTTTTTTTTTTTGAGACGGAGTCTCGCTCTGTTGCCCAGGCTGGAGTGCAGTGGCGCGATCTCAGCTCACTGCAAGCTCTGCCTCCTGGGTTCATGCCATTCTCCTGCCTCAGCCTCCCGAGTAGCTGGGACCACAGGCGCCCACCACCACACCCGGATAATTTTTTTTGTATTTTTAGTAGACACGGGGTTTCACGGTGTTAGCCAGGATGGTCTTGATCTCCTGACCTCGTGATCTGCCCTCCTCTACCTCCCAAAGTGCTGGGATTACAGGCGTGAGCCACCATGTCCAGCCTCCTGTAGCATCATTAAAGCTTAGAGGTAAATATTAGCTCAAAACCTCAGGTTTTTTAGGAAGCGGCCTCTGGTTGTCTGTTCTATGTATCCTCAAAGTTTGGTTTGGTAATAGATCAGAAAATTAGAAGAATAGAATTAGCAACTCTATGTGAAACCTGGTATGCTTCAAGCTGTAACACATTTCAAAGGCTATTTAAGATTCTAGAGTTCTAGGGAAAAGGCTTAAAATATTTCTATAGCTCCTGAGTGTCTAACTCTATATCAAGTACATGGCTGGCTCAACAAGTGATAGCTAACATTTAATATTGCACTTTCTACATGTCAGGCATTGTTAGCCCTAACCCTAGCCCTAACCCTAATCTTATGAAATAAGTACTATCATTATCATCTTCCTTTTATGGATGAGGAAACTGAAGCACAGAAAAGTCAAACTACTTGCCTAGAAACAGGAGTCAGAATCAGGATTGGCCTCAGCAGCCTAGAACCAGGGTGTGCTCTAAACCCAGACAGTACACAACCCTCCAACTGAATGTCCTTTATTCCCCAAAAATATCTGTTTTGTCTAAGGAGTGGATGTGTTGCATGCTCTGAAATACTCTATCTATTTACTTTCTTCCTTAGGCCAGATATGGTGAGGGCTAGGAAAAGAGTTTGTTGGGAGCCCTGGTTCATCGGCCTCATATTCTTCATATCCCTGATTGTCCTGGCAGTGTGTATTGGACTCACTGTTCATTATGTGAGATATGGTAAGTATAAGCTGCCTTGGCATCATGTGATTTACCCCAAATATTTCCTCATACTTTGCTGTTTTGATTTGTCTCAGGCTTATTCATTCATTACTATGATTCATTTTCTCAGCCTGTACAAAGGAATCTTTACCTGCTTTGTCTCTTATTTAGTCCTCATAAGTCAAGGAGGATTCTTTTTTCTATCTTTGATGTAGTGATGCTTTCTGCTGGGAACAGAATGCTTATTTGCATCTTCCTTAATAAGCAATAAGTGAATATTAATCAAGGGAAAACTACAGGATAGCTAGAACCAATGTCTTGAGTTGTTTGAGGTCACAGGGTAAGCATCTTGATTTAAAATAATTCTGACCGGGTGCAGTGGCTCACGCCTGTAATCTCAGCACTTTGGGAGGCTGAGGCGGGTGGATCACTTGAGGTCAGGAGTTTGAGACCAGGCTGGCCAACATGGTGAAACCCCGTCTCTAACAAAAAAAAAAAAAAAAAAATAGCCAGGTGTGATGGTGTACACCTGCAGTCCCAATTCCTGGGGAGGCTGAAGCAGGAGAATCACTTGAACCCAGGAGGCGGAGGTTTCAGTGAGTGGAGATCACACCACTGCACTCCAGCCTGGGCAACAGAGAGAGACTCGGTCTCAAAAAGAAAAAAAAAAATCCAACTCGTTGAAATTCTGACATCCCAATAAATCAATGACACAATCTGGAGTCATAAAGAAGTAGGCTCTATTCTGTACCAGTAAGTTACAAAAATAGTCATAGTGATGTATTGTTGAGTAAGTGCCTATTTCTGTTATTAAAATCTCATCTTAGGGTATATTGTAGGTGATTAAAGAGGATAGGGTATGCGAAGAAAGCTCATTATAAAGACGTTCACCATGCGGTTATCAGGTACCTCATTGCTAGATGAACTGTTAGTTGCTGTGTTATTAGAAAGGTCTCCAGGGTACTTCAGAACTGTTCTTCTGGGATGTAACAACCCTTCTGAAGTTCCCTCCTGCTCTGCCTAGGGTTTTAATTACTTGACTCAACCATGACCTGTTAGTTTAATATCTTCCTCTGTTACTGGATTATACTTGGGTGTTCAAAGCACCATAACCATAGAAGCTAATAACTTGATTCAAATTTAATTGGGACCTTGTTGAAGTTGCTTTCCAGTAACGAGAAAGAGTACTCTGTAACCTGGTTATCTTTACTATCCATGCAAGTGTAATCTCAATTTCCAAAGCAAGGTGGATCATTTCTGGATAGTTTAAAAAAACTCATTGTGGTTTTGAATTGCAATTCTCTGATGGCCAGTGATGATGAGCATTTTTTCTTGTGTCTTTTGACTGCATAAATATCTTCTTTTTAGAAGTGTCTGTTCATATTCTTCACCCAGTTGTTGATGGGGTTTTTTGTTTGTTTTTCTTATAAATTCGTTTGAGTTCATTGTAGATTCTGGATATTAGCCCTTTGTCAGATGAGTAGATTGGAAAAATTTTCTCCCATTTCGTAGGTTGCCTGTTCACTCTGATGGCAGTTTCTTTTGCTGTGCAGAAGCTCTTTAGTTTAATTAGATCCCATTTGTCAATTTTGGCTTTTTTTTTGCCATTGCTTTTGGTGTTTTAGGCATGAATTCCTTGCCCATGCCTGTGTCCTGAATGGTATTGCCTAGGTTTTCTTCTAGAGTTTTTATGGTTTTAGGTCTAACATTTAAGTCTTTAATTCATTTTGAATTAATTTTTGCATAAGGTGTAAGGAAGGGATCCAGTTTCAGCTTTCTACATATGACTAGCCAGTTTTCCCAGCACCAATTATTAAACAGAGAATCCTTTCCCCATTTCTTGTTTTTCTCAGGTTTGTCAAAGATCAGATGCTTGTAGATGTGTGGTATTATTTCTGATGGCTCTGTTCTATTCCATTGGTTTATATCTCTGTTTTGGTACCAGTACCATGCTGTTTTGGTAACTGTAGCCTTGTAGTATAGTTTGAATACAGGTAGTGTGATGTCTCCAGCTTTGTTCTTCCGTGTTAGGATTGTCTTGGCAATGCGGGCTCTTTTTTGGTTCCATATGAACTTTAAAGTAGTTTTTTTCCAATTCTGTGAAGAAAGTCATTGGTAGCTTGATGGGAATGGCATTGAATCTATAAATTACCTTGGGCAGGATGACCATTTTCACAATATTGATTCCTCCTAACCATGAGCATGGAATGTTCTTCCATTTGTTTGTACCCTCTTTCATTTCGCTGAGCAGTGGTTTGTAGTTCTCCTTGAAGAGGTCCTTCACATCCCTTGTAAGTTGGATTCCTAGATATTTTATTCTCTTTGAAGCAATTGTGAATTGCTCATGAACTCTTCACTCATGATTTGGCTCTGTTTTTCTGTTATTTGTGTATAAGAATGCTTGTGATTTTTGCACATTGATTTTTTATCCTGAGACTTTGTGAGGTTGCTTATCAGCTTAAAGAGATTTTGGGCTGAGATGATGAGGTTTTCTAAATATACAGTCACGTTATCTGCAAATCATGGGCTTCTTTTCTAAATGTGGGAGAGCATGGCCTGCATGACTGCTGGCTTCCAGCACGTGGTGTGCAAACCCATGCCAGGGTGTGTAATTCACTGTAGCCCTTGATAGAATATCAGGGGATAATGTTTGTTTTTTAATCTTCTGTTTATTACCCTCAGCCAATTAACTTCTATCTATAGTAGAAGATAATTTGCCAATTTTTTAACGGAAAAACACCGTGCTCCTTAAAAAGTCTTTTAGAAGCACAGCGTTTTCAATTTCATTACATTAAAATCACTAAAAGATAAAAAAGAAGTGAAATGCACATATATAAGAAATTTTCTTTTTGCAAAATACTCTGTTTTGATTTGAAATGTTTGTGAATTTTCCATGCATGTGTCCAGATGCATAGGGAGTTTATTCACTCAATTAAGTTAAAACATTAGATAACATGGTAAATTCAAAAAGTAGTGAGGACACATTTTGTTTCTGTGTCTTTAACTGAGAAAACTGGCTGATGCCTCCTGTGTGCAAGCACTGTGTAGCTGACGCAGATACAGAAACCAAGGTTTTCTTACTTGCTGCTGCTGGCCCCGGCACTGGAGTTCTGCTGCGGGAGGGCAGGGTATCTGTTTTTATTATGACTCAGCAACTGCCACACTAATACACACGGGTGTTTCTGCCCTCTAGTGGATCCTGGCAGGAAGTGGGAGCAAATGCGACTAAAAAAAAATGAAAGATTTAAAAAATGCTCATTATCTCCAGAGGGGATTTAATTCTAAGAGGAGGCTTTTTTTTTCTTTTTCAAATGTGCTGATGGGTAAAAATAATACAAGACTGGAGGCGTTGGAAAAAAGCACACTGCATTTGCCTTTTGGCATCTGTGATGACTGAGTCCTTCCTCAGCTCTGCCACAGGGAGCACATTCACACATATGTCACACATATACCAGGGTTAGGTCATAAAACCAACGGTTACCTGGAAGAAGCCACGAAGGCTATGAGACCAAATCTTCACCTAGAAGACACTTGATACTTCAGAAGCCGAGGCCCTGTGAGATGTCTCAGAGAGCTCAGCTGTGACCCTGCACTGTATGGAAGGGCGGGCCGTGGGGCCCAGGCAGGTGAAGAGAATTGTCCACTGTTGAGCATCGTCAGCCTAAAACCCACATGCAATGCTGTTGCTGCAGAACTGCTGACTGTTGAAGCCACAAACCACAGAAACAGACTCCCTTTATGGTCCTCACTGTGTAACTGGTGACTTTTCAGAAGATGAAGATTAAACATATTAATCATAAATTCAAAGTGTCAGAAGGAACACTAGGAGATTTTCTAACCTCTGCTACCATGACTTTTTTTTTGCAAGATTCGTGAATTATTGTAAATAAGGTCACAGAGGCCAAAGTGCTCCCCTGGTCATCCAGAAAGAGGCAGGCTGCTAAACCCCATGCCTGAGACATCTGTGTTTTCTTAGGATAATACAAAAATTAAATATAAGGGAGAGAGAGAGGGACAGAAAGAGACAGAGAGATAGAGAATTGGAGCTAAGAGGAAACATTTTCATGTTTTGCCCCCCAAAATTCCCAGTGAACATTCCCATTGCCAGCGGGTGAAATCCAAGGCCCTGGCTCCAGGATCCTGCTCTTTCCTTTGGTGACTCTTGTGCAGATTTGGCATAAGACAATATGGAACTTGTTACACTTCTCTGGACAAGTCATTATGCTCATGCTTTTGGCTCACAGGCTCCACTTCCCTGGACACCTCTTTGCCGTAAGCTTCAAGTAATTCAGCTTCACCCGTCAGAGAAGAGCTCAGGTGTCACTTCCTCTAAGGACCTCCCTAGCCACCTCTCCAGCAGAAGGGCCCCCACATTGCTCTTTGCACCTCTGTCCCTTGAGGTGCTGCTGTCCTCTGTGGAGGGTTGAACCCCAGGAACTAGAGCACCTTTCATGCTGGAGACACTTGGCACTCAGTAAGTGTGTGCTGAGTGGATACAAGTGCATCAAGCTTGCACAGCCTTACAATGTGTACTCTCATGTCTGGAATAGATCCTTATTTTCATTCTTGGTAAAATGAGTAAGTGGGGCCGGGTGACCTATACTCTCCTTTCAAATCAGAAGTTCACATTGAGCCTGACATCAAATAGCTTCCCAGTCAGCGCCAGGTGAGGACCCAGGTTGTTCAATGTGCCCATGTCCCCCAAAGAGTGGGGAAAGCATGGAGAAATGGGACCAGCTCTGCTGTCTGCTGCCCAGTGCCAGCCAGCAACTCCAGGCTCACAAAGCCAAGGCAAAGGCACTTGCAGGAGATCTTGGTTGTTCACTAGCTGTGATTGGGCTGGGAGGGGAGTGTGTTCACTTCTAATTATGCAGGGACTAGCATGAGACAGTAAAGTTTGAAATGTGTTGTTTTTTTGTCTTGGCCAAAAAAAAAAAAAAAAAAGGTGTTTTTAGCTTCTCATCCTTGGAGCCACTGACATTAGCTAAGGGCCTGATATTTTAAGAAAACTTGAAAATTAACTATGTGAACCAGTAATCTCCAAAGTAATATTTTGATAAATAGTGTAATTGTTTATCACAGCAAAACCATTGCTTAAGTGGGCAAAACTCAGGAGGATAGGAAAACACACTCTTGAAAGCAGGTGGTGATGCCCCGAAATTGAGCAAATGCAGGGACACGTGTTGTTCTACCCCAGGTCAGAGTGTGTCAGTCATCACTCGATGCCACTCACAGACCACCAGCTTCAGAATATCTAGGTGTAAAGCTCTGTACAAAAGTCATAACATAATAATGTAAATAAATTATTATTTATATTACACTATTATATAATGCAAAGTCTATTAAAACATGTTTGTCTTCAAAGAATGGCCTTGGTTCCTGTGGGCAGTGTCTCCTCATGTAAAGGTAGTGCATTCCTGCTAAATCATGGACAAAACGGGCCTCCAGGAGCTGCAGGCTGCAGCAGCAGCAGCAGCTTCTCATCTCATCCTTCACTGCATGATACTGTTGTTGACTTCAAAAGGTCTTTTCGGTCTAGTTTTATCAACAGAGCTAGTATTTCATGAGGATCTACTACATACCAGGTTCCAGGAAGCTAAATGCCTTTTGTTTGTTATTACTCACTAAATAAAAATCACAACTCTCTTCCCGTTTCTCACACAACAAAATTTAGCTGAGGGTGATTGAGTGACTTTCCCAGGGTTGCACAGCTACTAAGAGTAGAGTCGTGTTTAGGTTCATGTGGGAATGCTGAACACCAAAATGAACCAACAGAAATATCATATATTCCAAAAGCCTACTCAAGCCATTTGTTCTTATTTTAAGGAAAATCTTTATGCCAATTTTAAACTCCAAATACTTACGAATGGCAGAGATTTACAGGTTTGATTCTGATGTAAGAAATGATGCTCATCAGCTGGTTACTGCTACCACCCCACAACCCTGAGCATACTGGACAAATGTCTAAGCCTCGTGGTTAGTGAGGACAATGCTGGTGGAGGCTGAAGTTGTCATGCAGTGACTCACACAAGCTTAGGCAGATTTGGTGATATATGACACAGAGATGCAAATAAATGCTGTAGCTGACACACACAGGCTGGCTCTGGGAGATGCAGAAGGAGCACATCACCCAAAATAGAGCCAGACAGACTTCTTTAAGGAAAGAGAAAAGGGGGCTGCATCTTAAAGAATGAAGAAGAGATTTGTCATGAGAGATGGGACAGGAAGTTCTTGAGAGGCAGAGGGAAAGCATGAGAATGTCAAGAAGGGAGGAGAGATTCTCGCACATCTGGGAAACTGACAATCCATCAGCACGGCCAGAAGGAAAATCAGGAGAAGGAGCGGAAATAATAGATGAGGCTGGATATAGAAGCAGGGTTGAAGCTGTGTTGATTGTGGTAAAGAGTAGTGATTCTATCCAGAAGGCAATAGTTAGCATTCTAAACAGAGACCTTTTAAAACAAGAGTCAGCAAATATTTTCTGCGAAGGGCTAAATGTTAATTATTTTTTTCCAAGCCATATGGTCCCTCTCTCAATGACTCAGCTATTCCATTATACCATGAAAGTAGCCAGAGACATTATATAACACATGCATGACACTGTGTCCCAGTACATCTTTACTTACAAATGCAGACTGTGTCAGACATCGCCCATGCGTGGTAGTTTGCCACACCCTGTTTTAGAAAGCTCAGGTTTATGATGTGTTGGAGAATGCCTACAAGAGCTCTTCTTTTAAATGGTAGAGTGAACATACACTGGAATTCTATCCTGCTTGACCCCAGGTCTTGATAGCGAAAGGTAGAAAAGATAGATAGTAAATAGATAGATAGATAGATGATAGGCAGGTGGATAGATAGATGATAGATAAAGAAAATACATAGCTGTTCCAGAAAACAGAAATGGATAACTTCATGAGCCAAAAACAAAGTAATATACTTTAGAAAGGAAGCAGGCTGGAAAACTCACAGTTGCAAAGCAAATAGAATTTCCAATTGCCTCTTGTAGCCCATTCCTGGAAGCAGTCACAGCCCAGTGTGTTTTGAATACTTCCTCTGTTTTTTGTTTGTTTGTTGTTTGCTTTTTTGTGGGGTTTTTGTTTTTGTTGTTTGCTTTTTTAAAAAAAAATTCCCTTTCTCTGCTTTTTTCACAGCAGCCTTTGTCATTTCAATGACAAAGAATTTCCAATTGCCTCTTGTAGCCCATTCACACCTTAAATCTGTGAAATCCTCATGTTTTCTTCTGCTGCATCCATAGTTCAAACAAAGATTAGGCAAAGCTAGACACATTCCTGAAGGAACCTAAGAAATTCATCTCTTTCTTTCTCTGGAATGAAATGAATTCTCTAGACCATCAGTTCTAATCTTCAAAAACCAAACCTGTTTGTGAGATCTCCTTCAAAAACTACTGTAGATTCCATAAACAAGCTAGAATATTTATAATTTTTTTAAATATTTGTTTTATTTGGAATCAATATATTTGTAATTTTAGTACTTGTATTAATATAAGGGAGAAATGTTTAAATCTGTCTATGCCATATGTGCCTCTCGCTTGTTGCCCAATTAATTGTAGCCTCAGGCTAAACTTTGGTTTCTGTATTTTTTTCAGAACAAATATAACTGATCTCAAAACATCTGCTTTTATTGTAGGAACTCGTGCTGCCATCTCCATTCCTCTCTCTTTTCTTGCAATCTGGGTGGAAGTTCTTTAATATGAAGATTTCAACCACCTTCACTCTACCATGTCCACTATCAGCACATTCAAATGTATCCAGCCAAGGCTGTCATCTTAGGCCAGGGATTTTTTAGGAATCTATTTTGCTCTGATGCGGCTGGCACCCCTTTGACTCAATTTATCACCCCAGTGCTCTTTTCATTTTAGGAGCCCAAGAGGGCAGAAAAAGAAGTAGGTGAGCAATTAAACCCTCTGAGTCAGGAGCGTCTCCCCTTGTGTTAAGCAATGTTGTAGAATATTTTATTTAGTAAGCTCCTAGCAATGAGCCACATGGCTGCTGAACACACATGCCTGCTTGCTGCTGTGAGCTCAGACACCATCATCATTAGTGTTTTCCACCCCTGGAGGGAATTATAAGGGCCATTTAATAACCTGTAAATCATAGAGAGTTAAAGGTGTTTCCCTGAAACACTGATGACAGAATGAAAGGTGAGGAGTGTTAGCCACATGTCAAAAGAGCAGGAAAGTCTCTCAGTGTGCGTTGTTGAAGAAATGCAGGTCTTTTTTCTTTTGGAAGTGTCCCTAGAAGGGGGTCAAGGACTCTGCCCATTCTAGGATGAAAAGTTGGGATATTAGACACCCTCAGATGTTTACCCCAAGCCTTCATTTTGGGCTCTTAATTAGTGGTTCATCCATCACAATGTCAAATGCTAAGCAGAGCATTTGGATCTCTCCACAGTCCAAATCAGCACCATCTTTTAAAGTTGAGTTTCTCATTATTCTCACCTGATATACCTTATTTATCCCACACCCACCCCAATAACATATTGTGCTCACTGTTATCTTTCAGACAACACTTGAATTTTACTCAGCCTGGAGTGCTCTTCACATGTCTTGTCCAGATCCAGTTTGGACTCATTCTTCAGCCCTGCATCAGTCAATGGGGGCTAGGTTAAACTGTGGTGACAAACAACCTCCAAATTTCAGTGGGTCAAAAATCTTCGTCATTTATTTACATCTCATCATGGGTCAGGTGAGAGGTAGCTCTGTGCTGTGTCATCCTAACACAGGAATCCAGACCGAAGGAGGGACCATCAATAAGATCCCCATTGCTATAGAAAAGAGAAAAAAGCATGCAGAATAGAACTCTTTCTTGGAGATCTCTTCTGAAAAAGTGACATGTTATTTCATCTCACCTCCATTGGCAAAAAACAAACAAACAAACAAAAAAGTCATGTGGCCATGCAAAAATTTAAGTAGGTAGGATGGAACAGTCAGAATGCATTCATAAAAAATGAACTGAAAATATTTGGAGAACAGCACCAATGACTATCATGAATGCCAACATGCATCCCTAACAACCCAGTACTATTACCCTCCAAACTTTTTATGTCTTGCAAAGGATTAGAACTTCACATCTGAAGCCATACCACTTAGAGGGAATGCAAAATACATAATGACATCTCCTTTAGGATATCCTTAGAGAATTCAAGGAAAAGAAGTTAAATAATTAAAAAGTGCTGTTGGGTACAGCTATTTAGAGCTAGAGGGTAAGATTAGAGATAGATCATAAAGATAATAATAGGGTTAGGGTTAGGGTTGGGATCTGGGTCAGAGTCAGGGCTGGAAGTATGGTTAGAGGTGGGGTCATGATCAGGGTCAAGATCAAAGTCAGGGTCAAAGTAAGGGTGAGAATTAGGGAGCAGGGTAGGGATCAGCGTTTAGGTTCAGGGTCAAAGTCTTGGGACAGGGTTAGGATTAGGATTAGAACCAGAGCTTTGTTCTCCTCAGGACCCACCCAAAGGTGGGTCACCATGGCTTTGGAGCATGTCTACAGTGGTAGCGTGTCTACAGTGAAGACCAGAGTTTCATTGTCCTTAAGACTGACCTGGGGAGACGTGGCTGCAGGCCTTTGAGGAAGGTGAGGCAAAAGCTTCCTGTCTGCTCCCCGTGTCTTGAGGACGAACTCTGCCATAGGCTTTACTTTCACAAGTTATATTCTACAAGTCTTGTTTTACAAAAGCATCCCTTCCTTGAGGCTTCAGCTGCTCACCACTGCTCATCATCATAGCGTGCCACAACATATGGTAAGATTTGGGCTTGTTTCTGGGGAGAGATCTTGATATAGAGAAAGGAGCAATGCTTAGAGTCACCATCAGTACCGTTGGGATGAAAGCTGGGGATGGCCAGAGGCTGGAGGAAACACGTGCACCCCTTGTAAACACTTTTATTCATGTTTTAATTACTCATTTTTCTTACAGTGTTAAAGTAGTAAAAATAGTATTGAAAAATTGAAAAGTAGGCATATTAAAACTTGCAACATTATTTAAGTTTACATATACTGTTTGTACCTCATCATTTTTCATTTTGTTGAGAAAGCCTAAGGTTAATTGGCAGCATATTTGTAGTAGTAGACAGAATAATGTCTGTTTTATAAACATTGACATCCTACATTACATGTATGAATCCTGAAAATCTGAGACAGCTCTCAGATTTTTTAGAAAGTTTATTTTGCCAAGTTTGAGGATGCATGCCCATGAGGCCTCCCCAGGAGGTCCTGACAACATGGGCCCAAGGTGGTCGTGGCACAGCTTGGCTTTATACACTTTAGAGAGACATGAGACATCAATCAATATGTGTAAGATGTACATTGGTTCAGTCCAGAAAGGTGAGACAACTTGAAAAGAAGGCCAGACAGGGGGCTTCCAGGTCATAGGTAAGTAAGGGACAAATGGTTTCATTCTTTTGTGTTGCCGATTACCCTCTCCAAATGAGGCAATCAGATATGCATTTATCTTGGTGAGCAGATGGGTGACTTTGGATAGAATGGGAGGTAGATTTGCACTAAGCAGTTCCGAGCTTGACTTTTCCTTTTAGCTTTGTGATTTTGGGTCCCCAAGATTTATTTTCCCTTCACAAAGTCCAACATGTTTTCCTATGAGCATTAATTATTTATTGGGTAGTTTATTGCACAAATAAGACATAGATTTTTAAAAAACCATCAACTTCATGCCTAGCTACATAGACATAATTACATAGAAGCTCAATTAAATTTGCAAACATTCCAGAGTTTGGGTTCCCAATAATTCTTTGTGATTCTTTAAAAGGTAAAGTATTCTTTTCCCATAAAACATAGCAACATCGAAAATCACCCGTAGAATGTCCTGCCATTTTTATTTCTCTAGTTTCCTCATTTTCTGCAAAGCCTCTCCGAGGAAATTGACTTTGAATATCCTTTTACACTCTTCTGTTTTAGAAAGCATTGTGGTAAAACATCGAATCATCATGGTTGTAAGTTCTGTTCACATTCTTTCTTTCTTTGAATATTTTTTCCCAATGGCCAACATTTGATTCTGTTGTATTATGGCTAAAAGGTAGGCATGGGAACATAATAAAGACAAGAAGTCTTTGGAATAAGTGATCTCATCACAATGAATCAATTTGCCATTGGAATGTATTTTTACAAAATCACTGTTTTGAAAATATTTAGCCATGAATTGAAGCAGAGTCTGTAAGTTTATTTTTTTCCTGGTCTAAGGTGATCAGCATTTTAGAGAATGAACCCAGGACACAACCACAGCACAAGAAAAAAATATGATAATGAAGCTTACACATATGTATTACTACTGTAACAGAAAACATGTAAAGAACATTTGTTTTGATTTATGTATCAGTCTGCACTGTTTAATTTTTTGTGTCATAATGATCTTACTTAAAAAAACAGGATTAGTTAACAATGTCAATTACTAGTAATTCACAGCATAAATAATTAAACAAGGAAGCATTAAAAAATATAACAATGTTTTAAATAAAGTTTTATTTTACATCATTTTTTTACTTACACAGAAATTGCCAATAAAAAAAAGCAGAGATTTGCCATGTAGCCGCAACCTAGTTTCCTCTCATTAACATCTTCTATCAGTGTGTCTCACATGGCTTATTAATATCTTACATAATTTGTGACAGTTAATGAACCAATAGTGATAGGCTATTTTTTTATTTTTTTATTTTTTATTTTATTTTATTTTATTTTTTGAGATGGAGTCTTGCTCTATCTCCCAGGCTGGAGTTCAGTGGCGGGATCTTGGCTCACTGCAGGCTCCACCTCCCGGGGTTCACGCCATTCTCCTGCCTCAGCCTCCCACGTAGCTGGGACTACAGGTGCCCGCCACCTCGCCTGGCTAATTTTTTGTATTTTTAGTAGAGACAGGGTTTCACTGTGTTAGCCAGGATGGTCTCGATCTCCTGACCTCGTGATCCGCCCGCCTCGGCCTCCCAAAGTGCTGGGATTACAGGCTTGAGCCACCACGCCTGGCTGATAAGCTATTATTAACTAAAGTTCATATTTCATTTGGACTCCCTTAGTTCTGTCTTACTCTGACCCAGGATCCCATCCAGGACCCCGCATGACATGTAGTCATCACGTAGGCTCTTCCTGGCTGTGACAGTGTGTCAGGCTTTCCATCTCATGATGACCTTGATAGTACTGAGGAGGATTGGTCAGGAATTTTGTAGAATGTCCTCCATTGTCACTTCATGTTCTCAAGGTGAACTGTCATCTTTGATGTTCACTTGGATCATTTGGCAGAGCTACTGTTTGTCAGGTTTCTCCACTGTGAAGTTATTTTTTCTCCTTGTCAATACTGCATGTGTTCTTTTGGAGCAAGTCACTATGCAGAGCCCACACTTATGGAGTGAGGAGTTGGCTCCACCTTCTTGATGGCTGAGTGTCTACATCAAGCAGTTGTCTACATACAGCAGTTGCTGTGACTGCAATAAGACCAATAATCACTGCAATCAAAGTAAAAATGAATCTTTTGGATCTAGTTAGAACATCTTTTAATACTTCTGTTAAAATATAGATGGATGAGGAAGCCTCCCACAGTCGGTACATGGACACAGGGATCCCCATGCCCTCTCTTGCCCTCACTAGCAGAATATGGTGCTGCCAATCCAAAGTTGAATCAATGCAAGTAAACAATCTACAGTTTTCACAGGTTATAGTTTGGGGATCTGGTTTAAGATCTATGATTCCTACAAATAGCATATAAGGGGGTGTTACACACTACATTTCCATGGATAGAGTGATTCTAACCTTCTATGAATCTGGTCCAGGCTTTCAGTTAAATCACTATCATAGGCCATATTAATGGGCCAGATGGATGGGACCTGTGAACACGATTGAGTCTGGCCCATACAATTATGATATAATTGGCCTCGAGGGGCCCAGTCTATAATAGTTCCGAATTCATTGTTTTGTAGTACCACTGCAGTATCAGCCACACATTCTTCCCAAACTAAGACTTCTGGGCTTTTTGATTCTTTGGGGATTTCCTTGGGACCAGGCTTCCCCTTAGGCCTACATTGTAATGATCTTTGATAACAAGAGTCCTGTAAATTATTTATCTGTGGCCTGAGTGACATTCTACTTACCATGTGATAAGTAAATCTACTAATGGCACTGACAGTAGGTACTTCTACCAACCAATTTTGGGTTGCAGGCATTAAGCATTCTGGTGCTTTCCCCAGGCAAATAGGAAGATAATGATACCCAATGGAAATGTTTATCATCATTCCTTCTTCTTCAGGTTGGGCAAGGCCACCATCATCTGTGGGGCCTGGTACCCATGCAGTATTATTAACATATACTTCAATAGAATTATCCATCCAAGTGGCTGCCTGAATTGAGGGTGGGAAAGGCACATAGGCCCAGTAGGTATAATTAGCTGCAGCTGCTCCTGCAGACATAGGGAGACTTACCACCATTGATACAATCATTAAAGCTGCAAGCAGCATATTCTCTGGAGTTTGTGTTACCCTTGTGTTCTTCAGGCTTTTTTCAGCTAACTGTGTCAGCTTCTTTAGCTGGGCCCAGGACAGCAACTCTGCTTTCTTTGTGGATGGCAACTTCATCTTTTCTTCTGATATCACCATTTTGTTCACCTGGTGAGTTGATGATGCTCGAGTGGGGTTTTCCGTCTCCACGGAGGCATTTTTCCTTGCATCTCTGTTGGGTTCATTGTAGAACTTCAAATGTCTAGTGGGTATCCAAACAGGAAGCTGATTTTCTCCTGGTGAAACACAAGCAAAACCTCTCCCCATGTTATCACCTTACCTATTTCCCATGTATTATTTTTGATCTTTTCACCAAATCAGTTTTTCCTCATGTGGGCTGTTCTTTCTACCAGTAAAATGTTGCTCTGCAGAAGTAGTGGTCTGATTTCTATATATGTTTAAAAACTTTAAAGTATAGAGTGCTAGATTAAGTTGTATCTGGGGAGTGTTATACTCCTTACTCTCTTTTTCCTTTTTTTGTTTAACCCATTGAGCTTTGAGTGTTCTATTATTTCTTTCAATTATGGCCTGTCCTTGGGAATTATAAGGGATTCCTCTTGTATGTGTAATTTTCCACTGATTTAAGAATTTTTGAAATGCTTTGCTAGAGTATCCTGG
Source organism: Symphalangus syndactylus (assembly GCF_028878055.3). Taxonomy (NCBI): domain Eukaryota; kingdom Metazoa; phylum Chordata; class Mammalia; order Primates; family Hylobatidae; genus Symphalangus; species Symphalangus syndactylus. The sequence continues at coordinate 120,285,578 of NC_072437.2, forward strand.
CCCATTATCTGTTTTACTTTTTTCTGGAACTCCCATGACAGCAAAAGAAGATAATAAATGTCTTTTAACATGGGAAGTACTTTCTCCTGTCTAGCACGTTGCCCATATGAAATGTGAATAAGTATCAACTGTCACATGGACAAATGACAATTTTCCAAATGAAGGTACATGTGTGACATCCATTTGCCCTAATGCATTAGGACATAAACCTCTGGGATTAACTCCTGCCTCCTGAGTGGCCAAGTGTAGGACTTGACACTCAGTACAATGTTGTACAATATTTTTTGCCTGTTTCCATGTGATATCAAATTTATTTTTTAATTCTGTTGCATTTACATGAGTCAGGGCATGAAGTTCTTGTGCTTCCATGAAGGCAGATGATACTAGCAAGTCAGCTTGTTCATTTGCGTTCATTAAAGGCCCTGGTAAATTAGTATGTGCTCAAGCATGAGTAATATAAAATGGGAAATTTCTTTTTCTTACAGTTTGTTGTAACAAATTAAACAGTTGATTCAACTGATCGTCCATACTGTATTTGATTAGGGCTGTCTCCACATCCTTTGTAGCCTGTACTACATATGCAGAATCTGAAACAATGTTAATAGGCTGATTAAAGTCTTGTAACACTGAAATGACAGCAACCAATTCTGCTCTTTGAGTTGAGTGATATTGAGTTTCAATGACTCATTCTTTTTGCCCGGTGTAAGCCACTTTTCCCTTGCTGGAACCATCAGTAAACACCATCAGAGCATTCTCTAAAGGTTTATGTCTGGTAATTTTAGGTAAAATCCAAATAGCCAATTTTAAAAACTGGAAGATTTTTGTTCTTGGGTAATGATTATCAATAATTCCCACAAAATCAGCAAGACCAATCTGCCATGCACCAGAATTGATAAAGGCTTATCTAACCTGTTCATTGTTTAAAGGAACAATGATTTTATCTGGGTCACTTCCACACAATTTTACTATTTGTAGTCTTGCCTGACCAATTAATGTAGCCATTTGATCTAAGTACAATGTAAAAGTCTTAACTGTACTGTGAGGAAGGAATGACCACTCCACAAGATCTGTATTTTGAACAATGATGCCTGTTGGAGAATGTGTAGTAGCAAAAATCAAAAGTTGGCGTGGGGATAAGTGATCTATTCTATTTGCTTGTGCTGACTGAAATTTTTCTTCAACTAATTCAATTTCTGTAGCTGCCTCAGGAGTTAATGTTCTTTTACTATTCAAGTACGGGTCCCCTCTCAAGATAGGGAACAAATTTGACATGGCATAAGTAGGGATGCCTAGAGTTGGCTGAATCCAATTAATATCTCCTAGCAATTTTTGAAAGTCATTTAATGTTCTTAACGTGTCTTTTCTTATTTCTATGTTTTGTGGTTTAATTTTTCTTTCCTCTACCTGCATTCCCAAATAACGAAAAGGAGTAGAGATCTGAATCTTATCAGATGCTATTGTTAGGCCTGCGTTTGAAACCTCTGTCTGCAGAAATGTGTAACAATTAGTCTATTGTTTCTGCAGCACACAAAATATCATCAACATAATGAATAAAAGTCTGAAAACTTGTCTCTAACTGGTTGAAGAACTTGAGCTACAAAAGTCTGACAAATAGTTGGACAATTAAGCATTCCCTGAGGTAAAACTTTCCACTGAAATCTGGTGGCTTGTTCTTTATTACTTATGGCTGGCATAGTAAAAGCCAATTTTTCAAAATCCTGTTTTGCCAGAGGAATGGTAAAAAAGCAATCCTTCAGATCTATTATAATTAAAGGGGATCATGGCTGGAGAAGGCAACCCGAGTTGGAGAGACCCCATAGGTTGAATTACCGCATTAACCGCTCTTAGGTCAGTTAGCATGAGCCATCTGCCTGATATTTTCTGAATTACAAACACAGAAGAATTCTAAAGACAGAAAGTGGGTGAAACATGTCCTTTTTAAAATAGCTTTTTAACTATTTTATGTAGCACCCCGAACTTTTCCTTAGGGAGCGGCCACTGTTTGACCTATACAGGAAGCTGCAGGGTGAGTCTGAATTCCTCCTTCACCATAGTGAACGGTAGGTTGGACAATAATGAGTGCGTGGAGCCAAGTCGCAGCGAGCCTAGTTTCACGCTACCTCCCCCAGCACTTACTCGGCTGAGGAGGAGGTGGCCATCGTGGTTTTAGCCCCAATGGCCCCAGTGGTTCTGGACTTTTTCCTTTTAATTTTAGTGTTTCAGGATATATTACCTCCTGTAATTGATTGTAGTCAACATTTTGCATTGAGAGCCATTACTGGCTCTGCTACCTATTTACAATGTGAAGTTTCCGTTCCTTTCCTGGATTTTTCCCCGCCTCTTCTTTACAATCTATTACACAGCTTTCAGGGGCATCAAAGACTGAAACGCTATCTTCTTCTATTTGAAAAGGTTCTAAAGTTGCTTTAACAATGGCCCAATCATTCCATATTGTAAGTGGGATTATTTTACCTTCCCTATTTGCTTGTTTTAATTCTTTGCCAATTTTTTCCCAATCTTTTACATCTAAAGTTCCTTGTTCTGGAAACCATGGGCAGAATCGTTCTATTGTTTGGAATAGTGTAATTAGATTTTCTGTAGAAGCTTTAATTCCCCCTTTTCTTAAGAGAATTTTAATGAAGCTGAGATAAGAGACATATTTACTTTCCGTTTGCCCCATTGTTACCCTGGGTTCCTCTGAGCGCACAAGTTTACCGCAAGGCTGACGGTGGATGTACTCAGGAATCTCTCATCCACTGTCCTCAATGCTCACATTCTTAGCATATCTTCACCCTAGACAAAGGCACCCACATTGGGTTGCAGATGAAGGGGTGGCCTGCTCCTCCACACCTGTGGGTATATCTCATCAGGTGGGATGAGGGACTGAGAAAAAAATAAGATACAAAGTATGGAGAAAGAAAAGTGGGCCCAGGGGACTGGTGCTCAGCATACCAAGGACCTGCACCTGCACCAGTCTCTGAGTTCCCTGTTTTTATTATTTTCATTATCTTCGCAAGAGGAATGCGGTAGGAGAGCAGGGTGATAGTAAAGAGGTCAGCAAAAAAACATGTGAGCAAAAGAATCTATGTCATAATTAAGTTCAAGGGGAAGTACTATGCCTGGATGTGCACGTAGGCCAGATTTGTGTTTCTCTCCACCCAAACATCTCAGTGGAGTAAAGAATAACAAGGCAGCATTGCTGCCAACATGTCTCGCCTCCCGCCATAGGGAGGTTTTCCTCCTATCTCAGAATTGAACAAATGTACAATCGGGTTTTATACTGAGACATTCAGTTCCCAGGGACAGGCAGGAGACAGTGGCCTTCCTCCATCTCAACTGCAAGAGGCTTTCCTCTTTTACTAATCCACCTCAGCACAGACCCTTTATGGGTGTCGGGCTGGGGGATGGTCAGGTCTTTCTCATCCCATGAGGCCATATTTCAGACAATCACATGGGGAGAAACCTTGGACAATATCCAGCTTTCCAGGGCAGAGGTCCTTATGGCTTTTCACAGTGCATTGTGCCCCTGGTTTATTGACACTAGAGAATGGCAATGACTTTTACCAAGCATACTGCTTGTAAACATTTTGTTAGCAAGGCACATCCTGCACAGCCCTAGATCCCTTAAACCTTGATTCCATACAACACATGTTTTTGTGAGCTCAAAGTTGGGGCTAAGTGGCTGGGGCAAAGTGACAAATTAACAGCATCTCAGCAAAGCAATTGTTCAAGGTACAGGTCAAAATGGAATTTCTTCTGTCTTCGCTTTCTACATAGACACAGTAAAGTCTGATCTCTCTTTCTTTTCCTACAACGTTGATGTCTCCACCTCTGATCTACTATCACATGAACCATTCTAGCCTTCTCGCCTTGCTAATTTGTAACCTCCCAGTTCACCAGTGAGAGGCCTGATTCCTACCATCTGCAGCTTATGTAAGTCATTTTTTATTCCAGATACAGATGCTGTGGTTTTACAATAGTTAACAATTGCTTCTGTTGGAAAGAACTTTATAAAATGGAATCCAATGATGAAGTATAGTTCATTTGCTTTCAGCCTACAGATTCTATTCATTTTCAAAGTGATTTAGGTAAACACCATTTTCCCTACATCTTCAGTGAGTTTTCACCTATTTTTTTGTCTTAGTCTATTTTGTGCTTCGGTAACAGAATACCTGAGGCTGCGTAATTTATAAGTAAAAAAGGTTCATTTGGCTCACAATACTGGCGGCTGGAATGTCTGAGATTGGGCAGTTGCCTCTGGTGGGGCCTCAGTCTTTTTCACCTTATGGTGGAGAGTGGAAGGGGAGCAAGGGGTGCACTAGAGATCACATAGCAAAAGTGAAAGCAAGAGGGAAGCAAAGGAAGCCAGACTCCTTTTAACTAGCTACTCCTGCAGAAATTAATCGATTCCTGTGAGAGCAGAACTCACTTACCCCAGTGGGAGGGCATTAATCTGTTCATGAGGGATCCGTCACTATGACCCAAACACCTTCAACCAGGCCCCACCGCCCCACACTGCCATATTGGGGGTCAAATTTCAACATGAGTTTTTGTGGGGATAAACCACATCCAAACCATAGTAATTTGTAGCATAGTTAAATCCTTTTTCACATAATGTATTCTGTCCTGGGATACTCCTCATCTTGATTAATTTCATTTAATTTGAATAGAGTTTGCTTTAACCATTTGGCTGTAAAGTTCTGCATATTTCAACAAATGCATTGTGGTAGGTATCCCATTATTAAAGTATCATATGGAATGCTTCAACCCCCCACCCCATGGAGCCAATGGCTTCCCATCTGTGTAGTTTGCCTTCTCCAGTGTCTCATTAAATGGGGTCACACTGTGTGTATCCTCCTCAGACTGTCTTCTTCCACTTAGCAATGTGCATGCGAGATTCACTCATGTCTTTGTGTGAGTTGATAGCTTGTTCCTTTCTATGGCTAAATAGTATTCCAGTGTATGAATGTACCACAATTTGGTTATGCATTTTAGGGAGCAAAACCTTCCTCTTCTAACGTTGTTCCATTATTAGAGGCCTTCCAATTAACTGACAATAGATACATTGGTAGGAGAGACAATACTTGGCTTCTTGTTCCCCAAGTATCATTGTGGGAAAAAATTCATCAGATGACAGGATCTAGTTTACAAAGAGGTAAAAATAGCCCAGAAACCAGAAACAAGACTAGAATCTGATAACCCACAATGGCTATAGTTTTCCTTTAAAAAATTTTTTTTGAGACAGGTTCTGGCTCTGTCACCCAGGCTGGAGTGCAAAGGTGCGTCAGCTCACTGCAACCACTACCTCCTGGGTGCAAATGATCTTCCCTCCTCAGCCTCCTGATTAGCTGAGACTACAGGCACATGCCATCATGCCCAACTAATTTTTGTATTTTTGGTAGAGACAGGGTTCACCACGTTGCCCAGGATGGTCTTGAACTTCTGGCCTCCCAAAGTGCTGGAATTATAGGCATGTGCCACCATGCCCGGTCATGTTATAGTTTTCCATTTAAACATAAAATTTCTGTCTGTAGTAACCATCATTTTTGATCATAATCAAAGTAAGGCTATTCTTGTTTTAAAAATAAGTCTAGTTTTGTCATATTTTGCTTGATTATTTACGTAATTGCAGCAAGAACAGGCTACGACCATATAGGTGCTTTCAAGTTTCTTCATTGGAAGTTTTCATACAGAATCTCAGATTTGACTTTTAAAGACCTTATTCGGGCTAAAAGCCAAGCTAAGAACATACTATCAAATTTCAGCTGCAGTGCTTATAGCTTTGTGTGAATTCCTCTGTTCTCTTTTTTTTTTGAGACAGAGTCTTGCTCTTTCGCCCAGGCTGGAGTGCAGTGGCGTGATCTCGGCTCACTGCAAGCTCCGCCTCCCAGGTTCACGCCGTTCTCCTGCCTCAGCCTCCCAAGTAGCTGGAACTACAGGCGCCCGCCACCATGCCTGGCTAATTTTTTTGTATTTTTATTAGAGACAGGGTTTCACCATGTTAGCTAGGATGGTCTCGATCTCCTGATGTTGTGATCCATCCGCCTGGGCCTCCCAAAGTGCTAGGATTACAGGTGTGCAAACAGGAAAGGAAGTAGAATTGTTCCATATTGGTGGAACACAGAGTCAGCAGAGGTTCGAGAAGGGAGAATTTAGTCAATTGAGAAGTTCCCATGAAAGGAGCAAGATTAAGATCACACAGAGACACCTTGAAACAAAAAGCCAGGAATAACTTCCAACCCAAGAGGAGAACAGAGAGGCCTCAAAACCAGAGCTAAGATAAGAAACTTATAGCCCAAGAGTTACCTTCCAGACAAGCCTAAGATTCCAACCCAGCTTCAGAGAGTACTCACTCAAAATTTTAGTGAAACTGTAGGCTTTTTAATGAGTTAGCCATGCATGCAAAAGGCATTCTCTAAGGTGGCAGAGAAGATGGAGCCCCCATATCCAAATATAGCCAACGAGAAAGAAAGACCACTGTTGCCAGAGCCAGTGGGCAAAGGCAACAGAAAGGGAGACAAGGGTCCTAATGGGATGAGATCCTTTCAGATTTAGGGTTATACAAACTCCTGAGAACTGGCAGGTTGACAGCCATAAATGGGGTACCAACATTTCTACTCATTGGATTACAAGTTCTCAGGCATCCAAAATGATTAACAAAATGACAATTTCTAGGGCTTCTGTGGGAGAGTATGGAAAGGTCTTTTTGAACCTTTTAATGCTGTCAATGGAAGAATGATGAGGTTCATAAATTTGGAAAGGAGACATTTCTTCATTTTTATGTTTATTTTTTTTGAGACAGAGTTTCACTCTTGTTGCCCAGGCTGGAGTGCAATGGCGTGATCTTGGTTCACTGCAACCTCCACCTCCTGGGTTCAAGCAATTCTCCTGCCTCAGCCTCCTGATTAGCTGGCATTACAGATGCCCACCACCACACCTGGCTAATTTTTTTGTATTTTTAGTAGAGATAGGTTTTCATCATGTTGGCCAGGCTCCTCTGAACCTCCTGACCCCAGGTGATCCACTCGCCTCAGCCTCCCAAAGTGCTGGGATTACAGGCATGAGCCACCACACCCAATGAGAGATTTATTTCCTATAAAGAGTTGGGGCCTGCAGGTTGTCCTTCTGACAGGCTGGGAAGCATAGCCTCCAGCCAGAAGCCAGAAAGAGATGCTTCAAGGAGGAGGTAAAGGAAATAGTAATTTATGCTGAGTGGAATGGCTAAATACATTTCTTTAGTAAGCTCTAGGAGGAGTCATGAATATTTATGGAAGGAGAAATGCATGCATGCGCCATTGAGTTTCTTGCTTCTTCATGGGTCCCATGTACAAAAAATGGCAGTGTTAGCATGATCCCAGGGTGGAGTTTTCAGCCGTCTGACATTAAAAAGTGAAGCAGAGAACATGAAAACTCGCTCTGTGCCTCCTCTATACGCTGGCCAGAACCTCTCCCTCATGGGTGGTCTCTTATCAGGCAAGAAAAGAGAGGTTAATATCAGTGGTGGAGCCTTTGAAGGGGCTTGTTTCTGTTAAATCCTTAAGGAAGAAAGTCTCATCATGGTTAGCAAAGGAGGGGGTATAACGATGTGTATCTGACCCCCATCATCCCATGCTAGCAAAGCTGAGAACTCAGTTTTGAAAGTTACTCTGGTGTCCCCTCAGCCAAGAGTGGATCTGCTCAGTCAGTTGGGAGGGTAGAATTTCATTTTCATTTATCAGTGCTAATGGGAAAGAGTACACTGTCTCCATGGCAGCTGAATTTGCAGGAAACTCCTTTGAAGGGGTTAATGGCAGTTGTATTTTTCTAGGAGCTCTGCTTTAATTGCATAAAGTAAGTTCTGGTAAGATTTCTTCCTTTATCTTCAGTATCTCGAATGTTTTCATTTAAATAATCTTTATAACAGTTTTTGATGTCTGAGTGGATTCCCACACAGTCATTTATTGTAAGACTTTCTGAATCCTTTTTTTTCCTTTGGTCATTATGAATAGGGCTTCTGTAAATAATTGCATGGTAGCTTTTGTTTGGAAATAACATCAAAGTAATTGTCAGAATACCTAGGAATGTGATTTTTGGATTGTAAGGTGAGACTTGTTTAGCTTTAGAAAAAACTGCCCAACTTGTAATGGGGAGTAAAAAAATTTTCAATGTTTTTGGAATTCTTAGATGGGACCCTCTGTAAAAACTGACAGGTTCAAATGAGAAAAACAGAAAAGTTTAAAAACATGTATACCTTATGGATACATGGGAGATACTCAGGGAAAAAATGAGTAAATCTCCAACAGCTGGCTTTCAATTCAAGCATAAATACTATCTTCAACTTAAAGAAAGAAGATTTGAGGTGCAGTAGTGGGGAGTTAACCAGCAAAAGCACGGTAGACAAGGGTAAGGTTTGTTATATGGACTTAAGTCCATGCATTCTCCATTGATAAGACTCTTTAGTGATTTAGTTATCCTTCTCTTCTTGGTGTCAAGAGAGGTAGCTTTTAAATGGGGATTTCCTTGATAGATGTAAATTTTCCTTACACAAGTGTAACTTCTACTTTGTTTTCAGAACTTCTTTTGTTAGAATTTTTTTCAAAATAATCAGCTTGGAATAATTCTTAAGCCAAAGGGACATATATTGGGGTGGCATTTTCTGGTTTCCTACCATTATATTTTGGGGTGGCATATTTTGGTCTTATACACTGTATTCCACCAGCAATGAAAAGAGTTCTGTTTTTCCTCCAGCAATTTGTCATTTTTTAAAGAGTTTAGCAGCTCTAAGAGATATAGACCAGCTGTGCTATCTTATTGTGGTTTTCAGTTCTCTAGTTTGCTGAGCACCTTTTTGTATGTTTACTTGCCATCTGTACATCTTATTTGGTGAGGTGTCTGTTCAGATCTGTGTGCATTTTTAATTGGGCTGTTTAACTTATTGTTTAGTTTTAACAATTTTTTTATGTATTTTGATTACAAATTCTCAGATCTGTATTTTGCAAATATTTTCTTCAATATTTGGCTTGTCTTTTTGTTCTCTTAACAAGATCTCTTCCAGAGTATAAACTTTAAATATTAAGAAATCCACATTGTCATTTCTTCTGTGTATATCAACCTTTTGTGTCATTTGTTAAAATTCATTACCAAACCCAAAGGCACATAGCTTTTCTTGTATAGTTTCTTCTAGAAATTCTATAGTTTTGCATTTTTAGTGTAAGGATGACTTTGAGTGATTATTTGTGTAAGTTGTAAATTTGTAATCTACATGCATATCATTTCTTACGGTTTCCAACTAATCATTCCCTCACTATTTTGGGGAAAGACACAGGATAGTGGGTTCTGTTAGAGTAGACAGATAACTAGACATGAACAGGAGAGGGAGCTCGTGGAAAAGGGAAAGTCTGGGAAGGCGCACCTGGAGGGACCACCAAAAATTCACATATTAGTAGCATCTCTAGTGCCGGAGTGGATGGGCATTTGTCAATTGTGGGTAGGAGGGAGAAGAGGTACCTATGCAGAAAGAAACACCCTAGAACTCCTCATAACATGCCCCAATCATCGTTCACTCTGCAATAAAAATGTCAGGATATTGCTAGCTACATGCTCATAAGAAGGCCAAAGGGAACATTCTTAAGAGAAACCTGGCACCAAAAATACAGATTAGGGCAGAGATGGACATTCAAAAGAGATAGGCAGGCACAGTAGGTACAAACATCACCGCTGTCAGCCTGCCTGGGATGGTGGGAAGGAGGGTGGCGCCAGAGTAGATTCAGATTCATCACCACACGTACTTCAACCAACAGTGAGGAGGTCCCACACGCCTAAGTGGGGCAAATGAGGGACCTAAGGCAGTAGCAGGAAAACCAAAGAAAACAGGCAGAGACTTGAGACAGGCAGGAATGTGAAGAAGTCCAAAATAAAATTCCCTGCACTGGACTCTTAGGCTGTTTTCATGCACAATCAGCCCACTCCTCCTCATTTTTCTACAATAAGCTCTTCAGACTGTATTTCTTTTCAATGAAGTTGTCTGCCATCTTTGTACTGCCTCTTGGTGAAAATCTTTCTTCCAAGTTAGACAAGAACTGGGACATCAGCTCTCCCCAGTAATAGCTCCATTTCAGTTTGAATTTACAGAACTGATGGGGCTTAATAACTAGCGCTCCAAGTTTCAGTGATGCGGGAGGTGGCCAGTAGTGGACCCCAGCTGTCACACCGGGAGCAACAGGGCCCTGCATAGTCCCCATCTGCCTGCAGGTGGCATACTGCCACGACACTGCCAGCAAGAGGGCCTGGCAGTGTTCCCAGCAGCCAACAGGGGTATATGACGACTACACTGTGAGCAAGAGGGCCCTGCAGTGTCCTTAGCTGCCCGCAGGTGGCGCACGGTCACCACAACATGAGCTAGAGGACCCTGCAGTGCCCTGGTTGCCAGAAGGGGGCGTGCTGCCACTACACTGAGCAAGAGGATCCTGTAGTGCCCCCAGCGGCCAGAAGAGGGCGTGCCCCCACTACACTGCAAGCAAGAGGGCCCAGCAGTGTCCCCAGCTGCCAGCAGGGGAGCCAGCTGCCACTACACTTGGAGCAAGAGGGCCCTGCAGTATCCACAGGTGCCAGCAGCTGAGCATGTTTCCACTACACTGTGAGCAAGAGGGCCCTGTAACGTCCCTAACTGCCATTAGGCGGCGTGCCGCCACTATACTGTGAGCAAGAGGGCCCTGCGTGCCCTGGCGCCACCAGGAGGCGCTGGCGACCACTGTAAGCAAGAGAGCGCTACAGTTGCCCTAGGCGCCAGCAGGAGGCGCAGTGGCACAGCACCGTGAACAAGCAGGTCCTGTAGTGCCCGGATTTTCAGAATACTGAGGTTCCACCTATCTGCGCTATGCCCTGGCGACGTGCGTCTCTGTGCCTGCACCGCGTCCACCACGGCCCCCCGCCCGGCGGCAGGCGAATGGGACCTGTGCGCCTGCAGCACGCCCCCCCAACCCTCGGCCCGGCGGTGTGCATCTCTGCCCCTGTGCTGCACCCGCCCCGCCGGCGACACGCCTTTGTGAGTCTCCGCCCCGCCTCTCCAACGGGGCCGCGTCGCCGTGCGTCTCTGCGCCTGCGCCGCGCCCCTGGCGGAGGGCCAGCTCGCCGCGCGTCTCTCCCCCTGCGCCGCGCCCCTGGCGGAGCCCCGGAGTGCCGCGCCTCACTGCGCCTGCGCGGTCCCGCCTCCCCTCTCTGCGCCTGCGCGGGCCCGCCGCGCCTCTCTGCGCCTGCTCGGTCCCGCCGCGCCTCTCTGTGCCTGCGCGAGCGCAGTGCGCCTCTCTGCGCCGGCGCGGGCCCGGCGCCCCGGTCTGCGCATGCGCGGGCCCGCCGACCCTCTCTGCGCCTGCGAGGGCGCGGTGCGCCTCTGAGCACCTGCGCGGGACCGCCGCCCGTCTGCGCATGCGCGCGCCCGTCGCCCGTCTCTGCGCCTGCGCGGGCCCGCCGCTCCTCTCTGCGCCTGCGCGGTGCGCCTCTCTGCGCGTGCTTGCTTCCCCTGTCTGCGCCTGCGCAGGCCCGCCGCCCGTCTCTGCGCATGAGCGGGAACGCCGCCCCTCTCTGCGCCTGCGCGGGCGCGGTGCGCCTGTCTGCGCCTCCGCGGGCCCGCCGCCCCTGTCTGCGCATGTGCGGGCCCGCCGCCCCCTCTGCGCCTGCGCGGGACCGCGATTCCTCTCTGCGTCTGCGCAGTCCCTCAGCTCCTCTCTGCGCCTGCGCGGGCCCGCCGCTCCTCTCTGCGCCTGCGCGGGCGCGGTGCGCCTCTCTGCGCCTGCGCATGCTTGCCTCCCGTCTGCGCCTGCGCGGGCCCGCCGCCCGTCTCTGCGCATCAGCGGGAACGCCGCCCCTCTCTGCGCCTGCGCGGGCGCGGTGCGCCTCTCTGCGCCCGCGCACGCCTGCCGCGCCTCTCACCACTTGGGCGAGGACGGTGTGCCTCTCTTCGTCTCTCTGCGCCTGCGCGGGCGCGCCCCTACTCTCTGCGCCTGCGCGGGCCCGCCGCCCCTGTCTGCGCATGTGTGGGCCTGCCGCCCCCTCTGCGCCTGCGCCTCTCTGCGCCTGCGCAGGCCCACCGCGCCTCTCAGCCCCTCCGCGAGGACGGTGCGCCTCTCTTCATCTCTCTGCGCCTGCGCGGGCCCACCGCTCCTCTCTGCGCCTGCGCGGTCGCGGTGCGCCTCTCTGGTCCCGCGCGGGCGCGGTGCGCCTCTCTGCGCCTGCGCGGGCCCGCCGCCCCTGTCTGCGCATGGGCGGGCCTGCCGCGCCTCTCTGGGCCTGCGCGGGCCCGCAGCGCCTCTCTGCGCCGGCGCGGGCCCGGCGCCCCGGTCTGCGCATGCGCGGGCACGACGACCCTCTCTGCGCCTGCGAGAGCGCGGTGCGCCTCTGAGCACCTGCGCGGGACGGCCGCCCGTCTGCGCATGCGCGCGCCCGCCGCCCATCTCTGCGCCTGCGCGGGCCCGCCACTCCTCTCCGCTCCTGCGCGCGCCCGCAGCGCGTCTCCGCGCCTGCGCTGGCCCTCCACCCCTGTCTGCGCATGAGCGGGAACGCCGCCCATCTCTGCGCCTGCGCGGGCCCGCCCCTCCTCTCTGCGCCTGCGCGTTGCGCCTTTTTGCGCCTGCTCTGTCCCGCTGCGCGTCTCTGGGCCTGCGCGGGCCCGCCGCTGCTCTCTGCGCCTGCGCGGGCGCGGTGCGCCTCTCTGCGCCTGCTTGCCTCTCCTGTCTGCGCCTGCGCGGGCCCGCCGCCCGTCTCTTCGCATGAGCGGGAATGCCGCCCTTCTCTGCGCCTGCGCGGGCGCGGTGCGCCTCTCTGCGCCTGCGCAGGCCTGCCGCGCCTCTCACCCCTTGCGCCAGGACGGTGCGCCTCTCTTCGTCTCTCTGCGCCTGCGCGGGCCCGCCCCTACTCTCTGCGCCTGCGCGGGCGCAGTGCGCCTCTCTGGGCCTGCGCAGGCGCGGTGCACCTCTCTGCGCCTACGCGGGCCCGCCGCCCCTGTCTGCGCCTGCGCGGGCCCGCCGCCCGTCTGCGCCTGTGCGGGCCCGCAGCGCGTCTCTGCGCCTGCGCGGGCCCGCCGCCCCTGTCTGCGCATGTGCGGGCCCGCCGCCCCTCTCTGCGCCCGCGCGGTGCGCCTCTCCGCGCCTGCGCGGGCCCGCCGCGCCTCTCAGCCCCTGCGCGAGGATGGTGCGCCTCCTTTCGTCTCTCTGCGCCTGCGCGGGCCCGCAGCTTCTCTCTGCGCCTGCGCGGGCGCGGTGCGCCTCTCTGGTCCTCCGCGGGCGCGGTGGGCCTCTCTGCGCCTGCGCGGGCCCGCCACTCCTCTCTGCGCGTACCCGCAGCGCCTCTCTGCGCCAGCGCGGGCCCGCCGCCCCTCTCTGCGCATCCGCGGGCCCGCCGACCCTCTCTGCGCCTGCGCGGGCCCGCTGCTCCTCTGTGCGCCTGCGTGGCCCTGCAGCGTCTCTCTGCGCCTGCGCGGGCGCGGTGCGCCTCTCTGCGCCTGCGCGGGCCCGCCGCCAGTCTCTGCCCCTGTGCTCTCCCGCCGCTTGTCTCTGCGCCTGCGCGGGCTCGCAGCGCCTCTCTGCGCCTGCGCACGCCCGCAGCGCCCCTCTGCACCTGCGCGGGCGCGGTGCGCCTCTGTGCGCCGGCGCGGGCGTGGTGCCTTTGCGAGAGGAGAGCTGCGTTCTCTGCAGCGCACACCGCAGGGCCCCGCGAGGGCGGAGCTGCGTTCTCTTTTGAATAGACTTCGGGATTACTGCGAAGGCGGAGCAGCGTTTTTCCCAGCACAGAGGCGAGCGGGCCAAGGGCACCGCGAGGGCGGAGCTGCGCTCTGCTCAGCACAGCCTCGGGGGACACCACAAACGCGGCGCACCATTCTCCTGAGTACAGACGTTGGGGGCGCTGCCTCGGTTTGGGAGAACTCGGGTCCCCATCGACGGTAAATACAAACCTTGCTGTTTGTAGTCCTCAATAAGCAAGTTCACAGACTACTTAGAAGGGTTCAGTGCGGAAAAGGGGAAACGAAAAGCCCCTCGGAATCCTGTCCACGGAGGTTTTCCTCAGTAAACGCAATTCGCTGCAGTGCCAGGTCCATATGGCAGCCTCAAAACACAAATGCAGCACTCCTAAGGTTAGGGTTAGGGTTAGGGTTAGGGTTAGGGTTAGGGGTTAGGGTTAGGGTTGGGGTTGGGGTTGGGGTTGGGGTTGGGGTTGGGGTTGGGGTTGGGGTTGGGGTTGGGGTTAGGGGTTAGGGGTTAGGGGTTAGGGGTTAGGGTTAGGGTTAGGGTTGGGGTTGGGGTTGGGGTTGGGGTTGGGGTTGGGGTTGGGGTTAGGGTTAGGGTTAGGGTTAGGGTTAGGGTTAGGGTTAGGGTTAGGGTTAGGGTTAGGGTTAGGGTTAGGGTTAGGGTTAGGGTTAGGGTTAGGGTTAGGGGTTAGGGGTTAGGGGTTAGGGGTTAGGGGTTAGGGGTTAGGGGTTAGGGGTTAGGGTTAGGGTTAGGGTTAGGGTTAGGGTTAGGGTTAGGGTTAGGGTTAGGGTTAGGGTTAGGGTTAGGGTTAGGGTTAGGGTTAGGGTTAGGGTTAGGGTTAGGGTTAGGGTTAGGGTTAGGGTTAGGGTTAGGGTTAGGGTTAGGGTTAGGGTTAGGGTTAGGGTTAGGGTTAGGGTTAGGGTTAGGGTTAGGGTTAGGGTTAGGGTTAGGGTTAGGGTTAGGGTTAGGGTTAGGGTTAGGGTTAGGGTTAGGGTTAGGGTTAGGGTTAGGGTTAGGGTTAGGGTTAGGGTTAGGGTTAGGGTTAGGGTTAGGGTTAGGGTTAGGGTTAGGGTTAGGGTTAGGGTTAGGGTTAGGGTTAGGGTTAGGGTTAGGGTTAGGGTTAGGGTTAGGGTTAGGGTTAGGGTTAGGGTTAGGGTTAGGGTTAGGGTTAGGGTTAGGGTTAGGGTTAGGGTTAGGGTTAGGGTTAGGGTTAGGGTTAGGGTTAGGGTTAGGGTTAGGGTTAGGGTTAGGGTTAGGGTTAGGGTTAGGGTTAGGGTTAGGGTTAGGGTTAGGGTTAGGGTTAGGGTTAGGGTTAGGGTTAGGGTTAGGGTTAGGGTTAGGGTTAGGGTTAGGGTTAGGGTTAGGGTTAGGGTTAGGGTTAGGGTTAGGGTTAGGGTTAGGGTTAGGGTTAGGGTTAGGGTTAGGGTTAGGGTTAGGGTTAGGGTTAGGGTTAGGGTTAGGGTTAGGGTTAGGGTTAGGGTTAGGGTTAGGGTTAGGGTTAGGGTTAGGGTTAGGGTTAGGGTTAGGGTTAGGGTTAGGGTTAGGGTTAGGGTTAGGGTTAGGGTTAGGGTTAGGGTTAGGGTTAGGGTTAGGGTTAGGGTTAGGGTTAGGGTTAGGGTTAGGGTTAGGGTTAGGGTTAGGGTTAGGGTTAGGGTTAGGGTTAGGGTTAGGGTTAGGGTTAGGGTTAGGGTTAGGGTTAGGGTTAGGGTTAGGGTTAGGGTTAGGGTTAGGGTTAGGGTTAGGGTTAGGGTTAGGGTTAGGGTTAGGGTTAGGGTTAGGGTTAGGGTTAGGGTTAGGGTTAGGGTTAGGGTTAGGGTTAGGGTTAGGGTTAGGGTTAGGGTTAGGGTTAGGGTTAGGGTTAGGGTTAGGGTTAGGGTTAGGGTTAGGGTTAGGGTTAGGGTTAGGGTTAGGGTTAGGGTTAGGGTTAGGGTTAGGGTTAGGGTTAGGGTTAGGGTTAGGGTTAGGGTTAGGGTTAGGGTTAGGGTTAGGGTTAGGGTTAGGGTTAGGGTTAGGGTTAGGGTTAGGGTTAGGGTTAGGGTTAGGGTTAGGGTTAGGGTTAGGGTTAGGGTTAGGGTTAGGGTTAGGGTTAGGGTTAGGGTTAGGGTTAGGGTTAGGGTTAGGGTTAGGGTTAGGGTTAGGGTTAGGGTTAGGGTTAGGGTTAGGGTTAGGGTTAGGGTTAGGGTTAGGGTTAGGGTTAGGGTTAGGGTTAGGGTTAGGGTTAGGGTTAGGGTTAGGGTTAGGGTTAGGGTTAGGGTTAGGGTTAGGGTTAGGGTTAGGGTTAGGGTTAGGGTTAGGGTTAGGGTTAGGGTTAGGGTTAGGGTTAGGGTTAGGGTTAGGGTTAGGGTTAGGGTTAGGGTTAGGGTTAGGGTTAGGGTTAGGGTTAGGGTTAGGGTTAGGGTTAGGGTTAGGGTTAGGGTTAGGGTTAGGGTTAGGGTTAGGGTTAGGGTTAGGGTTAGGGTTAGGGTTAGGGTTAGGGTTAGGGTTAGGGTTAGGGTTAGGGTTAGGGTTAGGGTTAGGGTTAGGGTTAGGGTTAGGGTTAGGGTTAGGGTTAGGGTTAGGGTTAGGGTTAGGGTTAGGGTTAGGGTTAGGGTTAGGGTTAGGGTTAGGGTTAGGGTTAGGGTTAGGGTTAGGGTTAGGGTTAGGGTTAGGGTTAGGGTTAGGGTTAGGGTTAGGGTTAGGGTTAGGGTTAGGGTTAGGGTTAGGGTTAGGGTTAGGGTTAGGGTTAGGGTTAGGGTTAGGGTTAGGGTTAGGGTTAGGGTTAGGGTTAGGGTTAGGGTTAGGGTTAGGGTTAGGGTTAGGGTTAGGGTTAGGGTTAGGGTTAGGGTTAGGGTTAGGGTTAGGGTTAGGGTTAGGGTTAGGGTTAGGGTTAGGGTTAGGGTTAGGGTTAGGGTTAGGGTTAGGGTTAGGGTTAGGGTTAGGGTTAGGGTTAGGGTTAGGGTTAGGGTTAGGGTTAGGGTTAGGGTTAGGGTTAGGGTTAGGGTTAGGGTTAGGGTTAGGGTTAGGGTTAGGGTTAGGGTTAGGGTTAGGGTTAGGGTTAGGGTTAGGGTTAGGGTTAGGGTTAGGGTTAGGGTTAGGGTTAGGGTTAGGGTTAGGGTTAGGGTTAGGGTTAGGGTTAGGGTTAGGGTTAGGGTTAGGGTTAGGGTTAGGGTTAGGGTTAGGGTTAGGGTTAGGGTTAGGGTTAGGGTTAGGGTTAGGGTTAGGGTTAGGGTTAGGGTTAGGGTTAGGGTTAGGGTTAGGGTTAGGGTTAGGGTTAGGGTTAGGGTTAGGGTTAGGGTTAGGGTTAGGGTTAGGGTTAGGGTTAGGGTTAGGGTTAGGGTTAGGGTTAGGGTTAGGGTTAGGGTTAGGGTTAGGGTTAGGGTTAGGGTTAGGGTTAGGGTTAGGGTTAGGGTTAGGGTTAGGGTTAGGGTTAGGGTTAGGGTTAGGGTTAGGGTTAGGGTTAGGGTTAGGGTTAGGGTTAGGGTTAGGGTTAGGGTTAGGGTTAGGGTTAGGGTTAGGGTTAGGGTTAGGGTTAGGGTTAGGGTTAGGGTTAGGGTTAGGGTTAGGGTTAGGGTTAGGGTTAGGGTTAGGGTTAGGGTTAGGGTTAGGGTTAGGGTTAGGGTTAGGGTTAGGGTTAGGGTTAGGGTTAGGGTTAGGGTTAGGGTTAGGGTTAGGGTTAGGGTTAGGGTTAGGGTTAGGGTTAGGGTTAGGGTTAGGGTTAGGGTTAGGGTTAGGGTTAGGGTTAGGGTTAGGGTTAGGGTTAGGGTTAGGGTTAGGGTTAGGGTTAGGGTTAGGGTTAGGGTTAGGGTTAGGGTTAGGGTTAGGGTTAGGGTTAGGGTTAGGGTTAGGGTTAGGGTTAGGGTTAGGGTTAGGGTTAGGGTTAGGGTTAGGGTTAGGGTTAGGGTTAGGGTTAGGGTTAGGGTTAGGGTTAGGGTTAGGGTTAGGGTTAGGGTTAGGGTTAGGGTTAGGGTTAGGGTTAGGGTTAGGGTTAGGGTTAGGGTTAGGGTTAGGGTTAGGGTTAGGGTTAGGGTTAGGGTTAGGGTTAGGGTTAGGGTTAGGGTTAGGGTTAGGGTTAGGGTTAGGGTTAGGGTTAGGGTTAGGGTTAGGGTTAGGGTTAGGGTTAGGGTTAGGGTTAGGGTTAGGGTTAGGGTTAGGGTTAGGGTTAGGGTTAGGGTTAGGGTTAGGGTTAGGGTTAGGGTTAGGGTTAGGGTTAGGGTTAGGGTTAGGGTTAGGGTTAGGGTTAGGGTTAGGGTTAGGGTTAGGGTTAGGGTTAGGGTTAGGGTTAGGGTTAGGGTTAGGGTTAGGGTTAGGGTTAGGGTTAGGGTTAGGGTTAGGGTTAGGGTTAGGGTTAGGGTTAGGGTTAGGGTTAGGGTTAGGGTTAGGGTTAGGGTTAGGGTTAGGGTTAGGGTTAGGGTTAGGGTTAGGGTTAGGGTTAGGGTTAGGGTTAGGGTTAGGGTTAGGGTTAGGGTTAGGGTTAGGGTTAGGGTTAGGGTTAGGGTTAGGGTTAGGGTTAGGGTTAGGGTTAGGGTTAGGGTTAGGGTTAGGGTTAGGGTTAGGGTTAGGGTTAGGGTTAGGGTTAGGGTTAGGGTTAGGGTTAGGGTTAGGGTTAGGGTTAGGGTTAGGGTTAGGGTTAGGGTTAGGGTTAGGGTTAGGGTTAGGGTTAGGGTTAGGGTTAGGGTTAGGGTTAGGGTTAGGGTTAGGGTTAGGGTTAGGGTTAGGGTTAGGGTTAGGGTTAGGGTTAGGGTTAGGGTTAGGGTTAGGGTTAGGGTTAGGGTTAGGGTTAGGGTTAGGGTTAGGGTTAGGGTTAGGGTTAGGGTTAGGGTTAGGGTTAGGGTTAGGGTTAGGGTTAGGGTTAGGGTTAGGGTTAGGGTTAGGGTTAGGGTTAGGGTTAGGGTTAGGGTTAGGGTTAGGGTTAGGGTTAGGGTTAGGGTTAGGGTTAGGGTTAGGGTTAGGGTTAGGGTTAGGGTTAGGGTTAGGGTTAGGGTTAGGGTTAGGGTTAGGGTTAGGGTTAGGGTTAGGGTTAGGGTTAGGGTTAGGGTTAGGGTTAGGGTTAGGGTTAGGGTTAGGGTTAGGGTTAGGGTTAGGGTTAGGGTTAGGGTTAGGGTTAGGGTTAGGGTTAGGGTTAGGGTTAGGGTTAGGGTTAGGGTTAGGGTTAGGGTTAGGGTTAGGGTTAGGGTTAGGGTTAGGGTTAGGGTTAGGGTTAGGGTTAGGGTTAGGGTTAGGGTTAGGGTTAGGGTTAGGGTTAGGGTTAGGGTTAGGGTTAGGGTTAGGGTTAGGGTTAGGGTTAGGGTTAGGGTTAGGGTTAGGGTTAGGGTTAGGGTTAGGGTTAGGGTTAGGGTTAGGGTTAGGGTTAGGGTTAGGGTTAGGGTTAGGGTTAGGGTTAGGGTTAGGGTTAGGGTTAGGGTTAGGGTTAGGGTTAGGGTTAGGGTTAGGGTTAGGGTTAGGGTTAGGGTTAGGGTTAGGGTTAGGGTTAGGGTTAGGGTTAGGGTTAGGGTTAGGGTTAGGGTTAGGGTTAGGGTTAGGGTTAGGGTTAGGGTTAGGGTTAGGGTTAGGGTTAGGGTTAGGGTTAGGGTTAGGGTTAGGGTTAGGGTTAGGGTTAGGGTTAGGGTTAGGGTTAGGGTTAGGGTTAGGGTTAGGGTTAGGGTTAGGGTTAGGGTTAGGGTTAGGGTTAGGGTTAGGGTTAGGGTTAGGGTTAGGGTTAGGGTTAGGGTTAGGGTTAGGGTTAGGGTTAGGGTTAGGGTTAGGGTTAGGGTTAGGGTTAGGGTTAGGGTTAGGGTTAGGGTTAGGGTTAGGGTTAGGGTTAGGGTTAGGGTTAGGGTTAGGGTTAGGGTTAGGGTTAGGGTTAGGGTTAGGGTTAGGGTTAGGGTTAGGGTTAGGGTTAGGGTTAGGGTTAGGGTTAGGGTTAGGGTTAGGGTTAGGGTTAGGGTTAGGGTTAGGGTTAGGGTTAGGGTTAGGGTTAGGGTTAGGGTTAGGGTTAGGGTTAGGGTTAGGGTTAGGGTTAGGGTTAGGGTTAGGGTTAGGGTTAGGGTTAGGGTTAGGGTTAGGGTTAGGGTTAGGGTTAGGGTTAGGGTTAGGGTTAGGGTTAGGGTTAGGGTTAGGGTTAGGGTTAGGGTTAGGGTTAGGGTTAGGGTTAGGGTTAGGGTTAGGGTTAGGGTTAGGGTTAGGGTTAGGGTTAGGGTTAGGGTTAGGGTTAGGGTTAGGGTTAGGGTTAGGGTTAGGGTTAGGGTTAGGGTTAGGGTTAGGGTTAGGGTTAGGGTTAGGGTTAGGGTTAGGGTTAGGGTTAGGGTTAGGGTTAGGGTTAGGGTTAGGGTTAGGGTTAGGGTTAGGGTTAGGGTTAGGGTTAGGGTTAGGGTTAGGGTTAGGGTTAGGGTTAGGGTTAGGGTTAGGGTTAGGGTTAGGGTTAGGGTTAGGGTTAGGGTTAGGGTTAGGGTTAGGGTTAGGGTTAGGGTTAGGGTTAGGGTTAGGGTTAGGGTTAGGGTTAGGGTTAGGGTTAGGGTTAGGGTTAGGGTTAGGGTTAGGGTTAGGGTTAGGGTTAGGGTTAGGGTTAGGGTTAGGGTTAGGGTTAGGGTTAGGGTTAGGGTTAGGGTTAGGGTTAGGGTTAGGGTTAGGGTTAGGGTTAGGGTTAGGGTTAGGGTTAGGGTTAGGGTTAGGGTTAGGGTTAGGGTTAGGGTTAGGGTTAGGGTTAGGGTTAGGGTTAGGGTTAGGGTTAGGGTTAGGGTTAGGGTTAGGGTTAGGGTTAGGGTTAGGGTTAGGGTTAGGGTTAGGGTTAGGGTTAGGGTTAGGGTTAGGGTTAGGGTTAGGGTTAGGGTTAGGGTTAGGGTTAGGGTTAGGGTTAGGGTTAGGGTTAGGGTTAGGGTTAGGGTTAGGGTTAGGGTTAGGGTTAGGGTTAGGGTTAGGGTTAGGGTTAGGGTTAGGGTTAGGGTTAGGGTTAGGGTTAGGGTTAGGGTTAGGGTTAGGGTTAGGGTTAGGGTTAGGGTTAGGGTTAGGGTTAGGGTTAGGGTTAGGGTTAGGGTTAGGGTTAGGGTTAGGGTTAGGGTTAGGGTTAGGGTTAGGGTTAGGGTTAGGGTTAGGGTTAGGGTTAGGGTTAGGGTTAGGGTTAGGGTTAGGGTTAGGGTTAGGGTTAGGGTTAGGGTTAGGGTTAGGGTTAGGGTTAGGGTTAGGGTTAGGGTTAGGGTTAGGGTTAGGGTTAGGGTTAGGGTTAGGGTTAGGGTTAGGGTTAGGGTTAGGGTTAGGGTTAGGGTTAGGGTTAGGGTTAGGGTTAGGGTTAGGGTTAGGGTTAGGGTTAGGGTTAGGGTTAGGGTTAGGGTTAGGGTTAGGGTTAGGGTTAGGGTTAGGGTTAGGGTTAGGGTTAGGGTTAGGGTTAGGGTTAGGGTTAGGGTTAGGGTTAGGGTTAGGGTTAGGGTTAGGGTTAGGGTTAGGGTTAGGGTTAGGGTTAGGGTTAGGGTTAGGGTTAGGGTTAGGGTTAGGGTTAGGGTTAGGGTTAGGGTTAGGGTTAGGGTTAGGGTTAGGGTTAGGGTTAGGGTTAGGGTTAGGGTTAGGGTTAGGGTTAGGGTTAGGGTTAGGGTTAGGGTTAGGGTTAGGGTTAGGGTTAGGGTTAGGGTTAGGGTTAGGGTTAGGGTTAGGGTTAGGGTTAGGGTTAGGGTTAGGGTTAGGGTTAGGGTTAGGGTTAGGGTTAGGGTTAGGGTTAGGGTTAGGGTTAGGGTTAGGGTTAGGGTTAGGGTTAGGGTTAGGGTTAGGGTTAGGGTTAGGGTTAGGGTTAGGGTTAGGGTTAGGGTTAGGGTTAGGGTTAGGGTTAGGGTTAGGGTTAGGGTTAGGGTTAGGGTTAGGGTTAGGGTTAGGGTTAGGGTTAGGGTTAGGGTTAGGGTTAGGGTTAGGGTTAGGGTTAGGGTTAGGGTTAGGGTTAGGGTTAGGGTTAGGGTTAGGGTTAGGGTTAGGGTTAGGGTTAGGGTTAGGGTTAGGGTTAGGGTTAGGGTTAGGGTTAGGGTTAGGGTTAGGGTTAGGGTTAGGGTTAGGGTTAGGGTTAGGGTTAGGGTTAGGGTTAGGGTTAGGGTTAGGGTTAGGGTTAGGGTTAGGGTTAGGGTTAGGGTTAGGGTTAGGGTTAGGGTTAGGGTTAGGGTTAGGGTTAGGGTTAGGGTTAGGGTTAGGGTTAGGGTTAGGGTTAGGGTTAGGGTTAGGGTTAGGGTTAGGGTTAGGGTTAGGGTTAGGGTTAGGGTTAGGGTTAGGGTTAGGGTTAGGGTTAGGGTTAGGGTTAGGGTTAGGGTTAGGGTTAGGGTTAGGGTTAGGGTTAGGGTTAGGGTTAGGGTTAGGGTTAGGGTTAGGGTTAGGGTTAGGGTTAGGGTTAGGGTTAGGGTTAGGGTTAGGGTTAGGGTTAGGGTTAGGGTTAGGGTTAGGGTTAGGGTTAGGGTTAGGGTTAGGGTTAGGGTTAGGGTTAGGGTTAGGGTTAGGGTTAGGGTTAGGGTTAGGGTTAGGGTTAGGGTTAGGGTTAGGGTTAGGGTTAGGGTTAGGGTTAGGGTTAGGGTTAGGGTTAGGGTTAGGGTTAGGGTTAGGGTTAGGGTTAGGGTTAGGGTTAGGGTTAGGGTTAGGGTTAGGGTTAGGGTTAGGGTTAGGGTTAGGGTTAGGGTTAGGGTTAGGGTTAGGGTTAGGGTTAGGGTTAGGGTTAGGGTTAGGGTTAGGGTTAGGGTTAGGGTTAGGGTTAGGGTTAGGGTTAGGGTTAGGGTTAGGGTTAGGGTTAGGGTTAGGGTTAGGGTTAGGGTTAGGGTTAGGGTTAGGGTTAGGGTTAGGGTTAGGGTTAGGGTTAGGGTTAGGGTTAGGGTTAGGGTTAGGGTTAGGGTTAGGGTTAGGGTTAGGGTTAGGGTTAGGGTTAGGGTTAGGGTTAGGGTTAGGGTTAGGGTTAGGGTTAGGGTTAGGGTTAGGGTTAGGGTTAGGGTTAGGGTTAGGGTTAGGGTTAGGGTTAGGGTTAGGGTTAGGGTTAGGGTTAGGGTTAGGGTTAGGGTTAGGGTTAGGGTTAGGGTTAGGGTTAGGGTTAGGGTTAGGGTTAGGGTTAGGGTTAGGGTTAGGGTTAGGGTTAGGGTTAGGGTTAGGGTTAGGGTTAGGGTTAGGGTTAGGGTTAGGGTTAGGGTTAGGGTTAGGGTTAGGGTTAGGGTTAGGGTTAGGGTTAGGGTTAGGGTTAGGGTTAGGGTTAGGGTTAGGGTTAGGGTTAGGGTTAGGGTTAGGGTTAGGGTTAGGGTTAGGGTTAGGGTTAGGGTTAGGGTTAGGGTTAGGGTTAGGGTTAGGGTTAGGGTTAGGGTTAGGGTTAGGGTTAGGGTTAGGGTTAGGGTTAGGGTTAGGGTTAGGGTTAGGGTTAGGGTTAGGGTTAGGGTTAGGGTTAGGGTTAGGGTTAGGGTTAGGGTTAGGGTTAGGGTTAGGGTTAGGGTTAGGGTTAGGGTTAGGGTTAGGGTTAGGGTTAGGGTTAGGGTTAGGGTTAGGGTTAGGGTTAGGGTTAGGGTTAGGGTTAGGGTTAGGGTTAGGGTTAGGGTTAGGGTTAGGGTTAGGGTTAGGGTTAGGGTTAGGGTTAGGGTTAGGGTTAGGGTTAGGGTTAGGGTTAGGGTTAGGGTTAGGGTTAGGGTTAGGGTTAGGGTTAGGGTTAGGGTTAGGGTTAGGGTTAGGGTTAGGGTTAGGGTTAGGGTTAGGGTTAGGGTTAGGGTTAGGGTTAGGGTTAGGGTTAGGGTTAGGGTTAGGGTTAGGGTTAGGGTTAGGGTTAGGGTTAGGGTTAGGGTTAGGGTTAGGGTTAGGGTTAGGGTTAGGGTTAGGGTTAGGGTTAGGGTTAGGGTTAGGGTTAGGGTTAGGGTTAGGGTTAGGGTTAGGGTTAGGGTTAGGGTTAGGGTTAGGGTTAGGGTTAGGGTTAGGGTTAGGGTTAGGGTTAGGGTTAGGGTTA
The DNA here is from genome assembly GCF_028878055.3 of Symphalangus syndactylus. NCBI lineage: Eukaryota > Metazoa > Chordata > Mammalia > Primates > Hylobatidae > Symphalangus > Symphalangus syndactylus. Next base: position 120,309,185 of record NC_072437.2, read on the forward strand.
GGGTTAGGGTTAGGGTTAGGGTTAGGGTTAGGGTTAGGGTTAGGGTTAGGGTTAGGGTTAGGGTTAGGGTTAGGGTTAGGGTTAGGGTTAGGGTTAGGGTTAGGGTTAGGGTTAGGGTTAGGGTTAGGGTTAGGGTTAGGGTTAGGGTTAGGGTTAGGGTTAGGGTTAGGGTTAGGGTTAGGGTTAGGGTTAGGGTTAGGGTTAGGGTTAGGGTTAGGGTTAGGGTTAGGGTTAGGGTTAGGGTTAGGGTTAGGGTTAGGGTTAGGGTTAGGGTTAGGGTTAGGGTTAGGGTTAGGGTTAGGGTTAGGGTTAGGGTTAGGGTTAGGGTTAGGGTTAGGGTTAGGGTTAGGGTTAGGGTTAGGGTTAGGGTTAGGGTTAGGGTTAGGGTTAGGGTTAGGGTTAGGGTTAGGGTTAGGGTTAGGGTTAGGGTTAGGGTTAGGGTTAGGGTTAGGGTTAGGGTTAGGGTTAGGGTTAGGGTTAGGGTTAGGGTTAGGGTTAGGGTTAGGGTTAGGGTTAGGGTTAGGGTTAGGGTTAGGGTTAGGGTTAGGGTTAGGGTTAGGGTTAGGGTTAGGGTTAGGGTTAGGGTTAGGGTTAGGGTTAGGGTTAGGGTTAGGGTTAGGGTTAGGGTTAGGGTTAGGGTTAGGGTTAGGGTTAGGGTTAGGGTTAGGGTTAGGGTTAGGGTTAGGGTTAGGGTTAGGGTTAGGGTTAGGGTTAGGGTTAGGGTTAGGGTTAGGGTTAGGGTTAGGGTTAGGGTTAGGGTTAGGGTTAGGGTTAGGGTTAGGGTTAGGGTTAGGGTTAGGGTTAGGGTTAGGGTTAGGGTTAGGGTTAGGGTTAGGGTTAGGGTTAGGGTTAGGGTTAGGGTTAGGGTTAGGGTTAGGGTTAGGGTTAGGGTTAGGGTTAGGGTTAGGGTTAGGGTTAGGGTTAGGGTTAGGGTTAGGGTTAGGGTTAGGGTTAGGGTTAGGGTTAGGGTTAGGGTTAGGGTTAGGGTTAGGGTTAGGGTTAGGGTTAGGGTTAGGGTTAGGGTTAGGGTTAGGGTTAGGGTTAGGGTTAGGGTTAGGGTTAGGGTTAGGGTTAGGGTTAGGGTTAGGGTTAGGGTTAGGGTTAGGGTTAGGGTTAGGGTTAGGGTTAGGGTTAGGGTTAGGGTTAGGGTTAGGGTTAGGGTTAGGGTTAGGGTTAGGGTTAGGGTTAGGGTTAGGGTTAGGGTTAGGGTTAGGGTTAGGGTTAGGGTTAGGGTTAGGGTTAGGGTTAGGGTTAGGGTTAGGGTTAGGGTTAGGGTTAGGGTTAGGGTTAGGGTTAGGGTTAGGGTTAGGGTTAGGGTTAGGGTTAGGGTTAGGGTTAGGGTTAGGGTTAGGGTTAGGGTTAGGGTTAGGGTTAGGGTTAGGGTTAGGGTTAGGGTTAGGGTTAGGGTTAGGGTTAGGGTTAGGGTTAGGGTTAGGGTTAGGGTTAGGGTTAGGGTTAGGGTTAGGGTTAGGGTTAGGGTTAGGGTTAGGGTTAGGGTTAGGGTTAGGGTTAGGGTTAGGGTTAGGGTTAGGGTTAGGGTTAGGGTTAGGGTTAGGGTTAGGGTTAGGGTTAGGGTTAGGGTTAGGGTTAGGGTTAGGGTTAGGGTTAGGGTTAGGGTTAGGGTTAGGGTTAGGGTTAGGGTTAGGGTTAGGGGTTAGGGTTAGGGTTAGGGTTAGGGTTAGGGTTAGGTTAGGGTTAGGGTTAGGGTTAGGGTTAGGGTTAGGGTTAGGGTTAGGGTTAGGGTTAGGGTTAGGGTTAGGGTTAGGGTTAGGGTTAGGGTTAGGGTTAGGGTTAGGGTTAGGGTTAGGGTTAGGGTTAGGGTTAGGGTTAGGGTTAGGGTTAGGGTTAGGGTTAGGGTTAGGGTTAGGGTTAGGTTAGGGTTAGGGTTAGGGTTAGGGTTAGGGTTAGGGTTAGGGTTAGGGTTAGGGTTAGGGTTAGGGTTAGGGTTAGGGTTAGGGTTAGGGTTAGGGTTAGGGTTAGGGTTAGGGTTAGGGTTAGGGTTAGGGTTAGGGTTAGGGTTAGGGTTAGGGTTAGGGTTAGGGTTAGGGTTAGGGTTAGGGTTAGGGTTAGGGTTAGGGTTAGGGTTAGGGTTAGGGTTAGGGTTAGGGTTAGGGTTAGGGTTAGGGTTAGGGTTAGGGTTAGGGTTAGGGTTAGGGTTAGGGTTAGGGTTAGGGTTAGGGTTAGGGTTAGGGTTAGGGTTAGGGTTAGGGTTAGGGTTAGGGTTAGGGTTAGGGTTAGGGTTAGGGTTAGGGTTAGGGTTAGGGTTAGGGTTAGGGTTAGGGTTAGGGTTAGGGTTAGGGTTAGGGTTAGGGTTAGGGTTAGGGTTAGGGTTAGGGTTAGGGTTAGGGTTAGGGTTAGGGTTAGGGTTAGGGTTAGGGTTAGGGTTAGGGTTAGGGTTAGGGTTAGGGTTAGGGTTAGGGTTAGGGTTAGGGTTAGGGTTAGGGTTAGGGTTAGGGTTAGGGTTAG